>NW_027526422.1:42515377-43115377 GCF_048455015.1 Haemaphysalis longicornis | reverse complement strand
GACCACACGTACTCGCGCTTCTCGAAGTGTTTTATATCCACCTTTCACCACTAACTATTGGCCCTGTACACCAATTTTAGGCAAGCACCTCTAACCGAAACACCAGCACTCCCCTTGCCGCTCTTTGGCCTATAGCCTTTGCGCCATGAGACCCCACCATCATCATCAGAAGTGGAGACGGGCGACTACACACCGACAGGACGGCCTAGCACCCCAGAACTGAAGTCTGGAACCGAAACCGCACTAACACGTGGAAACGCACGGTAGTTTGCGGTGCGAGCGAAAAAAAAAAATCGGAAAGGGTAGTTAGTTACTCTTGCTAGCTGGTGTGGTGTACACTGCACAAGCAAAACCAGACGTCACTGCTACGTTAGCCACGGGATGGTGCTAGCCCCCTCTGTTCATCATCATCATCATCATCATCGTCGTCGTCGTCGTCGTCGTGACGAAGTTTGTGTTTAGGTGATGCCAGATGTTTTAATTGCTGCTGGCTCCTTATGGCAATGCACGTATGGCAATGCACGTATGCCTGCACCCAACGTGTGCGCAGGCAGCCGTAGCAGAGTCCATGTTGAATGAACTAAAGAAGAAAGAAAAGGAGCAGGAACAGCCTCAGTCCAGCTCCCAAAAGAAGGAACCCATTGCAGTGGTGCCGTACATGCATCGAATTGCTCATGGCCTGAAAAAAGTAGTAAATGGCGGAAATGTAAAAGTTGTATTTTCAGCTGCCCTGAAACTGTCGCAAATGTGTCGTAAAGTTAACAATCGTCTCACGATGCGAAAGAAGTGCACAACGAAGCATCACAAACAGTTTGTTACCTGCGCAGAAAAAGTTGCTTAATCTGTGCCTCTCTCGTGCGGCAAGAAATACGTCGGCCAAACAGGCCGATGCCTGAATGATAGGCTGAGGGAACACCAATACAATGTTTCAAAAACGTTCAGTGGTCACCTCGCCCAGCATTGTCGTGATTGCGTTAGCAAATGCCAGCCCTTTCGGACCAGAGCGTAGTGTTAGGCGAGCATGGCAGCCAAATCGTGCGAGAAATCTTAGAGACCACAGAAATTAACAAGTTAGGTGATAAATGCATAAGCACCCCATCTATCGCCCTCACAGAAAAAGAGTGTAGATTCATAGCGCAGGAAGCCCCACCCTGGTAATCTTTGTCTTGTTTCCAAACTGATTACAAAATGGGCTTCTTTGTTTTGTGTTGATTGTACTTCTTGCCCCGCATGTAGATTAACGTGTGAATAAACGTAAAGTTAATATGATGCCACGCTCGCGCTCTCTCAAATGTTCACGTGTTACTTTGTGTTTCCTTCTCTTTTTTTCCTTTTTGTTGTTTTTGCCCATGTGTGTATAAAAACCACTGGCCTAAGCAATAAAACTCAGTTGTTAGTCAGCGCCGTGTTTGTGCCCTCTTCTTTTTGTCTGTGTCGGTAGCGCTGTTAATATGAATCGTTAAATTAGTTCATTTATTCGGTCCATTTTTCAGTAAAAGTGCAAAAAACAATGACTGATCAGCTCACCGACTTCGTACATCAAGGTTAACCGCCGCGACGTTTTGTTACATAGAGGTCACAAATACATGGGCTTCAATACGGGTGGAAATGGGGAATTGAAAAACTTCGTTAAATCCAGGAATTCGTTACATAGATGTTCGTTACATCCACTTTTAACTTTATATGCTTCTGGCAGATTTTACTTTCCTGGTTCAAAGAAAACTCCCGGTTGCATCGCAGTACCCGGAATGACGCAATCTTTTTTCAATGCAAACTAAAGTGGGGGAAATTATGAGGGAAAGGCCAAAAATGGGGGAAATGCACTTTGGGAAATTATGCTGCTGTAGTAGAAGTAGAACGCCAAACCTAGAGGATACAGCCACTTAGCCTTAACATAGCGTTTCGGATTATTTGCATAGCAGCTTCGGTGAACTGCAAGCCAAATTCAATTCATTTTTGCTTTCGGAAAAATAAAATACAGAAATGAATGAACACAGCTGAATGAATACAGCTGAATGAACACAGCTTGACGAGGCCTGTGGACCCGTAACGAGGCAGTCAGTCTTCCTTGCTTCTATATTACAACAGTACGGCATATATGCGTATACAACAAACGTTTAGGAGAAATACTTTGTTCAAGAGAATCGTCGTTTCAACGGAGTGCAAACTCAGAATCAGGAACTCCGAGTAGCTGATCTATGTACGGTTTAGAGCTTTTGTTTGTTGTTGTTGTTGTTGTTTAGCAATAAAGGATTAGGCGTGCCTCCTTTCGCAACTCCAGCGCATATCTCCACGCAGCTCCCGCCTTTGGCTTCCTGTCGAAGTTCTTCCCCATCCGGAACATTATCATCCTCTCGTCGGCCATTTCCTCGGTGTCCGTCGCACTCTGCTTCTTCGTGTCCGACGTCTTCTACATATCCCTCCTCTTCGGGGTCATCCATGGTAAGTGGCGACCATCACGCGACATGGCATCCTCGGCTGCCATTGGAAAACTTAAGCGGATACGCGCCACAACCACGCGCCGGAACGATCAACCGCTGCAGTCAAGGTAGCAAATGCTATTATCAATACAATTTTACTATAAATGAGAGCTGCATTGTTACATTGTGCAATGGAAAACGTCATGCACGCATTGGGTAGCGTCACAACGACGGCCACATTAATCTTGCCAAGTCGTGCAACAGGCATCGCCATTAACCTAATTGGCAGCTTTAATCACAATGAATAGTCATATAGGCTGGTTGTGGTTAAGGAGACCCACGGGAGTTGTTGACGGCGTAACATTCTTTAATATTAGTTTGCATAAAGAAAATAAGTAAAAACCTTTGGGAGGTTCTTGGGTCTCACTTGGTTAACTATAAGTACCCTACACGCGCTAAATTTCTTGTTTTAAATATTAAACACTTCTACATGAACTCACCGAGTAAACCCGTCTACCCGTCTATGACAGTTTATGTGTCACACTTTCTCCGCACACAAAAATGAATTGTATAAAATGTCTTACCGCCGTCATACTTTGATATTACGCTCCTTATATTGCCCCTAAAAAAATGCCTTCCGAGCAATGCATTTATCATTAGTAAGAGAATTATAATTTTTATATCAGGCACTAGGGCACTCATATTTCCACATAATGTCTGTGCTACAAGGTAACTTTCACTTGACGATTGGACTCTCGCCCAGAACGGCGCCCCATGTTACTGCAATGGGCCACTCGGTAGACAATCGTTTGAACGGCCTTCCGAAGGCCTTTGAAACAACCGTGTATAACAGGTATGACATTCTTATGCCCCCTCCCACCCGCACACCACCGACACAAGAAGTCTTTCTACCAAAGTATTTGCGTATAGTACTGCAGCCAGATTTAAAGGAGCTAGACATGTAGTACTTCATAGTGATAAATAAGGTTTATGAAGGTATTTATAACGAGGTTCAAGTCCCTTTCTACTTTCTTACCAGACTGGTTATATGGCGCTAGAAAATGTCTTTCAAGCAAAGCTTTGCTCGGTAGTAGCGAAGCAGACTTTAAAGCACCCCGGCGTCTATCACCGCTGCCTATGAATTTATTCGACAGTTCCCACTCTGCAGTTCCCCGTTTAATGTTCATTATCATATCTACCCATGTTAATATTTTCGCTCTTTGATTAATAACTTTTACCGCAATGAAAGCTGTACGGCCATGAAGGCTGTACTTTAAATGAAAGTTGAATTCATGATGACCTTGTGCCACTATTGACGTGAATGTTAAACAACAATGTCTAGGTTCCCCATTTTCTCCAGCCGTCAACTGTAATTGTCTCAATCCCACGTGTATATCTGGCAGGTTAAGCCACAATTTGAGCGTCTTACGGATTCTTTCGTTCTTCTCCACCACAGGTGCCGCCACGTGCGGGGCCGTGCTAATGACCCAGGTGTGCATCAACCAGCACTTCATCCGAAGACGCGGCACTGCAGCCGGCGTCGTCTCTGCCATATCCGGCCTCAACTGCGTCATCTTCCCGCCGCTGTACGAGTTCTGGATGAGCCACTACGACCTCCACTGGAGCTTCCTCCTGCTTGGTGCCAGCATTCTGAACTCCATGGCCCTGGGCCTCCTGGTGCGCTCGCCGAGCTGGCTGATAGTGAATCCCGTCGACTACTCCAAGCGGCGAAAGAGCATCTTCACGCGCGCCAATGTGGCCAACAAGGGACTAGCCAGCTGGATCACGCACTTCAGCGAGGACAACAGCGACTCCTCAGACGAAGAGGGCGAGCTCGAAGCCTCGAGGCACCTGTCGGGATCGGTGCGGTACTTCTTCAGCGAAGGAGGTGGAATCTCTACTTCGGAGAGCCAGACGCAGATAGAGATGATGCCTGTAATACACAGGACGAGCATCGCACCTGTAAAGCTTCGCTCGGGAGCACAGGAGGAAGTGCTCAGGAGTGATGGAGTTATCGAGTGCCAGCGTTCCGACGTCATCTACAGCGACGAGAGGGACTTCAACATATCGCCAGCCCTTGGACAAATGCGCCAAGCACATCAGCTGCTCATTCGGACGCCCGCCCCTGTGGCTGACAGCAGGATCACGGTGCATCCCCTCATGACCATTCCGACGGGATATACGCTCTGCAAGCCCCTCGAACCTGTCTGCACCACTCCGGCCTACTCCAAACACTTTCAGCTGAAGGATTCATCTGCGGAACACCAAGATTCAGACACGGATGACAACTTCAACAAAAAGCAAAAGTTTTGGAAGATAGCCAAGACGTTCCTAACCATCTCTTTTTGGCACCTGACGATATCACAGTTCCTGGTCCAGTTCGGCCTGGGTGTGTTCCTTTTGACCATAATCGACTTCGCCAATGACTGTGGCATAGGCGCTAAAGACTCCGTCTTTTTCATGACGTCGTTTTGCATCGGAGATATGCTGTCTCGAGTCATCACGGGCTTGATTGCAGACAGAGGATCGGTCCACCTGGAGTTCTTGGTGGCACTGGCCTATGTCCTTCAAGGCGTTTGCTACGAATTTATGTGCTATATGAAGAGCTACACGTATTTGCTGCTTTTGACGCTCGGCATCGGCGTCAGTCATGGATCGAGAATTTTCCTGCTACCGATTTTCCTCACGAGGAGTTTTGGGCTGAGGGGACTTTCTGTCAACCTCAGCGTGGCAACATCCATATGCGGCATTTTAGCATTGATCCGTCCGATCCTCATCGGTAAGTGCACGCAGCGCCTGCTAATAGGTTCTATCGCAATACGGTTCTTTTTGTAAAACGTTTTGCATTCCCTGGCGCCGGATTTGAGAACGGATGTTTCTCTGATTAAAAACCGAGGCTTTGAATTGGGCGACCGCTGTTTTTGGCGATTAGTTTTCGATACTCACAACAACCTATATATTGAATTTTTTTACTGGTAGCAATATTAATATGCTTCAAAAGATCGCCCATCTTCCAAAACACGAACATCTCTTGATGGGAATAAGGATTACCCGCTATTTATTTCCAACGGGAAACTCATAAATCAAAGTCCCCAGATGGATTACGTGTACAGCGGCGAAGCACATCGTGCGCAAAAATATTTATATTAATGCCGTTAAGAAGGACGTAGGTATACAGGGTGCAATGAAACGCTGGCGCGTTGGCGTTTGTCTTTCTATGAAATTTTGTTTGTTTTTGTTCAGCGCCGTATGTGATGCGTGTGCGGCAAGATAAAACCTGTCCGAATGACTACCGCCCCACCCCCATTCCAGTGATGGCATAATTTCCAAGCGTTTGGTATGCGATGCATAATGTAGTGGGTTCGAGTGCCTTCCACAAGGCCCCTATTTCTTATAAGGACGAAACGCAGAAACGTCCGGGTCTACGAGATTTATTGGCACTCTGAATCTGTAGTTGCAGCTACTTCAAACTCGTCGTCGCCGTTGTTGCACCCTATTAACTTCCCGCCAACTCCCCACTCTATGCTCTGTACCACTATTAGCACTAAAGAAGGAGGGGACTTCTCCCGCCTTCACACTACTCCATAATCACGACAAAAGTTCTTTCTTCTTCGACGCCTCTAAAAAAAGTGATGACCTTCCAAGCATATATGAGCATATGACAGCGTCCTCTTGTCATGTTAATTTTATCTGTCAATTCAGCAACATTTAGCGCCCTCTTTATTGACTAAGGATATATTTTCCGACTTCTGCGTGATTAGTTTTGCGTCTAAGTTCGACGAAACCTTACCGCCACCACTAGGGTAAAATGACTGAGTCGACGGCAACCTACATAATTAATCTACACACGAAATTTGTCAAAAAAAATTGTCTATGGACACCTTTTGTGAATTTATAGCTGTGGATATGTCACCCTTGTTCACATTCCTTACTATTTTTAATCTCTTCAAAAGAGGAACTTAACCAGTACATTTTCGGTGCCTTTTCCCATGCCATGCTCTGCATTCATTTGTCCATATGCTTGATTCGTTTTTTCTTCGCTAATCAAGGTTGAATTCGAAAACATGTACGAGCCTCTTCTGATTATTTTCTGTCCTTTCCTTTGCAGGCTATTTCAGAGACCAGCAAGGCACTTACAAGGGTCTGTACCACCTGATCTGCATCGTGAACATGGCCATCGCCGTCACATGGTTCATCAAGATGATGCTTATCCGCAAAAAAGACCGAATTCAGCTTCAAGGAATCTGATCGCAGCCAACATTTTCGTTTCCATGAGCTCACCCGCATGATTTGGAATTTATAGCTTGAAAAGTTAACTCGGCTTAAAGCTGCCCTAAAGCCCTTTCCTGGTTTTGTAAATATTTGCCTTTCAGTAACTTCTTCGTTTCATGAAGATTTGTTCCAAAGATACCCGGATTTTCTGGAAGTGGTACATTAATGCTGGCACAAAAGGGACAAACAAGCAAAAAACACTTTCTGTTTGTTAGTGGAAATCTTCCACCATATACGTCGCCTTCTGATTCTATTTATAGTACGAAAATGCAATAATCCAGAAATGTGCTCTAATGAAATACACGTGCGAAAGCTTGAAGATACCATCAATCGTCCGCGAACTAAAGCTGATGGCTCATGTGAGAAGGTAAGGGCGAGTGCGGGGAATAGAATACATAGAACTGCCAAAGCTATTATCTACGAAATGTACAGAGTTAGTACAAAGCAATATAGGCAGCTCGCCTAGTGATATTGGCGAGCAAATGTGCTCGCGTTAGGTGTTTCATGGGCAAGAGATACCCTTTACATATCTCCAGCTCAGTTGCGTGCCCAGTATTTATTTGTTTAGCAGCAGATATGACGTGTGCTTGACCGATACAGCGTGTAAACGGCAATGTAAATAAAGTGAAGGACGTGCTTACATTCTTGGCAGTTGAAAGAAAGTGCGATTTTGAGGCGGCATTTAGTGAGCGCCGGCTGCAATGGTATTGTGCTACTTAATTTATGCTTCCAGCGCGCAATACGCTTCGCATTTTGTATAGGTACCATTTGATTGTTCAAATAAATGCCTGAAAAATGTCCACACAAATTCATCTCTTCTAGTGAGTTTATTTCTTACAGAACGGGAAATCGGCAGACAGAGGCACAGATGTTTTCAAATCTGTGTGCGCGTAAGCAGTCACTACACTGTTATCACCAAGAAATTGTGATAGACAGTTGCCCTTCCGTTTGTTAGTTTCACGGGCATTCTTGGAAAATACTAAAAGAAGAGTAACACAATGAAATTCCACTAAAATTCTTTTGAAGGAAAGCTTTAGAGTTCATACAATGTGGCAACCGCCACCCGCTCATCGAGTCAACGACGCCCCTTGGAGAAGCCACGACGCCGTGCGAAATAAAGTAAGAGCATGCGGCCTTCTCGGCTACAGGAGGAAACAAATCGAGTAAAGATTGGCGTCGATATTGTTTTTAAGCCAACAGGTGAACCCGGAAGCAAGCGACGGAGCAAGCAAGCGAACAGGTTGGTTAGCAAGCACGCTGGTGCGTCCTGCTAGGCGCTTGTATGGAAAAGAACACCATCCGACTAGATTAAGAGCACGTACAACTTCGGTTCGAGCTTGAGTGGTCACTGCTAACAGGCAGTTAGGTGGGCCTCACTTTGAGTGATCATACTATAAAGTGATTTACGTGAATAAGGTGAATTTTCCCTATCGTATGACTAACACCCTTACACGCCAGCAACAACACCAGAAAACACCCTATTAACGAGCGTTTTGCGTTCGTAACGTTCTTTATATCCATAAATACACGTTTATAACACCCTTTTAAAGGGTTTCTTGAGTGTTTACTATAGAGTGTAAGGGTGTTACTCATAGACCAGAAAAATCCCACTTAAGGATGCAAACCATTTTACAGTGCTCGGCACGGTATGTGCCTTGAAGCACAACGGGATGACAAGGAGAGAGTGCGTACCAAAACATGTAGCATTTGTGCCGTCCGAAGGCCAGAGGGTTAAAGAATGAGCGCACATAATGCCTATGGTTAGGGCGTGCCTGGTCACTTGTAGGGGAACCCGAATAGTCTTCGCCCGACCTTGCCGCTCAAGACATTTTAGTTTTACACAGAACATCATCGTATTTCAGCGATCATTAAGGAATTCTATACATTTCTACAAAGGGAATAATAATTTTTATGTTCCTAAAGAAACTGATTCCAGGTGGAGGCAGCCCTAGCCACAAAGAGGCTTGCGAGACTTTTCCCAGCAGTTTGCTACACAACATAGGGCGTAACAATACACAGACATAGCATGAGCAGAAAAAAAAATAAAACTGGTCAGCCCTGTAAATAAAGAAAAAAAGAAAGAAGAAAAGTAACACAACAAAGAGAGCGCAAAAAAAACGAATACCAGAAATACATTTGAAAGCGTAATGACAACCACGTAGTTCGGAAACAGTCTAATTTGTGCACAACTACTGAGCGAAAGCAGTTCGGGGAAGAGCCAGTTGAGAACAGAAGGGACATAAGACATAATAAGTGTTGAAGGAAGGAAGGAACAGTACAGGAAAGACAGGGGAGTTAATGAGGGAACTGTCCGGTTAGCTACCCTACACATGGGGATTGGGATACGGAAATTGAAAGGGAAAGAAAAAAAACGTAAAAAAAGTGGCATATATAAAAAAAACGAACATGATGAAGAAAGTCGGATAGAAAAGGCGTGGGAAGGATAAGCACAGAGACAGTACAAAGGCGCACGAAAGAAAAAAAAGAGAACGCGCAAAACCGAGGTGGTAAAATGACATTTTCGAAAGAAGGACGCTACTCGCTATTAACGTGACTACAATTGTTCAGCGAGGCCCGTGTCCTTCGAAAAGCGAAATAAAGCTTTTGTAGCCTCTCGGGACTGTGACGGGCAACGCCTGTGCTCCAAAATAGTTTGTGCGGCAAAGGGATGGTCGTCGAGTCTGTGGAGTGTGGTGGAGAGCTGCTGCCTCGGCGTTGTGAATCGGTCACCATGGCACAACAGGTGTTCCATTGTGGCGTCGTTTCGGCAGCGCACACATCACAGGCAGGGCTCCTGGCCATGCTGGTAGTGAAAGAGTAAGCACTGGTGAAGGCAAGACCAAGCCACAGGCAGCAAAATAAGGTGACGTCCTAGTGTGGCACGTTAGTAGATAGGTGGCGCTGCACATCGGTGTCCAGCGAGTAGAGATGAGCGTTCGAGGCTCCCGTGTATTCCACTTAATGAGAGTGACTTCGCGGACAATGAACCGCAGTGACCTTGCTGCATCGGGGATGATAGGGAGATGAAGGCCAATCTGGAACATTTATAGCATCATCGTCGTCATCATCATCAACACGAACAGCCTACTTGCGTTAACTGCTGGACGAAGGCCTCTCCGACTTCAAACCGCTCTTGCTACTTAGGTCATTCTTTCCTACCGAATCTCATTATTTCGTCTCTGCAGCGTGTTATTGGCCATCCCCTTTTTCTATAGACCAGTGTCTCGGTATCCACTATGTTACTCTGGTGGTGCACCGGTTGTCATTTCGTCTCACTACATGGCCAATCCATGGCCATTTCTTTTGCTTTATTTGAACTATAATATCTTCTTTTGGAGTCTGTTCCCTGATACAAGACGCTCGTTTCCTGTTCCCAAGTGTTGCTCATATCCCTCTTCCTTCCATGGCCCGTTGAGCCGACAGTAGTTTGATCTTTAGTTGTTCGTCATGTCATTACCGGCAGGAGGCATTCACGGGCCGAATTTTCATTTCCAGTAATGCCGCAGTGTCTTTGGAGCCACTGGAAAATGACATCACGTTCATGTATTACCAGGTCACATATGAGACTTACTAGCCCGCTACGAGTTGTTCATATGAGTCGCGGCGAAGGGAAGACTGAAGGCACTGAAGTGCGGGCCTCGAGTCGCAGACCACAGCCCAGTTTTTTAACAGGGAGGTTATTTAGCAATTTACTGATACTGGCGTTTCAGAAAACGCAGTATAACGAGAAGATATCACCGCATTGTTCGAGCCTGGGTCTGGTAGACAAATGGAATCAGAGGCAGTCATCTTACCGACTCGGCTACGACCATGAGTTAGTTAGTACCCAAGAGCCAAACGGCTTGCTCAGTCGGCCGCGACTGTGCGGTGAGGAATCACGCCACCTGCTCGACACGAAACACGTGATAGGGTACACGCTGCACCTGCGGGTGCCTAGTTTCGTTTCGCTCCGTTCGTTCGTTCTGCTTCTTCGATTTTCTTCTTCTTCGCCGTTATAGCAACAATGGTGGAGTAAAGGTCGTTGCGGCAGCGAAGAATAAGCAAAGCGGCGGCAATCGTGGACTTAAATCGTCGTGATGGTCGTGAAGGTTGCGTACAGCTTCGCTGTCTGCACGTTTTGCGGGTTAGTGTGAGCTTCCTTCATTTTTTTTTAGATTATTGCTTTATGAATAAGAGAGCCTCCCGAACAACTATCCGTCCAGAAGCGGTGGACGTTGTTAAGTTGGGAAGTTTAAAATTAATGTCGATAGATTTGTCTGGTATTACTACTGCACCGGTGTAACTGGAGGTGGTTACGGATCCATCCGTGTAGACATAGACCCGGTCTCTGTAGTCCTCGTCTAGAAACAGTAGGGAGAGCTGTTGTAGACCACAAGTTGGAAAGTCCACTTGTCTAATGCGTAGCATTCTTTGCTGAGTACCCCCACAGCCAGAACAGGTGTAACGCCCTGCATTTCCTTAAAAAATGCAGATATCCCGGAAGTTACACTTGTAATCGCTATAATAGCGTAAATGGGCATAATTGGCCGAACGAGATTTTGAAAAAATAGAAAAACAAAAATATATTGCGAATTGCGAACCGTGTAACGCAGTGCATTTCCACAATATGGCAGATTTACCGAAAGTTCCAAATGTAATCGTTGCAATAACGGAAATGGAGATAATTGGTCTAACGAAATTTTGAAAAACTAAAAAATAAGAAAAATATTTAAAAAACACGAAGAATGTCAAAACGTATACCGCATGCCATTTCCACAATAATGCAGATTTCGAAAAAGTCCCACCTGTAGTCGTTATAATAGCGTAAATGGACATAATTGGTCGAGTAAAAGTTTTAAAACGAAAGAAATAAGGAAAATATAAAACAATTATGGAAAATGGCGAATCGTGCTACGCCCTGCATTTCCACAATAATGCAGATTTCGCAAAAGTTTCACCTGTAATCGTTATAATAGCGTAATTGGTGATAATTGGTCAGACAGGCTTTCGAAAAAACAAAAAAAGATTGGATGGAGAAAACTCACTCAATACAGGCGGCATAAGAATGCTACGCATTAGTAGATAATTCGCTGAATTTCTGCAGAATTTTTTTATTCCCGGGATGTTTTGGGGCAGCTGTGGCTTTAACAGGCGTAGATACCTGATTTTGTATGATCTTTCACAATACGCAATAAAATTACTGGTTGTCCTGAACACCTGTTTTATTTAGCTGCATGCTGCTCAGGTTTATGATGTCGTCTGAGGTTAAAGCCGCCACCTGTTGACACGGTAAGCTGTGCCGAGCCACGCAGTCACTGACAGGTGCTGCAGGAACGCTACGGAGAGCTGCTCTATTGTGCAGGCAGGTGTGGCGGGCAGTGGGCTGAAGCTGTTTCGAACATAGAACGGCGAACATGCAAGTACACTTGTTTGTAACGTAACATGTAAGTGCACTTAAACATTTCGATCCCAACCTATGCACCCATGTACCAACTTTCCGCGTATTCGATGTCGGCCCTGAGAACAAGGATCACCCATTTAGCGATGTCCCTAGGGGAAAAAAAAAGTTAACAAAGCCATTGAAAGGTAAAGTATAGTACGTCGACATCTCCCCGAAGTTAGTTACCTTTAATTCGAAATTAATTCTGTGTTCTAGCTTTTACTCTGTCCATATTTCTTTATTCATCCTTTCCCTTTACAGGTTCACCCCCTCCCCCTATCACAGTACTGCAACCCAGACTCGTCGTAAAGCGTACTCTTTGAATGCACGACTCTTGCCGTCTTTAAATCAATTTGCTGCCACTATTAGTTGCAATGATTTCTAGATGTTTATTGGCAGATAACATTTTACCTAGTTCAAGGGAGGGAGAAGAAAGAGGGCAAAGTATTCGTGCTGATATATTATCGTAACTTATTCCGCAACAGCCGGGAGGTCCTGGTTACGTAATACGTGCGTTCGTTTCTCCCGCGCATTAGGCGCGACGCCTTGTCTGCTTCCCTGTACTATAGATGGCGGCAGCAGTCCCACTAGGTCCAGTTGCGTCGGCGAAAAAAACGTTCCACGTGTGCCGCTAAGTTGGGAAGTGAACGAAGCTGGAAATTACCTTTGCAATGAAAGTTTGTAACATCTGCACACTGCAAAAAGTGCCCTCACTTCTAGCACACCCACGTGTCCAGTACCCTTTTTTTTATTTTTTCGTGCCGTCCCAGATCCCCGTCTTTCGTACGACCAGCTGATCTCGCTCAATTTTCTCCAACTGACAGCCTCCTCGCAACTCAAGTGGTCCGCCCTCTGCCAACGTCCTCCGGCCGGGCGGCGTTTCTTCTTTCACTCCGTCAGGATTCGACATGATTTGAATTGTTCAAGTAAGTATACACGGGTACTGAAAACTGCAGTAACGCTGAACCTACAATGCTTAAAAGATCATTCCCCGTGGTTCCACGAGTTTTGCTGTTGCACTAAGATTTAAAACTCGAGAGACTAGTGCGCCTATTTCGTATTCTGTTCCTTGTAAGGCACATGTTGGCTGTCGGCTGTCACTTAGTCTTTCCGGCGATGAAATTGCAGCGTGCAGCTCGGCGCAGCTGGCAATCCCGTTAACAGCGTGCGTTACCCGTGGTATTGTCATGCACGGGGGTCACTTGTATCGCTCACGTTTCCTGTCGTGTGGGAGTGGGGGATGTTTAAGGGGAGGGCAGGTTGTGCGGGACTTATAAATGCGTTGCTCGCTCACCCTTAAAGGGGCCATAAAGACGAAATAAAAGTTTGGTTTATTCAAAATATTTCGTGTTCCATAGTGCCCCGGCCGATTATCCGTAAGCAAACGATGCTTCATTCACTGCGAAATTAATCAATTTAAGCTAAAATTTTGATTCTCGTGCCAAAACGTGTGTTCGAACGACGTTTCAAATGACATCGTAAGAACAGGTATTTCAACTAAACTTGGGATGGAGCGGCATGGCCTCCGCGATTTGCTGCCGGCGGCGCGCCGTTGCTCCGGCCGTCCCATTCGGCGCGGAAGCAAGAGAGAGAGAGAGAGAGAGAAGTGATTGGATGGAAGAAAGGAAAGGAAAGTGCACTGGGGATATTATTGAGCTCAGTAGGGAGCTCACCTGCATACAACCCAGTGCGGTGGGGAGGGGAAGAGGGGATAAAAGACTTGGGAGGAGGTTAGGGGTGGAATAGAAAAGGTGTGAAAGAGAAAGACAGGAAGGAGAGAGAGAGAGAGAAAGAGAGAAGAAGAAAAAAAGAAAAGAGGGGGGGGGGGGCATTACATGAGCGACAGCGACACAAGTGCTCGGCGCGAGGCGGAAGCAAGAGGAGCGGTGCAATTTTGCTAACTCCGACACACGCCGCGAGGCGGCGCCGTTAGCCTATGGTTGAAGCGAGGCTCGTCTGGCCGACGCTGCCTGCGCTTTGAGTTGTAAATCAGCCTTCGTTGTCGCGTCTTCGGGATAGAAAACTCTTAATATGTGGTCTATGTATTTTGACTCGATCCTAAAAGTACAAAGTTGTTTAGCGTACGTTGTTTAACACCTACGATTGCCTTTGCACGCAGCTTTAGTGGTCATTTGCTTGATAGGCGAATGCCATAGCCCAGGGTTCTGTCATCTCGGGCAGAGTGAATGCCAGCGTGCGAATTCTTTTTTCGCTGTTACAGCATTTTCGCGCGATATCGCTGCGCGAAAATATGCTTTTTTTGCCTTTTTAGTTGTTTCGAACGCTCTGGGGTATCCGTTGTTTGTGTGTGCGTGTGTATGTGTGCGTGTGTATGTGTGTGTGTGTGCGTGCGTGCGCGCGCGCGCGCGTGTGTGTGTGTGTGTGTGTGTGTGTGTGTGTGTGTGTGTGTGCGCGAGTGCACGTGCGCGAAAACAGCGTAATACCGATAAGCTCTCGTGTATTGTTTATAGGCAGGCGACTACGATAGTCAAATAATCTGTTAGGCTTCCACGGGTACGAATCAATCATTTTTTTTGCGTTTTATTTAATATGCCTAGGGGTTTCAAGTACCTACTGCAATCTTGCTACCAAATTATTTGCCGTGAGTGAAAAAGTCATGTTATTCCGCGATGCCTTTCATATCGCTATCGACTCTACATATGTATTTTTTCGAAAGGCTGTTTCTTAATTTCTAGATTTGCTGTGGTGATATATTCTGCACATAATTTGTTGGCATGACATATTAAGGGCATTATTTTTTTCGGTGAGCAGATAAGCTGATCACTAATATCTGTATTCACAACATCGGCTGTAAGTAAGTTGTTCGGGATATTAGGGAATAAACAAATCAAGTGGAGAACTATACCAATCGTAACTAGGGTAAAAATTTTTATTACATTACTTAGACCACGTCCATGTATGGTAGACTGGAAGTCTCTCTGTACGTTTGTATATGCAAGCATGCATGCCAATAAACGGCACCAGCACGTTTAATCTGCCTATTGCGGAAGAAATACCGATAGCCATTCGGACAGTATACACTTCAGATACTGAAGTATACGACGTCTCTGTTAATAGTATCGCCGTAAAAGTTACGCCAAACGTTTCGAGTAGTGTTGCCATGCCATCTACTTTATCTGTCAAAGACCGCACATTTAAAGGAGAAAAAAGGAAACGACATAGGGGGTATTTCGTGTTTACTAATGGTTGGATTTCGGTCGGTTGAGTTCCCATAATTTGGTTCTTGCTCGGAACGCACGGAATATGCGTTCCGTGCGTTCCAAACAACATGTACGATATTTTCAGAAATAAAACCGGAAAACGTGTTGTGTTTTGGAACCATGCGTGACTACAAAAAAGAATACTGCTGTGCAATGAATTCACTTATGCATCACCCCGGGCATAGTCTACGTCGAAAATTCAAAGGCACCAGTAACTACCCTAATGGCACGAGCAGCTACTTCTACCTTTCTCCTGCTTTGTTGTGCGGTAACTTTTTTATTATTAACCGTCGCACACAGGCTGCGAAGGCCGAGTTTTCGTCCTCTGCGCCCGCCCGCGCCAGGGAAAGTGACCTTAGGCTACGCGCGCCGCGGTGCAGCGAAAAACGCGGCCACGCCCCCTTTTCAACTTACGCTGTCTCCGGGTGATTGGGACGACCGGAGCAACGGCGCGCGGCTGGCAGCAAATCGCGGAGGCCACGGGAGCGGAGACTTGTGTACTGTTATTCAACCTAGATGGCGCCACCACACCGGAGGCATGCCGTTTTCTGCTTCTGGTTTGTTTGCGACCGTATTTTAACCTGGCTGTTTTTGTTCATGGACAAAATAATAGTTTTGTGATATATGGTGCTCGCTCGACCAATATGGTCACGTAAGACACCGTCGCTTGCGTCAATCGGCCAGTGTCTTCTAAGACAACCCAATGCCCCGGAGTGCTGGGCATCTAAACGAAGCATAGTGAGCGCAGTACCAACAGCAGTACGCATCAGTACTTCTTTGTTTACGCGTGCTTTCGTAACTTTCACTGTTTGTCCCATCATTCTTACTGACATAAAAAGAATGTGCCCTAAATTTAAGCGAAAATAGCTCGTTCGGAAAGCTTATAGGTTCTGCTTAATTTGCGTCTGCTTTTTCCGGCCTCTGCCAATCGCAGAGCTGGCTGGTAGGACATCATAGGTTCCGTTGCGGGAAATGAGCAAGTGGGCCGCATCGCCATTACCTTTTTTTCCTAATTATTCAGCTTAGTTGAGTGAAATTTACGTTAAAAGTGGTGTCAGCATGATTCTAACGCGGCAATCTTGTGAAAGAACCAAACTTGCATTTTGTCATCATGGCCCCTTTAAAGGTACACTGAAGGCAACCAGCAAGTTGGTTTCAAACGAAAGTCTAACCTTCTTATAGCCATTTTAGCGTTGATTATGTGCCGAGAGGTGCCCTAAATGCCGATAAGCGGAACCAAACGCCTTCCCGTTAGTATTGAATGCAAAACGTGCACAACATCATTGAAATATTCTCGTATACATATGCACACTCTACAGCGGAAGCCCTGAATTCCTGACGTTACTTGTTTTGGCGATCGTACATAACGCCCAAAACTAAAGGACTGGATTGCACGTATACGTTTTAGTCGAATAGAAAATACTGCAGAAATAGGTTTCGAACAAACGCGACGGGACGACGTAACTGCTTGCACTTCGACGCGGAAGCGCAAGAATAAAATACGGTCTTTTGCCTCAAGCCTGTCGTAAACATTGCACTCAATTCACGCTATTTGCGGGATCGAACAGCAAGTCGCTTCACTCTGGCGTGAGCCGAGGAGGCTTTTAATCACTGCGTTTAGGCGTCACTAGTGATAACTAATTCCGAACATAGCAAGTACAGTCTAGCCCCAGCAGCATACCATCGCCTTCCACCGCGAGGCGAACACGTCTACAGCACACACACACACAGCATCGGACGCCGGCCTGCGGGAGCTTAGTTCCGGCTGTCGGCGATGCCACGTTATAGTTTCGCTCACCGCGGGAGCAACGTTTAAGAATACAGGAGCAAAAAAGAAGACCTATTTAAGAAGACAGGAGCAAAAAACGTGTTCTGTAAGTTGAAAATTACTGTTCACAGTGGAACGAAACCATTGAGGTGGTCCGCCCTACTTGCCGCGATGTAAACACAGGGGACACGCACGGGCCGTAGCGTACGCACGCTACTTTGCTGAAATAGCGTGCCTTTCCTTTACGGCCGCTCAACGCAAAGCCAGCTTTACTACTGCGCATGCGCAGTGCCAGCGACGCAAGGAAGTAGCGTAAGGTGACACTTTGCGTAGGGTTCAACACGCTGTACTAAAACTTTCTATTGTCCTTTTTAGGCTGCGTTAACGTTAGCGTCGAACCAACCGGCGACCGCTTGTGTGCGGCCCCCGCACGGAGCCTCGTATAGCGGCATCGCTGCCAGCATGGATGAGTAGCACCATCCAGCGGCAGCCAGGGGAGACGTTTCGTGAGCCAGACGTTGCGCACTCTTGAAAATACTAACTTCAGCCCAAAAAAATAAGAAAAATAAAAACGTTCGCGGGTGTAATTTTTAATGCAGGAATAGCACGCAGAGGGTCACTATAGATGTGGCTGTGCACACAGTACTGTACAAGGGTCGCACAATTATATGGACGACTATTGCACCAGGAACTGCATCGAAACCAAAATTAGCGTGTTGGCTTTCGGGATCGCCGTGTGGTCTATCTGATGGGCTCCCGTTATATTGTTTCTAGGTTTGTTTTTGCGCATTAGGTTACAAAAGCTTCCACTTAAGTTTTTATAAAATTCTGAAGGCATATTGTTAAAATATTTCTCACGCGAGTTTAACCACTTCCGGTGTACGTAGCGCGGTGTAGCCAGTGGAGGCGACACCTGTATTCACATTTTCACTATTCTCTACCTTACTTTAGGGAAGCTACGCCTAAGAGAAGTATATTTGTTTTTTCGGGCACCTAATCGCCCACCTAACCAAAAACTAAATTAATTTTAAACTAAATAAAATACTAAGTAAAAGGAAAAGAAAGTAATAAAAAAATTAATTAAGTCCCCGGGACCTAATCGGGTACCTAAATAGCAATCGCGTGCTCTGGAGCTCGCATGCTTTCTCTTCCCAATCCTCGTCTGAGTCTCATCGAGGACTTCACGTCCGGCACACATGACGCAAGGAACTTGCGTCCTCGATAAGATAACGAGGCTGACCGTTGCGTCTTATCACACCGATAGCTGCTTCGCACTTTCAACACATGCAAAAATAAGTTCTACATTCGGTTTTCGGCCGTCTCGGATAACGAGCGCCGAGGCGTAGAGATAGACAAGAGGGACTTTCTCCCGCGAGCCGCTCTCTCTTTACCTGGATGAACGCCAAGGGCGTCCCAGTGTTGCCAAGAGCGCATTACGCCTCTCACCGAGGCAAGAAGCTGCGGCGTGTGCAAATACCTTTGCTTGTACTCGGACTCAGACAGCCAACACGTTGATAGAAAAAAAATATCCCGTTGGTTTCAGGTCGCAGGAGCCTATGCCGATTGGGGGCTGGTCACTATGTTGTGTGCAAGTTTATCCCGGCTGTCCGTCTCTGGGAAGGGTGATGTGGCGAAGGGGGGCCCAGAGCGTAGCTTGTCACCCGTGCACCCGGTAGCAAGAATGTTCCGCTGAACGACTCCAAAGCGACACGGAGCTGATGCGGTAGAGGGGTGGAGCTGACATTGCTCTTTCATCATCGGTGTGAAGACAACTCGGTTCTTGTGAGTAACTTTGCAACATAATTCCTTCCAAAACAGCCGTGAAATGTTAGTGTGGAATAAATTCCTAAAATACTCTTCTCTTGGCGCAGTGACAATTTGGCTTTTACAATTTAAGAAGGGAAAGAGCATTGACGAACAGGTGATAAGGCAGAACGTGGTTATCTTTACCTTAATAAGCAAAAAAAAAGGCAGGCTCGGTATTAGTATAGAGATATAAGAGTACAACGGACAGCGTTGACAACAGAAATGGATTCCGCAATGCTAGCTCATTGAAGAATAAGACTGGCAAAATAGAGCCTGTTGGTCATTGAGGAAAGAAGCAACACTTCACGTCGCTGCCTAAACTTACAATAGTTTGCGTCAACACAAAGGCAGTTTACGAAGTTGTTGTATTTGGTTCCTGTAGAGTCGTTAAGATATGGTACCATATATCCTTAGATTGCGAGAAAGCAGAAGTGACAGCGTTCCTAACCGTTTGGAACTTAAAGAACGGCAAGTAAGATTCATATGTTGTAGAAATAAGCCTCTGATAATCGTATGCATTTCAGCACATTGAAGGCTTGGGGCCCTTGTTCTAGATTACGTCATGTAATACCACATACAAATGAGGTGAGCTTGAAACCTCTAATGCCTCTAGATCTAGATAGGACAGTCTGGGCTTTCTAAAATGGATGAGAATACAGTAACACCCCCTTCCTTAGTTCAGAGAAGAAAAAATTGCATAAAATCACCGTGACTATATAGATATAGCATTGTAAGGAGAGAGATAACCTTAATAAGCAGACATCCCTAGAAACGCTTGGGTGAATTTCAGAAATGCTGGTTGTGGGTTACGTGACAATGAGCACATCTCTCTTTCTTTCTATCACTGCAAGACGGTACGCAGGTGAAGAGTAAACGGGGCAGGTACTCTAGAACTACTAATATTTTATATATACACAATACAAGGAACCGGAGGAGACATGAACGCAGTAATTGTAAATGTAATCTTCGATTACCACACGTGTTACATGGTGATTTTCGTGACAACAAATACATTTCTTTCCTTGACAGCGCCATGAATAGGGCACCCACGCAGGCGTTGCCGTCATCCGCACTAAGAAAGGCGTGACAGACGTATCGCTTACGACGATTAAATCTTCGGTGGAGCCCTTATATTTCTGTAAGCTAAAGTGCACGAGAAGCGGCGGCAATGGTTGGCTGAGTGCCCTCTTTCCATTATCACCTGCACAGTCGCGCGATGGTATCAGCGCCCATCATCAAGGAGAGCTCCCAGTTTGCCCTACGTAGCATTTACAATTTGCCCCATGTAGCATTTACCGGAGGACAGCGGAACGCGATAAACTCCGTCAGTACCAACGTTTATAGACCTTAAACGTTAGTCAGTGCAACATGAACAAAACTTTTAGCGCGCTTGTTTAAACACCAACTTCTTAGTGTTTGAACTGGTTGCTCCTTCCTTGTGTCTTCTTTTTTGAAGGCTAGAAAGATGCCTTAATTAGCAATTAGGTGGTGTTGCTAATTACTCGTTTAGCGTTTCATCGCACGGCTGAGAATCATCTTTAATGCTGAAGTTTTCTGTCATATTCTTTGCCCTTTTGTTTGTAATACGAGATTGGTGTGAATCGTTTCTTAAAACAAATTGCAATATCCGGGTTGTAGCATGCGATAGTGGGGCATGGGGGAAGTCTTATGGGCAACTGGTGATGACGCTATCATCTGAAGACTCTGTGAGATGAATAACGTGTTTGCGCGTGCCATGGCTTCCTTTCATAGTGTACAAAAAATATTTGTTCGCGAACGCAGATCGCTTTTCTACGGGGACGTAAGTCTACACAGATTACGAATTCAAAGAAAGGCGGACGTCACAAAATAAAAGATCCTGAAACGTAGTTTAAAAAGAAGGAAAAATAGCGAGCTGGTTTCAGCTGAACAAACATTTGCTCGAGGCTTACAAAAGCTTTGTAGACTAAACACTGCTTTTGGAGATTATAAAACTCATTGATTCACCACGCTTGAATAATTCAAAAGTGAGTGGTGGAGAGTCTCATGAGTCATTAGTATCTAGCTTGCTATTGAGACAGTTTCGTCATTGCTTATGGAATGTTTTTGAATCAAGGGCACGCTTGAGTAAATCCCAGAACTTATTTACATATTTCCCGCCTGCTTTACACCGTAACGGATTTATCAAACTTTGCTGTATATTGGCGCTACTAAAAAGTAACGGCTACTCTTTAACTAGCGAGTTAAGTACAGACTATTTAACCTCGCTTCAGTCAGTTTGCAAAGCTAAGTCATCATTTCTCGAAAATTTGCGCCATTACCCTGGTGTCCCATTTTTTCTCTTGGGGCAACTACCATATCGCTGCAGCGATTTTATAATCAGTAAAAATCTGAAGTTTGCACGCCTTCTTTTTCTCTTCTTTTCAGTGCTGGGCTGCAGCTTAGCTACCTGGGTCAGAATACTTCGCTGTTTTGCCCCGAGCCATGGCGTCACTCAAGGATGACCCCCGCTTCGGCCTGGACTCTCGCCACAGCTGGGTAGTGGCGGCATTTTCAAGCTGGTTCCTTTTCATGTTCGTCATCGTGCAGCGCGTGTTCAGCGTCATCTATGTGGGCATTTTGAGCACCTTTGGCGTAACGAGGCAGGAGGCGTCCTGGCCCATGAACATAATGGACCTGTTCACAAGCATCACAAGTAAGCTGGCCTCGTTGACATTGTTGAAGGACGTGGGTGAAACTTTGTAGTTTCCTTCTTAGTGCCAAGACATCTTTTGACCATGACAGATCTGGATACGTTGTCACGCGAGAAATTTGTGATGCGTGACACATGGAATAACAGCTCCTTCGATCTTTACCGGGCAGCATATCATGGGTTTTCGGGTAAATGCCTAGGTTGCACTTTTTGACGTTGAAATTTCAAGTCCCTGGCGGCGTAGGTACGTAAAAGTGGCAGATACTGCTTTCTGAAGCCGCGCTTGCACGTGAAGTCGCGTTACACCTGATGTTCCAATGCATATATCATTCGCATAGGAAGATACTAACACGGTTTTAGGAAGCACTTTAGTGATTCCTATGAGAGCCAGGGTAATAGCGTAGGGCTCAGGACTCCTCCTTGTGGCACACCGCACGTGACGAGTGATCGGATGTCACTCCATCAAGTGTGGACATGGGGCCAATCGGTTTCATCGCTGTTGCGCCTTTACCAGGCGCTCTTTATTGGCTATTTGCAATACAGTGCCCCTATACTGTGTAACCTTCGGCGATCGTCACTACGCGTGCTTCAAAGTGCACAGGCACAAGCCCTACGAATCTGTTTTGGGTTGCCTCGATGCACATCAACAGGTGGAACGATCGCAGAAGTGCGAGTCTGCCCAATTCAAGTTTACCTCGCGCAAGAACCTCTTCGTGCGCACCTCGGACATGTGACAAGACATGAGTGTCATCCACTGTCGAGTGTTTTCAGGGACCGGCCGAATTCAAACTACTCCCGAAGTATTTCGGCGCAGCAACATTTGATGTCCTTCAGATTTGCAATCTCAAAAATATCAGAAGTGGCTCTATGGGTTGTACCTGATCTACAGGTGCGGTTGTCGATTCCTGGTATCGATAAAAAACCCCACATGGCGTCTTCGGTCTTAAGTCAACTTTCACTATTTTACATCAGTGAAATGTACGGGGAGGCGTCGCATGTTTTTGTTGACGGCTCGGTCACGGTGTCTTCGTCGGCAGCGGCAGTGGTTATGCCTGGGAAGGACCTGACCCAACGTTTTAAGATTGCTCACAGGACGTCGTCTACCGCAGCAGAACTGGTCGCTTTACGTGAAGCGCTCCGCACCATTTTTTATGAAAGGCCACAGCAGTGAATTATCTTTTTTGACTGCAAACCAGCGCTGCAGGTACTGAGGTACCCAATGAAGCGAGGCGCTTATGATTAGCTGACCACTGATGTCGCTATCCTGTTTAAAGAGTTGAAAGAAAAGGGCCACACGGTGGTGCTTCAGTGGATACCAAGTCACTGTGGCATCGCTGGAAATGCGTTGGCGGATGCAGGAGCACAGCAGGCACACCACAGTGGAACTCTCCTGTGTATACCGATCACAAGGCAGGATGCTAACGCGATACTCTACCGAGAACGTAAACAAGCTGCAGCCTTGCATTCGTCGGACCCGCAGAATCGACATGAACGCCTTCACCAGATCGATCCAGAGCGCAAGTTCTAGCTCAGTCATGCTCCTCGTCTTCGCCGAAGTCAAGAGACTTTGGTACACAGGCTGCGTCTTGGGGTAGCATTGACTCGGAAGTATCGTCACACAATCGGACGAGACGGCAGCCCGTACTGCCTTCTGTGGGGTTGTCCTGAGACTATCGAACATTTGCTTAGCGATTGTCCAAAGTACTCTAGTGAGCGAAAGAACCTTGAGACAGCATTACTACGCTTGGACACTCGCCCTCTGTCCGAAAAGATTTTTGGCACGTGGGATGACAACAGGAACCAGAGCCTAGCCGTTAATTTAAAGCCCTGCTTACATTTCTTGGTGACTCCTCTCTGGATTCTCGGCTCTAGGCGGTGACAAAAAGTAGCAGACGGCGAAATAATGTCTCAGTAGTTTTTTTTTTGTTCGTGGACGATAGTCATGTGCTGAAAAGTGAACTGTAGTCATCTGATTTAGCGTCCCGTTGTATGTGAGACGTTTATTGGTTTTACTGCTTGTACATAGTTCATTTGTCACTTTCATTGTCATTTCCCATACCTCCCATTATTAATTCCTTACTCTTTGAGTCCCCAGTACCCTCCCCCCAGAGGGAAGTAGCAGGCCCAAGATCAATTTCTCAGGCCGACCTCTTCTCCTTTTCAATAAACATTTACGCTCTCTCTCTCTCTCTCTCTCTCTCTCTCTCTCCTCTCTCTCCTCTCTCTCTTCTCTCTCTCTCTCTCCTCTCTCTCTCTCTCTCTCTCTCCTCTCTCCCTCCTCTCTCTCTCTCTCTCTCTCTCTCTCTCTCTCTCTCTCTCTCTCTAACTCTCTCTCTCTCTCTCTCTCACTCTCTCTCTCTCTCTCTCTCTCTCTCACTCTCTCTCTCTCTCTCTCTCTCCTCTCTCTCTCTCTCTCTCTCTCTCTCTCTCTCTCTCTCTCTCTCGTTGATTGCTTCTTTAACCGTCGATTCCACCGTCCTATAGGCAAAAAGGCTTTTAGCGGAGTTCGCTATTTTGTTGTTGTGTGCGCGTGATGTCTTGATTATGTTTAAAATTATCAAAGGTGCGCATGTTCTCAACTCGCAAAGCAGCCTGCCGGCGCTTCCAACAGAGGCGCAGTGCTTGTGCCGAGTACCTATCTTAGTTGTCGCGCGCATCGCATCATCAAAGCGCTCATATATCGACTGCAGTCGGAATACTGGATGCTACTGCAAAAATTTAGAAATGTGTGCTGTAGTGTGAAGATTGATCAACGGGCTGTATTTACACGAGCAACGCCAGGAAAGCGTACCAGTTATACGAGCACCGGAACAATCCGTGACTAAGACGATGATGATATACCTTTGAGGTCCTCCTTCCCACCGTTCTTTTATATTCTTACGTCACGTCCGGTACCACCGTTACATGATTTAGGGGAGAAGCAAGCTCTAACGCGCCCCTTTGATCCTTACCTTTGTGGCAAAATCAGCGCACAAGCTACATATTCACGCACAAACCGCGCAGTCTTTTGGCCGCTACTACAATACATTTCCTTTGTGGCATGAATTTGTTACAGAAAGAAGTTGCGACAATGAAAGAAAAACGAGCGCAGCACAGTATCGTGTCATGTTCTCGTCAACCGCAATAACTGCAACGCGTGACCTAAGTGACCTGTACATCACTGACACGAACCACTGGGCCGCTCTTAACCGCTCTCCCCTCTCCTTCGCGCACTGTGGTCCACAGTTCATCGCGCACTTTGAGCGGTCCAAACATTTTCAGGGAAAAGCTTAGCACAGCACGGTAAAAAGCTGGATCCTGCACTACTGTTTGATCTCAAACAAGCACGCGTCTTACGCCTGATAAAGTATATCCGCAAGAGCTGATGATTTTAAGGTAGGTTTACACCACAGGAAATACGGGTTTATAGCAAACACGCAATAAAACGCCAGATAAGTATGCCGTAGAAATGCTAGTAGCAGATGACGCGGCGCGGCGGAGACGATGGACGAACGCTTGATGACGCACGCAATGCTCACAGTGAAAATTTAGCTAGCCTCGTTGCGTAAGCACTGCGAATTTGCGGTACTTCGTGGGAGAGACAGCAGGATGCACTAACAGTAGCAGAGTGTGACGGCCATCTGACCGCATATTTTTTTCAACTGTGACCAGGAAAGTGCGTAAACATACGCCGTTGATGAAGCTTCGAGTGCATACTCGAACTCACACTCGCTCTCTGATTCTGACACACTGCAGACGGTTCTTTCATGCCATCCCTCCCCGCACGCTAACTGGCGGGCTATCTTGCTAGCTGGTTTGATCACTTCATTGTCTGATCATTTCTTTACTTGCTGTCTTGTAGCGTTTCTTGCACGTTGTGTTTTTTTTTTTAGATATATGAATTTCGAACTTGTGGTGTCCGGCCTCGCGCCGCAGTTTCGTAAGGTCAATAATGCTCATGCATGCAGACGAATAAAAGGCGTCCACCGCAACCGGGCCGCTAGGTCTTATCTCGACAAAGCTCCGACGAACATGTGGCAATAAACGACGATTGCCCCCAGAGCGGCGGCCGCTTTTCTGATGGAGGCGAAAAGCAAAAAACTCCCGTGTGTTCGAGATTTCGGCGCACGTTGAAGAACCCCAAATGGTCAAAATTAATCCGGAGCCCTCCACTGCTGTGCGCCTCATCGCCTGTGTAGCATCGGCGCGTTAAACCTCATAATAAAATCAAATCAGTTCTGCGTCGCCACCCAGCCATCTTGACTATAACGTATCCTGGCAAGCAAAAATGTAAATAAGAGTGAAGTGGCTGCTAAAAACACAAAGATAAAGGACTTATTTTTGGGCCGACGCTCAAAGCAAACATCCCTGCTGTGCCTGGTCTCCATTGACCAAAGCGGGACTGGTTATCAATCAAAAAGAAATCCGTGAGCATGAATCATTAGCTGTACGCCCAGGCGACGCAAACTGCGGCGTGGTTACAACTGTAAGCATCCCAGCTGCGTGTGCGTACAGTTTGTTCCAATGCCGACAAACTCGAAGTAGTTCTACACGAGCATTCACGTCTTTCCTCATATTATTGTCTGCTCGTAAGTGCCTCAATACGGGTGCGTAACGCTATGCGCTCTCCTCGGAGTTCTTCGGACACACACTTTTCCCCCAGATGGAGCTGGCGTGACTGTATAAGTCAGCTTAGTGGGAGCCGCAGCAGCTTTCACAGCTCTGTCGGCATACTAAAGTAAATTTTCTCGCAGAAGTTTGGTGCACAACAGTTGATACACGGGAAGACCAACTTCATAAAGATTAATGCACCGTGAGAAGTGTCCTCAAATTTCGTGGGTAGATTACTGAATAGTCTGGGCCGTGGTTTACTAGTTTCCTGAGGCGTGATTCCGTCCCTACGATACACCTTCCCGGGTCTTCCGAATCTGCTGAATTTCTTTGTATTCAATTTCCACAGCTCCCATCTTCGGCTACCTGTGCGCGCGTTTCTCCTGCCGCGCTGTTCTTCTCTGCTGTGGTCTGCTTGGACCCCTTGGTGTCATTCTTTGCTTCTTCGCACCCAACGTCGCCTTCATTACCGTCTTCTACGGCGCAATGAATGGTGAGTTCACAAAAAGAATTGTTTTGTCTCTGTGATACCAAAAGAAATTATGAAATGCGTTTCGCGCCTAACTGCGGTTTTCTTGCCACATGTGAGATCCTATCAGCGCCATATCCACTTTTATTCACAGGGCTTCGCAGAGGACCTTTGGAATGCATTTACCCTGAGATTTATTTACTGCAGGAATAAGAGTGCGGAGCCGTATCTGCGAGAATAGTCTGCAAAATAACTGCCAACAGATTGCGTCGCGAAGGTGGCTTACGATCGTAGTATACGCTTGCTGATGTAACGCCATGTTTGTTAAAGGCAACATTTCTTAGATCTTAAAGAATCCTGTGTGCAACTTGACATGATCAACCAACATATTTGGTTCACTGTCTTGATTGCACGGGCAGCTTTTATTTGTGTTCCGGACTGATTTGTGTCCAAAGACCAAAAATCAGACAGGCATTTTTTACAAACCTTAATAATGTTTGAGGAGGCGTTGCTCATTAGTCAACATTATCAATGAGGCGTTGCTCATTAATCAAAATTAATCAACAGCTAAGACAGCCGCTACAAGACAATGTGCACATTTTATAAAAGAAGCTGCTCAAACAGCTCCCTGCTCTGAGTGGGAGTTATCATCATCGCACGACATCGTTCATGACAAAACTGAGCTTCTCATGTGGAAATTTATGGTGCACAGTGCTTGTCGCATTACAATAAATTACAATAAGTTTCTTTTTACTGACGCTTTTCTTTCCAGGTGCCGGGATATCAGGGACCATGATGGCTCTCACCGTAGTCCTGGCGCAGCATTTCGAGAAGCGGCGAGCGACCGCGTACAGCATTGTATTCACAATTTCGGGGTTCAACACGTTCATATTTCCTCCACTCATCGAGCTTTGTATGTCTACTTACGGTCTATACGGAACGTTCCTTATGCTGGGGGGCATCTGCCTAAACTCTTTCCCGGCGGCAATCGGCATCGTGAGCCCTCCGTGGTCAAAGCCAACAAAACATAAAGTGAATAAGAGGGTTGCGGACACAGAGGCCAACAGGTCAACTCATGAAGAGATACAGTTGGCTCCTCACAGCGATCGCGGAGGAACTTCCCAAAGCAATGGACGCAGTGAAGATCCTCAAGGTGCTGATACGGACACGCAAGACAATCCGGGGGACGTCATTGAACCGCTGATGACACATCCTGAAATTAGGAACAAACAAGATGCCCCTCCAACCAATGTTAGCAAGATTGAAGTTTTGAGGAATGTGATGAAAGTGTTTTTAACAGCCCGCTTTTGGGTCGATTCAGTGTCTTTCGCCGTAATGTATTTGGCACTGGCCCTTTTTTTGACACTGACGGTGGACTTGGCCAAGGACAGAGGCATCGCTACAACTGAGGCAGTGTTCCTCTTGCACGCCTTCAGTGTCGGAGACGTCGTCTTCCGTGCTGTGTCTGGAGTGATGCTGGACTCCAAGCTCCTGACTGTGGACGGTGTCATGCTTTTAGGCTTCTTCCTCCAGGTCATCGGAATCGAGGTGCTTGCGACAGCAGCCACTTATCCTCTCCTGATGTTGGGCTCGCTTATCCTGGGCTGCGGAAACGGACTGCGCATGCCCATGGCTGGTGTGGTTCTAATTGCCGACTTTGGAGTGAAGGCGCTTCCCGTCGTGTTCGGGGGCTTCGCGTTAGTCTGCGGTCTCAACATATGGATACGCGCCCCGCTGATCGGTAAGCTGGCCTGCTTTGAGTGTGTATACTCTTAGCGCGTAAACATCAGCATCCAAAGCGAGACCAAATTAGAGGTCAATTATCCGTCCATACTACAGTGTGATATGGGTAAATGGTTATCTGCCAAGATATGGTTAATTTGCTTTGTCAGGGTAGAAAAAAAACGTATCGGCAAAACGTCGGTGACGCGATGCGGTACATCAAATGCTGTGCAGTTGTTGCGCCGCGTAACCTTGTCGGCTTTTCTTGCTTCCTTCGCGACAACGTTGCAATGTGCATTGCGTTACCCTGCGCGTGGGGCCATTGCATAACTTTACAGAGCACATGAGTCACTCACGGTAAAGTTACTCTAAAATTATATTTAGTGTGCAGATACAGTGTCCTCCCTACGGTGTATTTAATACGCGGGTATCCGTACAGGCGGGAGAACGTTAGCCAGTACAGAGATTTCCAAATGGTATCTTCGATCATACTATTGCCTAAAACTGAGCCGCCGCCACACTGCGTTATAAGGTAATCATCTCGGTAATGGATGATAGTTTATTGATCATGTTCATTCAATTAACTTGGGCACTATCTACGCTTTAGAGAAGCGAGAATGAATATGCGAACTTGTAAAAAACGAACGCTTTGTTGAATATACGTAGCTTGTCCGGTCCACCCTGTAGTTGTTACCGGGGCGCTGTCAAAACAGCACACGACGAAAGAGCACGCGACAGAAGAGCACCGACATAACAGCACGGCGTCAAAAGGGCACCCGACAAAACAGCACGCGACAAAACAGCACGGCGTCAAAAGCGCACGCGACGGAACAGCACGTTGACAAAACAGCACAGCGTCAAAACAGCACAGCGACAGAACGGCACGATTTTATGGAACGCCTAAATGGGCAAATATTTTTATTTTAACTTGGATAAAAACACTTTAGTGGGCGCAAACTGCTCTCTCTGAGGTTCTCTTCACGTTTCGTTACTCTTTCTCGGGAAAAATACTACGGCTTTGATTATTACAGCATGTGGGATATCCAAAATGAAAGAAGCAAAAGCCAGGGACGACATTTGGTAAAACTTTTGTTCCATTTTAGGTAGCCCTACAATTTTTATGATAATAATAATAATAATATTATTATTAATAATAATAATAAGAAGAAGAATTTTATTGCGATACTATTGTTCCTAATTGCTTCGTCACTTCTGTACTTCATCTGTACAGCACTCTGAAGCCTGTGTTTCCGGTGTTCCCGCGCCTTAAGATGGAGGGAAAGCCAGGGATGCCTTATCAGTGAACTTTGATCGCACCCGCCGCGAGCTCGACATGTAGTTGGCGACAGCGTCGCGCTGCTAGTGTGGATGCTCCGCTGAGCAGCCCGTAAGAATGCACACTATGGGCGCGCTTCGTGCCTTTTTCTTGCCGTATGTGCGCACGACAGGTGCAAACAAGAGTGGTATGCTGTGGTTCGGTTACTCAACGTTCAATGTATAGCATGGAAGCGGCAGTCAGTTTTAATTATTACGCCAAAAAACGCGACGACCCATCCGGAATCTCAGAATGGCCGTAACTGTGACAATAAACTTGTACGCTGTGGCTCGTAGCAAGCTCGATCTTTCCAGACTATGGCTTTGAGCCTTCAATAAAAGCATAAATAGAAACAAATCAGGAAGCCTCGATCTCTGAACTTCAGTTTACAACGGCAATCTCAATCGCTTTCACTGGTAGCATGACGCATTCTTGCATTTGTGGGATGCTCTGAAATGGTAACACTACTTAACTGCCCCGAAATTCCTTCTAAGAGCTTACGATATTTTTTGTGTGTTCAAAAGGCAACATAAAATTACTGAATTTTGATCAGCGCAGAGATATAAATGTAACCGCTCTAACGGGTCTTTTAAATGAAATTTTAGCGACTCTGAAGGAAGGTTTCATGAATAACGGTTTCGGATCACCTATTTACGGCTTTCGTCGCAAGTGAACTTGCGAATTGAATTGTCAACGCACGCAGTACAATCAACATCTCATGTTTAGCTAGGTTTTCGCAAAGTGACAAGCAGGCTTACAGTGTGCAAACCAAGCTTCTGGGACCTCACAGTGAGCACAAATTTTTTGTGACGGCTGCTCTGTTGAAGATTTGCGTTCTTTTAGAATCTAACAGGTGCCTGCAACAGCGAGATGTGTTTGCATTCTTGCGTATAAGGTCGCTTACGAACCCTAAAGACGGCAATAAATGAAGTTGCGCTGTTGCAGATGTAGTAAAACATTTCCTTTTTATTTATCGTTGCAAATCAGCGTAACGGGTTCCCGGTAACTACTTTGTTTTGTAAACTGAATATCGCCTTTGTCTTGGCATTTAATTCTTGAGGATTGGTAAAAAATTAAATTCTGCGCATTTCCATTTTTTTCGGGAAGGGGGAGGGGGGGGAGGGGGGTCCTGCCAACGTTGCAAGAGCAGCGAGAAGAGAACGCATGTAACGCGCGCGAAAAGCCAAACTATGGTTATCAGTAATATTTACAATCGAAACTACACTAGGCGTCGTGTTCTGTAGCGGTAAAAAAGCAGTACACGTATTTTCCAAAATGTATAACCCCCCTTTGGTCCGAGATTGTCCAGAAATTGTGGGATGCCTTTTTCAAAATTGTATTGAAAGCAAGCATTGTGGGAAAAAAAAAAAAAAAACCAGAGAGTCATGGCACACACCCCACACACATGTGGGCAACAACGTGCATTATATATTACGCGTTTTCTCCTCTTTTTTTAAACTTAGGTCTACCTTAAGAGGTTAAGACGTGACCAAATTAGGCATTTGGTTATGCTGAGTGAGACACGTTTCTGGACAAGGTGATTCATGCCGGATTTGAAAATGATATATATGAAAATGACACACAAAATGCCACATGACTGACGCAAACTCACAACTGCTTAATTTTACCGAAACATTCCCCCTAAATACTCTTGCGCATCCATAGAAACGTATTTTAAATAATACGTAAAATTAGCAACTCGATACAGTTGAATAAGTGTTTATTCCTCCTCCTGAGTATAACCAACGACGGTCCAAAAATGGTATTTATTTTAGAAAAGGTACGGGAAGGACACGATCACACAGACGCTTGCGGGTGTAAAATACGTGTCCGGTAATGTATGGGCGATAGCGCACGGGTCGTGTGCACTGTAAATGTTTTTGTTTGTTTCTTCTTTCTATAAGGACACAGCGCAATTTTACAAGGGCTGATGGAGGCGAAAAGCAAAAACGCCCGTGTGTACGAGATTTCGGCGCACGTTAAAGATCCCCAGGTGGTCAAAATTAATCCGGAGCCCTCCACTACGGCGCGCCTCATCGCCTGCGTTGCGTCGGCGCGTTAAACCCTACAATCAATCAATCAATTTTACAAGGGTGTGGAATTTCCACGCGTATGCACAGGTCTTGTCGCTTCTTACCCGTTTCGCGTACTAAACTTTTATCCTTGAAATAATCGCCACGCCGCCTTCAAAAAGCACCCTTCGACGTTCCCGAAACGGCAGACGACTGCACTCAACAATAAGGAAAGTGCAATGTGTGGAAGCAATGTTTATAACACGTTTCGCACTCAAGCGGTGACCACAACGAAGATGTTTCGTGGAATTAAACCAGCGCATAAACCCGCAACGGCCGCTGATTATTGCGTTTCTAGAGGAAACGAGCACGCAGAGGTTACTATGTCATTGCTTACTGCCAAACGAGCACACATATTGGTTGTTTTGTCGTGTGCAGCACGCGCCTTGCGCCGCACGCAACGTGAAAAAGCAGACGACGCGAGAGCGCCGTCCACACTCACGGCCGGACTGGAGCAGCGGCGAGCGCGCACTTTCATACGGCCTGCGCACCCAAGAAGGAACCAATACAGCAGATTCTTTACAGTGGGGGCGCTTCGAACCAACCCTCTGCCCTTCCAACCCGCCTTTCTGTTAGTCGACGCATCGCTTCTGGCCGAGCGCAGCTGTGTGTTTTTGACAGTGCGCTTCGCTGCCGGCGGGCCGCTCAGCCCGACCGGAGCGTGAATAGCAGAATCACGTTTAGCTAAGCGATAACCCTATCTCCCTCGACGGGAAATCATTCGCGTCACTGGTCGTGCCCTGTGCGTGTGCAAACCAAGACATCATTCGAAAGGAAAAATAAAAAAATAAGAAATGATATTATACACACAGAACACAAATAAGCCGGAATGGGAGTAAATGGCTTGTGTCATAACTCAGTACCAATTCGGAGTTTTCAAAACTCCTTCCAATGGGAGTTTCGCCTTACTCCCATTATTTCGGCAGTTTTTTCAGTAGCATATGGGAGTTTCATTTTACTGCCACTACAATGGGAGTTTACAGGGGTACCATTGGGAGTGTATTGTTTCCTCCAACTGGAAGTTTTCAGGGGGCGCATTCGAGGTTTTTTTTGTGTGTGTTTTTGTGCGCTTCATATATATGCGCTGCAGTTGAATTTATTACTGCATTTGGGAGTTCTTAATAAGGGCACAGGCCGAATTTTTATTTTTCGTTGGGGATGACGTTATTTCTAGTCTTTTTCCGCTTCAAACGTTGAATGGCGAAACGTGAAAAGTTTGTTTTCTGCACAGTCAATTTATTGCATAAAAATTACATGAATACGATACACGTGTGAACACGTTAATAAGACAATAAAAACACTGAATCAACAAAACACCTACATCGAGAACACAAGGTATCTTGGTAAGAACTGTATCTACTACAACACTCCTCAACGAAAAAAAATTTAAGCCATTTGCAAACAATGAGGTCAGCATGTCGTCGGTGCGCTGTTTGCTTGCACCTGCCTCCCAAACGCTGACGTTGCCGCACCCCCTGGCACGTTCTTCTGGAAGCCACAACGGCACATTGATTAGGGGGATAGCAAAACGCTTTAAATCTGCGGTAACAAATACATAAGCATATTGTGCATCTGACCTGAAAAAAAAAAGAAAAAAAGAAACGGCACTGTAAAGACGCTGAACTTGTCACTCTTGTGTCCAACTTTCCGTAATGTCTGAATGTTTGTTTAAAGCTACGCAAAATTGCACTTCTGTCCGAGACACCTGCGCTCACTAGTTCGTCAAAACGAAGTGTTCTGCTGTTCAAAAGGGTGCGCGGCCCCTGTGACGACCAACTTCTCAAAATGCTTCCTTTCCCTCTTTTCCTTGCCTGTAGTGTTCTGGGAAAAAGCTTCAGGTTTTACCCCCCGCACTGCCCCTCTCTCCCCTCACCGAAAGTTAAGGAAAAATTTCGGTCGGTGTGACACCTGCGCGTGCCACCCTTCAAAAAAAAAAAAAATAAAATAAGCAGTCGTCTGTCGACTCTACAGAATGCTCCCTCGAATGGAGTTTGCTGGTTATAGTTACACGCGCCTAGCGTACGGAGAGCTCCCACGGGGCCCCGCAACACCACCTTGTTGGGCCCCGACCTTCTCCCTTTCCAGTGAAAGCAATTAATCGCCGGCGGCACGCGGCAGTCACCCTCCTCGTAGCAGGCGCGGCTGGCACCACACCTACTTCTCAATAAAAGCGGCCGTCCTGCGACGTTTGACCGGCCAACTTCACCCTCGCTTGCCAGTAAGCCACAGACACAGCCTAACTACAGTGGCCTAACAAAAACACCTAACAGCCGTCCACAGTTCGGACAGTTTTCATTCTGCTTGCGAGTGTGAATGAGTGAGTGTTCCGCTCGAGACCCGCGCAAATACGCATTGTTTTCACACCGTTCGGCCTCCCCAATGACGTTCCGGGCATGGTGCCGTCTTTCACGCACAACGCTCACCTCCAGTGGCGGAGAATCGCCCGTGCAGTGACGCGGGAAACACGTTGAGTTTATTTGACGCTAGAAGGGGCACAAGTCTCCCAAAATGTTGCGTACAATAAAAAACGTGAAAATCTTACCTTCAACCACCTCGCAGAGGCACAACCACGTTGTTTTTAACGAGCCACTCTCAGCGATCACTGCATTTAGGCCTCGCGTCGGCTGGCTTGCGTATACCGTCGGCTCGAAAGTCGGTGACACGGAGGCGACGTTGCAGTCCGTCGCACGTCAGTCCAGGCTGGTTCCACAATGTTCGCAACGAGCTTCGGTTGTTGGGAAGCACTTCACATCCGTTCGTCCGGCCGCAAGTTCACACTGGCAAGAAATTTTCGGGGACGCTGGAGCTCACACGACACACGACACCAACTGGCAGCCATTTTGTAAGGACGCGTAGAGGAGGAAGGGGTGAAGGAGGAGGAGAAGGAAATGGAGGCGGCGTGGGAGTTTTCAATACTCCCATTAGGACAAACGCAGTAATCACAGCTAGATACTGCGTTTTGTGAAGAGGTACAACCGTGGTAAATGCGCTTATTTACGACCGCTTGTGGCCCCCGGTGTAAACTGGCAGTTTTTCCACCATCATACTACCACACGTGGGAGCAGGCCGCCTGTCGTGAGGAGTTTAAAAGACGTATTCCAGCCAAGAAACTCCCATTCAGGCTAACTTGTGTTTTGTGTGTAGTCACGGAAAGTGCCGTGTTTATTTGCCTGTCTCACCATTTTCATATAATACAGTCGCTGATAAGATATGAAGACCTCGCATATTTTTCGTCATGCGCCCCGCGTTGAAATGTTTCTTTCAAATGTTTGATTCGGCGCTTCCGAATGATAATGTTAGGCTGTTTGACCCTAATAGACCGAAAATTCAGAAGGGGGTAAGGAATCAACTATTTTAAGAACGCCCATGTAAATTAACACTGGCAGGTATCACCTGTATCCACGGCAGGGCTAGGGCAGCGGCAAATCCGCGCGCACCGCTCCTCTACCCCGCCCGTGCTGTGGGTCAACTGGCGAGGGTTGGTCCGAAGCGCCACGAACTAGCGGCGGTAGAGGAGCGGCAGGAGCGGTGCGCGCGGATTTGCCGCTGCCCTAGCCCTGCCGTGGCTACAGGTGATACCTGCCAGTGTTAATTTACATGGGTGTTCTTAAAATAGTTGATTCCTTACCCCCTTCTGAATTTTCGGTCTATTAGGGTCAAACAGCCTAACATTATCATTCGGAAGCGCCGAATCAAACATTTGAAAGAAACATTTCAACGCGGGGCGCATGACGAAAAATATGCGAGGTCTTCATATCTTATCAGCGACTGTATTATATGAAAATGGTGAGACAGGCAAATAAACACGGCACTTTCCGTGACTGAAATATCATTTCTTATTTTTTTATTTTTCCTTTCGGATGATGTCTTGGTTTGCACACGCACAGGGCACGACCAGTGACGCGAATGATTTCCCGTCGAGGGAGATAGGGTTATCGCTTAGCTAAACGTGATTCTGCTATTCACGCTCCGGTCGGGCTGAGCGGCCCGCCGGCAGCGAAGCGCACTGTCAAAAACAGCGCTCGGCCAGAAGCGATGCGTCGACTAACAGAAAGGCGGGTTGGAAGGGCAGAGGGTTGGTTCGAAGCGCCCCCACTGTAAAGAATCTGCTGTATTGGTTCCTTCTTGGTTCCGCAGGCCGTATGAAAGTGCGCGCTCGCCGCTGCTCCAGTCCGGCCGTGCCACACTAGGAGCGGTTCGTACCGCCGCCGCCAGGGGCCGACTGTGTTCGCGCTCGGGGCGAATAGCAGGGGAGCAACTCATTGTACGTCTCCGTGTGCGCATCGGTGCGCATTATACGCTCTGCGTTCCACAGCAGCCACTGCCCCTTTGTTCGTCTTGGCGGCAACAAAAGCCGACCCAACCCTCGTTTTCGCTGAGGAGACGGAGGAGGTCGAGGGGAAACGAGAGGGGGCAGTTGCTAACATGCGCATTGAGTGGAGGGATTTTGAACACGAGCCAGTTTATTTTGAGAGCGGGACTTGGAAACAGGCAAAACGCGTTCGGGTTGTTCCGTGGTCCACCCGTTCTTGCATCAATCGTTGCATCAATCGTTGGCTTTTCATTGTACCATGACAAGTGACAGTCTTTCATTCTCGCAATTTCTGGGAAAGTAAAGCCGTCAGAAAGATGCACACGAACATGTTTATGTATTTTAGCGAATGAACTGCATATGTTTCTGCACAAATGCGGTTCCCAACAACAGAGTTTGTTGTTTATGGTGAGTGGCCTGTTTTCATGAGCTCACCTGCTGCAGTCAGCAATTGTTAGGCTCCCGCAACACGCCGGCAAATTGAACAAAGCATGTTAGCCAGCAGTCTTCTAAGCCTTGCAGCAAGATAATAGGCGTCATAGATAATAGCTATATGTCATATTTTCGGGGAAAATCAAAAGTATCGAAGCTGCAAGCTGCAAAAGTATCAAGGTCCAAAACCTTAGTGCTGCTTCGCTTGATTCCAACTGCAGATATCGAAGCATTTCAGATGAAGAGCACAGTATCGCAGCTTAGGTAACGCAGTAAACCATTCATCGGGTAAAGTTCGTTTTTTTAAATAGCGAGAAATCGGCGAGCGTGATCGCTAGTACAGCTTTATGTTGTCTGATATTCAATTGTGCCGGCCCACTCCCATTTTCGATACATCATGTAACCTGAATAATATTGTGCCTGTAAAAGCGCTCACTGCACAGCCTGAATCGTGATACTCGCTTCTCAAGCGTTAATAAACGAAAGGATACCAGCAATGGAAGCACGGGAGAACATACTCGTACGACGACAAATTCGCATGCAGCATTTATTTCAAATAATTTCAGCCTTAGCAAATATATTATGTACGGACCGATGCAAACACATTGTGCACAAATACAAACATGTAAAGACAAATAAACTGACCCCCTCCCTGCTTCCCTTATACAGGCGCTCATGCATAGGTGAAGTAGTGGTGGGACATTTTTTTCCTACTTTGAAGTTGGGACATGTTTTCCGGCACCATTTGTTCCGGGACTATCAGTTCCGGGGCCAGTAGCTCCGGGACCATTTGTGCCGGGATCATATCGCCCGCACATCGTGCGTATGGTCTTCTGCTTAGCAGTTACACAGGAAAAAAACAAACACGCCTCAAGTTTAACGTACACTGCGATGACGTACACTGCAAACACCCCACGAGATTAGCGTTGCACATCCTATAGCAGTTTTTTTCGCAATAAGGCGGGTGTTCGCGAACCACTTCCGTGCGGCCGGAGCCATGCACAGCGGATTGCGTATAACGCGGCTCTTTTTACGCCGCACCAGGCACCCTCAAACAAATTTAACGTTCTCTCGCATTTAGCAACATATGCCTGCGTTTATCTTTAATAAAGTAATTGTTTCTAGTAGAGCTACGGGCTTTTGGGCCTCTATTGATGCTGGCGCGCATGTTGGTATGAAGGCCGGATCACAGTCTGGTACGCCATGATGATTAAGATGATGATTATGATGATGATGATTAGAAGCCCTCCATCTGTATCGGGACGTCCGTTGCCACCAACCAACTTGCCTGTCTTACTCTACTCATTAAACCTACCCTTTATTACCCTAACGGGTTAGCCCTCCGCCTACCGGTTTTAAACTCGCTTCTCCTATTGCCGTTTTCCGCAGCGCCACCTGTAGGGGCTGGAAAGAGCGGATAGCGTTGAGCCGCTGAGCCAAAGAAAGCGAGTTAGATGCCCGCAATGGTGGTTGCATTTCAAATGAGGGAGAAGAGCGAACACGCCGGAGTGTCGCCGTTTAAATGCACGCGAAGAAGTGTGAAGTCCTTCACTGCGGAGCATCCCATATTCCAAATTTAGCGTTCTGGTTGTGAAGCCTAAAAAAGCTGAGAGAAATGAAAGCTTTTGTGTGCTTCTTTTATTGAGTCCGCACTGCGAATACAAAAAAAAACGGCATCAAGGCAAGAAAAGACCTTAACCCGGTACCGAGGCATGCTTTGCAGCGGCCGTGATCTTTCGGCTCCCACAAGAAGATCTTCTCTTGCTGCTGTTTTCTTTTTCTGCTGTTTTATCGAAAGTGTAAAAAAAGAACAAGTGCCAGTTGAAATAGGCATGCCTCAGGTTATCATGAGCCGCTGCAACCCAAATCACCTGGAATATGATGGAAGCGAAAAGCCGAAGTGTAATTCTTAAGCGCTACTAATCTGACGGATAATTTGCTTCTTACTGAAGTCCTACACCACTTAATTCTAATTTATACATGGGGGTTTAATTTGTTTAACAGCACAGAGGAGCTCTTAGTGGGTAAGAAATATTTCCGCAACAATATTGCGCGTCAAAGCAGCGTCCGCGAATATGAGCTACTGTGGATCGTGGCTCATTGGTGACCTGGCAGCTCACATTCTTCACTTTAGTGAAAAAGACCGTCACTATACATCGAAGTTTTCAAAAGAATGGCGTCAATGAGCAAATGAATAATTCAAACAACATTTATAAGAAAAGTAATTAAATAATAGAGGATCCAGGAACAATCCTCAGTAAATTGACACAGAAAAAAGTGTTCACGAAATATGCAGATTCATGGCTCTGCGTTAAATTACCACGAAAAGGGCACAGATGCCGTCTTTATAAAAATAGATCCCTGAATTCATGGCCAAAAACCAATCAATACAACGGGATCGAGGAACCACCTTTAATAGGCAATTACTGGAGTAGTCGTTTCATAAACATAATTGCACATATAACCATGCGTGAAAAAGAAAGTAATACGAACAAGTAAAATCTGTAATTGATATCAACGGCTCACTATGTTGTGTTGCTTCAGCCTATCACAGGCACACCTAAATCTCTTCCTGTACCGAAATCGCCCTCCACTGGAATATGCGGGTGCCTAAATGTCCATGTACTGATATGTTCCTGCACAGATAAGTCTTGTAAAAATAAGTTCAAATGAATGTGCTTTTCTATTCCTTACTTGCCGCAGAATTTGGATTCCGTTCCGGCGAGTGCACTATGCCGTACTACCTAGCAACGCCACCGCACCCAACTTTTACAGTGCTCATCTCTTGCAGTGTGCTGTTTTGTCGCGTGCTGTTTCGTCGCCGTGCTGTTTTGTCGCCGTGCTCTTCTGTCGCGTGCCGTTTTGACGCCGTGCTGTTTTGGCGCCGTGCTCTTCTGTCGTGTGCGGTTTTGTCGCTGTGCGCTCTTGTCGCTGTGCTGTTTTGACGCGTGCTGTTTTGACGCGTGCCCTTTTGACGCCGCGCTGTTATGTCGGTGCTATTCTGTCGCGTGCCGTTTCGTCGCGTGCTGTTCTGTCGGTATACCGTTGTTACCACCTATTTCACAAAGTGATTCTTCTGTATTTTGGTTGTTATAAATATGTTTTTTTTTTTTCATTAATGTTAGGGTTGTGCTAAGTACTTGCCGGTGGGTCAGCATTCCACTACAAAAATATTAGGATATTTGCACGACGGCTAAAACCAACAAACTTTGTTTCCACAAATTATAAAACGAAGGAAGGCACGATCACTTACATCGCATACTGTTAATACCATTTATGGTGTAGGCAGTACCTGTTATAGAAAAATGCGACTACTTGAGTAGAATCATCAGGAGGCCTAAAATACGCCTAGGAAGTGTTATTTGCCTAGGAAGTGTTATTTGCCTGCGTTGGAAAAAATTTCCATTATCGCGATAGTTTTCAGACGTCTGCAGACCTATTCTTGCGCTTAATAATAGCACAAGTAGTGGAGCAAATAAAGTCTGTGGGGTTTTGTGTTACTTTAGTGCAGGGAGCACGACGGGTGTTTTCTGAACGGCAAACGGATGGCCGAACTTCACGTTTGACCATCTGTGATCTAACAACTCCTGGCATATCAATGTCTCCTATCGGGAACAGCGGCCATGCACTCCTACCTTTCACTTACAAAAAATAATCATGCACCCCTCCGTCTAGCGACGACGGTGGTTGAACGCGAAGCTTTCTCGTGAAGTATTCTATGTCGCAGACAGTTTGGGCTTTGACTCGTTGTGCTTCGTCTTTAACTTACGCACAGGTTGGAATTTTGATTGCAGCGACTTAGAATTTGACCCCCCTTCGCCATTTGATTTCTCACGAATACAGCTTCGCGTTCAGTTATATCGTCGTTCTGGGATGGAGGGGTGCATGATATTTTAAGTCCAGAGCACTTTAGGCGCTCGCCTTGTCCTCCTAGCTCGCTCGCTCGACCCGAGTATATACAACACCAAGGCGGCGTTCCGGGGTAACGCTGTTGTTCGCGGCGTACCCCAGAGGCTTCGAAAGCCAAGCGGTTTATATAGTCATAAGCGTTCGAAACTCGTGAAACGCTGGTGCTTGCCATACATCTTCCCGTTGTTTAGCGCAAGGAAACTATAGGTACATTTTAGGAAAAATATACGTAATTAACCCGCAGCGCCCGCGTTCTTTTAGTTAAGGACGCCCATTGGGTTGGTTTTTACGGTAGTAAACGCAAAATGTGGCAGTGCAACGCCGGCACGTGCGGGGAGAAAAGCACAAAGGGAACAGAACTCCCGCTGGCGCAGTTTCAGGCAGGGGGCGCGCGAGCACTGCGAAGGCGGGAAATTTGAATTGCATGGCGTGGTAGCAGTGAGCGGATAACGGCGGTACAGCCCATTATGGCGAATCACTGCTCTGCACTTCCGACAGCTTTCACATTGAGTGGAACGGCTTTAATTTTTTTCTAACTTTGCACGTCTATGCACCCCTCTCAAAATCCAAACTGGCACGACCGCGTCGGAACAGCGCAATCAAATGGACGTCGGCTTCATAACGCGAGGGACTCAGGTTCGATTAATACCACGGGAAGGGTTTTTTTCTTCTTTCACTTCACCCACGATCATCATCATCATCAGAGAAAGATACGCCATCAGTGAGACATAGAAAGGTTTTTAAAAAGAGGCAGTGTAGAAACAAATGCCCATACAGGTGCAGGAGAATGGCACGAAGGTTGTGAGGTTCTTCCGACAAGCCACACGTTCGAAAAAGTAGGGATAGCTTCATATCGAATGCAAGGATCCAGTCTAGTGATAGCAATATCTTCTTGCATGGAGAAGGGTGTGGTAAAGTACTTCATTTCTAGGTAAGAGACCAGTGAGGTCACCTCCGTCCCCTTACTTTGTATACGCACCTGGCGGCTATTGAGTGGTTCCCGGGGGTTCGACGGATTTGTGGCTTTCTAGTAGATTTTTGTAGATATTCAGCGTTTCGTGGATTTAGAATGTGGATCTTCGACTACATTGTGTACATTTTGAGGCACAGTGTGCCCCGCCACCACTTGTCAAGATAAAATTAAAACAAAATTCCACTCTAGAATTGTACCACTGTTGCTGCGACAGAATAGACCATACGGTTCTTTTTCAAAAGAACACGTGTGTTGGTGAACCTACCCTATAGGATGCGCATGGTGTGGATCGTTCGTTTTCTGGACGTCATTCAGTATGTGGGCGCTAGGTTGCGAGTCTTTGAAGTTGATGACCATTTTCACGTATTAATTACACTGCTGAGTCCTTTTTCGAGAGATGCATGGTGCGCTCGCGCTGTGCTGGGCTGAGAAAAAAAGTCTTCGTGGATGCCTCTTGCGGCATCATGGGCGCTTTTCATGGTGATCTACGACGTGGTAATCGGGGAGCCACCCTATTATGCAGTCGCAATAAAAAACGCTTTTTTTTGCTGGTTGCCCCAATTATTAAACTATACTGATGTTCTGAACAGTATTGAAGAATTGAAAACACGTTGTTACGTGAACCCATTTCTTTTGTGGCGCCTCGGTGGAGGCAAAGCAAGCACTTGTGGTACAGCGATGGTAAGGATTGAGGTAGCTAAAATTGTAACGTGCACGGCTGGCAATTTAATGGTTATCAAAATTTTGCCATGGGCCTGTGTTTTTCTTGATTTTTTTATCTGTCATTCGGTATTTCTTGACATGTTCGTGTGCTGCTGTTCTTTCCAGGTTACTTCAGGGACACGCACGGTGCGTACGATGGTGTTCTTCACGTTGTGGGAGCCTTCTCTTTCGCTTGTGCTCTCGTCTGGATGGTGCGGCTTTTCTTGAAGCGAAGGAAGACTAAGCAGCTCGCTCGGAATTCAAATGTACAATAAACTACGTCGCCTATCAGCGAATCTTACTTTGTTCGGCTTTTGCAGTGGAAGCGCCCTTACATCTCGCGACATATTAAGCAAGTTACATTTTTTTAAGTCCTTAGTTCACGGACCGCCATTCGCGGCATGAAGCATAACATTCGCTGGTATGACAGGTAACGTTTACCAGCAAAAAGTCAATGCGAGTAGAGGATATCATTTTACTGACGGTAGAAACGAGCCGTTATTACCCAGTGAGGGTCCTATGAACTCAGCAATACTTTGAAGTTCCCACACTTCATGGCCGACCAACTGTCACCCGAAAACCATGATAGCCGAAGGACAGGGAAGGTTAGAGAAGCGTCCACCTCCCACAACGCTACCGGCCCCGCTTTGAAACATGTCTAGGGCAGCAGCGACCGCCACTGGCAGAGTGGATACCCCCCATCACCTCGCATTTAGCTGGTATCTTCACTAGTTAACAAAGCGCACCAGAAACATTTTCTGTGGAGGATATACGGAATAATTCTGGCTCAAACTGGGTATATTCACACGCATCGCACCCAATAGAGACATCGCCACCCTGCCTACTTGCTTTTATTTATTTATTTATTTATTTATTTATTTATTTATTTATTTATTTATTTATTTATTTATTTATTTATTTATTTATTTAGTCAGTCAGTTAGTTAGTCATTCATTCATTCATTCATTCATTCAATCATTCATTCATTCATTCATTCTGTGTTCCCCCTAAAAAAACAACAAGCTAGCAGGAATGGCGGATCCGCCCCGGGACAAAGCTAATTAGTACTTCCCTGCTCTGCTTATAATAGCTACACCCGGGAACGGAACAGAGGCCGTTTCAATGTTCCCATCCGAGATATGTCCGAGCTCCGCACTTTCGGAGTGATGCAGAACACTAGTTAGACGTATTCATACGCCGCGTCCCGCTTAGCCGACATACAGGACACCGAACCACCATTATTTCCGAAAAGAATGCCTAAGCTAAATCAAGGATCGCTTAAGAAAAAAAATTCCCCGCATTTCCCCGAGGGGAAGAATGTGAAAGTGCGAATGCACGAGTTGAATTTGGCGGTTCGGTAATGTTCGCGAAAGAGAGATCACACACACGCACACACAACTACAAAGAAAGAAAGATGCATTTATTCACAGACACCTATTTGTGTTGTCGTTGTACTTGATTGCTAGAGCGGATCTCAGCTTTGAAATTTCGTGTCAGTACTCCTTTAAGCGGGTGCATTAGCCCTTCTCACGCCCGATTCTTGGCCAATCCCCCACATGGGTATGTGCCATGTCAGCGGCCAGTCAGCGCGCGCCCATCTCCCCCCGTTGCCAAGGAAGACGAGGAGCGTGCGCACCCGCAGCTGTTGCTATGCGGACTACGGCGGCGGACGATTCAGGCTCGCTTAAGAAGTGCATTCGCACTTAAAACTTTACCATCGCTGACGATCGATCGCAGTCCATTTACGGTAAAACCAGCGACTGTACCCATAGACAACGGAGACCGAACAGCTGAGTTCCTCTAGCAGTTGACCAAACGAACACACGGAATTTTACAAGACAGCCAACGGGTGGTGCTGGGTGCGTACAAGAAGTGCCGGGATTGTTTGTACATGGACGGGAATTTCACGAGGCCAATGCCGGCACAGTTTCATACAAAAGAGCGAGCCGGATAGGCGGTAGTGCTTTATGTGATTAAGAGGGTCCCTGTCTCACACACTCTGCAAAGGAGTTTTAGGCAAAACGTAATCATGTACAGACAGTGTGTTGTAATACTCGAGCAAGCTGTGTAATAAAAGTGCATTGTGATAGTCTAATTCGCCCCTGAAGGATAGCCTTACAACTAATAGCTGATTGCGCCATGCAAACGTCGAGTATTACCGGAGGGCAGCAGATGCGCTTGATAATCACTTAACCAAGAGTGACACAGGGCCCCTACGCCTATTCATGCGAGGTGAGAGCACGAAAGCATGCGTGCGACTGATTTAACGTCGAATGAAGAGGACCGCACTGCGCAGACAGTGGCTCCGCTCCAATCATATGACGTATTTTGGTATACCTCAGGTTCAAACTAGGCGCCTTAAGCTAGCTTGCGCCACCTGGTGAATTTCTCGTGTTGCACCGTCCAACGCTCTCTTTGTACGTACTACGTAGGTGGCACGAGTGCTTGATTCTGATGCACGAGATATGAAACTGGCCGCAATCAATGCGAATTGGCCCATCACCGAGTGTTGCTGTTGCCGGCGTTTTTGTGGGCACCTTACGCGGGATCAGCTGGATGCCCAAATTAGACAACCAAGTCAAGTATCGCTTTCGCGCTAATTTCCCCCCAAGAGAAAAATCTGCAGAAATTCAGAGAATGGTCTGCTAATGCGTAGCTTTCTTATGCCGCTTTTCCAGAGGGTGAGGTTTTTGCAGGAAAATATGGCTATGAGTAGAGAAAGACGTCGGGTTATCCTTCCTTTACAGTTTTTTGTTTGTTTCTTTTGCCGATGATGTAAAGGCGAAGTGCCTTTACTTCGATAACTATTGATTTTTTTCCCGAATAAGCACGTGGTACTGCAGATTCGGCCGGTTACGCCTTTTATACGTATTTCAAATGTTCTGTTTCGGCCATTACTAGTTTATTCTTTGGTTTTTGGGGAAGATGTAAAAGATGCATATTTTTGATTTTGTCAGTTCGTTTTTGTGGAAGTTTTATTTTTTCTGTTTTATTATTCCTTACTTTTTTTCAAAATTGTGTTCGACAAATCCTCTCCATTTATGATCGCCAAATATGCATTTTTGTGGAAATGGAGGGCGTTACACGGTTTCTCGCCATTTTGGCCGTTTTGTAATCGTATTTAGAACGTTTTTGCGTACTTTTGTTGTTAATTCTTTGGTTTCGGGGCAAGATGAGCAGGATGCATATTGTTTTCTTTTGTCAGATAACTTTTGTGGAAATTTTATGTTTCCTGTTTTTCCTATTTTTTAGGTTTTTCAAAATTCTGTTCGACCAGTTGTTTTCATTTACGCTGTTATAACGATTACAGGTATCATTTCCACCAGATGTGCTCCTTGTGGAAATGCAGGGCGTTACACGGTCCTGGCTGTGGGGGTACTCGGCAAAGAAAGCTACACATCAAAAAATTCCGCCGCCTTCGCAATGGATATGCGAAGATAAGAAACAGCGTAGCTAGTGGTTTTCACTTGCTTTAACTTTTCCTTTCTTATGTCTGCCAATATTATCGGTCGATCGGACACTGATGCCGCATAGCGCACGCCGTCTGTCTCGACTATCAGAACACCTGCACTTCAGAGCTTTCGTCATCACTAGGCAAAGCCAATCCACCGGAACATCTGCGCTGCTACGCGCACTCCCCACACCAGCTCGTCGGCTCCTTGCCTCCGCTCCACTTCCCCTCACACTTGTTGGCCTATCATTTTCCTCCTTTCCCCTTTCCTGCGCCAAGTGTTGAGCGACGCCCGGGCACGGATACAGCTGAAGCTTAAACAGCTCCGCAGATAAAACGGCCCACCCGTTTTGGAAAGTGAATACGCGTCCACTTCGCCATTACTGCCCTGGGCAGTCGATGCAGTAGAGCAAAATCCACTATTCGTAAAATTTCACTGGACGCAAAAGAAGGGGTCATGGTGATTTGTGTGCATGTCAAGTAGTATTTCCAGTGGCCAACTTATTCGTTGAAAGGGGAGAAATCGCGTAGACACATTGCGTGGATCTGAAAAACCTGCAGTATAAGCCAGCGAATGTAAAGGTGGTATTCTTTGAAAAGTTTAACTGTGAATTTCTTTGCTTGGCAACATTGGAAACGGCCACGGACACGGCCGATGCGCCACGGACATGGCGCGGCTTGTGCCACTGCGCCCACAGGCCGAAGAAAGAAATCACCGGCGTGCGTCGTCTGCTCCGTTTCAACCCGATTCTCAATGGTGGCGTCAAAAGAGATGTTATTAATCGGACTCACATTGGACTCGAGGCATTACTTTGCGTTTGGTGAGGCAAAATTTGGAACATCCAACACAAATAATGTGCTCAGCACGGACAACTACCGCCATCCCGCGGAGCCCGACGTAACCAGTAATGGCGCACTGACATGGTTGCCTGCATGCGTGCCTCGTCAGTGAATACAAGGTATACCTTCAAGCACTAAATGCCTTCACATCAGGCCTCCTCTTGTACGTTGACATTAGTTGCGATCGACAGTACTTCCCTACATTTTTAATTTTAAAAGCGTTGCATATTATTTATGAGTTTCCTGAGTTTGTATCCCTACAGGCCGCCAGAGTAACTGAGCTGCTCAGCGCTTCATGGCGTCTTTTCAGCGTCATGCCTGTCAGCGAGACATTTTAGTGGCATCTTGCTTCAAGAAAACGAGCCCTACAAACCAGGACAGAAAAAAACGAAGAACGACGAGACAGATGCGCTACTAACAACTGATTTATTCCAAGGAAAGACAGGGGTATAAGTAGCTTGCCTACAAACACACAAACAGACACCAAAAAATAAGAGATCCAAAAAGATACGATGAAACAAAAAAACAAAATCCCAACAGCATATTTTACTTTACTGGCAATTTGAGTCATCATCAAAGCCTGAAATAGTTGCTTGCGTTTCGCTCTCACGTGAGAGCACTCTCACTCCATTTTCACCGGCTCGTACTCCGTGCCGCAAATGTCTCGTCGCATTCCCAGCGTGGCTCGGTGTCGCATTCCGTATACATTTTCGATGTGCCTTTTGAAGAAAAGAGAAAAATCGGATGATACCGCGTACATAGAAAACTCATCCCGCGAAACCTTTCGCGCATACGCGAATAAAAAAAACACGTTGGACAGCAGTAAAAAGTAAGAGGAGAGCGGGTGGTTGAGTTCATAAATGACATAACTACGCCCTCGCATCTACCAAAACGGGTAAGTGGGAACGGCGCATCGCCGGGAGCCAAAAGAGCATCCCTCGCAGCAAAGCGCGCGCATGACGGGATACTGCGTCAAGCACAGCGCAAACGACAACGGCAGGCAATGGCTGCGTTGTGGTGGTCGTGGCAGTCCGTCAACGTGTAAATGGCAAACACCGGCCGCGCGTTACTTCGAAACAGATAGACGACGCCTAGTTCGTATTATCAGAGTCCTTCAATGCTTCTCTGGTCATGAAACTCCCGTCCAAGTTTCGTACGGGGACAAAGGCTACCGCGAGGGGCGCAACCGCAGAACGGAAGGCATCGGGCGGCCCCCGCTGCTCTGTAGCCAGACCGGCAGGCAGGAACGCAGTAGCAACATGCCCGTTCGCACCAAATTTTTTCGCCACTCACAAAATGATAAGCCCATTTGAGCGGCCCACGACACGTAAAGCGAGAGCGCACTGCTGATAAGGCGGCGAGCGTATCTAACTCGTGGTCCGTTCCCTGCCAAATGCGCTCTGACCACGCCTCCGGCTGCCCTCCGATCAACACCATCTCCGCGGCGCGGCAGCGTACGAAGCTTTCCGATAACGTGACGGCGAATATTCATGACAAGAAAGGCATTGAAGGACTCTGGTATTATCGAGGAGCAGGCAGCTTACGATTGGCGACGCCGCGATCAGGAACGGGAAAGAATGAAAGCACCACGAATACGCAACGTATAATGAGAAAGACTTTAATGAACCATAAGGAGTAACGCATGGGTAAATCCCGGCCGCACGTTACCGCTTGTCTGTTTAACCGTCTGCACGGAATGCATGGGCGCATTTTTTAAATGCAGAGCATTTCTTTAACTCACGATGTCATCCGGCGTGGTCGGCGTGCCTCGGCGTCCGCAACAGCCGTTCCAGGTGCGCCCTCTCCCCCACTCCTCCTCTCCCGCATCACGCTACCATCCTCGCTCTCAACAACAGGTCCGCACCCCTCCCCCTAAACTATATAAAAAAATAATACTTACCGGCGCCTGGTTTTGATCCCACGACCCTGCGGGCGGAACGCAAGGTACATGGTGCTCTAGTCACTGCGCCACAAAGCCGACACAGATTCAAAGGCAACGAACGCGCCTTATATCCTTGACTCATTCAAACTACGTCAAGAAGCTGCTGATACAACGCATTCACTACCTGTGGGAGGAACGCGAGGTACATGGTGCTCTTCCCACTGCGCCACAAAACTGACACAGAATGAAAGGCTACGAACGCGCCTCATATCCTTGACTCATTCAAACTACGTCAAGAAGCTGCTGATACAACGCATTCACTACCACCAACTCCCCAAACACTAAACGTTAACGCAATACACCCACCCCCTATGCGACGCATTTACTCGAGTCCCCCTCGCGGGGAGATGGGCCTTTTTTTATTCCAAGCCCCCACGGCTTTATTTCGCATAAGCATCGACCAGGGGCGGTATTCTCGTAACTGTCCCTTTTGAAAACGTCCCTTTTGCGTCCCTTTCATCGTGACGTACTTCCGGTTAAGCAGTGGACGTAGGCAGCATGAAGAAAAGTTGACAGTAGGTTTGCCGCGCTCGGGTTACGTCACTTCCGGTTGTTTGCTTTTAGCCAATCAGGGCTCGCCAAAAGGGACACTTTTGAAAGGGACGCAAAAGGGACAAAACTCGAGAATACCGCCCCAGGTTCAGCCGATCATGTGGACGATGCATGAAACACTTCAGATTCACGTGTCTAATTTCTGCGTTAGGGAATTGATCGTACTAGCGAACATTAACACAGAGACAAAGCTACAGAAGAGACAAAATACACTCGTGTGTTTCGTCCCTCCTGTATAGTGCCAGGTTCGTGGACAATAATAAATAGAAGAAACTCTGTACTCTAGACTGCACGTTTGTATTACCGGAAATTCAAAATGATACACGAAACCCGCAGAAACAACGAACTAACAATGGGGAAAGAACTTCGCAAAGGCTGTACAGAAAACGTTAAAAAGTTCAAACACACGGATAAATGTCTCAGTCCGGAAACGAAGAGGAAAAGCACAATACATGTTCCCTGATGGAACGGAGTAATCCTAGCTCACGTGTTTCAAGGTTCAGGCAGAGTCCTTCAATGCTTTTTAAAGGACTCTGGTTCAGGTGACGTGTCAACCACGATAGTAAGGCGCACACCGAGCTCCCGTCGTATAGTAGCGGACGCAGCTCTCTTGAGCCGCCGCGGTCTTCTACCGATGTCCGACGACCCATCTCGCTTGCGGAGGAGATGTCCTGGAGGTTGCAGTTGTGGAGGGCGCCGTGGGGTACAACACGTATCTGGTCGCCGACCCCCGAGCATCCCAGTCACGCTGCACCCTCCGACTCTCTCGTCTTTTCCGGGATACCCTCGGCCGCCGGCCGCTGTCGCTGGCAGCTTCTGATTTGCCGGCGGCCCCGTATTATATAGGCCTCAGTAAACACCAACACCGATATATATGAGCTATGGGAGGCAGCTCTGGCCAGCTCCAACCCTGGGGATCAGAAGTATCTGATCTTTAGGGCCAGGTCTGGGGCAGAGGAAACAGGGGCCCTGGAAGAAGGGAACCTACCCTAGCCCAATCAAGACCTTTCATTTCAAATGAACGTTTCATCTCGTTCTCTGCCGGCGGTCGGCGCAGATCGTGCTGTGGTCTCGAGCGGCTTGGTGCCGTAGCTGGTATCGATGACCTTGGCGGCGCGCCTCGCGCGTGTCGTCTGCTTTGTTGTAGCGTAAGCTACACTGGCCGAGGTTGAGCAGTTTCGCGTGTGCCGTGAAGGGCCGTTCTGTGCAAGCGCGAGGGACAGTGGATTGGCTTGGCTTGGCTTGGCTTGAATTGGATTGGATTGGATTGGATTGGATTAAAGTGGACTGTGTTGGATTGTGTTGCGTCATAGCCGCGGCAGACACACTGGCGCCGGCGCGTGCCCAGGTATTCTGCTGCACCGCAGCCGCTTGACAGCCGTTTCGCGTGGCTCGTGAAGAGAGCCGTGCTGAGCATGCCCGAGGAGCAGTGGCTGGACAGGACTGGACTGGACTGGATTAGACTGAATTGGACTGGACTGGACTGGACTGGACTGCGCTGGACTGGATTGGACTGGACTGAACTGGATTGCTGAACCTTAGCTCACGCTGCATATATCCTGGCATAGCAGAGCTCAGCCACTACTAAGTTTTTTTTTCGTCTTCTTTAAACGGCGTTCGTTTTTGTCGTTGCGATTTCTTTGCATGACAATAGCTTTGTCCCTGTGCTTGTGGTCGCTGGTACGATGAATTTCTCAGCAATCAACTCGCCAAACTTTCCGTTTTGATTTCTGCGCAGCATACGGCGTAATTATGTGGCTGTAATGTTTCCCTTTCGCTCGTGCGAGCAGCGTTACTGAAGTATCTTGTATTGCGTCGATAAAACATTTTTTTTTTATTGAAGCACGCCAGGACACTGAATATCGCGTGCACGTGTCGTGGTGTGGCACCCTAAATACGGATGCTTGACTGCCTCGGCACTCAGAGGGGTCATCAAGCTGCCTCTGAACGCTTTTTGTATGAGCTGATAACGTGCTCATTTCTGACCTGGAAATTCAGCTTTATTTTAATTATCAAGTATAATATACCACTCTGTTGACACTTCGCGAAAACGGCGCAACTGCCGCACAAGGGTGGGTAAATGTGATAGCCGTCAAGCACTTTTCGATTACTTCAAGCCTGGTTTTCGTCAGCTTTTAATCCCGATACCAGTCACCTCCCAGCACCACGTACTATAACGACTGTGTATTGTTTTGCAGCGTTTCTATATTTTCTAAAGCCTTATCTACCGTACTGACTTCCCTTCGAGAAGGGCAAAACCGTGAAACGATTACAGCGCAGTTTCCCATGCTTGCTTTGATACGGCCGCTTCCAGGACTGCGTTAAAAGGACCCTGCAACACTTCTTTCAACTTTTTTAGAAACTTTATATGCTTGCAGAACGTGCTCAACCAGCACATATCCAGCACTTAGATGAGGGCTCGCAAAGTATCTCAGCCAGAAATTACTGCTCTATGCTCATAATATAACTTGGAAATTCGCTCCAAAGATTTTTCTCTCTTTCCCCGTCTTGGGGTTCTTCGACCGCTGGAATTACGTCATTACAGCGGTGTAGCGGCTATTGGCCGGCTTTCGTTCAGTTGCAGCAATTTACGCATTCGATCGCCACTTTAAAGAGAAAGCCACAAAACCAAAGCAGAAATGGAAGGCGCATCTGTTGCGACGAGCAAATCACACAGTGCCGCTCCGTGCTGGCGATAACTACAGCATTCGCAGTGCTTCCAGACGCGAAGGCAAGAGCGAAAGCGTGCATCGGAAGTGGTGCAGCGTCCCTTTGCCTCCACTCAAATGGGAAACACTAGGCGTATTTACCAAGAAAACGAATACGCGATTGATGTTCCCGGCATCGCTACGTGCGCCAATGATTACCCACTTGAGCCCTTTGCCGTAAAAGCAGGCTCTTTGAATTACCATATTTAAAGGGACCCTGAAACACTTTCGATAAGCGCTTTCATTTTTTCCTTCGCGTCTGGAAGCACTGCGAACGTTAAATCTATTACCAGCACCGAGTGGAACTGCGTGATTTGCTCGCTGCAGCAGATACGCCTCCCGTTTGTGCTTTGTTTTTGTGACTTTTTTTTTTAAAGTTGCTATGGAAAAGCGTTCATTCCTGCAACTGAAGGAAAACCGGCCAACAGCCGCTACATGGCTTTGGTAACGTAAATCGATCCGTCGAAGAATGTCAAGACCGGGAAAGAAAGAAAAATCTTTTGAGCGAGTTTACAAGTTGTCTGATGGGCATAGAGGAGTAATTTTTGGATGATGTACTTGGCAACCCCCTAATCAAAGTACTAGGTGTGTTGGGCGACTGCGTTTTGCAAGCATTTAAGATTTCAAACAAAGTTGAAAGAAGTGTTGCAGGGTCCCTTTAAGTCTTCTCTTGGATGGGAAACACTGGGCGTATTTATTAAGAAAACGAATACGCGATTGATGTTCCCGGCATCGACACGTGCGTAATTAATTATTACCCACTTGATGCATTTGCCGTAAAATCAGGCTCTTCAAATTACCATACTTAAGCAGCCAAGACATCCAAGGAACAAATTCATCCAGGCTCCAGCTGAGTTAGAGTCACAAGACAGCAGACTCGATAGGATCTGAAACACAACTCCCCCCGTCTGTTTTTTATCTTGAGGGAGTGACGGAAGCAACGCGCATAATACATCATCCATGCTTCTAACTAACGCTAAGCTCTGCCAAAGGCTGGTGCAGTGTCCCAGCGAGTAATGCCCCCAGGCCCAAGTGACCACGCACCCTCTTCGGCTCCCTCGCGCCGTTGGCAGTGCAGCCTCGCAGCCCCTCAGGCGGAAAGATGCGCAGCAACCGAGCGCCAATTGGCTGGGATTGGCTATGGAGCTGCGGACGCAAACGGGTGGATCACTCTCGGCTCCCTCGCGTATCATACATCGCGTGGCAGCGCATAGGCGCCACGGGGTCTGACTGACTGCGATATTTCACGCGCCGGAGCCGGCGACCTTTATTCACCTCTCTTTCTCGGAGCCTTGCGCGATTACCAACAGCCCTGAGATAGCCAAGGCCTGCAGGGACTCGGACGACGTTGGAGGTCAAGTTTCAATTCTAGTTTTAGGTATAATGCGCAGGGGGAAAGTTGCGATGTTTAATTTTTACGCATTTTTGCGGCTGTGAAAGGAACATTGGGTGCTCAAGGGGGTGCAGATTAACGCGGCTTGCGTTCATCTGAAGTTAGTTTATTTGAGCATTTCTAATACACAGAAATTTAGGGAAACGGGGACAAAAAGCATATCATGCGAGAGCTTGACGAGGTCCCAGTACACATTGCATACAGCGAGCCAACGCCTCTCAGCATAGATAACAACATGGAGAACAACTGAACTAACAGACACAATTTTCTTTGCCTGAGTAACATGAAGCCAATAGAGCAATCTAAACCTGAAACCAAAACACAGAAAACATATGACTGTTTTATCTCCTAGGTAACGAAAAGCCACGCATGTGATTTACACAATGGAAACGACACGTATAGAACCATAGAGATGCTTATCTCTTCATTATTACAATTTACGAGAGCAATGAAAACGAAATAAAACATGTAAATGTACTTTGCTAATTACACCAGTCAATACTAAAGGAATTCAAAACGTGTCATTTCGTCCTCTTAGCCAAAACTTTGAAGTACAGGCACGCTCTTATGTCCGCTTGCTTTCTGTATACGCTAACGTTAGCTTTCCTAGGCCGCTTGTGATTTTTTTAGTTGGTGGTTACCCACTTGTGTACGACTAAAAAGTCCGATTAAACATCCGTTCGGATAATAACGAGATGGAATGAGAAACTGACAACTTTGCTGATCTCGGTAGCGTAAGGCTATTGTAATATTTTTTTTTTATTTTCTGTCTTCGCTTATTAGTGACGCCCAGGAGCTTCATTTTTAATTTTTTTATACCCTTTATTGCTCACGCCGGGCGATTCCATCCGCTTTTGTGAGTTTCTTATATATGTTGCTTTGTTTTGTCGCTCATTTCATCCCACGTGGTCATTTCGCCTTGGTAATTTTGCCCTCGATTCTATTTTGTGCATCAAGATCTACACACGCACTCATTCGGCTCAAGTTGCTGGGACCTCCAGCCCACTGCCTCCTTACCCTCGCTTCCTCCTTGCACTTTATCCTGCTGTTGATGTCGGCCTCGAACCTTCTTTCCATAAAAGATTCTCCTTTCTCCTGTAAACTTATTTATCGGCGCCTTTATCTTGCTCACTTGTCCCGCCACCGTCGCCCGTATTGACCGACCGTTACGGTGACGCCTCCTCGTGTTCCTTTTGATTTAAATACACTCGCGTAGATCTTTTCTAATCGCGGCCTTGGACGACGACGCTGCGCCAGTTAAGACTTGCACTTTAACTTCTCCCTCGTCTGGTTGCTACGACTCGCGTCGCCGTACGGAGAGAGAGGAACGCCCTCTCCTTCACCTCCCCTCTCCCGCTTCCCACGGAGCCGACGGAGCTTTGACGGACAGCGAGCGCAGGTTTCGATCTACAAACTTCGCTCGCGCCGGAAGGCGTATAGAGTGAAGCGGACGAGCTCAGCGTTGAAGAAGAACTGTCGACTCCGACACGTGAGAACTCGAGTTGTGGTTTCGCGCCAGCGTTGCAGCAGTGTCGCGTTGCTTGCGGTTGCGTCGGCCGCTTCGAGTTCCTCGGAAAAGCCCGCGCGCGCGGTCTCCCACGCTTGGAGGAAGGGTTTCTGTGGCGATTTTCCGCATCGCGCTTGCTCCTCGGCAAGCCAAGCTCTGGTCGACGGTGCGTACAGACATAAGTCTCCGGTGTCTCCTTTCCTACGGAGCTGCGTATCAAACTGGCACGATTAGGCTGCCGAGCCACTCTGGAGCCTTGACTTCCAGCCAAGGGCAAGACAAAAACATGCTCCAAGTTACTTCGAGGTGAGTGAAGCCTTTCTTCCGAAATTCGCCGCTACCTTGCTTCGTTTATTTTTTTTTTTTTTAGCCAAGGTAACTAACTAGAGCCCAGCTACAGCATGGGCCGCAATCAGTACTGTATTTATGCGGCGTGTAGCTGCTGACGCAAAGCCAGAATCTAACAAGCGCACTTATATTTCAGTCTTTTAAACAGTTCGCTGTGATGCTTATGTCATATAAGGGGTAAATACGCCGTAAGTCCTGCCACTTTTGATATAAAACTACAAGAACGAGATGGCACAAAAAATCTTCGAACTCCATCCCTTACTTAGGCTGGCCATGGGATTTCAGAGGGCTTGTAAACAACAACTATAAAAATTAATACACCTTCGTTTAAACGTGACTTCAATGTTTGCGGGCTTCAACAGAGAAGACGTGCGGTATTTTCAGTTCGGCGGATATTCCTATAAATTCAGCTATCGCAGCCGTAGCTGCAATAGCCGAGCATTTTTTTAAAGATCGAAAAGTTCCAAGAATGTCCCTGAGGAACGTTGGCGCAGGCTTTGAAGCTTAACAGAAACTAAATTTTAACTCTCTACCAGAACAGTTTCTTTTCTAAATGAAAAAGCAGCAACCTAACAAGGTCGGTCGCATTTAACTATGCAGGACTTCCGGGGTGCGCAGCGAATCTAGAAGTTACATATGGTCGTTGCATAACATTCTCCAGTTTGCTAGAAATTCTGAAATGGAAACGTAGGGTCAGATTACAGGGTACCAAAATCAAATCTCATCTCAGCTTCAAATAAATAATAAACACATCGATTCTGTCTCCACAATGTATGCCCAGAAGATCAATGGGTATTAAACCTGGAGGCTCAGCGAGACTGCAAAATATTCGCAGGGAAATCGTACAGGCGCCGTGAAAAGTAATTGTAATACGGTCTTGCAAATTTACAGTAATTTCGTCTTCCGGAAACACCCTGGCTGCATTGGTGTGCGTTTAAAGAAGTCTTCCCTAATAGAAAAAGCTTTCTGTAAACCGATAATGGCTGTCATAAAGCCAGTAACATAATTATTTTGTGATATTCACCAATCCTTGTTCCAATTACTTATGACGGCACCTGTACACTCTGCGTTGCCGCGAAGTTATCGTAAGGGTACTTTGTGATTAGTCTACTCGTTGTCTGTCATTTTACTTTTCTAAGGGGGGGGGGGGGGTAGAGGGGGCCCGTATCTGTGGGATCTGCGAAATCACAATTTGCTGCTACGCTATGTCACGAACGAACAGTTTGGTGAACCGGGGCTCTAGTTTTTCTGTTTTCTTTTTCAGTCAGCTAGACTTAAATAATGGTTAGCTACGATTGGCTACGAAAGTAACAGTTACTGTAATTTTGACACGATTGGCATTATTTGCACGTTGGCGCATGTATTAAACTCCGCGCTGTGATTGTAACAGTGCTGAAAAACGTCATGCGCCACTACCTTTAAATTGGAGCGCTTTTCGCACAGCGGTACCTAAATCGTCGTTACAGCGACGTGTGCATATTTTGTTTCTGTTCGCGTGTTTTCTGACTGCGACGGGAGCGCAGCTTTCGCTGCATTCTTGGATGTACTTCCTCCACCAGAAATATTCGTTTTCGGTTATCTGCGCTTCCTTCTGCGTGGCTACTAATTGGACCTGTTTCATGATCAGAGCAGGAAAGCACATCGTTTGATAGTAACTAACTAAAAAAATGAACATTACTTTGGTGTTAAAAAGCTAGTTTACACCTGCCAGTTTGCGGGATATGTCAGATATAACCTGGTCAGGCTTCAGTGAAGGTCGAGGGGGGGGGGGGGTATAAATGTTTCATTTAATCCGAAGCAGAGGTAGTAGAGCTGGTAAATGTCGTTCTTTGTGGCGGTTTAATCTCGGCGTATCTGAGATGTAGACGCAACGTCACATATGGGGCGGGCCTGCATTGAAACCATCTGGGCAATTCCGTTTCTTTGGTTGTACAAGGCACTATACGCATCTGTCTTCTCTTTTTCAGTCCTGCGCCATTACGGGCGGTCTTTTTGATTGGCCGAAATAACAAACTTTTTGACCCGCATTTCCGATTAAAGGCAAGCACAGTCGAAAACAAATACGAAATAGTGAGGCAACAATACGAAACAATAACGAAACAATACGAAGTAATAACGTAGGGCACCGAGAAGACAATACATTATTTGGGTTCCAGTTCCTAGTAACCGGCGCGGTATTTAGTCCACGTTCTCGTCACGCCCTTCGGATACTGAGCCCACGTACTCGATTATGCAAGCATAACAGGATGCATGGCACGCATCCTATCGACTATACGCTCTTTCTTACAACCTTCCACTCGTTCCAACACTATTGATATTATCGTACTGCTAGCGCAGGCCGCACTGTGAAATAATTGAGGCGTGGGATTCGGGCCACGAGAGACGCGTACTGCTGTAGATGAACTCCGGAAAAGCCAATGTAGATTGTTATTTTACCTGCGGCAAGAGATAAGCTTTCCTGTGTTCAAGCACTATCTCCAAGTCCTGGCCTTCCTCCGCAACCCACTTTGCTCATTCCAGGCTAAACAACAGAAGTGTTGTGTGCTCTTGGGCCCCCTCGGCAGCCCGAATCATTAGGAGGCCAGACACAAAATTGTGAACGTTCAAGAAGTTTATCGATGTGTTTGAAAACGCGCAAGTTCACGTGCCCAGGAGTTTTTGTTTCGTGCTCGGTAGTGTTACGGCTTGGAGGAAAAAAGACGACTGAGTCCAAAGTCCAACGAACGCAGAAAATGACTTCCACAATATCGATTCTAGCTTGGAAGCTTGAGATGATTGTTTATTTGGAACTCAAAAAATTTATTTCCGAGTGGTTTTTTTAATAGGGAATCTGTTGGCGTCGGAATTGTAATAACGCAATAGATGGCCGTGAAAGAACACGTGACGCTAGCAATCAAGTCCGATACCACCACTAAGAGTTGCCACGTTAAAAGGGAGGGTAAAAGACACCCATTGCTCCGTACGTGAATTGGTGATCTGGTTGGACAGACCAACCCTATTTCCCAGTGGTAAAATCAACGCTAAAAATAAACCGAATTTCATCAGATAAGCCTGATCTCCCGAAATAGGGCAGGGGAAGGGGCCTGCGACTTTCCGTACAAGGAAGATGCCACACACCGTCCTTTCTTTTTTCCAGCTCCAATAAATGTCATTCAACTACAAGAGCTTCATTTTCAACATCCACCACCGTAAATGATGAATGAGGCTCAGCAGAGGCTTTCCCGCTATTGACTTTATCAACCGCATTTGGTGAACATGTATTAGTGACGTGATCTCGGTTCCAGCTTGTTTAAGGAAACTCTGCAATACTTCCGATAAATGCTTGCGCCCTTTCCTTCACGACTCAAAGCATTGTCAAGGCATTGCCATTGTCATCAGTAGCTCGGACCAGCACTGCGTGATTTGCTCGTCGCAGCAAAATTATCCGCCTTACGTTTCTGCTTGGTTTCTGGCTTTTTTTTCTAAAGTGGCTATCCAATGCGTTTATTGCTGCAACAGAAAGGAAGTGACCAATAGCCGCTAAATTGCTGTAACGACGTAATTCGAGCACTAGAAGAACGCCAAGACAAGGGAAAGAGAGAAATACATTTTGAGCAGCTTTCCAAGTTATCTGGTGGGCATAGAACAGTAATTTTTGGCTGAGGTACTTTGTGACCTCTTGCTCTAAGAACTGGATGTGTTTGTTGACTACGTTATAAAAGTATTTATTCTTTAGAAAAAAGATTGAAGAAGTGTTGCAGGGTCCATTTAAGGTTTGCGGGGGATGCTGGAAAAATTTAATAGTACTGTCAACCTCTTTTCTTTTTAGAAGCGCTGTCGAAGCAACATCTACGATAAAGTGAGTGCGTGCTCATTTATATCTCAGCTGCGCAATCTTTTCATCCGCATGAATATATGCGGAACTCTGGACTGTGCACCGAAGGGTTGTGAAGGCAACGACCTTGACTCCAGGCACTCAGTTTTCGCGCTGTTCGTAGTAGAAATATAAATTTGGGAACAACTCGACCGCTAAAAACGTTATTCTAGTTCAGACGGAAAGACGAACTGGGTTTAAAGTGGCAGCGAAGTGTAAACGGAACTTGGCCTGGATCCGCAGATTACAGCATCGTGAATACGGGCCGCAGCAGCAGTTACTTATTATTAGAGAAAATGTCAAAAGCGACAATTTGCGACACAGGACCTCGAAGGGTCAGGCGCGGGATTGGTGGAACTTGCTTGAACGCTTTTCTGAAACAAACGCTGAGGCTGCAGGGACATGTAAGTATAAATGAAATGTATGTCGGAATTTTTTTTCCCATCATGTGCTTTTTTAAAAGACACAAACTTCAGCTAGCAAAACTAAAATCGTTTGCGTCAGTCCAGGAGGTAGGCTGTGTTTTAGTTTCGATTTCGTTCAAAGGTGTCACATTGCGTCCAAGAGCAATCGAAAGACGCCTGCATACGGACGAAAGTTGAGCCTACCGTACCTACTTACCAGTAGCGCATACATATGCAAGATCCAGTGGCAAACTAAGAGGTTATTACAGAAATCCGCTTGAAACGATACGACCGACAATCGTATTTCGGAATATCACGTGTATTTTCCGCCGAGATAGCGTCAGAAACTGCTTGGCCCCTAATCTTCGCAACGAAAGTGAAAGCCAGTGATAACATGCCTTTAGGAAGGTGGCGACGATTGAGTAAAATTGAAAATAACGCCCAGCATGCTTTGGGAACTTTGTTGCGTGCTCCTCAACGTCACAAAAAATAGAAGAAAACATGGGAGTGAAATCCAAGCTTCAATTATTTACTTCTCAGCGAACTAGGAATCGTTTTTCGTCGAAGAAGATCCGATTAGAGTTACGAAACGCATGAAATTTCTGTTCAAACAAAAATATTTTCACCCTGCAATGTCCCATTAATGCATTAAAAAAAAACACCATTGTTTGTACTGATCCCTTCAGGATTTAGTGCTGGGTTCCGGCTTTAGATGGAAACCGGAAAAGAAAAAATGCGTTTGAAGAAATACGCTCCATGGTGTATATATAGGTGACGTTTCGCAACTTCCTTGATTCTCTATGACGCATAATGCTGTCAGTCAACAGCAAGGAGGGGTAAAAGGTTTGATTATTTCTCGGGCGATATTTTGGCTCTTACTTAGATCGCCATTATAGGACTGGCTGGCTAGTCGGTGAATGAGCTGAATACCCTGAGCGAAATAGGCACCGAACAGGCGCAGAACTTATGAAACACGATATAAGAATGTATTTGTTCTGAACTCTTCAGAGATTACTTTGTCGAGGGGAGGAATCTTAGGCTACTATTGTTCCCGTATCTCAGGCACGTTCTAGGTCACCAGATCACGTGAGGAGCTGAAAATTTCCTAAGAAAGCCGGCAGTTCATTGGGTGCCTATCGGACAAGCAGCCTTTTGTTCGCCTTAGGCCAGCGTCGTAAAGTAAAGCAGCGCAAGAGTGATTGGATCTTGTACCATGCGTACGCAGTCCGTTAACAATAAAATCAAAGCCACTTGTGGATAGTGAATAAGAAGGCTTTAGACCGCAGTTGGCCGTACCGGCGACAAGGGGGAGGGGAGCAGGAACAAAGCTACGTCATCATACTGTTTAAGAAAAGAAAAACGCTATCGTGAGACAAGAAGGGTAGTATCGGCATGCGGCCTTATCGAATCATTCTTGAATCGCGCCGATGGAAGCTCTCATGTGATGGTATGCGGCCTTCCAACCTGAGTAATAGCGCGGACTTGTAATACTTCGCGGCCTCATTGTGCACCATACAGGGACCATGTCGGCAGCGCCAAAGCCTATCGAAGAAGCCGGGGCGACAGTCCGGGTTTCTAAAACAAGTAAGTATCACCGCAGTTTGATATTTTGTACACAGGGACTGCAAATGAAAGGTCTTGTGGCGGGAAATCATTTTTTTTTTCAGCAGAAGTTGAATTTAAGAAATTCTACAAATCTTTTGTACAGAAGGACCGCAAACGAAAGGTCTCGTGGCGGGAAATTGACTTTTTCAGCGGAAGTTGAATTTAAGAAATTCTACAAACTTCTTTTTTGCGGGCATTTTGTGGTACCTTTGCGTGCTAACAAACACACAAACATAAATGCCCAGGCTCCGAACCCTTGGATACTCGTTGGGGCTTTCACCTAAGCAGTAACGGACTCGGCTTACCAAAGTCAGTTTACATTACATTATAAATATTACGACAAATTCTGAATTACTTGCTTAAGAGTACGTAGTTTAACGCCATTGTTTTGTCGGGATCAGACGCCGGAGGGTCTGAAGGCCCTATTACTGGCGGTTGAGATCCTTTTATCCAACAAAAAGGACGCCATCCCGCCTTGCGAAAGTGAATGTCCAGCGCAGCCGTTGTAAACCACTACACGTGCTGATGGGGGAGGGTATGAAATGTGCCTCGTTGTCTTGGTGGGCTTATCGCTTGCACTCGGCTTCTCTGGCGGCAAATGCTGAGTCCTGACGTATGCTCTCGGTGTCTTGGGTGAAAAATGCTGCGTCCCGCCTAGCCTGACCCATGCCCTCGAGTGACGTCAACCCCTCTCATCTTTCGAGAACAGCTGCAAACCTAAATTTTACCAGGACACATTGGAAGAGGGTGGTCTCATTGTCCACCGGCGCCTTATCATCCATCATGCGGTTCCGATGCTTGTTTTGAGGTTTTTTATGTACACGAATACTGAGCTGTATGCTGTACGCTTGATCAACCCTACGCGTGCGTTCGGTGTCTTGGGCGAAAGCTGCTGGGTCCTGCCTGGATTTTTTTTCCGGCACGAAATTTTCCGTCCAATGAGAGGCTAACAGCTTCGCTGTTAAATATAGTACGCTGACATACTAGTTCCCTACAGTTCGCGTATGTTCCGTATTCTCAGCCACTAGGATGTTCCCGTCTTATTAATTCTGGTTGCACAACACTGCAAGTTCAGGCAAGCTCAGAGAGCAGAGAGCAAGCTCAGTACGGTACATTTGTTTGCCGCTACAAACAAATGTAAGTGCATTCAACAAATTCCGTATCGCTGGTTATTAGTATTGCTAACGTGTCGTTTTGTATGCAACCTGTATTCGTATACTTTTAGGTCTAGTACAATAATCTGTTTCGTCCACGCTTTCTCACCGCATGCATTCACGAGTGCAGCGCAAAAAAAGTATCGATCGCAACATCACCCGATTATCGGGAAAAGGAGACGTCAATATTTCTCTGCTTCCACCGTGTGTTCGCTTCCCTGAGCGATGATAAAGTGGTGTTGTTGCGCTCGTCACTGCTAGGAAAATAATGTGCAGGGATGCATTGGCAGTATACATGTGTAAACAACGCAGAAAATCGTAAATTGTAAAGCGGGAAACTGTGGTTTAAGCGGGCGAGGCCAGGAAGTGAAATTATTTAATGTATGTAACAAATAAAAATGTTAGTGCATTTTACTGTAACAATCTAAAGCAGTAATGGACGTAACTATAGCAGTGGCGGATCCAGAGGGGGGGCGGTAGGGGCGATCGCCCCCCCCCCCCCCCCCCAAAGCTTGTGTCAACATCTCCCCCTCTCCCCCCTCCCTTCAGTGCCTGTGGCCACCTCCTTGGTCAGGTTGCCCCGACACGACTGCCCTAACCGCAGAGGAAGCCGAATGGCTAGAACGGCTGGAACGGCTGTTATGATCGGCCTTCACGGCTTGAGAGGTAGCTACACGGCAGGCATAACCGAAGTTAGTCTCCTAACCGTGGTTATCGCAAACCGAGCTAGGCAAGCACGGTTTACCCTCACAAACCCAGGAGCTGCAGACCGGTGCACCAGCCGTGAACCGGCGCAAGTTAATCGACAGCTTCGCGGAGCGGCGGGGGGAGCAGCCGTGCTTGGGCTTTCTCTCTGCCCCCGCTTTCTTCGCGCATGCTGTCGTTCAGGAGATTGAAACAAAAAGAGCAGTGACCTCCCACATTTTTGTGTGCTTTTGTATTTATTCAGACGGTCCAATAAGCCGCGGCCGCCGCTGCGTAGCCGGGATTGCTACAGCCGCTCTGACCGCTCTGTTTTTTTCCATCAAAATAAACAGAAGTGTAGTGGACGCGCACTTCACAGCTCACTGAAGGTGCCTTTCTCACGCTTGCTCGGGCGGTTCGCGTTACCTGACCCGCCGGATGTATGACACGTGAGATATCGTGTTCCACGCCTGCGCTGCCGCGCCATCGGGGACCGGGGGGGGGGGGGGGGGTCACCATTTCTCTTCGCTTAATAAAGACACTTGAGTTCCAGCAACCGATCGGTGTGTACACTTTTATCGTTATTCGTCAGCCGACGAGGCAAGAAGGTTCGGTGCTTCAGTTGGTTCAGTACTGCGGCACAAGTTGAAGGAGGTGTGACATGTGGTCGAAGGTGACGAAACACTCACGTGCTCAATACATGACCAGCACATGATTTCGTCGGCCGAGTCGCATGAGTCTGACGACTGGTACTGTAGTAGCCACTTGACCCATCCTGACGACTCGAGGTAAGCGTTGGCCACGCGCAAATATATAGCTTGCGTTTAGAACTTTATATTTGATACCCGCACCTCTTAATTGTTTCGTTTTTGAGTAGAAGAAGACTTGAAACGTGCCTATCATTGCTAGCTGCAGTATTCGAGATGCCAGTCACGCCAGTATTCAGCCAAGCATACCCCGGATGTTGTAGTTGCTATACTGACCCTTCTAACGCAGTTACGAGGAATGTACCAAAATCCTATAGAACCCGCTACGACAATATGCATCAGTGATTGAATTAAGTACTTTTTGCAGCAGTATAGGTTATTCATATGATAAAACTTCAAGGTACGTTTTTCTAAACATGCGTTTACAAAGAATACGAGCATGTGTTGTTTCATATTGATGAAATGAACACTGCCCACGATTTTATGCTGGGGAGTTTCAAAGGTAGTGAAGCAATGTCACATAGACTGAAATAATTTTTCTAAAGTACAAGCGATTTGATTATCGTAAGCCGATACAGCATCTCTTGCTCAAGCTTAGCACGACATCATGTCGCTACGCGCTTTGTGATTAATTCTTTCGATTACACGATGAACAGTTCTTTTTAAAGTATTCCGCTGAAAGTCCCCTGTAAGGTTTACGTAAATATGCCTAAGCACTGCGCCGTTTGCTAATTTTCGTCGTCTGCGATGCTTCTGCACGTTGAAATTGCTCTCGCTCTGTTTTACTTGTTAAAACGATGCAACGCATGATTGAAGATGAGCAAGTGGAGCAGTGCTTGCGCAATCTCCTGTGTGTATTCATTTATTGTTCGAAGAATTTTCTTTGCTGGGTAAGCTCCCCTGTTAGTAATTTAAATGTTCATATACTCTCGCACAGATTCTAGGATGTGGCTTTAAGTCATGAGTTCTCGTTCTATCGTCAGGTCAGCAAATATTACTTTTTGTATTCTGCATATTGATACATGAAGCATCTTAAAACATGAAGCTCGCAATTGCGGCTTGTCATGTACACCTACAGCATTGGACTATCACATTTTCTTTCGCCTGTTTGCAACCCCAAAGCTCTCTCTGAAGAATGAAGAGGGCAAGTTCGCAGAAGATCGACAAGTTATTCCTTCCTGCTGCTAAGAAATCCCTACATGTTGCAGTCGAAGGCACGGAACAGGCCACCTCATCAGCAGTTGTGCCAACGCTACGACTGGACGAGAAATACGGTAACACCTGTATTCTTCCACGGTCGGCAGCATGTAGCGCATCGCTACCTCTGCAAGGCGAATGTTCACCCCTTTCTTCTCCATGCCACCAGACTATCGAATTTGAAAGCGAAAGATTGGACGTGGTATCTCCGAGCATCTCCGCGGAATTCTCGAGTGATATAGGAAAGTTCATCGGTAGGAAAGTCGATGACTACACTAAACGGCGTTTGTTGGAAACGCATTGGTGCCCTCCGGATAACTACAGTTTTCCATTCTCACTTCACCGCAAAAACGGCAAAAATGAGAAGCGATACGTAAGTCGGTCGCATTTAAACAAGTTCAAGTGGCTTGTCCTGTCCGATTATAGCAGGGGCCTGTACTGCAAGTACTGCGTTTTGTTCGTAACAGGTGCGATGGGAGGCTACCAGAAAAATGTCCCACTCCAAAAACTGGTCACCAAGCCGCTCACATCCTTTGCGAAGCTGCTGGGAAAGGACGGCGATCTTTCTGTACATGAAGCAAGCAAGTACCACAATGAAGCAATCCAGGCTGGGGAGGAATTGCTCGCACGTCTGAAGGCACCCGAAAAAGATGTAGCCAACCAAATCAGCAATCAACGTCTACATCAAGTGAACGAGAACCGAAACCGCCTGGTCCCAATTATAACGTCTATCATCTTTCTAGGGCGCCAAAACATATCATTTCGTGGGCATCGAGACGACGGAAGACTTCTTGAGCGGTCAAATGAGGCCTCAATGACTTCGAATGAGGGTAATTTCCGCGAGCTTCTGCGCTTTCGAGTATCAAGCGGGGACACTGAATTTCAGAAGCGCCTTGCCAGCACATCATCTCGAGCCACGTACATCAGCAAGACGACCCAGAACGAATTGATCAAGTCCTGTGGAGAAGAGGTTCTTGCTACCTTTATTCAGTGGGTGCACGAGTCGGGCGTCTACAGCATTATGTTCGACGAAACAACCGATGTATCTCACACGTCGCAGCTAAGTCTTGCTCTGCGCTATGTACACGAGAACGCTGTACGAGAGGACTTTTTCCAATTTGTTGACCCTCGCAATGACAGCCATGCTGTCGACGCCAGCATAACTGAGCCTATCCTGACAGGAAGAGTACTTGGTGAGCGGGTTCTGAAGATGCTGAAGGACCTACAATTCGACTTGGGCAGGTGCGTCGGCATAGCTACAGATGGATGCAGCCTCATGGTGTCAGAGCTGCGTTGCGCCGTGTCAGAAATTAAGCGGTGTGCCACAAAAGCAGTTCACTCTCCGTGTTTTAACCACGCACTCAACTTGTCGATCTTGAAGTCATCGCGCGTTCAAGCCGTTAGGAACGCGGTGGGGGTTATGAAGGAGGTAATTTCCTTCTTCACCGCCTCAACTCACCAAAACGAAACAGTGTATTAAAGAACACACTTGGCCACCAGCTGAAAAGCCTTTGCGAGACGAGATGGGTGGAGCGACATGACAGTGTCATCCAATTTCGGGAATCTCTTGTCTTCGTGGAGAAAGCTCTTGACGCCGTCGCCAACTGGAAGGAGCTTCAAAGCGATGCAAAAGCAAGGACGCTCCGCGTCGCCGTTGGCGATGGTGAGTTCATAATGGCGATAGTTTGCCTCTCGGACCTTTTGGCTCACACGCTTCCGTTGAGTCGTCTCTACCAGAAGGAGTGCGTTGATGTGCATACAGCAAGGAATACGCTGACAGACACTGTAGCTGCCCTCACTGCTCAAAGGCGTGACAGTGAAGAGGCGTTCACACCTCTCTACGAGAAAGCCGTCGCGCTCGCGGATGAACTTGAAACAGAGCTGCGGCTACCTCGCATCACGAAGAAACAGTCCTACAGGTCTAACACTCCAGCGCTTGATCCAGAGAGCTTCTTCAGTACAACAGTGTATATTCCTCTACTGGATAATGTGTTGGCAGACATGAAATGGAGATTCAATGATGATACTTTTGGAGTTTGTGAGCTCTTCCTATTTTTGCCGTCCCAGCTGCTGAATACCATAGCATCAGAAGACGAAGCAAAAGTAGTCAAGCAGATTTCCCAGCGGTATGGATCGCTCGTAAGGCACGGCCCAATAAGTGCTAGTGTTATTGCAGCAGAACTGCGGCTATGGCGGGAAAAGTGGAAGCGTGAAAGAGAACAAGGAGCCGACATCCCTGCGACTGCTGTTGAAGCATTCTGCATGTGCGACGTCGACATCTTTCCTTCGATCAAAGCACTATACAAATACTGGCCACTCTCCCTGTCAGCGTCGCCAGCGCCGAAAGATCCTTCTCTACGCTTCGCCGCTTAAAGACATGGCTGCGATCAGAGATTAGTGAGACATGCCTGACCGGCCTCGCCTTGCTACATACGCACAGAGACATCCCTGTTGGCTGTGAAAAAGTTATTGATCGCTTCGCCAACGGAAATCGTGGACGACGGAGGTTGAAATTTGTGTTGTAGCATTGGATTGCTCACATTAGAACTTTCAGTAGACCAAATCTACCAACCAGACGTCGTGGTGCTCTAGCTGCACATATTTCTGTGGCATTGTTTCTCGTCTCGTACATGAACTCCCATTGTATCTGCAGTAATGCTTGGTTATCAATGGGACATTCACTTTTGAATTGTGCAGGTATGTGCTCATCATTATGACCCCGGAAATATCCAAGAATTAGTGGAATTCTGGTGACCACATCGAAAGAGGGAAAATGATTGGACGTCAATCGGCTCATTTAATATGGTGCCGTGCACCGGAAAGCGCCGTGCCTGTTCACTGTGATCCGGATAATGTAAATAATTGTATAAAGACAGCGTTCTTTCTCACATCAACTTGTCCTGATGACTGCCCGGCACGACACCAACCCGTGTTCGCACCGGCCACGCAACCCGATTCCTAACAAAGGCTTAGCACAGCAAAATGTGCCTACATCTAAAGTATGGTAGCCGGATATTTGTAGTATTTCTTGAAATTCATTAAGATTAGAAAACTGATTAGAACAAATGAGTAGAACCACTGTGAGCAAAAAATAACAGTATTTATGCTCTGACGGGGTTCCTTTGATAATAGTAACTACTAAAAACAAAAGACACCCTCCCCCTCTTCATTTGTACTTCAAGTGACCGCCCCCCCTAAAATGAGTGGCTGGATCCGCCCCTGGAACAGCCTCTACGGGATGCCGACGGGGAAAAAGTTGCGAATGTGAGCAGGTGGCTGTTGTCGGTTAGGCCGGGTTCAGACTGTTGCGGTAACTGTCGTAATAACTATAAAGAATGACGTCATTTCACACCTCATCCAACCGGACTGCATGACACGCGTTTTTTTTTTTTTTTTTTTTTTTTTTTTTTGTCCATAGATCACGCTATGGCTTGCGTCGGTAGTCTGAACATAGCCATGCAAGCTTACAAGCAACGGTGCAGCGGATTCTGTGTGCGGAGCGCGGAGTTTTGAGCAGCCTTCGAAAAAAGGCTCGCAAAAATTAATTGATACAGCTGTGATCAACTGAAATGACCCCCGCGCTATGCGTTTTGTGTTTGTGACGGCGCGGAGGAGCAGCAGCTAGGCATACAAATTGTACGGAAACGCGGAGAATTGTCTGCTAATGAGTGAGCATTTCTACGCCGTTTCTCCGTTTCATAAACCTTACGTTTTATCGGTGGCATCTTGTGTGCTAGTTTTTATATTTTTGGTTTTTGAGTTGTTCGCTCGATGAGGACGGTCGATTAGTTAGACGTTCGTGATTTCGTTACTTCATTATGCGGTTTTTAGAGCCAGATTTGGCTATCAGTAGCTGGATTAGGGCAATGTTCATTGTTTTTAACTTTCTGTTGGGCTATATTGGGTAAATTCACCGTTTCGTTTTGTTATAATTGTTTGTTTGTTTTTCCTTCATTTTTTACCAACGATCTGCATTCACAATATTATAACGAATCAACCCTTCTATCTTCGCCAGCTATGTGTTTTTTTGTGAAGATACAAGGCATTACACGGTTGGTGCTTTCTGATACTTTTTGGTGTGAAGTAATGTCGAACTTTATTTTAACTTTTGTTTTCTATATTTCTGTTTGTTTTCGTTTCCTTTTACTCGTTTCTTAATCGCATGAAGGCTGTGGGTTAGCTAGACCTTTGAGATTTCGTTAGCTCTTTTGTACCTTTTTAGCTTTTTGTAATTTTGTGGGACAAACAAATTCCTTTTGCACCGTTATAACCATTACGTAGTTAAGTTCATCACCAGGCATGCCAATTTTCATGGCTGTACGGCAAAGAATACTGACACATGAAAAGAGATCGGTCAGGGCCGAAGGAACAAGTGAACGGTCCTGCAGTCAGAAGACAAATATTAATACATAAGCATTCGTTGCCGAGTACGCCACAGCACCAACCGTGTAATGCCGTGCACCTGCACAAAAATGCATATTATCCAGGCTAACTCATTTTTTCGCTTTGTTGGGTAAGTAATAATACTTGGTCACAAAAAATAGGAGACAACACACTAGAAATGGAATAATAAAAAAAAGCTAGAAGCATCACTAAAGGGAACGACCGAAAAAAGAAATGTCTATCTTACACACAGCTTGCACCATGGGGAAGAGCGCGAAATAACATGGACGCAAATAAAAGAAGGGAACAGGGCGGCAGAAGAAAATAGAATACAGAATATATATACAGCAGAGAAAAGACAGCAAACAGGACAGCTCTCACAGGACGGAGACAAAGATAAGAAAGCCCCGAAAAACAAATTGAACCACGAAAAAAATACTCTGAAAAAGCATCAATCGTGTGACGCCCTGCTTTTGCACGAAAAATGCATAACCAGCAAAATTAACGCAAATAACTGCTACCATCACGCACATTTAGTCTTTGTGGAAGGGGAAAACAGGGAGGAAAGCGGCTTAATAGTGCTTACGCATCAGTTGACAATTCTCGGAATTTCTGTACATTTTCGCTTTTTTTTTTTAATTTACGTTCTAAAGAGCAGACGGGGGGTCGAGCACCTCTAACGGCCGCTGCAGACATCGCATCAGATGTCGGAGCGCCGCCGTAAGAACGAGGGGACGATCCCACATGTGCGCGTAAAGCTGTCCGTGGAGGGCCGACAGGCGCGTTCGCTACCTAATGGTCAATACGCCGCAGACAGGTATGAAACGTGAACTCGTTGATCTTTGAATATGAGCGAGGAATTTTGAGGTCGACGAACAACTTGACGCGCACGTTCGAAAATTTACAATGTCCTGAGCGCGGTAGCGTCTCCTTAAGGTCTACAGCATGGTGCTATAACTTTCGTGAAGCCAGCGCCGCAAGCATTTGCTTACAGGCACATTTCTGGGCGTTTGTAAGTTGTGAACATGAGGCTATCATGGTTAGTTTATGAAATCTAAGGATTCGCTATCCATTTGCAGTTTGTTTTCTAGCCCGCAACGAGGGAAAGCTGCCTAGAAGGCTTCTTTAGATACCTGCGCTCGTTCTCGGTGCAAGAAGGTAGTGAAAAAGACACTGCAAGAAAATACGCTGCAATTTTCAATGTCTTGAACTCGAATATAAACGGAGAGTGCTTCTAACGCAAGCATTTATGCGGCCTATAGCAGTGATGGAAGTGCTGCTCCAATTGCTCCAAACTGCTCCAAGACGAAACTTCTGCTCCATGCTGCTCCAAATGGTCGTTTTAAGGGATTTTTGCTCCAAACGTGCGCCGAAGGGGCATTTCGAAAGCGTGTGGTAGCACTTCTAACTCTCTAATGCAAAACCGAAACTGAAAATAAACTTGTGTCTAGTGTCAACTTTATTTAAACATCCAAGTCAAACCCACTTGTAAACTGAGTTTGCTGCGATGTGTCTGCGCATCTGTAGACATGGCCTTCTTTTTCTGTGATCGTCCATGGCTTTTTTTATGGCTTTACGGCCGCCCTGGGGCATTGCCATGTTTATCACAAAGAACATATGAACGGTTCGTTGTGGCGTGTACTAGTGTTGTTAACATTGTAGAGTTAGTATTATTCGGCTTTATATTTTTCAAGACGTTTTTCTGCAATCATTTTCTATTACATGCTGCATCGGTCCAACTCCAACGTTGTTGTGGTTTGCCCGAACTACATATACAGAAAAACCCAGAAGTTAAAATGTTCAATTTTTTTAAAACGTGACGTAAGGATGACTGTGGTTTGGTGGCTTTTGCTCTAATTGTGTTTACCTTGTTTTAGTTTTTGGCTGCAAGTGTAAATGTACGTTTTAAAACTAGGACAGTTTAGTGATGTACCTCGAGTATTTTTATCCGAAAGTTGAAGGCAACAGAGATCTTGTTTGGATTTTTGAAATGATGTGCCTACTGCATTTGATTGTTGATTTTTACATGCAGTATGGTGCGTAATAAATATTGGAAACTTTAACGGTTTCCTTGTGCATTATATACACCCTGTATTGAAGCGTATTTTGGCATCTGCTCCAAAGTGGCTTATGGCTGCTCCAAACTGGAATTTTGCCTGCTCCAACAGCTGCTCCGAGAAGCAAAATGCTGCTTCCATCACTGCTATAGGTTGGCAGGCTCACTCACGAGTGCACTCACTACTCATGAGTGAGCCTTGCCATCGTTTGGGACTGGCAAGTGTGAGTGCGAGTGCACAGTGAGCCCCGGTCACCACTCGCGAGTGCACTCGCGCTACTCGCGCCATTTGCGGTGCTTAACGCGGAGAGCGCCACTATTGCGCTTGTACTCCCTGCTGGCTATTCGTCGCAGGAGGGCGCTCGCTGGGATAATTGTTAATGGCGGGATTGCTTTTAGCTGCGGAAATATGTCTTCACTGAGCTCCTGCTATGGGGCACCCTAGAATTAATTATCTGGTGGCGTGTTGATTTAAGAATATGATTTGGAAGACCTTCTGACGCCGTAATACGCTAATTGTGTTCGGTTTCATTTATCATGGAGGGTCTGCTGCACACACTCGCGTGCGAGAGAAGACGATGAGGGGTGAACGCGAGCGCTAGTGGGTGCGAGTGGTGACGGTGAAAGGTGAGCGTGAGTGAGTGCGGGTGGTGATGGCGAGGGGTGAGCGTGAGCGCGAGTGAGTGCGAGTGGTGACGGCGAGCGGTAAGTGTGAGCGCGAGTGAGAGGGGTCACGGCGAGTGGTGAGGGTGAGTGCGAGTGGGTGCGAGTGGTCGAGGGCGCGTAGTGAGCGTGAGTGCGAGCGAGTGCGAGTGGTGAGGGCGACGGGTGAGCGTGAGTGCGAGTGCGTGAGGAAAATGTTTTTCTGTGTGAGTGTGAGTGAGTGGCGCCCAGTTTTGCCGAGGTACGCTTATGCCGCAACGGCGTACAGGTATTCTCGCAAAAGAAGCACATTCAAGATCGGGACAGTTTGGCTCCGATGTCGAGTTCTGGGCGTGCATCAACAAGCTATCTGTGGACGTATATCATCACTGCTCAGTGACACTCGACGTTTTCTTTTTGGTGCCTATGGGCAAACTACGACAGGTTTCCTAGCGTGGATGGTTTGGCCTTCGGATTTTTGTGAGGTTAAGGCAGAAAGTTGGGCTAGCTGGTTATTAATTGACCGCCAAATGACGGGTAGATTTGCAAGCGATTTCGGATAATAGGGGCAGTATGTAATTTGCCAAAATCACCAACATCGGGGAAGCTTAGTTTAAGTGTTACTATGGCGGAAACAACGTCCAAGTGGGCGTGTTTCTGTGATTACTTATTGGATGCCCCTGTCACCCAACGGCTCTGGTGCTTCCTTTTGTATTTTCAATCGTGTGCATTTCATCAATGCACAAATAAATCCCATTATAATTTTAATTCTTATTTAATATATCTGTATACTTTCTTTTTTTAATTTGTTCCTAGTTATAAACAATGAAGTTTAGAATTGGTACAAGACTCAATAACTGGGACTCAAGCCAATAAATTCCAGGCGTGACTTCCTATACTAGTTGCTTTAAATTAGTAACCAATAAATTCTCGCAAACAAAACAGGCTAGTAACACCAGCAGGTGTCATGGAAAATCTATCGAAATAAACATGAAACAAAGGGTATCTCAGAGAAGCTACATAATGTATTACACAATGGAAGTCAATTGTAACATCAAGAGGCAGATATTACGCTCAAGTAAAACTATAAGTTTATTGCGAATTAATTATTAGCAGGTAAGCGTTTTCAACATTCTTTTTGAGAGCCGTAGTGAAGTGGTTCGTCGCTTCAGGTAGCATAACACAGAGCAGTAGCGATAGAACTACTTCAGAGTTGCCACAGATTTTACTTAGGGCAATGACGAATCGGGGAGAAAACTTGTGTACCATTAGAGTTGACTGAACGGCATGGGGATGAAATATACTAAAAAACAAAAGCTCCAACGATATAAAAATAATTATCCACAAAATGTAGGATATTAGTTTCCTAGTAGTATTAGAATACTTTTAATAAAAAAAAGGAGAAGCAGGGGTCAGAGATATGAGAATAGAGGGCTACGAAAGGGTCAATGAAAATAAATACCAGCAAGTTTTTAAAAAGTTGAAAAGGTGAGGCCACTACGGAAGGAAAGGTAATTAAGTGAATCGCCTGTATTGAAGCCTTCTAAGTGTATTGGGGAATTTTTGTGCGAAATTATATCTAAAAAAAATGCCGATCAGTAGCCAGTGGTTGTGGGTAAATGCGTATTATTAAAATTCAACAATACGTTATGTATTCAATATTGAAAAAAAAAATTGTTTGAAACGTGCTCGTATGCCAAAGGAAGTCGGCCATTTTGCAACTATACATTAATAGAATATTGCTATTTTAGGCTTGAAACTGCTACCATCACTAAAAACACGCGCGGTTGCGGTGAATGGTGGGCTTACGTTCATATACAAGCATGAAGTGAATTTTCATTTCCCGTTCAGGAAGCGAGAAGCCATTAAAGAAAACCTGAAGGAATCATAGGATATCCTATAAGTAACACACCAACGTTAAAGGGAAATTACGTACCTTTGCAGGTTTAAAATTAGAACCTGTCTATCGAAGCGTTGTGAAAAAATTGGCCGCGTATCTGCTCCTTTCGTTGCAAATGCCGTCAAAAGACGATAGTCTTTATCGGCTTTTGCGAAGTAAATGCCTCACTTCGCTTTCCCGCTCACCTCTCATGTTGTTCCTCTTGCGTCGCGCTCCTCCCAAGGTAAATACGCCAAATGTTTGCTTAAATCATTTTAAATATCCCGCGTTCCACTGCTCCAAACCGGGTGTCTCGATGCGAACGCCGCCGTACGGTGAAGACGAGCGTTCATCGAGGCGCCCTAGTTCAACGTTTATAGAACCGCGTTTCCCTACTCCACGTGCGTTGCAAGCAGAACGTGAAACATATATCTAGTGGAACCTTGCGTAACTGTTGCCGGTTGATTTCTTAAAATGGCGCCAGAAGCTGTAGTGGCGCGGGCGACAGCAGGCGACGGCGGAGTGAATTCTTTTTTTGCAGTTGATGAAGAATTTAATTTCGCAAAAGTCAAGCATATTTGATTTTTTATAAAGGAACACTGCAGATATCACTTCTGTATTGATTTGTTGTCTCATATTTGCGTAATGTCTTGTTCTTCTTCAACAATGTTGACAAGTATGAGTATTACACCGGGCATAGACGGGTATTTTTAGCTCTGACTATATAAGACTATAGCGCAGGCATTGTTTTGCTTTGGCCGGGTGGCTGAATCGAGTCACAGACAGACAGACGGACAGACAGACATACAGACAGACCAAAAGATCTGGGTTTAAGTAGCCTAAGAAAGACTATCGTCTTTAATAATTTGATTGTAACAAAAGCAAGTTAAAGCAGCGTGCCTCGTCGCACGTCCAGGCGTGGCCTGCAAGCGCGCTACTCGCTTGCAGGCCACGCGTTCCAGCCAGAGGGAATCTGGTGTGCCACTTTTCCGTGGCGTCTTTTCTGCTACAACTTTTCGATGTCACGCGGTTTTCGAAGAAGGATCCAAGTAGTGATCTCGTTCTTAAAGGAAACAGGACGCAGGTAACAAGTGGGAAACGAGCCAGCCAGCCGCCCAACGAGCCGCGTCATCATGTCCCGGAGCGTGGCTTCCCTAAAGCGGGACCCGCAGTTCGGGCTGGACTCGCGCTGGAGCTGGATCACTGCGGGCTTCCTGAGCTGGGTGCTGTTCATCTGCACCGCCAGCGTGCGCGTGGCAGGGGTGCTCTTCTACGGCATCATCGACACGTACGGCGTCAGCCGCCAGCTGGCCTCATGGCCGGTCACCCTCAACGGATGCCTGCTCAACCTGGCAGGTATGCCCGCGCTTGACCTCAGTCCCCGCGGCATGCACGAAGCTACTGCATGTCGTATTGCCATTGACCTTTCCAGATACTGCCCGTCATGCTTCCACTGATAGGCGCATGCAAGTCATCCGAACAAAACAAATTCTTCAGAAATTCAGAGAATTGCCTACTTATTCGTAGCATTATTATGCCGCTTGTGTTGACTGTGAGTTCTTTACGGCCATTTTTTTTTGTTTTTACAAATCCTGTCCGCCAATTATCTCCATTTACGCTATTATATAATTATAATGCTATTATAATCTCTCCCTCTCCATACTCTCTCTTTCTCTCTCTCTCTGGGTGCGTACGTGCGCGTGTGCATATACGTGAGTTGTTATCCTGAAGACTCTTTCTGTTTGTGCGTCGTGTGTGTGCGCGCTCCCAATTGAAATCGGGATGAAGCTCGCCGATTATGCAGAAGCGCCGTCCGGTGATACGTCATGTGAGTTAGGAGTGGTGCCAGGATTTCGAGAGACGATTCACTGACAGCAACATCACATGGCGGGCAACAAGTGTGTCTGGGGATCATTTATTCAACCTCCAAAACCTAGCAGGTTGGCGAAGCTTAATGGTACCTTCGCGCGGCCAACTGCGAACCAAGGGGGAAACTTTTGTAGTTATATATTCGTTTCCAGAATGTCCACTGTTTCGGAACCAATGGGATCGCATTGTATGAAGCGTTGTTCTCGTTCTCATCCTACGTTCTATTTGTTATACTAATTCGAAAGCATTAGCTAACTACGTGGGTTGCAAGCCCGGTGCCCAGGCACACAGAATGGCCCACGGCTCAAAGAATGAAAACGGTTCAGTGAATGTTCTGAATGGCGCAACCTTTCTCATGCTCTGCCGTTCTCGAGCCGACAGAAGAGAACCACATATCATCTGTTTGAGCAGATATCAGTGGGTGGAACTGGGTTTAATTCTTTGACGAGTGTTTTTTCAGTAGTGCTTATTATTGCATTGGGGAATAAATGCGGCTACTGTGACTTCTGCCCTATTGTGCAGTATCCGGACTGCCTTCACTGATTGCTAAGTGGTAAACTTTCCTGTGGCAATGCAGGTCCAGTGATGGGGCTGCTGTGTCGACGCTTCTCCTGTCGCATCGTCCTGCTCACCTGCTCGTTCATCACTGGCCTCGCAATATGCGTCTGCTACTTTGCCGAAGGGGTTCTCTTTCTCAACGTCTTCTTCGGTTTGGTTCATGGTGAGTCGAGTCCGCCTACTCTGAAGGTCACTATCACATATCACCCACGAACAATGTGAATGGAATAATTAATGTACTAATGTACCTGCCGATACTAAGATATGCTTGAATGTTCATTCTATAGATGGTTTTCACTGAAAAGTGTAACTGTCAATTTCTTCGCTCGGCAACACTGGAAACGGCCACAGACATGGCCGAAGCGCCACGGACATAGCGCCGCCTGTGCCACTGCGCCCTCACGCCGCAGAAAAAAAAGACACCGGTGTGGGTCGTCTGTATCGTTTCAACCCGATTCTCAGCGGTGGTGTCAACAGATAGGTTATTAATCGCACTCACATGGAGTCGAGGCGTTACTTTGCGTTCAGTGGGGTAGAGTGTGGAACGTCCGACACACATCATGTGCTTAGCACGGACAAGTACCACTATCCCGCGGAGCCCGACGTAACCAGTGACGGCGCACTTGGTTGCCTGCTCGCGTGCCTCGCCAGCGAATACAACCTGTAGGATTGTGTTAACTCCAAGTGGTACTCACTCGATGTTTTGGTTTCCTGTAAACTTGACAATAAGATCCCGGGTAGGGGGAGTTTATAACGCGTACGTTAAAATTTGATCATTTGTTCAAAAATCGTGAAGAACAGGGACGATTACTTCTGCTTGTCATATTGGTTCTGCCCCAAAAATCACCTGGTCGGGTGGCCGTGTGGTGATCTGGTCAACAATTGTAGAAACAATTGATTACCCGCGAACGTCGGGGTCCAACACCTCCTAAATGTCAGTGTTCTCAGCGACGTGATCTTACACAATGAGCAACTTCTCGGAAACAGTTCGTGGCGTCTACGTGGGCCCGTAGGCCTGTCACCGGTTCTTCTAGGAATCAACTTGCTCATGTCAAAAAACTTTTGAATTTAATCCCCTGTGAAATGCGGTCAAATGCATTTCCAAGATGATAAGCTTAATGAGATTTCATAAGCAGACAATGGTGAATTGACACGGAATTAACGATCAGTAATTCGCCCCTCATAGAATTTTTGATGACTCACCGAACGCCAAGTGGAATCTGCCGCTATGCTTCTTTCTGGTGGTGGCAGTGCGGCCGATTGCCGACTTTGCTCCCTAGTAGGGTGAGGAATACATGCCTCCCCTCTAATGTCGGGGTCCAGCAGGAGTGTTTGGTAAGATCCAAAGATGTATCCTTTCGGATAGGCTTACCTGGCCCGAGATGATTCTGTTTCATCACAGGGGCCCTTAACCCCAAGTTGTCCGACCGGCTCTGGCTACCTCCAAAACCATAGGGTGCACTTATAGGCATACTATAATGCACTAGAAGGTGGAGGGGAACACAGTCGTCCCGGTAGCTGTACTTAAAAAAGTATAGGTCACGTAATACGACGGTTAAGGGCTGGGATACCACCTGGGCCGGACTTATTCCGTTTTCATTCTTTTTAACATGCCAAGATTTATATTTTTTGACAGAACAGAGCACGTTACTTCCCCTGTGTTCATGACAGATTACTTTCCTTTTCCTCCCTCCCTTTCTCCCTCTTTATATGCGTGGTGTTGCGACAAGCGCATTTAACCAATTTTTATTTGTACCTCCTCAATCCAGCGTATTGAATATCTGCACGAATGCCACGATTTATGGTCTTTGTTCATTTTTAACACCTAAGGCAACGGATCCCCGGTTTGCTAGTATAATTCACTAAAACCCAGCTTTGGTGTACGGGAAAATAGGCTGGCTAATGACTTTTTATTGTATCCGGTTGCGTGTGAAAGACCCGAAAAGGCATAGACTTCGTCATGGATAGAAATACGTCTTCCTTTTTGGGTGCCAGAAAACTGGGGTAATAGGGTTGTTTACGTGTATTATCGCGGCAAAAAATGGGCCACACAATGCGACCCGCGTGATCAAGCCGACCGTTCGTCCTAACTAAATTTGTAAATACGCTCATTTATTGACATGGCATCCTGCATATGTGGACGCAAATATCCGACTTGTGTTGCTACGTAGCCTTCTTCATCAGTCTTTCTTCATCAGTAGCCTTCTTCGTAGCCTTCTTCATCAGTTAAGTTTCTCAAACTCCTCCTTTTTACTCCTGCAGGAATCACGCTGTCCGGCGTCTTCGTGGGCGTCAACGTGCTCGTCTCCCAGCACTTCGAGAAGCGCAGGATCACCGCGTGCAGCATGATCTTCACCTTCTGCGGGCTCAACACGTTCTTCGCGCCGCCCTTGGTGGAGTACTTCCGCACCACGTACGGCCTCCGAGGCAGCTTCCTGCTCCTCGGCGCCATCATCCTCAACACCTTTCCGGGGACGATCGCGCTTCACAGCCCGCCCTGGATCAGCAGGTCAGCCGAACCGTCACCTCCTCCAAAAGCGCGGAGAGTGGAGCTCCTGCACAAGATGGCAGCCGCCAAGCATACATCCCTCTTGTCTCAAGGTACTGGGCGCCTATTTCAAAAACATTTCCCTACGCTCTAAGAAATAGCCGCAGGTGGGCTTTTTTCACCACAACGCTCCAAAAACTGCCAATCCGTGTGACCAAACGTGCAAACTTGGGGAATAACGAGTCCAAGCATGTAATTAGAGTAAAATATTGAACCTGCGCCGGGCAACACCGCACCTGCGTGCTTGAACGCGGTTGTCCCAGCGCAGATTCTATTGTGACACTAATCGCATGGTCGCCTCGTTATTTGCCAAGTTCGCACGTTCGGTCACGCTGATTGGCAGTTTTGGAGCGTTGTGTTGAAGCCCACCTGCGGTGGTTTTTTAAAGTGTAGTTACGAAGGCCAGTGATAGGGGCAAACGTACTGTTACGAAGGGTTCCCACTCTCGGTTTCTGTGAGCTTGCATGCTTCCTTGGCTGGTCATCGACTCACTCACCTGTGTCGCTTGCTCACTCGCCTGTGAGGGTAGGCGAAAATTCGGAGACTGCAGTATCCTATAAATGTACAGAGCACAGTGCACGCGCGGAATTTTAGAAGCGTTCTTCATGCGAAATCTGGGGACGTTAAGTGTGAGAGCACCATCTGGTCTCAGGATTGTCACATGACGTTCTCTGCTATAACTTTCTTCCCTCATTGGCAGTCGCAATTCCACCAGGGTGATCCACTTCTTTTAAAGTGAAGCTTTGTATGTCTGCGAGCGAAGGGTTCTGTCACGACCATCCGCGTCAACAGAAAACTCCCGCGAACACATAAAAGGAATTACTGGCACCGCCAGGAATCGAACCCGGACGGAATAGAGAAACGGGGCGAGAGCCCATTGTTTTACCAATTGAGCTACGAACGCACGCGGAGACTCGGGAGACAGGCGGTGTACTCACACAGCACAGCTGCGGGTTTACCCCTGCGTAATCGCTGAATGCCAGGTGTCAGTGTCACGCGACTCCTCGCACCGCTCGCGCTCCGCCTACGGCACGGCACACCAATGCACATGGCCACCTATGTGTAACACCGATACCAAACAACCAACTACCATTCGTGAAATGTGCATTGACTTAAAGGGACCCTGAAACACTTTTTCCAATTTTTTGAATTCTTAAACGCTTGAAGAATGTAGTCACCCAACCCACCCAGTACTTAGATTAGGGGGTCGAAAAGTACCTCAGCCAAAACATACTGCCTTATGCTTATCAGATAACTTGGAAACTCGTTCAAAAGATTTTTCTCTCTTTCCCGGTCTTGACGTTTTTCGACGGCCCGAATTACGTCACTGAGGCCATGTAGCGGCTGTCGGCCGGTTTTCCTTCAGTTGATTCATCGTAAATAGCGCTTGAAACGGGACACAGAAACGTTTCAAGCGCTACTTACGATGAATCAAAACCAACTAGCCCAGCTGTCAATTTTACTGAACTTTCCTTCAGTTGCAGCAATGAACGCTTTTCGAGAGCAACTTTGAAAATAAAGCCATAAAAGCAAAGCAGAAAATTCCCCCGCATTTCCCCGAGGGGGAGAATGTGAAAGTGCGAATACACGGTTGTCGGCCCGCTTGCGGCGCTTGCGCTCGGCCCCCGCAGCCCACCGCCTCGCCGCCTTCTCTTCCATGTCTTCCATCGGGTTTGTAGTATCACGTGTACACCACGCAGTTATCAAGCCGCTATAACGCCGCTGAGTCGCCAACGCACGCCGCTGACGACGTAGTTTGAATGCGTTAAAGATATAAGGCGCGTCAACACTGATATCACCGTCGCGTCCGTGGCTTGATCGGTAGAGCGTCGCGCTGCGGCCGCAAAGTCCGCGTATCGAAACCTGGCGCCGGATGCTGTTTTTCTTTATAGAGGAGCACTGCGGACGCCGCCGACGCCGCCGCCGCCGACGCCGGCGGTGGATGGTTTGGGGTCGCTTATAAAGTGTTCACACTTAAAACGGAAGGCGTATCTGGTGCGACGAGCAAATCGCGCAGTGCCGCTCCGTGCTGGCGATAACTGTAGCTGTCGCAGTTCTTCCAGACGTGAAGGAAAGAGTGAAAGCGTTTATCGAAAGTGTTGCAGGGACCCTTTAACGTTCACGAGGAATATAACTGCGGTGAAAACACAAAGTCTGAGTCTGTAACACACCGATAATAAGGCATTTGTGAACGTCGTGCTGAAGGGAAATAATAAAGAACGTGTTACAGGCACGGTGTAAGGGGTGACTACGCAAGCGGGCTGTAGTCACCTGTGGTAGGGGCTGTATAAGCTTCGCTTCTTAACCATCTCCACAGGGTGGATTGGCCCGCACTTTTTTTTATTCTCCGCGGTGCATGACCGGTCTAATTCCACTGTTTTTCTCTTTACTAAATACTTGAAGAAATATTTCTATCATCAGAACAGCAGAAGGAGCCATTCACATAAGAATTATGCAGACGCCTATAGGGATAGTGAACCAGGGCCTTGCATTAACAGAGCTCACTTGGTTGGAGAGTTTATATAAAAAAGCTTAGGAACAGCAATTAACTGGGCTTGGTTTGTTTTAGTAACTGAAGCCACAAAGATTATGTGACCTTTTGGATGTGGTTTTAGTTTGCACACACAAAGGGCGCCACTAGCGGCGCCAATGTCATATACGCTACCGACACCGCGAATGTTCTAGTACAACCGCCTCTACTACAAGGCTGTATGGAGGACTAAAACAACATCGAAATTCTGGTGGTAAGAAAGCCACAAGGGTATATAGCACAAGACAGATACCCCCTGTCAAAAATAAAATTTAATTTTATCCTGCCGCTAATTGGAGCTCTAAAACAAGATAGATTCATCGGCGTGTTGGGTGAGATAACACGCGCCATCACCCCCTACAAAGTGAATGATAGAATCAATCAATCAATCAATCAATCAATCAATCAATCAATCAATCAATCAATCAATCAATCAATCAATCAATCAATCAATCAATCAATCAATCAATCAATCAATCAATCAATCAACGCTACAAAAAGATGCTACAATCAATAAATCGGCTCGCCCTCCACTCGCCCAGAGTGGACCAACGGGAGCGGAGCGGAGCGTCAGAAACAAAAACAAAGTTCTTTATTTTAAACTTTATTCAAAACTTTATATTAATGTAAATCAAAAACTCCAGTCGACCGAGTTGCGAGCATCACCTGAATTGCATGCCTGCCACAGTGGTTTAAACCACGGACAAGAGCCCTGCAAATGATGGAGAATCATAGCGATGCCAAAAAAACAAGGAAATAAATGATTGGATATCTTCTAAAACGACGTTTTGAACTATAGCTGAAGTATTCAGTCTGATGTATTTTTTAATGTGACCGCAGAAAATACCGGGTAACAAGAAACCCTTTACGAGTGCCATACGAAGACTAAGCGTCTCATCCTCCGATGATTTCTTGGCCGTATTGCTCGAACGGGGCCTTGTATATCTTTGAAATTGACGCATGTGATCATTTCTAAGCGTAGCTACTCTTGCAGTGCGAAATTAAACACGTTTTTTTAACGCAGGCAAAGAAAAAATCAACGACAACCCGGGCATAAGACCGATAGCTGCTCCTCGGCGACCCAGCGCGGCACAGATTGCGCGGTCCGCCGTCATGGATGACTGGATGGGAAGCGTCAGCTCGTTCGGAGCCCTGGATTTTGGCGTGGCCCCGCAGACTGACGAAGAACAAGGAGGAGCCACACGCCCTCTCAGCCTCAAAGACACAGCACGGCAGTTCTTGACTGCGGCCTTCTTGGTCGACGCCCTGTCCTTCACCATCGTGATCTTCAGCATGGGGACGTTCGTCTTGCTGTGCGTTGACCTCGCCAGGGACAGAGGGATCTTGCCGTCGGACGCCGTGTACCTCTTGCACGCTTTCACCGCCGGGGACATCACATTGAGAGCCATGTGCGGTTTTGTGATCGACTCGAAACTCCTCTCGCTCGAGGCTGTCATGTTCCTCGGCTACCTTGTGCAAGCCTTTGCCTTCGAGTTCCTAGTGTGGGCAGGGACTTTCCCCATGCTGGTGATATGCTCGGTTCTCATGGGTGTCAGCAGTGGGTCCAGAGTTCCCCTGCAAGCACCGACACTCATACATGACTTTGGAGTCGAATCACTGCCTGTCATGATGGGCGGCATGGTGTTCTGCATTGGCGCCGGATCCCTGGCACGACCGCCTCTCGTGGGTAAGGAAGCCGATGTTTCTTCCGAAGTCAATAGTTCGGTAAGGGCATGGGAGCGCTGCTTCTAATGCGTAGATGTTTAGCGGCGCCATTGAAGAATTAAAAAAAAATGTAAGGCGCACTTTTAACTTGAGTGGCTTTATAAACAGTCGGAAAACTATTTAGAACTGTGAGCTGAGAAGCTACGGATTTGTATGTGATATCTTCGTGGAACCATCGTGACACACGCGCGTTGTAGCACTAAATCACCGGCGGAGGAAGCATTAAAGGGAAGCTGAAGCACTTTCCAAAAAATTTGAGTTAGATTAACAGTTATATAGGTTCTTGCGCGCTGATTCCGAATATCACATTGAAATTTATCGTACATGAGTCCAAGTGGCATTTATCTTGCAAAAAGCGCGGCCCCGTTTGAAAGACGCGCGCTTTTCGTCTTTTGACGCCCCTGATTGGTTGCGCCCGTCATGACGTCAAAGGAGGACATCCTTTGGCCGCGCGGGTTGTCGGAAGCATTGCGAACGATCGCACGGTTGCCTTTGCGGCAATTTAGCTTGCAGTTTAATTTTCGCACATCACTGGAAGTTCGTTTTATAATTTCCCGTGCTGTTGGTTCAATTATCTTGGAGCTTAAATTTGCTTTACACGACAGAGAACCCCAAAGCAGTGACTGTGACGTCGACTAGTGGGTTCCATCAAAATATTTTGGAATTAGGCAACCAGCATAGGGGGATTTTATACCTTATGTTAATATTAGGTACTGCCTTAACTGTTTCTTATTATACACAAAACCATTTATGCCGAAGATTAATGGGCGTTTTATAAACAATCTACCAGCGAAAAGCACGGACGTGCACTGCGCGAAATAATAGCGTTCATGCCCTGTAAACGTATATGCGAGACACATCTTGCCGGTACACGTATAAACCAACAAGCAGACTCTGCTTCCGCATTTCCTTTGTTCGTTGTCGCCCACCCCAACCCCGTTACTCATCCCCGTACACAGACCCACACGCGCGCGCCATTTCGGCAGCGGCGCTACGGCGCCTCCGCGATTGCTAGCTGCACTTCGATGAGTGGCGTCCTACTGCTTCACATGCATTTATTCCGAAAACACTGCAGCATACTAGTGCCTGCTCAGTATTATTGGCTGTAGTAGGGCTTGATTTTCGCTTGTGCGTTGCGCATTCTGCTACAATATTACGGCCACCTCGTTATAATTAACAGACCAGTCGGACAAGGCAGTTACATTGTAGTTACGTTACTTTAGGTAACAATCACCAAACGTTTGTGATAATGAATCGTTGGCCTGTTTCAGCATTTCTAGATTTAAGCATTTAACGCGCTAGTCGGACAGAGGCCGTATATTTACTCTTCGCTCCTAATTTTTCTAGTATCATCATTATATGTATCACCGACTATCACTGGAGCACACTTGAGGTTCAGTGACAACAAGTGCTTGCCAGGTTATAATATGCAGCCACACGGAATCTTGGGCAAAAAAATTAGGCCCCCGCAGTCAACATAAATTATGGCACGGTGGTGGTTCGGAGTTTTTTTTTTTTAATTCCAGACAAACACCACCTTATCGTGACATGTATACTTGCAAAATCAGTAATCTGGTTGTCTTGGTTCTTTTACTTTGTAGGAATACTGTTTACCTCTTAGCCGGGAGAGAAGTTCTATCAGGATAGGCCCCTAGTTTTAGTTTCGCCAAAAAATTGTTTTTTTAACACTATCCTGAGCCCATAGGGAAAGAAAACCGACGCGTTTAACGAAACAAGTATGTCCTCAACAAATGTGACTTGGTTTCTGGAATGGGACGAAACATCCCCGGCCAAAGTACAGCAGTATTCCCCATCCTTCCTAAATCTAGAACCTAGTGTGAACATTCACGTCCGTCGCATCAAAAAAAAAAAAAAAAACGCACTGGAGCGGTTTACAAAGTATTTAACGTAGTGTAGTATATTCTCTGTCATCAAGCACAGCCACCTCGGCTGTCGCTTCGGTATGTTATAAAGCATCCCGGCGTGGCATTATTCTGCTTAGGAATACGGCATGATAACGTATGCCTCGTTTGGCGTATCGTGCATACTTTTTGAACACGAAAATTGTACAAATGAGTGCTATCAACCACAACAAGTATCATTCACAAGGAAACACGGCGAAAAGAGCATGGCCGAGGCGGCCGATCCGGCCGGAAGTCCAGGTATGACGTTTTTCAGCCGGTTTTCGCCCGCGCTCTTCGGTCTTCCGGCATCGCGCGGCGAGATGGGGGCGGGGCATCGGGCCACTTTTGTTTGCTCATTGCGCCGCTTCTATTGCATGTATTGCGAAAATATTTCGTACACGGGAACTATTCAATGTGTACTTGCTGCTAGTCAACTTTTCTTTTAATTCTAAAACCGCTTCACCTTCCCTTTAATGCTGTCGTATTCATGGCATGTAATCAGACAAGTGCACTTCAGAAGTAATGCTATAGTTGTGGTGTCGCTATTGAGTAGTGGTTGCGTCCCTTAATTCTTACTTCACGCCCCCCAGTCCGATTTCTGTTATTGCTACGGTTTTTTTATCTTTTCATAATTGCAGTGCTTGGTGTAGCAAGCTCCTTTTTTGGTTGGAGATAATCTCTCCGATAGATCACTATCTCTCTCTCTCTCTCTCTCTCTCTCTCTCTCTCTCTCTCTCTCTCTCTCTCTCTCTCTCTCTCTCTCTCTATCTCTCTCTCTCTCTCTCTCTCTCTCTTGTCATGAAATTGGGATGTGTGTGCACCCCTGACAATACTCTCTTTATTTGCCCCTTCAGGGTACTACCGAGACCAACACGGATCTTATGATGGTCTGTTTCACATCATGGCTGTCATCAACGTTCTGCTGCTCGGTGTGTGGGCGCTGAAGCTTGCTCTCAGCAGAAGAAAATGTTCAACAGCTAAAGAAGAGGACGTCAATAAAGAGCGGCGACATTCTGCGTTGGTTCCAGTAAATAGCTTGATAATTGAAGACAAGTGCAATGCTTGATGGAGTGGAAGAATGCATGCTAACGGAAAACAGCATTTTCTCAGGTTCTCGTAAGCGATATCATTCACTGTAGCAAGCCTTGAATTATTGAAGCAGTCAGCGGCGCCGGAGTTGCAGCCCCAACACACCAACGGGTCGTCTATGAAGGCTTCAAAAGCAGCTTTAGAGGTTCTGTGAAATAACCAGATCAAGAACGGACACTGCAAGATTCTACATGGCATCACTGAAGTCTTTGGAAAAGTGGGGATTTTGGGAATAATATGAACTTTCAATGTGTGCCAAGGCCTACTGGACTAATTCGGCAACAACAAGCAATCGCCCAGTAAGCGAGCCAATGCTCATTATGATCATCATGTGATAGGTCGCTCCAACAGTGATGGGATGGATTCTGAGGTCATCAACATCGCCTTTCAATTATTACAGCCGTTACTTAGAGCTTCCAGCAAACCTGTAGTGCATCGTGGACAACCTGCGTCATAGTGTCCGGCGATGTGCGGCATAAACATGTTATGTTCTGCTTGTGACTCGTCATGCAAACTGTGGGCCGTGCCTGTGAGGGGATCCAGATGTGGACGTCAATCATGTGTTTCCCGTAGTGTCAAAAAGAAAGACAGGAGACATACTTCAAGTTAAGCGTTTCTCAATCGTTCATTGTTACTAGAAGCACTTCAACGCCTGCTACCGACCTTTAGTCTTTAGAGAAACATTATGGTACCCGTGAATCAGTTTTTAGTTTCATCAGTCGCTGTGTACGGCTGCTATCATCACATGTCTGTGTTTATTGTTGTTTTGAATGTTTTTTGTGGGTGTGAGATGGGGTATGTGGCTGCCATTGTTCAAGAATTGCAACGTCTTCTGGGGCCTTCCGGACACGAGTATCCGGAGAATATGTTTTGTATTTATTTTTATTTCTCTCTCTCTCTCCTCCCTATATTCACAACTGCTGCTGCCGTTACAAAACTTTGAACAAATAAATACGCCAAATATATTTATAAAATTGAGCTTTCTACTTGATGATCGATGGTTGTAAAGTTTCCGTATGGAGGGCAGACAACGTACGCACGACTTCGTGCATTTTCGTAGTTTGATGTACTTTGTATGGCTCTTGGCACTTGTCGTTCAGATGAACAGCCTCGTTTTATTCGAGCTATCGCTCGGCTTCTCGGATCATAGTTATTTTACACTATACTAAGCAATACAGTCGCGGCAAATTTTGTGATGTATCCAACCACCGACATATAAGAAAAAGTCCGGTGTCTGTGACTTTGAAGACATGTGTATCGATACCTTGCATCTACGTTTGGAAATGCATTTTACAGGTTCATACGTCTACGCTGAATATGTTTTAAGTACCTTGTTTGCTGGCGGCAGTAGGACAATAGGGAAGAACTGAAAAAAAAAAATGGTGGAGTTCTAAATAGCAGTCACCGATAAACTGGAGCGCGGCTCTCACAATCGCGACCACGTTTGTAAGGGTCGCTCTCCCGTGGCTTTGCCACAGACTCACAGACATTCCCGCTGACAAGATCCGCGCAGGAATGGGAAAGCAGTTAAATATAGCCAGAGTCCTTCAAAGCATTGAAGGACTCTGATATAGCCTAGCCATCAGCAGAAATGTGCGGGTGGCCGTCAAAACAGCGAGATAAATGTTGGTATATACAGCTGCTGCGCTGGCAGCTGGAGCAATATTTTGACATTTCTCTTACCCCCGGCATTGTCTTTGCTATAATGCATACAAAGTAGCCCTAACACACGTTTGTTTCCTGACCCACTCCGCTCTCTTTTTGTCCCTTAATGTTACACCTGTCATCCTCCGTTCCATTTCTCGCTGAGTCGTCCTCAGTTTAATTTGAAACCTCTTAGTGAGCCTCCAAGTTTCTCCCGTAGGTGAGTACTGGTAAGATGCAGCTGTCATACACTTCCTTCTTAGGGGACAATTACTAGAGATTAGTGTTAAGTACATATTAGTAGAAATTGAGAAGAAGACATAGACGTGGGCAGGGCATGTAATGCGAAGGCAAGATAACCGTTGGTCATTAAGGGCAACAGAGTGGATCACTAGAGAAGGCAAGCGTGGCAGGGGGCAGCAGAAAGTTAGGACAGATGAGATCAAGAAGTATTAGGGGATAAATAGGTCGCAGTTAGCACAGGACCAGGATAATTGGAGGTTAATGAGAGGTGTTTGCCCTGCAGTGGGCGTAGATGGGCTGGTGATGGGCTGGTGATGGTGGTGATGATGATGATGATGATGCAAAGTACCCATTGTGCTAGCTTTGTTCTTATAAGATGGTAAGGCTTCCAGAAACATTCACCAGAATTCAAGGAATTGAGCTGTATTCTCGGGGATAGGCAAATGAGTTGCTAGCTTAATTAGGCAGGCATAGCGCCTTACGTGACACCGTCGGCTGAGAAGCTGGTGACTGATTTCTACAAGTTTTCTCCATTGTGGAAGGGCAATCAGTGAGTACTAGCTATACTCGTAATGCTTGGGCCTGCAAATCATTCATACGCCTAATAGGCTAAATCTAGTTTTCGTGAGGGCACCGGGTGCAGGCTTGATGTAACTGTGTAGTGGTTTGTAGGGAAAGAAAGAGAGATAGCTATAGACTTCAGAAATCGCTACCGACCTCCGACGTTAGACAAGCAAAACGCGAAGCATGCTACACCGAACATACAGGGAAAAAAGTGGCAGCGTATCTGCTGCCATCGCTGCAAACGTCGTCAAAAGTCTTCTACCGCCCTTGCTACATAAGTCATCGTATCTTAGCATTTTCTAGGCTTGTCATCGCGTCTACAGCTGGCACTCTATGACCACCGCCATGGTCGCTGCAGGGCGGAGAACTGCATGATCTGGCGCAGTTCTTTCCCCCGCGCCACCTAATCGACGAGGTGGCGCCATCTGGCACTGGCCCTGGGAAACACACAACTTTTCTTCCCAGGGCCACCGCCAGGTGGCGGCACCGGGTCCACCACGGAGGTCTTTTATTTCTTCTATGGATCGTGTTTCGCATCCAGCGGCTAAGTTTCATTTGCCATCGCAACCCAGCAAAAACTAGCGTCTTTAAAATGAGACATGCACGTATTTTTTAAATAAATAAAACGCAGAAATATCACTTACGTATTGATTTTATGCCTCAGATATGCTTGATGTTTTGTTTTTGCTCAACAATGTTCACAAGGATGAACACACCCACCAGATATAGATTTCTGGAAATGGCTTTGGCTATATAAACATTGCATTCAGCAATTTCTTTGGCAACTCTGGTCGGGTCGCTGAATCGAGGGACAGACAGACAGTCCAAAATATCTGCGTTGAATTATCCCAAGAAAGACTATCGCCTATAAAAACTGGTATACAATGTTGATGATAAGGTACCCATGGGCATTAAGTCCTTTCCTGAGTTTACTGCAGCCCGGTGCATTGCAGGTACGTCAGCAGCTGGCTCTGGCCGCTCGTGGCTACCGTTTAGTTCTTCCCCAGGGATGTGACTATAGGGACCTCCAGTTGCGTAGTCTAAAGGTCCTGCTGTGTAACGCGCTTGGGGCGTGGCATGTTTGATAGTACACGACAATTAGGAGATATTCACTCGCCTCCAATGTCGCGTCTCAGGTTGGTTCATGTGCACCTAGAAGTGTCAAAAGTGACAGAGACGGGCATATAACAAAGTAGCCACCTATCCCAGTTGGCAAGAACTGAAACATCCTTTAAGGTAGACAGAATTCATATTTCTGGCACATGTAGGTCATGCGCGATGGAAGCCGATAAAACATTTTCGTTACCAGTTTCTCCATAGCTGTTCTAAGCCGCAAAAAGTATATGCGGCCTAGCGCGTAGAGCTTGTACGTGCTGAAACAGTAATGTCGAGACAAAAGTTATATTTCGGGAAAGATGCTCGGAACTGAAGTGCCGACCTGTGGCGCTATCCCACTCTTGTCCTGCCTCGATGTGCTGAAGGTGATGGCAACCCGCAGGGCTGAAGTTCTGTAGGCATGAATATTATGGCTGAGTCTGAGTGCTGCGAAATGAAGGTGAGAGGTGACAGAGGAACCTCCCACCCGACTGTAAATGATGTCGATGGCGCAGACTCATCTCAGTTCTGATGAGTGGACTATATGTTTGTGACCGAATAATTGAAGGGCGAAATATTTTAGCGCTTACGCTGTAACATAATCATCGCACGTAATGTCTTGAACAGAATCCCGAGTGCAATTTTGAATCTTCTGTCTCTAGGAAACCGGGATGGGTCGTCAGTTTCTAACGAACGTCAACGTCCGTTTTGAACGAAATGAGGAGCAGTAGCATCTTTATCTCGCTCCGAAGTTCATGAGAGACAGCAGATCCGCAAACAATTCAGGAGCACTTCATTGTTTCTCTTGTGGAGCACTAGCATCATCACCATCATTACCAGCCTATCTACGCCCACTGCGGGGCAAAGGCCTCTCCCATCAATCTCCAATTATCCCGGTCCTGTGGTAACTGATACCAAACTTCTTGATCTCTGAACTGCTATCAGTCCTGTACTAACTGCTACCAAACTTCTTGATCTCGTCTGCCCATCTAACTTTCTGCCGCCCCCTGCCACACTTGCCTTCTCTAGGGATCCACTCTGTTACCCTAGCGCGATCGCTCTAATCATGAGGGACAGTGATGAGTGATCGTGCGAAGCCATGCTGTTGCTCAAGAGGGACATATACCCTTGAGTTGAAGGCACAGCGGATTCGGGAGGAATGTGTGGTTATGGATACACCCATATTTCCTCATTATATTTTGTTATTACAAATTATTACGTCAAATGTGGAATCTTGAATTAAGTTGTTTACAGAATCAAAATTACGAGGACACCCGTGCACTCCTTATCACGTAGTGAATGGCAAGACATAACGTCCAATTTCCGAATTCTTTTCCCGTTCCGTCCTTTTATTTTCTCGCGTTCGCGCTGCTTGCGCGGCATCTATTGGAACAGTGCCGTACCCGTACGAGCGCAGGTTTAAGTGGATGCCGCATGATGACGCCACCGTACTACGCCATGAAAAAAGCAAACGGACTTATTGCTAAAACTTTATTTGTTGCCCGTTTTATTAGGTTTCCTGGTGATCGAACAACGTTAGTTCAGAGCAGCAAAAACAAAGAACGAAAAGAAACAAAGCCAGCCACCAGAGAAATTTTCTGGAAAGACGTGAGTGCAGGAAATAACAGATAGTGCGTTAAACGAATTTTTTTTTTTCGGCGGCTCATTTCTGCACTTCAAACGGCGTATATGCGTTTCCTAGTCAGCACAGTCAAGCGACGCATGGCGCCATCTGGGGGCGTGTTTGAAGCTATGTCCACGTGCATGTTGCCCCCAATTTAATCGCTCAGGACCACTTAGTCTCGTAGTGTATTAGTTACACTCCTGCGAAGCGAACATCCTAACTCGGGTTCAAATACCGTTACCGCTTTTTTTTTCATGTTTCATTTTTTTCAAAAGGGTTTGTCATATTTGAATATTAAAATTTGTTACCACGGAAATAATCTACTTATCACATCTTTATGCATTATAAATGGGATTTGGGGTATTTTAGTTGCCTTTTGGTCAGCTTCAGCTACTGCTTCTTGTACGTTATTGCGGGTTTTCCCCTTTTAGGTCGGTTTCGGCTATTTCTGTTGAATATTTTTCTACACCGTGGTTTTCAACCATTGCAGGTCCGTTTTGGCTGTTATTTATTTCAGCTCGGGTGGTTTTGTATGCTTTATGTACGTTTATGCTGTGCTATAACCCCCATAGGAAAGCTCAGGCGGCGGCTGGCTGTAGTGAGTAGGAAATGCATATACGCTTTTTTTGGACCACCTGTCTTCTGAATCTCGCAACGCGAGAGCTTGCCAAATAGATAATTGTAGCTTTCGCCTTGAAGTTAAGTGTATTTTCTCGAGATAAACCTTTTAAGGTGTCGAAATGAACGCAGTCGGTGAGCGAATGATGGGGCTTCCTAAGGGGGTTACCATACGGCGTGTAAAAAAAATGTGTTGTCCCGCATAACGCGACTCTTCCTCGCGGACAGGGCTCTGCTAGTTGCCGCCAGGATGGGGCCTGCAGCCATCTTGCCCCATAACCCTGTTGCGGCAAATAGAGTCTCTCTCTCTCTCTCTCTCTCTCTCTCTCTCTCTCTCTCTCTCTCTCTCTCTCTCTCTCTCTCTCTCTCTCTCTCTCTCTCTCTCTCTCTCTCTTTCTCTCTCTCTCTCTCTCTCTCTCTCTCTAACCACAAAAAGCGCTAGTTTGCAGACAGGTAGGTGAACAGTAAAAAGCTGCTTCGAATATTTCACGAATTGCCTCTGCTCCTCAAATAAATGCGATGCGTGTTTACAACAGTAGAAATATATGTCGTTTATTGCGCGTGAATATTTCATCATTACTAATGCTGAGTACAGAAAAGTGGCTTTTCCGCAAGGCGCCTCGAATATTTTAGAACTTTACAGCATAACCCGTGTTTTTTTTTTTTTAATTTAGCTTTTTTGCACCAGTGCGCACAGGGCTAATACGTGTAAACCTCGCTCTAAACAGGTAGAGGCTAGCCGTGGCGTTATCGCTGCTGAAGAGGCGCTGCCTGTGTGCAGAATATACGACGAAAAAAGAACTATTTCTATTGGCAGTGACACGAGTTAGTAACAAAGCATTAACTTTTTTCTCGCCATTTTCGGAGGAAGATATCCGGTCATACCTATGAAGCCCCGGGGAACGGCTAGATGGTAATTCACGATGTGTACAGTGCTTGCTTCTTGTCTTTTTCTCAGTTCTTGTCTTTTTTTGCGCTATACGCATGGATCATGCCAGCAACTAACCTTCCCAGTAACATTATTTCTGGGGACTTGAGGAACTGCGACCAATCTAGAATACCCGCTATTTCCGAAACGTGTTACGAAACTCCTGTTCCTTCATTATAATATCGGAAAAGTCCTTAACCGTATCCCACAGAACCCACAGACAGACCCTACCCACACACAGGGAATGCATTTTTAGACATTGATGCAAAATCAGCGAAGACATCCCGATGCTTGGTTCAGTTCATAGTCAGTTTGCGTGATTAATAGTTTCCTCTGAGACAAACTTGAAATCCCTATATATCTGCTTCTAAACGATGACATCTACGTCCGACAATGCAATTCCAAGGTTCCCGTTACACTCCTTAAACAAAATATCCCCTTTGTACAAAGGCAGCTTAACGTTGGTACAAGCAAAAGCCAAAACCACAAAGCATTCACGTCTAACGACTTGCCTTCACGTTTATCCTGTTGATCTAACAATCATAAATAAAAATATACACCAAAAAAGAAGTAATATCTGAAAGGGGATTTCGAGCTTCCGTTAATGCCTTCGAGAAGGAACTCCAAGTATCGGCGACGAAACCAGTAGGCCGTTGGGCACAGGATTAAATGAAAAGAGTAAATTTATATAGCTACTACGCAATAGCCTGGGAGTCGTGACTGCGTTGTCGAAACTGGGAATTTGGAGCGTTTTATGCCGCTAGTCTTGACTCGTTATTTGAACGCCAGCAAAGACAGGTCAATGCTCTAGGTATACCCATAGAACTGTTCATGCTTAAGTCAGTGTTCGGTCTCCAACTGCACTTTGTGGCTGCAACGGAGTCGAAACGTCCTCACCGTGTACTTCAATATGCTACAACTGCAAAACCTTTTATTTGCTTAAACATTTCTATATGAACTACCCGAGCTCAACAATTTTTAGAATCTGTTTTCCGTGCGTTTATATGATATGCTATAAACTTCTGTTCCTAGTCTGCTATGTCAACCGTAAGGGGCAAACGCATCGTCAAGCTGCGGCTTTGCAGCTTTTCCTGTTTGTCGTTGCATGTCTATGTATGAAATTCTCAATAAAAAGAAGTTGAAGGCGATAGTCAAAGTTAAAGCCCATCTGTAACGCTTGGCGTGGCTCACATTCGCCTCATACGAAAATGATGTTATTAAAGGTGCCAGCCTTCATACTTGATATACTTTCATGCATGTGCTAGGGATATAGCGCATCTAATTCACACATGGCCCATGGGGTCTTATGCAACTATTTTCTTAAAGGCCCGAAAGCCTCTGTATTTTGGTATCAGACAGCTATGACGACTGAAAAGGTGCCTGTATAGCAATGCTTGCGGTTATAATGGTGGAGCCACCTTTAAGAGCTCGGTGTTTAAGAGCGGTTTAATTCAACAATTTCCTTTCGGGACTTCGTGCAATCCCTTCCTCAGTGTTTTAGTTTTATAATGCCTGCTGTAATAAACGTTTTTTTTTTTTTTTTTTTGCTTAGAGAGTTCATTTCTGAATTTCGTTTGGGATGCACATTGTTTTAGAGTGTTTTTTTTTTTTTTTTGCTCCTTCCCTGCCTCTTCCTCGTCCTCTTCGTCCGCCTGCGCGCACAACTAGTGTGTAACCATGCCATAGCTTTTAAAACGTTCGCAGTGGTTCCGTAAAGAGTGCTTCGTTGCGGACAAATGTCACTCCGGGCCTAGATTTTTAGTTGCATTGGTAAAACGACCTCTCCCCACTGAAAATGTTCGTGCATTGAATAAAAGCCTCTAGGGGCGTCTTGCTCTGTGTGCCAATTTCGTTTACACGCAACTTTAAACAGCCTTCTCAGTAACTTCCGGATGTGTCATTTTTATGAATTGAATGGAACTTATCGTTACGCAGCGTAGATACAGCATGTTTAGGAAACCGGCGTAAGAAAAGCTGAACGCCAGCTTGACTGGTCCTGGTTTCCCGGCGCGACAGGCGACGCTATACAAGAAAGGCAGGAACATCAGCCGAGAAGTACACGTGACCTCTGTAATGTACGCTCTGAGAAGTCCCCTTGGGGCGTCCTCACCACAATGCTCCAGAATGACCAATCGGAGTGACCTAGTGTGCAAATTCGCGAATGACGTGGTGAAGCATGCAATTTTGAGTAGCAAATGGCCTTTCCGCTGGGACATTGCGCGCAATGCAGGACGCATTGCACGCCTGGCGTGTTGTCCTAGCGTACACGCATTTCTTGAAGACGGTAGTGTTTTTCGAGCCACATGAACCCAAAAAGTTGGACTGTATACAGGGTGGTGCGGCAATAATTGGAACACTTGAAAAAATTTCTTGAGGGAACCGCCTCCCGGTTCGCGCTCAAACTTCACACGAAGGTCGCATTTTGTGGTCTATTTTGTTTGAGACCGGGAACAATGAGGATACTTACTTATTTATTCTGAAAATCTGAAAAAAAAAATCTATTTTCGGCTATGGGAAAACGGCGGCCGATTATTACCGGTGAGCCCATTACCTTCATGGGCGAGCTAGCGCAAGTTGATCCTGGAACGGCGGCGTCACCTGGGGTATGCAGAGCGAAACGCACGTTTGGGATTCACAGTAGGAAGGAGCCAAATGGGGTAACAGACGATCAGAAAATCTCTTTCGTCCCTAGTTTACGATTACCACAAATACTTTCATAACAGCTGATACCGATCATAATAAAATATTCCCACGGTTCATCTTGGCAATAAACGTTGGATTTGTTTCCTCACCTGCTTTCAGGTTTTATGATCATCTGCTGGCTCGTTTGGGTCCTTCCTGTCGTGAATCCCAAATGTGCGTTTCGTCTGCGTACCCCAGGTGGCGCCGTCGTTCCAAGGTCAACTTGCACTGGCTCGCCCATGGAGGAAATGGGCTCGCCGTCAAAATCGGCCGCCGTTCTGCCATAGGCGGAGATAGTTTTTTTTTTAATTTTGAGAATGAACAGGTAAGTACCGTCGTTGTTCCCGGTGTCAAACAAAATAGATCACAAAATGCGACATACGTGTGAAGTTAGAGCACGAACAGAGCGACGGTTCGTTTAGGAAAACTTTTAAAGGGTTCCAATTTTCGTCGCACCAGCCTGTATCTGTCTGTCTCTCGATCCAGTCTTCCGGCCAAAAGATAAAAGAATACTGGAACGAGGGGTTCATATAGGAAAACTTCTCTGAGACAATAAACCCGGAAACATACTTCTCTCTTGTCAACATTGTTGGGCAAAAAGAAAATACTAGACATCTGTGAGGCAAAACATCGATACATTACTGGTATTCGCTGTGTTCTTTTAATTGAAAAGACATGTGTATTTGATATTTGCCACAGCAAATACAAAATACGCGTTGAAAACGATATTTTGCGCCTTCAAACACAAAAAGAGCTCGTGAGACTCGTGGCGGTGTTTCAACTTCGAGAGTAAGGAAAGGTTCCTGTAGATCGCTCAAGCCTTGGAACGCGGGAAAATCGAATTGACTTTAGCAAAACTCCCTGTGATTATCGTGAGAGGAGCGAAACGGAAGGGTACGAACTTGAGAGGTGGACGGGGTAGAGAAGAGGTACATTTACGGGGCAGGGGCGCCGCAGAAGACTATCGTCTTTCGGCGACGTTTGCAGGGAAGTGAGCTAATACACGGCCAATTTTGTTGGTTAAATCATACGATGGGTTTTTCATTTTACAAATTGGCACGCTAAGCCACTTCATTGGTCACTCTGGCGCTTTGTGATCAAGATGCCTTACGGGGAGTTCTTAGAGTGCCTGCAATAACACTGCAGTACCAAAACAGGAAGAAGCAATAAATACATTTCGCTAGACAAAACATCAAAGAACACAAACAAGAAAAAAGGATAAGACTTTCCGTATGAAATAACTGCTTGTATGCTCTTAAAGATGGTAGCATTTATTGTAAATCATTTAATTAATTCGGCCCTCCAAATCGCAACACTTGCCCTCTCTGCAGAGCGTCCGGATTTTTTTTAATTGCGAAGCATCTCATGCTCGGGCCTGTGTCCCTCCCTCCCTCGTCGTTGTCGTTGTCCGCCATCCGCACTCTACTGCGTATGCGCGTCTCTTCAGCCCCGTCAACGTTTGGGCTGACGTCAGCGCAGTCCACTATAAAAAGAAATAGTTAGGCGGCGCCCGGTTTCGATCCCACGACTCTCTGGCCGCAACAGGAGGTACGTGGCGCTCTTCCCAAGACGGGATCATGTGCTACGAACGCTTTTTTTTTCTTTATTGCACATGTGCTACGAACGCGCCTTACGTCCTTCACTCATTCAAACTACGCCAAGAAGCTACTGATACAACGAAGGCACGCGAAGTTGAACGTCAACGGAAACAACGAACTGAAAACGAATGGGAACTTCAGTCGACCCCATGGCTGCTTCGCATACTACTCAGGGTTCCCCTACGGGAAGATGGTGTAATTTTTTTTTTTAAATTTTCAGGATTACGCGCAGAATAAGCTACAGGAGAAATTTCACAGCAGCTGAATCACTGAAGGAACTGTATTTTAAGGCGAAAGCCTTTTATCCCCATGCTTCGCGCACGTGCGTTGTGAGGTACAGAAAATCAATGGTACAAAAAAGTTGATCTTGTAATCACTGAGAGCGTGAGCCGAGAGCTCGAAGCGTGGGATCACGCCGCGGGGAAGGGGAAAAAACAGCAGTGCGGGAGGAGGGCCGCAGAGTGCACTCTGGGAAAGGGCGAAACAGTGCGCGCCAAGAAAGGGAAACCGCACCGTCAAAGAAGAGCAGGCCGCTTCCGCACGGGCGTAGTGCAATACGAGCCGCCTTGAGAGTCGAGGGTACCGAAAAGTACCTTCCGAAGGGTTCGCGTACCAAAGGGTACCGAAGGGTACGGTACCGAAGTTGCCGAAGGCGAACGAACAAAACGAGCTTGGCAGAGCCATCTGTTCAGTGGGCTGCGAAAATAATGACGGGTGCGGCCGGAAAGTTCAGCACAAAGTTCAGCAGATCAACAGAAAGTAGAACTAGGCTTTCGCCTATGTATTCTGAGTTGGTTCCAAGCCCGCTCGTAATTTTTATCACTCCTTGTTTAACACAGCGGGAAAGTTTATTTCTGAAGATAGAATCCAAGATATATGACGTTATGTTTTCTTTTAAGTTCTCGTGTCTGAAGAGGATACGCCTCCTGATTGACAAGGCCCACTTTCTGCGTGCATAACGAAGTGCGCACTTGTTTGTCACCCGTTTTTAATCGCAGGGGCCTTGGTACTTATCGGCCGCCACGGCCAAAGGCGCCTATCTGAACTGCTGACCTCCCCCTGCTCTGTAGGTGTGACGTTTTTTACTTCGGGTTGTTTCGAGCGCCGCGCCGTATCTACCGGAGCAGTGAGCTTTGGAGCCAGCTAGCACGCTCTTCCCGGTGCGTTCTTCTCACATCGCGTGGTCCCGCCGCATTGGATAAACGGCCAGCGGTACAGGAGACGCCAAATCAGGTATTGTGCACAGACGCTCGGAAGACATATGAGGATCTTCAGGCGATTTTGAACTTTTCTAGAATCAGAATGTGCATTCGTGTTCTGGACGAGGTTTACAACTATACAGCCAAGCTGTATAGCCATCCTCTGGCGCTGGTCGATGTCTGTCCGTCGACGCGTCAGCGACGCGAAAAAAAAAAAAAAGTCTCGTGTTTTTCGAGAATGCTTTGTAGCTCTTGACCTAATGCAGGTATCTAGACAACAAAAATGTACTGAAATTGGCCGCTAATTCTACTCTATCATTAGGCCAATCTTCATTTACTTGTCCTAGATAATTAGTCCAAAGTAAAGTTGTAAACGTTACAGAATGCCCTCGCGCCTGCTGTCGCTACATGGTCATCTACTGATGGCTTTAGATTACAAAAAAAAAAAAGAAAATGGCTGTAACTGTTGTTGTATCGAAATTATCCAGAAACCAATTACGCGAGAATTAGCCGACTCTCAGAGTACGCGAGACGACTCTCACAGTACGCCGGGTTTCATGCACTTTTTTCTAATTACGTAGCTCGCAGTCCAGCTGTAAATATCGTGGAATTCCCGTTTGCTTTCTAGTAGCTACACATGGGCTTCTAGGGGAGGGAAAAGGACAGCCTCATCATGTTTGTCCCCTAGAATAAAACTCTAGTCCTTCCAAGTTTGCTTCATCTAATTAACTAGGAAGTAGGCCGAATCGCAACTTACAAACGAACGTGTTTTGTTTCGTGTTCTTCAAAGAGCGGAAGGGCTGATGATTTTTTTTTCACGAGTGATGCCCCTGATGACAACGGATTCAACGGACTACACAAGGAGACGCCGATGCACTCACTTTTTGTTGGTGTTATACTGCTAGATCGGGTCGTACGTTAGTGCGTCGTCGCAGTGAGTGGTAAATTTCGGGAAAAAAAAGCGATACGCCATGGAGAGAGAAAACAAGTTTTGTTCATTAGAAAGACTGTTTTGTCCTGGTAACAAGGGTTTATTCCAAATTTAGAACAAGCAGAGATATTTAAATAAAGAACGCGCTTAAAACAGTTGTGACTTCCCAGCTACTTTCCGGCGATTTGTCTATGACGTCACAGAATATTGTTTGTGCGAGTGGCGGCCGCCGGCCAAAGCCACCCCCGCAGACATGACTGAACGGTTGTAGTCGGGCTCCTAGTTCCGTTTGATCGCATGAACGTTTTAAAGACCAGATTCTTTCAGGGGCTAGTTAAAGCCGAAAATTTGGTCTGTCTGTCTGTCTGTCTGTCTGTCTGTCTGTCTGTCTGTCTGTCTGTCTGCCTGCCTGTCTGCGTCTTTGTCTGTCTGTCTGTCTGTCTGTCTCTATCTTTGTCTGTCTGTCTGTCTCTGTCTTTCTCTGTCTGTCTGCCTGTCTGTCTGTCTGTCTGTCTGTCTGTCTTTGTCTGTCTCTGTCTTTGTCTGTCTGTCTGTATGTCTGTCTGTCTGTCTCTGTCTTTGTCTGTCTGTCTGTCTGTCTGTCTGTCTGCCTGCCTGCTTGTCGTTCCTCGATTTAGCATTTCGGTTAAAAGTTAAAAGCGTACTTGAACGAGAGGTTTATATCGGCAAAAGTTTTCCAGACTACTGAATCTGGAAAGATACCAAACACTTGTCAACATTGTTCACGAAAAAGAAAACTAAGGCTCATTTAGAGCAAAAAAATCTATACACAAGTGGTATTTGCAGTGTTCTTTTATTAGAAAGAAATGTCCGCTTAATTTTCGCGATAGGAAATTAAAAAGTATGCGTCGAAAATAAAGTTCCGACCCGAAATGCAAGAAGCGCTTGCGTCCATGGCTCGTGCCCCGTGTCACGTGGCGGCATTTCAAGAAGTCCCACTGTAACGAAATGTTCCAGTAGATGCCGCCAGCCGTGGTACGCGGGAAAATTGGATGTAGTGCAGCGAACCTCCTCCGTTTTTATCGTGGGAGGCGCTGTCGGCAGAAGACTATCGTCTTTCGACGTCATTTTAGGCGAAATGAGCATACACGCGGCCATTTGTTACTGCTGGCCCATAATAGTTCACTCTTACCCCTATTACGCTAATGGGGCGGGAAATTAAAAAAAAATTAAACTGTTCTTTTGTATTTGCGGTTAAAGATCGCTCTTTCGGGATGCTGGAATGGAGCGTAGTGAGTTACATAAGACTAGTTTTTTTTCTTTTTTTTTTCAGGTTGAACAAAATTGTATTTTCTCGTCATCGCCCCTTGAATGGTGTGACTCCAACCGAGATTACCTGCACCATTGGGGATAAGCAGAGCATTTTTTTTGCCGCAATTATACCTTCTATTACACATCTCAGTTTTCGCATCATTTCATTTATGAGCAGTGGGGTGAATTCCAATGCAAGGGTGCACTCAATAATGGACGCAGAAATGTTTGCCCGCAACGATAAACAGGGTGCTGCTTTGTTTTATTGACAAAACTTCATATTTCCGTATGTTGTTTCTCGAGCGGCGTATGCAAAGGTCTGATATAATTCGGTTTGTTCCCCAATGTTTGCCATGCATAGGAATGTACAGGGGAACTATACAGGGGAATACGCGGAATTGCCGCTCAAAAAGACCTGCAACTTGCGGTGTTTTTTAAAGAAATCTTGGGAGCAAAATTATGTCTCGTTAAAGAAAACCCCTCGTAAATGCAATGTTTCTCTGGTTTCTTCATGCTTTTCTTAGGCAGTTTTTTTTTCATATAGGAACTCAGAATAGTACTGTTGCGACGACCAAATCTATCTCGTCAAAGAAAAATGTGCTGTCCGTAAAACAAAGTAGACAGGGAACGTTGACATAGACTAGGAGAGCCATGGCAAGCGATCATACCGCTAATAAACAGTTAATGGCAGAAATAACTCGGCAATTCATCGATGAGAATGGTAATGCACTGCGATTTGTTGCAGCTGAGACCATGAAGAAGAAAAATGTTTTCTACGTTAAGATACTGTGGGACCAATAGGAAATAAATGAAATGAAATGCTGTTTCAGCAAAAAGGGCAGCATGGATACTAAACGCCGGGGAAAGAATGTCTACTCTAAAGCACTAACACGCCCAAGAGGGATGCGCTGGCACAGATCCTGCATGCATTTACTCCACGTGGTAAACCTCGAAGTTTTTCCGTTCAAAGCACTTTTAAAACTTGGCGAGGTGCCCTGTAATCGGCTCCTGAAGAACCGGTTCCCCTCATTGATGCTCCAGCCGCTACTGCGGCTGCTGCCTTTGCGACCTTTAGTCGCTACTGGCGTCTGTTACATTCAATACTGCTCTACCGAACCTCTTCAGTTTTCGTTTGCCCTGCATCGTGCCAAACAACTCTCGCGCGACCCGGGGGAGTTGTCATTGAAACGGTGTACGCGGTTCTAACCAACGGGGCTGGCGCTCTTGCTCTGCAGCGAATGAGACGGTACGTACCTTTCTTTTCCCAGGCATGGCTGCTACAGCGCCTCGCTACAAGTGGACACTGTTAAAACCGGTGTTCGACGAAAGCGATGCTGATCAGGGTCATCCCTGCACGCCGGATCCGGCGGCGGGAAAGTGGCGCTCCCTTACCAGGTACTTGTCTTGGAACGCGTGCATGGCTCCCTTAAAAATTTGTGTGTATGTACCGGCAATATTGTTCTGATGGCAATGGGGACAGTCATCATCATCATCAGCCTATCTGCGCCCACTGCGGGGCAAAGGCTACTCCCATCGATCTCCAATTATCCCGATAATGTGTTAACTGCGACCAGTTTATTCCCGCAAACTTCTTGATCTCAACTGCCCATCTAACTTCCTGCCACCCCCTGCCACGCTTGCCTTCTCTAGGGAACGGTTATCTTGTCTTCGCATTGCATGCCCTGTCCACGCCCATTTATTCTTCTTAATTTCTACTAATATGTCCTTAACACGCATTTGTTCTCTGACCCCCTCCGCTCTCTTCCTGTCCCTTAATGTTACACCTTTAGAATTGTAAAGGCTAATGTTACAGCTATAGAGTTCTAAAGGACACAGTACAGAATTCCAAAGGCTAATGGAGACCTCTTTCTGGATATCCTTCCCCTTTACGTGACGTGGGCAATTCTACAGGAGGGGAAATGTGGGGAAACATTTAATGATAACGAGAAGTCACAGCGACCTTAGCTTGCTACTCCGTATATACATGAGACGGACGAAATTGAGCGAAAAATTTGAAGGAACAAAAATGCTTACACACACTAACAAACGCGGATAATCATGCAAAATCTCAGAGCCGCAGGAACACGCACAGAGCACACACACGACTAAAGTCAAGGTAAACGCTCACAGAATTCTTTGTTCAGGCCAGAGTCACGGAGAAAAGACGCCAACGCCCTTGTAGGCCCTGTCACCACGGTAGTATAAGTACGATGAACGGATGACGACGCTAAGTTTCGGGCGTGCCCAAACCAAGCAGTCCCAAACTTCCCTTCATAGTACGTTAGCCGTGGATATATAGAGAAGCAACGTCTGCAACATTATTGAGAACAGAAGGCCCTTTATTAGGAAAAAAATAAAACAGTTTTGCCGCCGTGTACAATACTTGGTGATGATTGATTGTATAAGGTTTAATGCGCCGACGCAACGGAGGTTGCGTCGGGGCATTAGTGTGCATTAGGCACGCCGTAGTGGAGGTCTCCATATTAATTTTGACCACCTAGGGATCTTTAACGTGCGGCGAAATCTCGGGCACACGGGCGCTTCTGCTTTTCGCCTCCATCAGAAAAGTGGCCGCCACAGCCACGAATCGAACCAGTGTCCTCCTTCTCGGCAGCACAACGTTGACAGTACTCTACCTCCGTCTGCGTTGAGTGCCGTCAAAGTAAAAAAAGGAACAGGAAACCAGAAAAACAAATAATTAGGGCCTGATCGTGGCGAACGGTGAAGGATGGCCATAAGACCTTTTTTTAAAAGCGGGTAACAGAATTTGCAAATTCTGAATATGTAATTCCGAAGTTACGAATTCAGAATTAACAAATTCTGTACAAATACTCGTCCGGAATTACGCTACTATCACATAGATAATAGAACGTATAAGAACTCGGCACAGCTTAGGTGGTCAAGTCCATGGTCCAGAATAACCTTTGCTCCAAGCACTCGAAGTCCCGAGAAAATGGTGATATCAGAGTCATGTAGGCCGCACATTGGAATAAAATGCGTTCCACTGTTCCTACAGAATAACTATTGTCTCAGTCGGGTTTTTTGTGAGTCCGAAGAGGCACGAGCTGGGAAAAGTGCATCCCCCGTGCGCGAGCTACTCTATGCATGAACTATCAGAAACCTTGCAATAAAGGCTATAAGACCTTTTCGTCTTACCGTCTGCTAAAAATCAGGTTTACAGTTCGGTTCATTTTAGCGGTCAACTTGACCACGTTTGGGCCGTAAGCCGCTCTTTGAGCTCACCCGGCTGTCTAAGTGAGTCTCTTCATGAAGAAAAAATCAAGGCCATTTCGCCCTGCGACGGTAGATGACCAGCGGAACTGTCTAGCACCTGAAGAGAGAGAGGATGCAACACGCATCCGTTTATCGTACAGAGCCGCGGCACAGCATCACGCAATAAATAATTCCTCACGTCCTGCACACATTGAATGTCACCATGCCTGTCTTTTCAGGAAAGGTACTCAGCCCATTTGGCGTTCACGTTTCGCGACATCTCGAACGTTACCAATCGCCATTAAATTGCACTCCAGTCTGTAGCACACCGCACAACTGAATCCGACATGTCTGTCCAGAAACTCCTCCTGAAATTTCGGGTACGCGCCCCTGTGCTCGGCAAGCTTGCTGGCGTAGTACCTGCGTCGCTTCGCCACAACCCCTGCTTCGAAGCACAGCTCTTCAATGAATGCAGTTGCGAAACTTCGTTTCAAAAAATAGCCCACACCTGAACCCCCCCCCCCCCCCCATTCTTTGAATCGTGCGAACGGGGGCGTCACCGCGGCCGCGCGCACTATCTAAAAAGCAGTAATTATTCAAACTTACAATTTTACGTTTAACTTTATATTTACGGTGCGTAATTTTTTATTATTGCACTTTTCTAAGTTATTCATTGCTTCCTTAAGTGCGGTATTTTGCAGTGGTAGTTTCTGCGTCTGCGCAACTGCCTCCACCGATTGGAGCTTTTGCGGGCACTCTGGCACAACAAACGTCCTACCTGAAGTACTAAATTTGCAGTTATCGCTCGGCCTACATCCCACTATCTGCCAAAATTAATCCAGTACTTTATGAGCTTGGTCAGTTACAGAAGGATGGCTGTTACAGAGAGATAAAATTTCATTATGTATAGTAAGGCTACCATAGTTTGTCCCGGGTCTATGTCCAAAAAAGTAGTTCGCACGTAAATTATATACAGAAATCCCTCGTTAACTCGAAGTACTAAAATCCGCTAAAAATCGTCAAATATACGGAGTTTCGAGTTAAAGGGGGCTAATAGATGCTGCTTATGGGAGGAACGGCGAAAAATGTTTCGACTTAACCGATATTTCGAGTTATCCGAGGTACTTCCTCCCGTCAAAGAAGAGTGCAAAGTTAGAGAGCGCAAATGAGAGCGCGTAGTAATTCTAATTTGGATATAAAAGAATTGCTAAAAAGAAACTATAAACCTCAGCACAGGGTACTGTTTTAGAACCTGACAGGTGGAGTTTTATGTTTGAGATATCAGGCATAGAAATCGTAAACTTCCAAGATACTGGAGTGGATATGAGCCAGCTTTATTACCTAATACCATCACTAAATGGCAATACACACGGTGTGAATTAATTATTGAAAAATTCAATACTGACAATATTCAATTCATAGCTTTCCCCTTGCTACGCCAGGAGTAGCCCAGGCCCGTAGCCAGAGGCCCCCCCCCCCCCACCGCCCCCTGAAATTTTAATGAGGAGAGGGGGGTGTTGTTCAGCAGCAGGGCTTTCGGCACCCCTCTGCTGCAAGAAATTTGTCTACAGCAGATGAGCATGTGCAAAACTGAGCATATCTTTCCGTGCCCGTGTCCTACGCCGCGTAAACAACCCGGGGCATCCGAAAAGAGCACAGGAAGCCGCACGCGACAGTCGGCGCCCGATAAACACAGTAGGGCGGCTGCGCTACCGACTTTGCCGCCACTGCGGCTGTTCCGCCCGGACCACCCACACCATTAATTTCACCCCCAAACATGCCCTGTCTGGGGCGCCCTCGACGAACACTTCACTCTCTGTGCGAGGGTGCAGCAGACCCCTTCCCTCCCAACCATCTGGCAACAGGCGCTGCGCGACCCGGAGGTTTGATGACCGGAGGCATCAAGCCAGGTCTAGGTGATGCCGTGAAAGCCGTCTTCGCCGTCCTGGGGTCGACCACCCAAGCCTGCTGTCGACCGAGTGCCCCCTCCCCTCACCCGCCTCATGGACGAGGAACATCCCGTCGTCTACACAATGACGCGTCGATGACCCGTGCCGCTGCTGCTGGACATAATCCGCTTTCGGCGGCACTCTCGGCCACCCAAGCGCCCCGGAAACGTTCCGAAGAGGTGGTGACGAAGGCTTCACGAGGCGCCCCAGGGTCATTTCAGATAAGATTGAACAAAGCATGGCTGGTCGACCTCTTCAATTCGCTTGAAATTTTTTTACCTCATTCCCGCATGTATGTAATGTGCGGATTCACAAATATTTTCGGCGGAAAAAATTTTGGCCGACTGAAAAAAAATTTGGAACCCACCCGCGTGGACCCCGGCCGCTACCTGCCCATGCGCCGCGGCCACATTTAGCGACGTCTAGCAAAAAATATACTAATTTGGCGGGAATGGTAATTTTTATGCTTAATCGACGCCTGGTGTACATTTCGCGCCCAAAATATCGTTGGCTAGAAGAACATATATTTTTTGTAATAAATTTCCAAATCTTGTTCAGAGCGCATTTTGTTGTGTACTTTGCGGGCCAGTATTATCGTAAGTAATGGAGCTGGAGCGTTAAAATTTGAGTTATGGCGGCTCCTGGCAAGCACAAATGAAGGCCCTAAATATCATGTCTGTGCACACTACGGTTAAAAAGTAAATGGCGCAGAATTGTGAAAAAAAAAACTAAAACACTCCGAGTTCAGAGGCTTATTAAAAAAAAAACACTTCTTCGATTTTGCTGAAATTCTCCCCAGATGTTAACCTGTGAATGTACTTCAATGATCATTAAAAACATGTTGCATCATTTTGTTCCTGACGCGCCTACAGCGCGAGAAAAAAGCCTGGTCGGCCAGGTCTTCACAAGATCCTGAGACACGAAACAGCGAGAGCAACTTCCAGTGAATGTGCAGACGTTTGATAATTTTTTTGTACCAAAGGCAAACTGTTACTTCTTGATAGTATTACAGAGAATTCAGAAGCAAAACTGAAAATTTTATGTGAATTTTGGAACGAAAAAAAAAAACAATCTGCGCACCGCTAAACGTGTACTCTTCGAAGAAAAAACAGAGGAACTCCAGATTCACGCGCATTTAAAAAAAAAACCTTCTTCGAGTTTTATGAAGCTTTCCACGGATATTTTCCTCCTACTTTAATTGCGTGAGCCATCAAAAAAACTCGCATCATTTTGATCACTGAAAAGCAAAAGAGCCTTGTCAAGCATGCTCGTCACAAGGAGCTGAGACATAAAACGACGATTGTGACTTTCTGCAGATTTCCCTTATTTATTTTGTAGAAAGGGCAGAATATCTTCTGAGATAAGGAGAATAGAATAGCCAAGAAACATTAACGAAGCCAACGCTTGAAATGACAGCGTTCCATCGGCACCCCATTAATACCGTGCAGCTACTAGCTGTTTATTTACACGTTGCTTGCTGCATCAATGTTCACAGTTTCCTCAGAGGGGCACAAACAGTCCGCGCTGCACATAGTTTGCATATATCTGCTTCTGATGACTTCCTTAAACGCCACACGTGCCAGGACTGTATGCCGGGAAAGGCACGCACTGTTCGCCATACTTCCTTTTTTGTTTCGCGATGGCTGGAAACTTCGTTCCCCTCGAGGTATATGAAGTGAACGGCCTTGATCTTCTCAGACAACACAGTTACCATGTCTTTTGCCGTCTGAATCGCATTTCTTAGTGGTTCTCTTAGGTTGTAAAGTGTCGCCTGGTGTTTGACGATTCCCCCAACTCCGTCGCAGGCATTCTTTACGTGCCCTGTTGCGGAGAATATCCATTGCGTTTCATGAAGCTGGTGAAACGCAATGAAACTCATGAAGCTGGTACCTGTTTTTAAAGGGACTGGCAGCTCCGTCACTCACATAAGTCACCTTGGAGTACAGTGGCAGATTGTCGTCTACCCACAGCTTGATTTTTGCTAAAGCCAAGCAGGCATGCGCAGAGTCATGGCAGACGTCATCGCTTGCAACCACAAAACTATGACAAAAGAGACTGAGTAACAAGCTAAATATATACACAAAGAATAATAAAATCAGAATACTTAAAAGGAATAATAAAAAGTGATGAAATGAAGATTAAAATGCGACCGTAGTCAAATAGTGGGGAGGTAGCGCAAGGCACTCTGCCAATGTGACAGAACTGAAAACTTGTAACCGTTCGGACGCATGCAGCCCCTTTTCTTCCAGTCCCCTCTTTCGCTCTTTCTGTCAGCCAAGTCCCCACCGCCGCATACGGTTTAAAAAGCCCAAAAAACACTCGACTCAAACAAAAAAATGAAGATCCCACATGTGTCGTCCCGGACCCCACCGGGCTCAAGGGCGTTTGCCTTCCTGTTTGGTCGCTAATTCGGTAATTGAACCAGTGTGTCCGGAGGAGGACCGAAGAGGGGCGTGCTACCTGGAGACGTTACCCGCGCCGGGGTCGTGTGTGGCCGATGTCCGTTTTTAATACTTGCCATGTGTGCTGCCGACCGGACGGGCTTCCGTTGAACCTTTGATTTCACGCGAACGAAAGTTACGACCAGGCGAGTTAAAAAACAAGACTGCGTGCACCTTGTCAAATAGGTGATCTTATGAACCAAATACAGCGCATCACGGCAGCAGTGCGCACAAAAAAAGAGCGTTGATAATGTAAGACAAAGAGTGACCGCGGTTGGGGAAATCTAGAGGAAGCTATAAAAATAGACCCGAAAACCTTCAAATTGCGCGTTTTACCACCATACATTGCAGCGGTTTCGCCACCGCACGACTGTATCCGCGCTGTGCTTAAAATGACGCACGATATTTCTAGGGCTCACACAAGTACGTTTAGAGGGGAATATCTGTGGAATGCTTCATAAAACTCGAAGAAGCGTTTTTTTTTTTAAATAAGCGTGAATCTGGAGTTCCTCCGTTTTTTCTTCGAAGAGTACACGTTTCACCAGCTTCATTAAACGCAATGGATATTCTCCGCAACAGGGCACGTAAAGAATGCCTGCGACGGAGTTGGGGGAATCGTCAAACACCAGGCGACACTTTACAACCTAAGAGAACCACTAAGAAATGCGATTCAGACGGCAAAAGACATGGTAACTGTGTTGTCTGAGAAGATCAAGGCCGTTCACTTCATATACCTCGAGGGGAACGAAGTTCCCAGCCATCGCGAAACAAAAAAGGAAGTATGGCGAACAGTGCGTGCCTTTCCCGGCATACAGTCCTGGCACGTGTGGCGTTTAAGGAAGTCATCAGAAGCAGATATATGCAAACTATGTGCAGCGCGGACTGTTTGTGCCCCTCTGAGGAAACTGTGAACATTGATGCAGCAAGCAACGTGTAAATAAACACCTAGTAGCTGCACGGTATTAATGGGGTGCCGATGGAACGCTGTCATTTCAAGCGTTGACTTCGTTAATGTTTCTTGGCTATTCTATTCTCCTTATCTAAGAAGATATTCTGCCCTTTCTACAAAATAAATAAGGGAAATCTGCAGAAAGTCACAATCGTCGTTTTATGTCTCAGCTCCTTGTGACGAGCATGCTTGACAAGGCTCTTTTGCTTTTCAGTGATCAAAATGATGCGAGTTTTTTTAATGGCTCACGCAATTAAAGTAGGAGGAAAATATCCGTGGAAAGCTTCATAAAACTGGAAGAAGGGTTTTTTTTAAATGCGCGTGAATCTGGAGTTCCTCCGTTTTTTCTTCGAAGAGTACACGTTTAGCGGTGCGCAGATTGTTTTTTTTTCGTTCCAAAATTCACATAAAATTTTCAGTTTTGCTTCTGAATTCTCTGTAATACTATCAATAAGTAACAGTTTGCCTTTGGTACAAAAAAAATATCAAACGTCTGCACATTCACTGGAAGTTGCTCTCACTGTTTCGTGTCTCAGGATCTTGTGAAGACCTGGCCGACCAGGCTTTTTTCTCGCACTGTAGGCGCGTCAGGAACAAAATGATGCAACATGTTTTAATGATCATTGAAGTACATTCACAGGTTAACATCTGGGGAGAATTTCAGCAAAATCGAAGAAGTGTTTTTTTTTTTAATAAGCCTCCGAGGAGTGTTTTAGTTTTTTCTTCACAATTGTGCGCCATTTACTTTTTAACCGTAGTGTGCACAGACAAGATATTTACGGCCCTTATTTGTGCTTGCCAGGAGCAGCCCTCACTCAAATTTTAACGCTCTAGCTCCATTAGTTACGATAATACTGGCCCGCAAAGTACACAACAAAACGCGCTCTGAGCAAGATTTGGAAATTTATTACAAAAAATATATGTTCTTCTAGCCAACGATATTTTGGGCGCGAAATGTACACCAGGCGTCGATTAAGCATAAAAATTACCATTCCCGCCAAATTAGTATATTTTTTGCTAGACGTCGCTAAATGTGGCCGCGGCGCATGGGCAGGTAGCGGCCGGGGTCCACGCGGGTGGGTTCCAAATTTTTTTTCAGTCGGCCAAAATTTTTTCCGCCTAAAATATTTGTGAATCCGCACATTACATACATGCGGGAATGAGGTAAAAAAATTTCAAGCGAATTGAAGAGGTCGACCAGCCATGCTTTGTTCGATCTTATCTGAAATGACCCCCCGACTTTTGGCGGCAGGCTTGACGTTCCTGTCTGCTTCTTTGGGGCCGTGCCGCGCATCGTTCTCCTGCACTTTGCGGTGTGGCTGATGACTCTGGAAAGGCCGTTGTTCAACGAGCTGCCAACGCCAGAATACCAGAAGGGATCCCAGATGTCCTCCCGACGCTTCAACATCGGTGGTCCGAAGGGCTTCGACCTTAGACAGATTGCCTCACCGGAGTCAACCCGACCTTCACATGTGCGAGAGGGAAACGTGCCCTCTCTGTGTGAGAGTGTGGGCAAGAGTATGAGCGCCATGGATTTTTGTGATGGGTGCGTTCTTGATAACAACAGGAGAAAGTGGGCGAAACTACGGCACTGCCTGTTCACGCTGGTGAAGAATGTAAATGCTTTTACATAAAGTTTTCTTTCTCCCTCAACTTGGTCCTCATGAGTGCTCCGGCACGACACCAACCGCGGTCCACTTCGTCCATGCTACCCCGGTTCGCAACAGTGACCACCCAGGCCCTGACAATCGTGGCGGCCTTCTGGCCCGCCCTCCCCCTTCCCCTGATCCCTGAGCTTAAACTCTCTCTCTCTCTCTCTCTCTCTCTCTCTCTCTCTCTCTCTCTCTCTCTCTCTCTCTCTCTCTCTCTCTCTATCTCTATCTCTCTCTCTCTCTCTCTATCTCTCTCTCTCTCTCTCTATCTCTCTCTCTCTCTCTCACTCTCTCTCTCTCTCTCTCTCTCTCTCTCTCTCTGCCCCCCCACCAAGCAAAATAGGTGACACGGTGCGACACAGGGCGCCACCGGCTCAAATTCAGTGGCGAGGTCTTTTGCAGTGGAGGCCAAGACGCACCGCCGTTCAGCCCGTGTTTGGGCCGGAATATACCGCGTGTTTGCCCTCTTGTGTGTGGTGTTCTCTGCGTTCGTCATTATGAGCACAAAAAAGAAGTGGCAAGGTTCAACACTGATGAAGAAGAAGAAAAAAAAGAACGGAAAGGCCGGGAGGTCAACCAGGTGTAGAGCCCGGTTTGCTACCCTGCACTGGGGGAATGGGGTTCAGGGAATAAAAAGGGGGGGAGAAGAGGAAGAGATAGGAGTGGGAAAGCGCGCCCTCTAGTCCCGTTTCGGGCACTGTAGTCTTTCAAGCAAGTTCGTTTCACTCAGGAAACGTAAAAGGGCTTTCGTCGCCTTCTGCGAGGTCGATGGTGAAGACCGATGACTTAAAATAGTTTCCACCGTAAATGGTCGATTGTCCAATCGGCTCAGCGCGGTGGCAAGCACGCTCCTCTCCGACGAGTATTCGGGGCAGCGACACAGCACATGTTCTATAGTCTCTTCCGCCCCGCAGGCGTCACAGTGTGCGCTGCTGGCCATCCCGATGAGGAAGGAGTCTACTTCCGCTTTCAAGAACCGATGCCGCCAGGACGCTTCGCTCCCTTGCACGCAAGATTACCATGCAGCAATGGAATACACCGGACTTTTCGAATCCCCGACTGTATATTCAGGATCCCCTTCTTCGGTGCCGTATTCCGTATGGGCTGTCTCGACCCAGGGCGATGTTCAAGAGTCTTCAACTCGTGCTACCGAATTACACCGCCGAGAGCAGCTTTGAGTCGTTACAACGGGCAGTAGAATTCTACATGGCGGACATGGAACCGAAAAATATCAGAGTGATCAAGGCCGAGTGGGAGATATGGAAGCAGAAGTGGCAAGCAACACCTCCAGAAGAGCTGCCAAGGTATGCGACCGAGGCCATGAAGCAGTGCAACACCAGCCTGTTTCCAAATATCAGCACTCTCCTCAGGATACGTGCTACACTTCCTGTCAAAGCTTTTCGACGTTGAAGCGCCTTAAAACCTACCTTCGCAACAGCTCTGTTGAGGGACGGTTGAATGGGTTGGCTTTGATGTCGCTCTACAGGGAGTCCGTTGACGTGAGCAATGTAATTGCAACGTTTACGATGAAGGCACGGAGACATGTTTTAGGCTCGCGATCTGAAGGCGCCAGTGTGGAGGATCACCCCATAGCGTTCAAAGCCAGACGTCGGGTGAAGCTCTTGAGCGTGCTTCAATAAAAGGAAATCTATCGCCGTCCGTCCAGTACACTCCGGAGTGTAGAGGCGGTACATCTTTGTCGACCCCAGACTTATTAACGACTCTTACCAGCACTGTTGCACCTCATTAACTCGCGATGATACATGACCCCACCATGCCCATCATGCCCTGCAAGAGGCGTGTCACCCGTTTCCTTAAATTAGGGTGCACTGTCAGAAGATATGAGGAGTCGACTCAAAAGAGCCAACAAACGCCACGGAATCCACAGGGCACAGGTGACGAAGGGGGTGGCCATCTGGTGTGCGGCTTTCACCGACCAGAGCGGCAAGAATGAGCAAGAGCCCTGAACGAAAAACAGCACAAAGACTTATATTTAGACAGGCAAGTTACAAACACAAGCACGAGGTAACGGATCGATAACGACAGACAATTTAGATGGAATTCAAATACAAGAAACAGTCCAAAATTAGACAAAATGATACAAACAGGAGCGTTAACAAATGAATATTACGAAGCGGAGCAGTTAACTAAAAAGAAACGAACAGTTTGATGCTTATGAGAGACAGAGTCCCAGCATATTCACCGATCGGGCCGGACGATGCACCGCTGTCGGAAGCGATTCGGCTACCTGGGAAGCGTGGCTTCGTTGTAGGCCAGGTCGTCCGAGACGATCACGGTGATTCGAGGCCCGGGAGTACGTTGGAGTCCTCCAGGGCGCGGGTCGCCGATGGTGTGATGTACAAACTAGCAGGTGCCGTTGTCAATCACGACGTCCAAACGTAGCTGGTTTGCTTAGGCGCGGCTTCTCTTTTAAATGCAGAGCATTTATTTAACTCACATGTAGCGTCTGCCGTCCGCCCGCAACAGCTCAGCGCACAGGTGCGCCCTCTCCCCCACTCCTCCTCTCCCGCATCACGCTACCCTCCTCGCTCTCAACAACAGGTCCGCACCCCTCCCCCTACACTATATAAAAAAATAATACTTATCGGCGTCTGGTTTCGATCCCACGACCCTGCGGGCGGAACGCGAGGTACAGGGTGCTCTGCCCACTGCGCCACAAAACCGACACAGAATCAAAGGCTATGAGCGCGCCTTATATCGTTGACTCATTCAAACTACGTCAAGAAGCTGCTGATACAACGCATTCACTACCACCAACTCCCCAAACACTAAACGTTAACGCAATACACCCACCCCCTATGCGACGCATTTACTCGAGTCCCCCTCGCGGGGAGATGGGCCCAATTTTTTTATAACCGTGCCGGCGCGGAGAGAGTGAGCACAACACACAACGCGCCCGCTGCCGTCAGCAAATAACTTCCCTCTTCTCCCTTCTAGAATCGTCATCGCGCTTTAGCACTGGCAAGGCCACGCGCACCTCCTCGAAAGTACTGGAAGCTTCGACGAAACCGGAGCGGCGGAGGTTTTATTTTTGTTGTTTTCTTGCCGGAGAGCCGGCGAGTGATCATGTTACCGCCTCTTCGTTCGAGAAAGCTCCACATTGTTTAGGGCAAATGGAACCAAACTGAATGAATCGAACGACTGCAAGAAGAATTAGGCGCTGTACAATAAAATGAAAAATTTATAAGGTACTTTTAGACGTCGTACGCTTGAGTTTGTGACACAGCCCCCCAGTTTCAGATTTATTTTATGCAATAATATTCCCAAAACTCACGAAGTCGTGCGTACGCGTCGTTCACACTTAGTGACAAAAGAGGCTGTTCCTAGCTCGGCAAAACTTGATGCCACTCACTCACACTCACTCAAAAAATATATTTATACTAAAGCACTCACTCGCACTCACGCTCGCCACTCCGCCATCACCACTCGCTCTCACTCACACTCACGCTCACCACTCCGCTCTCACTACTCGCACTCACTCGCGCTCACGCTCACCACTCGTCCCCACCACTCACTCACACTCACGCTCGCCACTCCGCCCTCACCACTCGCACTGTCGCGCTCACACCTGCCGCTCGTCCCCACCACTCACGCTCACTCGCGTTCACGCTCACCAGTCCGCCCTCACCACTCGCACTCACTCGCGCTCACGCTCACCACTCTTCGTCACCACTCGCACTCACTCGCGCTCACGCTCACCGTTCGTCGTCACCACTCGTACTCACTCACGCTCATGCTCACCACTCCGCCCTCACCCCTCGCACTCACTCGCGCTCACGCTCACCACTCTTCGTCACCACTCGCACTCATTCGCGCTCACGCTCACCATTCGTCGTCACCACTCGTACTCACTCGCGCACACGTTCAACACTCCGCCCTCACCACACACTCACTCACGCTCACGCTCACCACTCGTTGTCACCACTCCGCCCTCACCACTCGCACTCCCTCGCGTTCACGCTTACCATTCGGTGTCGCCACTCGCACTCACTAACGCTCACGCTCACGACTCGCATTTCCTATTTACACTCCCTCGCACCCTCGAACTCACCCCTCGCCATGGCCACTCACATTCACTCGTGCTCACCACTCGCTTCCTCCACTCACACGCACTCGCCACTCCAATCCCACGCTTACGCTCACTCACAACCGCCACTAATTCGCATTACAACTCGCTTTGTTCCTTTGCAGAATGGGAATTTAATTTTAACTTCGCTTTGTTTGTAAACCACAGGAATCGTTCCATTTTGTGGAGACCTTAAATGTGGCCATATTGACACCGACACCACAGTGATGTCGTTACGTGAAGCGAAAAGCGAAAATTCGGTGAAGCGAAAATTCGGTGTTTTAAGAGCTTCACATTGGCCCCACAACAATCGCTAACTCCGAAAAACTTGATTCAACTGACAAAAAAATCATACCGTTCTCTTAAGAGAATTAAAACTCGAAGCTTCCTCCCGTGCAAACTGAGCCAAAGCCTCAGTTTAAAATCCAAACGGATTCAACAGTGTCGAAATTGCGCAATCGGATAGACGTCGGCTTCATATCGCGGGGGACCCAAGCTCGATTCGCACCATGGAAATGTTTTTTTTTCTTGAGGCGCTTGATGTGCCTTCGCTTATCATCATCATTGCTTTGGGAAACCCACTATAAAGATCGCTTTCCTGCGGTGCTTTTTACTCAGACGCCGACGCCACCAGTGAGGAATAGAAAGCTTCATTTCAAAAATGGCGAAGCTTGCATTAGGTCGTGCAAGGCTTGAACCACATCGAGCTGGATGATTTCTTTCTATGAAAGCATTGATTGGCCCACTAACACGCATTGCATTAGGTTCGAAATTATTTATTTACACGTTGCCAGAATGTAATCCGGGAGTTGTTTTCGAGATGTGCGATTTACGACTCTTCGGAGCAGCCAAAGGTAGTCGTGCGTACTAAGTTCAAGATCAAGTTCAACTTCAAGTTTTAATATTTCCAAAAATAAGTTGTTACAAAATCTAGGATATACAGACGAGGGTCCCAGAGCCAAAGACTTTAGTGGGACCCTCGGTTCGTCGATACAAAATGACAGTAAAATTTATACAAAGCAACTGAAAATTCTTACAAAATACGGACATGAAAATACACTTTTACCTCAGAAATCAAGCCAAAAACACGCAACATGGTATAAAAGGAATCGAAGAACAAACAAGTCAAACAGGTAAACGATCACAAGTATGGTTAGTCGAGAAAATGTTTTTTGACAGACTTTTTGAACAAAGGAAATGAAGTGTAACACTTAATACTGGAACGTAACGCATTCCAAAAGGATATCGCACTGAAAGCGGAAGTTTTTTCCCCATAATTAATATGAGCGGGGGGTGACAGGAAATTTTTATTAGCCGCAAACCTGGTCACATTATTATTCTGCAAAAGATCAGATGCAATAAATGGGGACGCCAGTTGATTATGAAGCAATTTGTGGAATAAGGTCACGAGATTCAACCGGAACAAAACATTTACGGGCAAGATATTGTAAGAGCGTAGTAATGTGTAGGCGTTCGATTGCAAAGAACTAGAAGTGACAATGCGTATTGACTGATTTTGAATGTGCTGCATTGATTATAAGTGACAAGCATAAGTGCTGCCCCATGAGACTATACCGTAAGTAATATGACTATGAATAAACGCAAAATACAGCGCCAGTAGAGTTTCACGGGAAAAGAAAGGGCGAGCTTTGATTAATGCGCGGATACCAAACGCCGTCTTCTGCTTAAGATGGTTAAAGTGACTGCAAAAGGTAAGGCATGGGTCAAGATGTATGCCAAGAAAGACGACATCAGATTGAGCAGAAATGGAATGAATACCAAGTTGTATTACGGGAATAGTAGATAATGACCTCTGAGCACTTTTAAACACCATGAATTTAGTTTTTGTGGGGTTGATAACTAAATGATTACTGCGGCACCAATTCATAAGGGCACTTAATGCAAGATTTAACTTTGAGGTAAGAGCACCAATGTTTTTATCAAATGAAGATATCGTTGTGTCATCTGCGTATAAAACACAGTGACCACAGTCAAAAGAGCTAAGAACATCAGGAAGATCATTCATATATAAAATAAATAGCAAAGGACCCAATACTGAGCCCTGCGGTACTCCTTGGTTAACATATTTTATTGCAGAGAAGGTATTTGCGGCGTGCACTGTGTACTGTCGGTAAAGTAGGTAATTTTTTTAAGAATGTAAGCGCAAGGCCAGTTATGCCATAGGACTGAAGTTTATGCAATAAGACTTGGTTATTTACTGTGTCAAAGGCTTTTGTGAGATCTAAAAAGACCGAACCCACTAAATTTCCCGAATCGATACTTTTCTTTATGTAATCAGTTAGAGACAGCACAGCTAGATTTGTTGACCTATAGGGACGAAAACCAAATTGGCTGTCTTTAAGCAACTTGATTTTAAATAAATAGCCATTCAGACGTTTAACAAACAATTTTTCGACTAGTTTGCTAAGGCAGGAAGGAATTTAAATAAGACGGTAGTTCGTAACTGTTTGTTTATCGCCTTTTTTAAAAACTGGAATTACTTTAGCTTTTTTGAAGAATTAAGGAAATAAACCCTGTTTAAACATAAGGTTGATAATATGACAGAGCTTTTCGGAAACTAAATGTGCAACCAGTTTTAAATGCCTTACAGAAATGTCATCTAACCCAGACCCTGTATTTTTAAGATTAGCAATGGTGGAAAAGACTTCCTGTGGTGTTGTTGGGAAAAGAAAGAATGGCTGCGTGGTACGTCCCAGAGAAGTATACGACTGCGCATGGGGGCGGTGGTTAGTATAGACGGAAAAGTATTCCGAGAAAGCATTGGCAATTTCCTTGGGCTCGGAGAGGGTGGATCCATTGTAGTCGATTTTGGTTAGAGGGACATTAGCAGATGACTTGTTAAGGAAGGAGTTGAGCAGCTGCCACTGCCTTTTGGGGTTAGTCCTATTCTTGTCGAATTCATTTTCGTAGTACCTTTTTTTCGCTTGCTTGAGCAAGGTATTTAATAGATTGCAGTAGGACTTGTATCGTTAAGCCAGGCACATATTAAAGGGCTGATGCTTCCTTTTTTATACATGTTTTCTTTCTTCCTTAAACTTATTAGAAGACCATTTGTCATCCATGGGTTGTGCGGATACTTGTATTTCTTTTTACATTGGACCGTACGCGTGTTAGTCGACACGGCGAGTAAAAATGACGAGCAAAATGCTCGCAAGGCTGCATCTGGGTCACACATAGACATAACAGGCACCCAATCAGTTGTACTGATAGCCTCAACAAAGGAATCGGAACTAAATACAGATGTAGAATAGCTAATATTACGTTTGTGGGTTATGTTTTTGAATGTGAGGAAAATAGGAAAATGATCGGTGATATCAGTGTCAACAACCCCCACGCAGGGTGGTGACGCCATGTTGGATAACACGTGATCAATGAGTGTACCGGTACCGTGAGGTGCCACTCTAGTTGGACAATCAACAAGCGATTCGAAACCTAATCCAGAGAAACAATCAGTGTAATTTGCATAAGAAGTACTGTACGTGTCAAGCAAGTTAATATTAACATCCCCTACAATTACTACGTTCTTATTTTCAAAAGTTAGCTCAGATGAAACTTTACTGAGATGGCGCAAAAAATCACAAAGGGAAGACGATGGTGAGCGATAAATGCAACCTAGAATTAGGTTCTTTTCATTATTAAGGAATGAGCGGTCAACCTCTACCCACACTGACTTGCAATGATTCACATTTAATTCAAGGTCACATCTCCGCGTGTAAGCGACATCTTGGGAAAGAAAAATCGTGGCACCCTCATAACTATCATTTTAGCGATGGCAATATTCAGCTTGATAAGACAGAAAACCGGTCATGCCGTTGTCTGTGTCACAAAGCCAAGTCTCTGATATGCAGATGAACGTGAAGGCTTGCTGAACTGCGGAAATGAAGTTAGTAATTGCATCTATATTCTTACGAAGGCTACGTGCATTGAAGTGAATGAGGGAACGACTCATTTTGGAAATTTGACGCTGCACAGACTCCGGAAAATGCAAGGCCATGAAACGAGAGAGTGAAATATACCTTCCTTAGGGTATAAGCGAAAGGAAGTTTTACAATGCATCACGTGAAGATTAGAAGATCGGACTCAGTGGAAATGCGATACACTCTGCTGTCGTCTGCTTTCCGGGCTTTTATCTGGCAGTTATCAGTCCACAAGCGCTTCCACTTGTGTTCCTTTTTCAGTGCCAGTGCCACCAGCGAAGCCGATATTGTCAGTGCGCAGTCTGGCTCTGCGAGCCTTCCTAATGAACTCATTTTTTTATCACGCGAGCAGAAGCGAGCAATAATGCTCTTTTCGGTGGTCTTAGAGCTAACACGGTGAACCGTGTCGATATCGGCGGGTGAGACGGGGCACTCGACAGCATCGCCGATTCGTCTCACAATGGCTACGCAATCCTCACCCTGTGATGAAGGCACACCCTTGATCTCAACATTATTCATCCTCGAATACTGCTCGAGATCAGCCACTCTTTCTTCGAGTGCTTCGTTTCGTGACAAGAGCACTTTGTTCGAGGCCAGCAGATCTTCCTGTCTCAGCTTCATTTCGTCAAATTCTTGGCTAATAAAACGAACACTTTCACAAAGCGAAGCATGCTCACCCAGATCAAGATCTTTCAACTTGATGTTAACTTTAGAGACCAAATCATCAATCAGTGAGTCCAACTTCTCATTCAAAAGTTCTTCGAGAGATTCAATTTTTTTGGCTAGTTGCGCTAGAGTAGGCATAGCGATACTAAAAAACAAGGGTTTGGGCAGCAGTCGCGGACAGCATAAATTTCAAATAGGTGCACAAAGTAACCAACCAACCTGTTGGCAGAAGAAATGCGTCTTAGAAAGCGGACATGCCGCGGCAACTGCTGCTTCCAGGTGAAGTCCGGGCCAACGGGCGCGTGCTTATATGGTCCTCGTTGATGGTGGTGTGCAGTACGCGCAGGCGCAGCAGGCAGCACAGGGGTCAAGCACCTCGACGCCCTGCGATGGGTGCGTGCGCTCGTGGGCGATAATCCACGGTGGCGACTGACGACGCGGGAAACCAAGCACGAGTAGGCCCTGTTAGCAGAAGAAATGCGTCTTAGAAAGGGGACATGCCGCCGCAACTGCTGCTGCCAAGTCAAAAAAAAAGATTAGATTAGGTCTGAAGCCGGTTAGCGATGGATGAAACCAACCTGTGCGCTCGAGATGGAACTGAAGTCGGTTGTTAATTAATCGCTCGATGACCTTGCACATGATCGGATTTAGCTCAATAGGTCGCAGTTTTCGGGTGATCGTGGGCGTCTTTACCAGGCTTCGTGATGGGATTAATGATGGTCGTCTTCAAGTGCTCGTGGACTTGTCCCGTTTGTTGACAACACTCGTTGACAACACTCAGAAGGACTTCATGGCCGTGCTTTGGCAGATTGCGGAGATCTTGCAAAGTGATTTTATCATGGCTCGGAGCGGATCTAGATTTGCCTTGAGCGAGCGCAACGTGAAGTTCTCCCAGGGTAAAAGGAGTGTTGAGTTCGTCTAGAGGGTGTGGTATGTCGATGTCGGGAAGAGATTTTAGTGCCATTTTATCCTTCGTGGCGTGCGGAAAGAGAGACTTGATAATAGTTTCTTCTACGTTCGCTTCCCCATGTGGACTCTTGAGGGTGCTATTTCTTGATTATACCAGATGTAGTTATCGTGCACAGGTCCGGTGTGGCGTCCCGCTGAGAAGTGTGAAGCCCAACTCTGGTCGGTACAAATGGTTCATTTCTTAGCTAGAGGGAGCTGAGTCCGAGGGCTTGTTCTAAGAGTTTTTCCCGTAGATCGGAGTGAGAGTATCCCCATAGGCTACTTTTTGCATTAAAGTCTCCTCCAATAATTATTGAACCAGAAAACTTCAGCGAAAAGAGGTGACTTATCCAGTCGTGGGTGTCTGTAGTCTTAGAATCGCATTGTGGCCTGTAGTAAACGGAGACGACAAGCATGGGTTTGCCTCCCGGAGGTTGGATTGGAACGACGATAACCTCCCTATTACAGTTGCTAGCGGCATCGCACCTATGTTGAAAGGCCTGGAAAGACTTATGAACCAGTACCGCAGCTTGTCCAATGGCGGTTTTTGGTTTTGCCGGATCTTTGGAAGCATGAGCAATTTTCGGGTCCATAAGGGTAGTGTAGTCAGGAATTTTATACGGTCCCCTAGTTTCTTGTAAAAGCAAAGCAAGAGGCTGCGTCGTATATATCTGATACCTAAGCAGAGGTCCATTTTGCGTGATGCTGCGGCAATTTCATTGTATGATCAAACAATTGGCAACGGGAAGCGACGAAAGCGTCATTTGACGGGTCTGCTTCCTCTTGCATTAACAACCTCCGGGTCGACCATTTGGAGCAATTGGCACATTTGTTCGGCTACCTGTTGCAAGTCGTTTCTCAGACAGTTAAACTGTACCTGTAATTCGCTCATGCCATTAAAAGCTTTATGTCATTCTTTTGAATTCTCGAATTTGGTTTTGGCATCACGTTGGACGAGCATCTATTCCGTTATTAGTAGTGATGAAGACTGCGGTTGAGAAGCCTTGTTCTTTTAGGGGCGAAGCTCCTTAAGTCATGGGTCTGTCCATCCCTTGTGTCTCGTGGTACGTGACCGCCACATGCTTTCGGAGATGTCGCAAAGTGGGCCGCGTTGCACGCGCAAGAACCGGCTGCAACCGGCAGCGCAAACTCGGCACCGGGAGCGCGAGCTTGTCTGTGTTCGCCAACGGAGGCGCAAGCGCACGTGCACTGCGAGGGGGAGATCACGCAAGAGATCACGCCACGAACGCAGGCAGTCGTTCTTGGAGATCGAACGAGACGCAAGGACCTTTGCTCGTTTCCTCTCGTCTTGTTCGGGCACAAGTTCGCCCTAAATAAAAGTTCTTTCTTTACCGTTGTGTCCCATCCTATGTGACAAATTGTGGTGGAGGTGCGGGGTAGTCCTCGATGGCGCGGGGTCTTTCACCAGGTCTGGGCATGGGAGCATTGACTCCGAAAATAAAAGTTGATTTGTACAATGTACGCACACAGTCTTACGTCTTTCTTAATGATGTAATGGGCGAACTTTCACGGGAGAGTTACGGTTACCGATGATCTCCCCCTCTCGAGCTTCGCCCCACTTATCATCATTCATTCCGTGGATATGGCGTGATTTTTTTGTGCGTGACCTGCTCCGTCGTTGAGACTCCTGGTGAGAGACTGGCGAGACTGACCGTTTCGTATCGTTGGATTTGCGGATTTTTCCCCCGCTGACTCTTCTTTAGATTTTCCTACTGGCGTACCAGTCAGCGAAGCGTCGCATGTGCGCTTGTACAGCGCTTGTGTGGAGCGACCTTGACTTGGAGCTAGATACAGTGTACAAACTAACAAAGTGAAGAAAGGCACATTCTTCCATTCACAAACGTGTCGCGTCTTCATTTCAACTGAGCGAACGAATTCGCTGCTGAGCGCGGGGTCGCGGGTCGCGAGGCCGCGGTGGCCGCTTTTCTGACGGAGGCGAAAAGCAAGCAAGCAAGCGAAAAGCATGCAAGCAAGCAAGGAGGCGAAAAGCAAGTGTACGAGATTTCGGCGCACATTAAAGATCTCCTGGTGGTCAAAATTAATCCGGAGACCTCCACTACGGCGCGCCTCATCGCCTGCGTTGCATCGGCGCGTTAAACCCTACAATCAATCAATGAATGAGCGAACGAATTGTGACGACCCGTCGGCGGACGACGGACTAAACGCTGGTTCGACTGACTCTGCAGGAAGGTCGGCAAGCCGTGCACTAGCTCACTCAATCCAAGTCATCTCCTCCTGCCGGCACACGAAAACGCCACAGAAAACGGGCGAGGATACAGAAAGGAGGACAGCATTTTCGAGTTGATTTTTCTACTAAATAAATTCGCGTAAACGCACTCGGAGTGGTGGAAACATAACCTGTGGACTCCGGACTACAATTTGCGCTAGTAATCCCGCAATGTTTATAAATCACTTCAGTGTCCGTTTAAAGATCCCCAGGTGGTCGAAAGTAATCCGGAGCCCTCCACTACGGCGCTCCTCATCGGCTGCGTTGCGTCGGCGAGTTCAACCCTACAGTAAATCAACCAACCAATTAATCAATCAGGGGTAGGGATGGGGGTTGTGACGGCGTGCAGGGGACCGAATAATCCTGCCCCGCGGGCTGCAGATTGTCGACGAGCAGGTTGCCGACAAGATAACGAGCACATTCAGCATGCAAATATCTGGGCCGCGCACATTGTATACGGATATTTTATGTTATGAGAATATTTCCACTTCTTGCATGCCCGCAGAAGTACGTCAGGCTTGGATGACTAGAAAAAGTGGCAACAAGAAGTATCCTCATCATTCGCGGCTGCTAGTTCACCTCGTCGAGTTTTGAACTCCGAAATGGCGACCGGCCGTGCAACATTTCGTCCGTGTCGGCGGAATGCAACGATGGCGCCGCATTTTTGTATTACCGTATTTGCACGAATCAACACGCCCCCTATTGCAACGCGCGCGTAAGTTTATGTAAGAATATTCGAAAAAAAAATAATTTAACGCCGATTGGAAAAGACATGACACCACGTACCTGGATGAATACATTTTATTTGACGCACGCAGCTGTACCACCAAAATTCCTTGTGCTTCATAACTGATTATCCAGCTCCTGCTGGAATTAAAGGGACACTGAAGTGATTTGTAAACAATGCGGGATTACGAGCGCAAATTGTAGTCCGGAGTCCCTAGGCCCTGTTTCGACCACTCTGAGCGCGTTTACGCGAATTTATTTAGTAGAAAAATCAATTCGCAAATGCTGTCCTCCTCTCTTTACGCTCGCCCATTTTCTGTGGCGTTTTCGTGTGACGTCAGCAGGAGAGGAGCTGGCAATTGGCTGCGCTACTGCACGGCTCGCCGACCTTCCGCGACCGAGCCCAGCGTTTAGTCCGCCGGCCGCCGACGGGTCGTCGCAATTCGCTCGATCAGTTGAAAAAGCCACAACACGTTTGGGAATGGAAGAATGTGCCTTTCTTTACTTCGTTAGTTTGTACACTGTATCTAGTTCCAAGTCAAGGTCGCTTCACACAAGCGCTGCACAAGCGCACATGCGACGCTTCGCTGACTCTTACGCCAGTAGGAAAATATAAGGCCTCTTGAAGGGGGAGAAGAGTCAGCGAAGTCAATATAGGTACTAAGGACATAAAATCAACTGATATTTTTATCGTACAGCGTAAAACTAGGGTGCGGGAAGCACTTTTTTGCGCTGGGCGAACAAGCACAGCGGTCAGCCGCACGACTACGCATCTGCGAACGCTTTTCCGTCTACGAAATGCAATTGCTATACGTGAACTAATGTGGAAACTCGGGGGACGCTTACTGCACGAGCGCAATACAACAAATAGTCGCCTAAGCTGCTTGAAATACTAAAAAAAAATAGAAGTGTAAACTGGTTATACATTATATAGCTTATATTTCCTTCATCGGCATCGTCCGCCCGTTGCCTAGATATCACACACTAACTAGGCTACGGGTGGACGATGCCGATGAGATTTGTTTTGTTGTTGTGTATTATGTTTGTAACAGCGGTGTTTGTCTGAAAAAAAAAAAAAAAAAGCCCGTAGCCTAGTTATCTGGAGCGCTAGGTATCTCACCCGAATTGTTTCGCCAGTCACAAGTTCGAATCCCCGCGGGTACATGCTTTTGTTTTTTTTTTTCAAGTTCACTTTTTCGTATTTCGCCGATGTTTTCTATACTGGGTTCACCTTTTTTTGGGCCGCAACGTTCATTGCTCCACGAACTAGTCCACAGAACTCGATCAGGCTGGCACTGGCGCGCTTGCGAGTTCTCGTTGGCGTGCTGTTGCCATATGCACCGACTGCATGCAGGCAGTGGGCCCAGGCCAGAATCAACAGACCCTTGGACTGGTGCGAACACGCTTTTTACGATACAGGCATGAGTGAGGCAAGCTGCAAATATTGGGGAAAAGCGCATGCATTTGAGCGCCTGCGGGGACGCGGAGGGCGTTCATGCACTGCGTAGGGCTCAGCTAATGAATGCTACGATTCCAAGCCGTCCTGGGAGGCTTATCTTATGCATTTTACAGTCGACAACATGGCAGAAGCGCGGTACTACGATTACTGTGATATTGAGAATGCCCATCCAACGATGCCATCGGATGTCAAACATGTTGTTTTACAGAACCGAAACCGAAACCGAAACTTGTTTGATTGCTACCGTGGGCATCGTCCAATCACGGTGCCCCCTCCTCCCAACGTCACAGCTTAGTTGGTGCGGCCGCCGCAAACCGCGCATGGTAGTTTTTCTTCTTTCGCGTTTTGTAAAATAATTACCGATTTGTCAACCGGATAAACGATGAAAAGTGTGCTAATTTGAGCCAGTCTACGCACTGCAAGCAAAAACGGGAGCTTGACAAATTCACTTCAGTGTCCCTTTAAAGCTGTAGCCGTGAACATTCAAAGCAAGTTAAATTTCAAGTGCCTTGACATTAATTTTTGACGTGACGGGCCGTTGGTTCGTTTGTTGCTAATTTATGAATTCCACCTTGAAGTCTTCAAGGTCTCAAAAACGTTCGTGCTCAGGGACGGCGAAGCCTTTACATTTAATATAGTCCTAAGTAGGAATGACACAGAACGCGCCAACCGATGATGAAGTTCCCTTCCTGGACAAGTCATATGTATGAGTGTTTGTGTGAAGTAACCTTTGGGGGCCGTCTGGTCGTAGTTTTGGTTTTTGATCTCACTATTTTGCTTGAATAAGGTGTTTTCCTAATAAACCTTCAGTTATTAAACAGTGCTTGTGTCTTTCCTACTCTTCATGTCCTGTTTTCGGTCGGTGCCTCTGACCATCATGAGAGTGCAGCTTGTTTATTTTCTCCGCAATGAATTTCAAGAACATTGTTTCCAGTGTGTCATGTTGGCGGACGTAAGGCGTACGCGAGCCGCTGGGCGCAGGCGCGTGTATGTTTGTGGCAGCGCGATATATGAAAGCGTTTTGTATTTCCGATCGACGGCTAGAAAGGAGTGTGGGAGTGGTCGCACAGAAAGCCGAGGAGGAAGCTTTGGCTAACATTTAGAGCATGAGCGAGCTCTCGCATGCGCCGTTGTGGTTCTCTAGCCGCCAACAGGCGCTAGCGAGGAGGTCACCCCGACCTTTTCACCTGCACAGAAGACAGGCGACTGGCGCGGTTACCAAGTGTCACAGCCAGCACGGGTAAACAAGTGTGGGGAAAGCTCCTCGTGAGGCTTCGAAAATTATTTCTTATTAGCGACTGCTTATGCGACCGAGAGCAATTCTTACTAGTCGGGGCGAGTTTCGCTGGTGCCACGATGCCTTCGCTGATTTTGCACAAGCTGTATAGAACAGGGCGAACGCGGGTTTTCTTCGGCGGCACACGTCGCGTTGGCGATCGCGGAGGCGGCGATGCGGCGGCGGCGGTAGTGACCTCCACTTTCTCGTTTCTGCCGCGCAACAGATTGCCGCGCCATCCGGGCACCTGGGGCCGAATTCTCTAAAAAAACGGGCGTCGTTTTGAAACGACGGGGTATAGCGCCATGCAAATGCGTGTGTTCTGGGGTTGGGGCCGTCGCTCTGGGGTTCTCTGCAGGTGGGTGAGCCTCAGAAAAGCGCTGTGGCAAGGGCGCGAAGCGACAAGTGAAACGACGGGGGGGCAGTGGTTGTCGCTTCGCGCCCTTGCCACAGCGCTTTTCTGAGGCTCACCCACCTGCAGAGAACCCCAGAGCGACGGCCCCAACCCCAGAACACACGCATTTGCATGGCGCTATACCCCGTCGTTTCAAAACGACGCCTAGTTGTTTTAGAGAATTCGGCCCCTGGTTGTAGCTTACGAGGGCTCTCCTACTTAGGTTGGCTTCGGAACAAATGCCGCCAAGCCAACACCTCCTAAGTTATTCTCTTTCTCGTTGTGTATAGGCCTCCTGCGCGGGAGTTTTGGCGACATGCAGCGCCCCTAGCGGCCAACTCCTCTGTGTAGCACAAAAGCAGACGACCCTCGCCGCCCTCCATGTGTTTCAATTACAAGCCAGAGTGAAAGTTGGTTGTGGCGCTTTGTGGCGTGTTTAAATAACTGCATACTGTATGAAATAGCCTTTAAAGTAGTTGCAGAGGGTAAACAAAATAATATCCGCTAAAAGAAGCCGATTTATCGGCTTTCTTTTGAGCGAGCTGTCGCGGTGGTCGCGGCGTGGGGCAGTATCGCCAGGTCGGGTGGTTTAACTGTTTGACGACAGTTACAGTTTTTTCTTCTTGCGTGCGGTCGACAAAGGAAAGTTCACGAGTAGCATAAACACGGAACGCTGCTCATCCTATATCCTGAGGTAACTGCAAAAGGTTGCTTCAGTGGGAGCATGCAAGCGAACGCAAGAATTGCGCAGCCGACTCAGCTGACACTGCTGGCCTGGCACCGCCTTTGAAACGAGTGGAAATTTTGTTTTGTATTTTCGCAAACTAAATGATTCTTGCGTAACGTTTTACGCCACACGATTTACGAACGACAGGGTACATATACTAGCGACTAGGTGGGGCAATCGCGCCAAATAAACAAATTAAGCGCTATTAAAGGACGCGAAACATGCACCAAATCACACGCCCGCTGCCTGCAGAGATGTGTACTTCTATAACATCACATAACACAGCATAACATAACACAGCCGCATACACGGCGCGGGGCCCCGAATATTTACATACGACCATCACTGTCTGTGTTGGTTTTCTAGTGCAGGGGTCGTCGAATCTAAACGCCGACACGCCAGTTTTGACTTCAAATGGAGTTAGACAGCGAGACAAGAACAAAGGATTGGCGTCCTCAGTTGAATTGCCCCCCCCCCCCCCCCATCTTCACACTTCGCCAAATTATTGTCAAATATTATTACAAATTCGATGAATTTTTTCTCTTTGCATTCAAAGCCCCCCTCCCCCTCCCACCCGATTTGCCGTCCAGCCCAACGTTACTAGATAGGTCCAGCCCTCCTCCGTGTCGGCTGCATGGAACTCGGCCGTTGCTGACCCTCATTCTAGGCTATTAAGTGCGAACTGGGAATGAATGCTGCAAGAGAGTAATTAAGTAAAGTGAGAGCAAACAAGGAAAGCGAGCGGCCTCTTAGTTCGCCCGACCACTTTGTTGTACGGCCACTAATTTCGGAATCACAAAACAGATTTCACGCTTCTGACGGTCGCGGCATTTTGTCGTTGAGACACGCAACAAAACGGCAAGCTAACGCTGCACCGTGTATTCGTAACGGCAACGCAAACGAGCACTGTTTAATGAAAGTGCACGCATAGTGTGCAGGTACGCAAAAGAGCGGCGCACCGCAGCAGGCGAGCCTGCGGTCCGCCGGACTCGCTGGCTTTTTAAAGCGCGATCATCGCCGATTGCGTCACTCTTCTTTTTTGATCGGCTGTTTTTGAGAAGTCTGTCGCCTAGAGTATTAGTTTAAACTAGAAATTGCACTTAAAATTAGACTTCGTACGACCATCGATCGGTGAACCGGCGAGTAGCAGACGCCGTCACGTCGTCGGCACTTTCGTCGGCGCTGTAAACGTGTTTAGCGCTGCAAAGCTTTTTCCCCTAATGCCAAGTTGATCGCTGAAATAGATCGGACGCGTCGGGGATGAGCTGGTGACCACGTCGCAAAATAATCGGGAGCGTCGAGCTCATTTTGCTTTGTCAACACGGGATCCTATGGGACCCGCGCAGCTTTGTACTACCCGGAAGTACTGCCCGGAAGCCGCTTGAGCAGCGCCCCCTGGGCAGCGCAGGAGGCCTATGGAGGGGGGTGGGGGCGCACAGTTTATCGTCTACGACTGCGCGCTGGGCTGACCTGCAGACCTTCGGCGACCGTCGACAAAGTCCCGGGCAAAGGCGTCCGTGTGTCTAGACAGGGGGACAGCATTGCAGAGTAGTTTAGGGGGGGGGGGGGAGGGGGAGGGGGGAGGGGGGGGGGAGGCGAGGATATAAGGCGCGCCAGCCAGCCGGTATGCGCGAACGAGCGCTATTTCGAATATGCGTCGGTATCGCCCACTGATCTCCACTCTAGTGGAGATCAGTGGTATCGCCGATGGTGAGAAAAGGGAAACAAAAAAAGCAAAGGGTGGGGAGAAAGCAGGCGCCGGCTTGTAGGCGCCGCCGAGGTAAAAAAAAAAAAGAAAACTTCATAGAGCGAAAGAGGTGGTGGGATTCCCCACGACAGATACCAACGGCAGAGGAGCGCGGTTACGCGAAGAATGGACCCAAACTTCGGACATAATTGCAGTACGCGCGTTGCTCAGAAATGTACCGTGCTTTTAATTAGTTGAGCCATGTTAAAAATACTGCTTTACTGTTAAATTGGAGGCTGTGAAAGAATTATAGTACAGCGTGACGTCGCTATAACAAAAGTGTGTATGAAGCTGCCAGGTAATTCTAAGCGTGCAGCTGTGGCAAAACCGCAAAACAAGAAAATGTTAGTTGAACTTGCACAGTGCTTGCGATATATTAAACATTTAAAATTCTAATATTTGTACAGTAGAAAGATCTAAACAAAATAAATGACAACTGTGCGGCCGCTGCAAATATTTTACTTTCTCAAGATTTCTTTTTTATGCTGGTCGTTTCTTTGCCGATTTCAACAACTTATTTTTTACCTCTTAAGCAACCATTTCTTTACCCCCTGGTATTCTTTAAGAAAACGTGTAGTGAAAAGTTGTAGTTTTATCTTTGCCATAACTGAACTTGCTTCTGTAGTATCTTTTTTCTTTTTTCGTCCATACTGTACGTGTTTGAAATTAAACGGTTTAGTTCATATTTTGCTTTATACTGTCATTTTACTAAAAAATATTATTGCATTAACAATACAATTTGCCAATAGGTTTTACATTTATTTGCATTTTTAAAAACAAATCCTTTCGTTTTTAAGCGAAGCTTTCTTTGCCTGGCTGATGGAGACCGTTTGCGAAAACGCAATGCAGGAAATCCAACTTTTTGAACCCCAGTTCGAACCCCAGCGATCAAAATGCACGCCTCAAAAGCATCGTGTTTCAACCTTCTCGTCGTTAGACAAATGGCATTTGAGTTTTACAACAGCGAATGCTGTTTAAGCTGGTGGTTGGGCTGGCGAACGTACGCAGAAAAACCTCGCCGAGCGAGGACGTCATCATGCGCGCCGACACCACTCGACCTTGTAGAACACTCTGCCCGAGCCTGCCAGTCATGGAGAACTTTCAGCGGCAAGTTCGGAAATCCATGTGAGATGCAAAAGTCTGGTCTGTAATGAAGGGAGAGATGGTGCAATAGAAGAAGGGCGCCACTCCCAAAGACGAGCAAGCGCGGCGCGAAAGCCGCTACGCCGCTACTCGAGAACGGAGGAGGCGACTTTGGTACAATAGGCCTCCTGAGCTGGAGTTTTGGCGACATGCAGCGCCCCTGGCGGCCAACTCCTCTGGGTAGTACAAAAGCAGACGACCCTCGCCGCCCTCCATGTGTTTCAATTACGAGCCAGAGTGAAAGTTGGTTGTGGTGCTTTGTGGCGTGTTTAAATGACTGCATACTGTGTGAAATAGCCCTTAAAGTAGTTGCAGAGGGTAAACAAAATAATATCCGCTAAAAGAAGCCTATTTATCGGCTTTATTTTGAGCGAGCTGTCGCGGTGGTCGCGGCGTGGGGCAGTATCGCCAGGTCGGGTGGTTTAACTGTTTGACGACAGTTACAGTTTTTTTTTTCTTGCGTGCGGCCGACAAAGGAAAGTTCACGAGTAGCATAAACACGGAACGCTGCTCATCCTATACCCTGAGGTAACTGCAAAAAGTTGCTTCAGCGGAAGCATGCAAGCGAACGCAAGAATTGCGCAGCCGACTCAGCTGACACTGCTGGCCTGGCACCGCCTTTATAACGAGCGGAAATTTTGTTTTGTATTTTCGCAAACTAAATGATTCTTGCGTAACATTTTACGCCACACGATTTACGAACGGCAGGGTACATGTATACTAGCGAGTAGGTGGGGCAATCGCGCATAATAAACAAATTAAGCGCTACTAAAGGACCATACCACACGCCCACATGCACCATATCACACGCCCGCTGCCTGCAGAGATGTGTACTTCTATAACATCCCATAACACAGCATAACATAACACAGTCGCGTACACGGCGCGGGGCCCTGAATATTTGCATACGATCATCACTGTCTGTGTTGAAATGATTTTCTAGTGCAGGAGTCGTCGAATCTAAACGCCGACACGCCAGTTTTGACTTCAAATGGAGTTAGACAGCGAGACAAGAACAGAGAATTGGCGTCCTCAGTTGAATTGCCCCCCCTCCCATCTTCACACTTCGCCAAATTATCGTCAAATATTATTAGAAATTCGCTGAATTTTTTCTTTTTGCATTCAAAGCCCCCCTCTCCCTCCCACCCGATTTGCCGTCCAGCCCTCCGCCGTGTCGGCTGCATGGAACTCGGCCGTTGCTAACCCTCATTCTAGGCTATTAAGTGCGAACTGGGAATGAATGCTGCAAGAGCGTAATTAAGTAAAGCGAGAGCAAACAAGGAAAGCGAGCGGCCTCTTAGTTCGCCCGACCACTTTGTTGTACGGCCACTAATTTCGGAATCGCAAAACAGATTTCATGCTTCTGACGGTCGCGGCATTTTGTCACTGAGACACGCAACAAAACGGCAATCTAACGCTGCACCATGTATTTGTAACGGCGACGCAAACGAGCACTGTTTAATTAAAGTGCACGCATAGTGTGCAAGTGCGCAAAAGAGCGGCGCACCGCAGCAGGCGAGCCTGCGGTCCGCCGGACTCGGTGGCTTTTTAAAGCGCGATCATCGCCGATTGCGTCACTCTTCTTTTTTGATCGGCTGTTTTTGAGAAGTCTTTGTCACCTAGAGTATTAGTTTAAACTAGAAATTTCACTTAAAATTTCACTTCGTACGACCATCGATCGGTGAACCGGCGAGTAGCAGACGCCGTCACGTCGTCGGCACTTTCGTCGGCGCTGTAAACGTGTTTAGCGCTGCAAAGCTTTTTCCCCTAATGCCAAGTTGATCGCTGAAATAGATCGGACGCGTCGGGGATGAGCTGGTGACCACGTCGCAAAATAATCGGGAGCATCGAGCTAATTTTGCTTCTGTCAACACGGGATCCTATGGGACCCGCGCATTGTACTACCCGGAAGTACTGCCCGGAAGCCGCTTGCGCAGCGCCCCCTGGGCAGCGCAGGAGGCCTATCCCGAATATCGCGCCGGTGAAGCAGCAGCGTAATGTCCGATCCGGAGTTACGAGCTCACATGCATTGTACATACATAATGACCGAGTGTTCATTGCTCTTTTGGGGCTAGCCACGACACCACGCAGAGAGCTTGACCGTGTCTCGAAGCATAATCAAGCAAAAAACTTGGCCGAGCCTCTAACCGTAATGGTGCATAAACTTAACCGAACCGAAAATAAGCCGGGTGGGGCCGCCAGTTTCGCTGTTTGTCCACTCTTCGCGCAACTACAGTGCGAAGCTGCTCCATTTTTTGTTAATATTCTGCAGTAGGCTGTTAGCGTACTTGAGCGGGTTTTCGCATGTGGCCACCGTTGTGTAAAAATACCCTTTCACGAGGAAATTTATTGAATTGTAAAACAATAAAGAAGTAAATATAAGTCGCGGGTTTTGTGAGCAATAACTATGCGTTCCTGATTACTTTGTGTGTAATCCCTCGTTATAACGGAGTCAGCGGGACGGCGAAAAATTTCGTTATAAGCGGTATTTTGATATAAGCGACCACTCGAAAAAAACTAAACTCGTTGAGCTTTATTTGCGCCACAACTGCGAGGAATCAAAGCACAATGTATTCAGTGAAGCACAACTTTATTCGGGTGCAAGAAAGGCAGTGAGCTTTGGCTGTTTCATGTTCTTGCCGGGCGCGAGCAACCCCGCTCCAATTTGACCAAGCAGTGACTGGCGTCCGCACGCCTCGCAGACTGCAGAGCGAAGGAAGAGGAGAAGGCTGTGGCCGCTTTTACAGGGGGGTGGGGGCGCCAAGGAACGCTACGAGAGTTTCGCTGGAAAGCGCCGCAAATTCCATAGCTGGAATCTTAGGTTGTGTTTGTTGAGCTCAAAAAACGATTACCCGCTCATTGTGAGTACGCAGCAGAATCAAGAAAACTGACCGGTTTTAGGGGCTCTGCATTTTTACTGGGAAATGTTTTCCCGAGGTGTGCAGCCGTGAAGTTTTCAAAAGGAGTTTTTGGGCGCCCCGCTCTCGACAACACTTCTAATACTACGCTTCGAGTGTCAGTGTTCGCGCACCGTCGCGTCCTCGTCATGGACCAATGTCTAGGAAGAAAATTCAATCACCCTAACACGCATTTCGACCATTTGTCTTAAATCGGATGGCGCAAACCGAGTATGACCGGCTCGAGAAAATCGCCGGGGAAACCCAGCTTGTCAACTCGCCATATACACCGCCTGACTCGCCGCTGGGTCGTCGCTGCTCGGCGACGCCTCTGCTCGCCACTTCACTCTAAGCGGGTCCAGCTCTTCGTGCGCTTCGAGTAATGCGGCCTAAAACACATGCGTTTGGTTTGGGACCAGAAGAAATTTCAAATAAAGCGATATTTTGAGTAAAGTGATTTCTTAATAACGAGGGATTACAGTATATGTGCGCGCGTTTATGTTTTGTACGCATGGTTTTACCTCTTTCCTGTGGAATTCCTCTGAACAATCAGAGTAGTGGTCAAAGATAAAGATGTTAATTACATTCATAGAGGGCTAAGACAGCCTTAATTTACGTGGCCGTTGTAGCAGCTCACATGGTTTGTGTAGATATTCCGTCAATAAAAGCTGCCTCTTCGGTCCCGTCCTATCTCGCGTGGTGAGCATTAGGCCTTTATTTTATTTTTCTTATTTTGATTGTGTCGACGTCCCAGTAGGGTTCCCCGATTTTCACAAGTATCAATGCACTGATTTTGTCATGAGCGGCATTCGCCATTTTGGCTGTCTACGGAACGAGTTTTCTGGGCATAGAATGCGTACTTATTTGAGCCAAAATTTAACTTTATCATTAATGGGGTCTCACGTTTTCTTAAATATCTATTCGGTTAATATATCCACCTGTCTTAATACGCCACTTTGAACGAGGTAAACTTCGCTTTTGGCAAATGAAAAAAAAAAGTTCTCGCAAATTTGTAGCAATCCGTGAATCAAAGCTTTTCAGGACTTATGCAACCTAGTTCGTTCATATATAAAAGAGAAGAAACACTGCAAATTCTGACAGTGGTAGCAAACATAAAAAAAATGATCCAGTTCGGAATGAAAGCTCAGTAAAGCTGCTGCCATCTTTCAGAGCACTGGCTAGCGTGTGCGATTAATCTATTAGCGCGCTCTCCGCGGCACTAAATTTTCCCAATCAATTCGTTCCAGACAGCCCTCCAAACAGTTTATTCCAAACAGCAATCCAAGCTGAAACAGGGCTCACAGCGGGGATGTCCAGTAAAACTGGTAAAACACCGCCATGAAAGGATAGAAAGATGGGAGCAAGGCGTAGCAATGCGGGCTTGGCCTTGAGCGCCGTTGGTTGAGCGCTAAGCAGAAGAGGCGGAGGAGGCAGGCGGCGCCGTGGTGTCGCGGCGGCGTCATGATGGCGACGAGCTGCCGGGCAGCGCCACCCTCCAGGGTTGCCACTGGTGGCGACTTTTCGCCAAATTGGCGACTTTGAGAGGCCCGTGGCGACCGAAAATCACAAATGGCGACATGGCGATTTTATGGCGAATTTCGGCTTGGGACTCTCGCTCCCCCACTTCTCTTTCTCCGTCCGTCCCGACGGCTCTGCCCAACGCCACCTAGAGGAAATTATTTCCAGTCTAGGTGGCATTGCTCTGCCTAGTCGGTGTTGCGTTGACACGGCCGCAATACCTCTGCGCGTGATGCGGTCATGCGGTGTTCGAAAGTTTCAGTCGTCTCTGTTCAGTGTCTTATTTCACCCGAGGCGTGGGCATGTCAAGGCGGCGGCGTGGGGGTTGTCATCGGGGGTCAGAAAGCGGGATCGTAATGTCGATCGTAATTCTGGACTTCCGAAGAAAATCGCGGCCCAAAATCGCGGGGACACTCTGGCTTGGCAGGCGGATAAAACGACATCGACTCCTCCGCCCGTACCATCGAACTGTCAACCTTGCGGCGCCGCCGGCACGCGCAACACCGCTGGCAAGGCTGAACGCAGCTCGGCATTCCCTGAGGCGAACAGAACGCTGTTGCAAGACGTACAACATTTCGTCTCCGAACAAAGCGCAAGCTCTCGTGTCCAATAAAGCCGGGATTCTCGGCCCGCAATGACGACACTGATGAACGAATCAGGCCCTCCGACGTGGTAACCCGGGCGGCCTAGGGAGGGGCCAGAATTACTTCGGCCGAACGGGCTTTCCCGCTCGGCCGGCACCTGCGTTTCCCAACTGCGCCGGCGGCTGGGAGCAGTTGCGCTTCATGTGGCCCTCTTTTCTGCAACGAAAACAGCGCAGCCCACCACGGGTTTTCCCGCGATTGGCATCCCTTGGAGTGTCTCCGCCTGCCACCGGACCTGGGAGTTCAGGGCGGTTGTTGCAGGCTTTTTCCTGGCATTGGCCGTGTGGCGTCCGTAAGTGTATGGGTCCAAAGCTCGTTCGCTAATTTCCAACAGACCTTTGTCTTCCGCTCCGACTGCGTGGGCGGCGTCCGGCGGGTGGCGAGAAAAAGAGGAAGCTCCCTTCCACGCGCAGCGGAGCTCAAGAGACTCGCTTGCCGGAGGAAGAGGGCGATACGCTAGGGAAGCGAGTATGTGGCCCTGTATCCGCTTCGGCTCAGCGGCTCGCTCCTCCAGGTCGCGGAACCGAGCGCCGCGCAGGTACGCCGCAAAAGTGGGTTGCGCCTGCCTGATAACCCTCTCGACGTGTTCATCGTTCAGGGCTGTCGGTTCGGCGATTTGATATAGCTTCTCCATACTCCGCACAAACACTAGGAGGGATTCCTAGGGAGCTTGTATGCGCAGCTCCAGTTCACGCCGCGTCCTCCGATGGCAGTCCACTGGAAGAAATTAGCGACGGATTGCCGCCTTGAGTTCAGTGAACGTGGCGGATCGGTGACCGGCAAGCACTGCGCTGCTCGCTTCGTAAGCACGACTGGCACGACACGAGCGAGCATATCGCTGTCCATATAGTGAAGTCGGTCACGCTGATGGTATCCTCGTAACCGCGGTAAACTGGTATTTCCAGCCTCACCAGTGGCCTTGACAGCTTCGGTGCCTCCAGGGAAACCTTTAGAGCGCCTGAAAGGGACTCGATCAATCTACTGGCTTGCTGCAACAACGAGGTTGCATCTCGGGGAGCATCTCCGTTAGGAACGACTGCGTGCGCGGCGAGGGGTCCGCGGCGGGGCGAGAAAACTCTCGCTGATCGTTCGGTGGCTCGGCGGCCGGATTGTCCGGATATTTCGTGCGCCCAGCCCGCTGGTGTTGGCGAGTGGTGCTTACCGAGCCTCCGCTGCCCCCCCGTAGGCTACGACAGCGTACATGGTCTACTGCCGCGTTGCTCCCGAAAACGGGTGTCGTGTGCGACAAGAAAGCCTCTCTAGTGCGACCCAGGCCTTCAGCGGCGACGTAGCCGGTCTGAAACGGCGCGGGGCCACCGCGCGCCCCGATAGTGGCGAGTACGGAGCGCACAAGAGTACGGAGAGCTTCCGCTCGAGCCTCGAAGAGCAGCGCGCTCCCCAAGCTGTGGTTGTGCTGGTTGTGTCACAGTCTCACAGAACAGGGAGGATTGCTGCACCGCGGCCGCGGCCGCCTGCGCGCAAACCGCCGCCAAAGTGGGCTTTTCCCTTTTCCCGCCAAAGTGATGATGATGATGATCAAAGGCCTCCCCTTTGAATCGACGTAACGGCATGCGCCATCTAGCCTATCTTAGTAACGTAAATTTAGTTAACCCTCAACTCAGATTTCTTTTTAATTCTGCCCTGCCGCTACCCCTGCTTGGGATGACACTTTATCCATAGAGACTTTATCGACTTCTCTGCTTTTTTTCCACCAATACTACAGCCGCTGCTTACTTCAGAGTGGGCTTTTCCTGCGGCGCCGGCTAACGGCTAGTCGAAGAACCAGGCATTATGAAGCGTACCATACGACTGGCATTGAAAAACATGAACGTTGCTGATTTTTATGGGGTTATACAAAATTGGGAGCTTTTATTTTTAGGCGTTGCCGTAGATATTAGTGTGGCGACACTGTTGGCGAATTCTAAAGCAAAAATGGCGACATTCGGCGACTTTTTGCTGGCCGTCTGGCGATATTGACCCAAAACTCAGTGGCAACCCTGCCACCCTCCCCCTTCAGCCCACATTTTCCCACCCGCATGCGGCGCCAGCCTTCCGCACAGGAAGCACAGCGTGATCCTAAACTACGCCGTCACGTGTTCATGTGAAAGTTCCCGCGAAATAAGGGGAAGGACGGGAGGGAGGATCGGAACTGAAATTGCAAATATACGCTGAAACACCAACGTAGCGAAAATTATGAATCCCGCTAATGCGTATTCGCCCTTGCTGAGGCTACAAAAATGGCGTGTCTTCTGTGGGTGGTCGCGAAAAAAAAAAACGGCATGTAATGCGGGGTTACAACTTCGATGACATTGCGAAATGCGGCAGTTTTGTTATGAATGATATGGTCCTGCCTAACAATGAGCCCATTAATAAAATTAACAAGTGGGGTATACTAAACTTGTCGCAGCAGTGCACTGACAAGCGACGCTACTAAGTCCCGTACTGTGCAAATTCAAAAAAATCCCGGGCCATTTCCACTAACGTGAAACCTGGTGAAGGGCGAAGCATGCAGTGCATAAGTATTCCTAGCGCCTTGGCATTTTTGCCAACGGAGATAAAACCTCTGGGGTGGTACAGGTATGCAGCTTTGCTGTAAACGTCTTTTGTCTTTGAAGCGCGAAGCACTCTAGCGCGAGGCGTAAACGAGTGCCCCAGTGTTTTTTTTTTTTTTTCTGTACGCGTTACGTTCCAGCGCGAGGCGTAAATGAGGTTTACGGTGTTTTAGTACCGTGACTACATGACACGAACGACGATTACGACGACGACAGGAGAAGCCAACACCCGCCCCTGAAACTTTTCCACTGCAAAAGCGGGACCATTGAGTATTTAACTATTACCGAGCCGTGACCAGCTTCGATTTCAAACCTCTCAATACAAACCAACACGAGAGCTAACGGACGCAAGCACGCAACTTCTCGTTGCTTTGGAAACGCCGATAATGACGATAATGTGGCACCTCACAGTTACTCAGCACCAACGCGTGAACACGTTTCCCAGGTCAAACGAACAAAAATCTCCCTCGCTCTCCCTCACTCGCTCACAACAATCTATACGCCTCGAGCTTCGCGATCGCTACGCCGCCTGCCGCCGCTTCTCCGCGGCGTTGACGGGATTTGCGCTGCGTGGCTGATAGGGGCTCGTGCAGTGTTTTGGTTCTGTTTCGCTTCTTTTCGCCTTTCCGCGCCCTAAAAAAACTTGTATGGTGACGTCTAGAGGCAAAGAATACGTTTAGGTCACTTAAAAAGCAGCTGCGTCTTCGTAGAGTACGCGATCGCCTGCAAGAGCTACCCGGGGACGCGGTTCTGCGCGCTTCGTCGCCGCTCTTCCGGGCGTCGGCGACGACAGCAGCATATCACCCATGTCACCTCCAAAACATCAGGCACAAATGAATTCTGCTGTCGCCTCGTTTAGACCTGGTACTGGCACAATGAGAGGTTGGCTTCATTTCGCAGCGTGGACAACGAACGCGGCTTCATTTCGAATACCTACGTCGCAGAAAAATGTGTTTCGGGGATGGGATTACCCAATCCCGGACAATAACTAATGCCTGTTATAAGAATATAAACCATGCAAAAATGTTAAGTAAATTCCAAGCCTGTGCGTCGTTAAATATGTGCCCACACACGACATATAGCAAGAACCAAGGCAAGTTAATCAAACCACGGAAAAAAATGCTGTGCAAGTGCGGAATTAAGAAACATAATAAAATGAAAAAAAAACAACAGTGCAGCTTCTAACATGCTAAAGACGTTCGTCGAAACTTAACCCAGGTAGGGTTCACTAGACCAACAATACGAGAAATGCGCTGCTTTTTCGCGAGACATCGGTGGGGGGGAGGGGAGGGGGACGCTGTGTACAAATGCGGAGCGGAATCAAGCAATGAACGGTTTAGTAATCCCACACACAAATGTCGCGTTCACTTTCCTTTTGTTTTTCTACTTCAACGAAGAGCTGATCGTACGGCGGACGCATTTTTGGAAGTATACAGGGTAGGCTGCTCAACAATTAAGCGATGAAAGGTGTCGTTGGAAGAGTGTGGTATGTGATAAGGCCCTCTGATTTCAGTTTCTGCTTTATTCTGCAGGCTCCCTGTGCCATTTGACGACATTTCGAAGAAGCATTTAGTCGCGGATGCGGATTGTATTCTAAGCCCGTCTCCGCGCTGCTCGCAGAGGATATATGTAGCAGATGAATGTTTGCGGGCGCTCACCTCACGACAAGACGACTCTGTGGTGTGCTGATCCCCGAGTATAATTATGCATTGTCCATCGTACTTTTGTTGAATATTCCCGAAATTAACACAGACTGGCTTGTAAATGGTGGTGATCAATATCTGAGGTATGATATTGGCAAATGTCTCTGGCGTGCTGTCAGGTATGAGTGCTCCGCTGATTATGTAAGCGCACAAAACCGATTTAAATCGTAGTGTATAGTCGTAACATGAACATCTGAGGAACCGGTGATTACGGAGACACGGCTAGTAAATTCAGGTCAGTGTAACTACAATCGGCTCCATCATACGCCGGTTCCGCGACCCTGGCCTGTGGCACACACCTGGCGCTTATACAGACCGAATATACCACACTAAAATCGCGTCAGAAACATTCACACTCTCGTAAACACACCCCATTTGCGAACAGAGTGACTGCTCCACAGAAACGTGGATTTCAAACGCCCGCAAACGGTAAATCTCAGTCGTGAACGTGCCGCAAAAGCCGCGGCGCACTGGGGAGCGGGGCGCGGACTCCCGCGGCTGCTTTCAAAACGGGCCGCTAGGGGGATTTCAGTGGCGCCCCTATAGGCCGCGCTCGAGACGTATTGGACATAGGCCTCCTGCGCTGCCCAGGGGGCGCTGCGAAAGCGGCTTCCGGGCAGTACTTCCGGGTAGTACAAAGCTGCGCGGGTCCCATAGGATCCCGTGTTGACAGAAGCAAAATGAGCTCAACGCTCCCGATTATTTTGCGACGTGGTCACCAGTTCATCCCCGACGCGTCCGATCTATTTCAGCGATCAACTTGGCTTTAGGGGAAAAAGCTTTGCAGCGCTTAACCCTTTTACAGAGCCGACGAAAGTGCCGGCACCGTGACGGCGTCTGCTACTCGCAGGTTCACCGATCGATGGTCGTACGAAGTGAAATTTTAAGTGAAATTTCTAGTTTAAACTTATACTCCAGGTGACAGAGACTTCTCAAAAACGGCCAAGAAGAGTGACGCAATCGGTGATGATCGCGCTTTAAAATGCCAGCGAGTACGGCGGACCGCAGGCTCGCCTGCTGCGGTGCGCCGCTCTTTTGCGTACCTGCACAATATGCGTGCACTTTCATTAAACAGTGCTCGTTTCCGTCGCCGTTACGAATACACGGTGCAGCGTTAGCTTGCCGTTTTGTTGCGTGTCTCAGTGACAAATTGCCGCGACCGTCAGAAGCGTGAAATCTATTTTGCGATTCCGAAATTGGTGGCCGTAAAACAAAGTGGTCGGGCGAACTAAGAGGCCGCTCGCTTTCCTTGTTTGCTCTCGCTTTACTTAATTACGCTCTTGCAGTATACATTCCCAGTTCGCACTTAATAGCCTAGAATGAGGTTAGCAACGGCCGAGTTCCATGCAGCCGACACGGCGGTGGGCTGGACGGCAAATCGGAATGGGGGGGGGGCAGAGGAGGAGGGGGGGCTTTGAATGCAAAGAGAAAAAATTCCGCCAATTTCTAATAATATTTGACAATAATCTGGCGAAGTGTGAAGATGGGGGTGCAATTCAACTGGAGGACGCCAATTCTCTGTTCTTGCCTCGCTGTCTATAACTCCATTTGAAGTCAAAACTGGCGTGCCGGCGTTCAGATTCGACGACCCCTGCACTAGAAAACCAACAGTCAGTGATGATCGTATGTAAATATTCGGGGCCCCGCGCCGTGTATGCGGCTGTGTTATGTTATGCTGTGTTATGTGGTGTTATAAGCCTCGAGCTTCGCGATCGCTGCGCCGCCTGCCGCCGCTTCTCCGCGGCGTTGACGGGATTCGCGTTGCGTGGCTGATAGGGTCTCGTGCAGTGTTTTGGTTCTGTTTCGCTTCTTTTCGCCTTTCCGCGCCCTAAAAAAAAACTTGTTATGGTGACGTCTATAGGCAAAGAGTACGTGTAGGTCACTTAAAAAGCAGCGGCGTCTTCGTAGAGTACGCGATCGCCTGCAAGAGCTATCCGGGAGGCGGTTCTGCGTGCTTCGTCGCCGCTCTTCCGGGCGTCGGCTACGGCAGCAACATATCACCCATGTCACCTCCAAAACATCAAGCACAAATGAATTCTACTGTCGCCTCGTTTAGACCTGATACTGGCACAATTAGAGGTTGGCTTCATTTTGCAGCGTGGACAACGAACGCGGCTTCGATTTGAATATATACGTCGCAGAAAAATGTGTTTCGAGGATGTGATAACCCAATCCCGGACAATAATGCTTGTTATAAGAATATAAACCATGCGAAAATGTTAAGTAAATTTCAAGCCTGTGCGTCGTTAAATATGTGCCCACACACTCCATATAGCAAGGACCAATGAATCCTCGGGGGAAAAAATCCTGTGCAACAATAGCTCCAACAGAAATGAAAAAAAAAAAAAAAAGAACAGTGCAGCTTCTGACATGCTAAACACGTTCGTCGAAACTTAAGCCAGGTAGGGTTAGTTCACTAGACCAACTATAAGCGAAATGCACTGCTTTTTCGCAAGACATCGGTGGGGGGGAGGGAAGGGGGACGCTGTGCACAAATGCGGAGCGGAATCAAGCAATGAACGGTTTAGTAATCCCACACACAAATCTCGCGTTCACTTTCCTTTTGTTTTTCTACTTCAACGAAGAGCTGGTCGTACGGCGGACGCATTTTTGGAAGTATACAGGGTAGGCTGTTCAACAACTAAGCGATGAAAGGTGTCGTTGGAAGAGTGTGGTATGTGATAAGGCCCTCTGATTTCAGTTTCTGCTTTATTCTGCAGGCTCCGTGTGGCATATGACGATATGTCGAAGAAGCATTTAGTCGCGGACGGGGATTATATTCTAAGCCCGTCTCCGCGCTGCGCGCAGAGGAAATATGATGCAGATGAATGTTTGCGGGCGCTCACCTCACTACAAGACAACTTTGTCGTGTGCTGATCCCCGAGTATAATTATGCATTGTCCATCGTATAATTATGCATTGTCCATCGAATATTTGTAGAATATTCCCGAAATTAACACAGACTGGCTTGTAAATGGGGGTGATCATAGGCGTGCGCACAGGGGGGGCAGGGGGGGCGGCCGCCCCCCCTAATCATCTGAAGGGGGCGCCAAATTTGCCCCATGCCTTGCCGATGTAACACATGAAAGAAAAATTTCTGCTCAGAAATATTTTGTGTGCGTTGCAATTCCATCACATTGAAATAAAAATTTTATAACCATCCCTCTTTGCACTGCGTTCGCACCGCAAGGCCTTCAGTGAGAAGAGGTCGGGAGTTGCTCTGGGGGGGGGGGGGGGGGGGGGTCGCAGCCGTAAGACTTTGCCCCACCAAATTGAGAACTCTGCGCACGCCTATGGGGGTGATCAATATCTGAGGTATAATATTGGCAAACGTAACTGGCGTGCTGTCAGGTATGAGTGCTCCGCTGATTATGTAAGCGCACAAAACCTATTTAAATCGCAGTGTATAGCCTTAGCATGAACATCTGAGGAACCGGTGGTTACGGAGACACGGCTTGTAAATTCAGGTCAGTGTAACTACAATCGGCTCTATCATTCGCCGGTTCCGCGACGCTGGCCTGTGACATACACCTGGCGCGTATACAGACAGAATATACCCTAAGGTCGCGTCAGAAACATTTGCACTCTCGTAAACGCACCCCATTTGCGAACACAGTGACTGCTCCACATAAACATGGATTTCAAACGCCCGCAAATGGTAAATCTCAGTCGTTAAGGTGCCGCAAAAGCAGCGGCGGCACTGGGGAGCGGGGCGCGGACTCCCGCGGCTGCTTTCGAAACGGGCCGCTAGGGGGATTTCAGTGGCGCCCCTACAGGCCGCGCTCGAGGCGTATAGAAGTACACATCTCTGCAGGCAGTGGGCGTGTGATTTGGTGCATGTTTTGCGTCCTTTAATAGCGCTTAATTTGTTTATTTGGCGCTGTTGCCCCACATAATCGCTAGTATACATGTACCCTCCCGTTCGTAAATCGTGCGGCGTAAAACGTTACGCAAGAATAATTTAGTTTGCGAAAATACGAAATAAAATTTCCACTCGTTTCAAAGGCGGTGCCAGGCCAGCAGTGTCAGCTGAGTCGGCTGCGCAATTCTTGCGTTCGCTTGCATGCTGCCGCTGAAGCAACCTTTTGCAGTTACATCAGGATATACGATGAGCAGCGTTCCGTGTTTATGGTACTCGTGAACTTTCCTTTGTCGACCGCACGCAAGAAGAAAAAAACTGTAACTGTCGTGAAACAGTTAAACCACCCGACCTGGCGATACTGTCCCACGCCGCGACCATCGCGAAAGCTCGCTAAAAGAAAGTCGACAAATCGGCCTATTTTAGCGGATATTATTTTGTTTAGCCTCTGCAACTACTTTAAGGGCTATTTCATACAATATGCAGTCATTTAAACTCGCCACAAAGCGCCACAACCAACTTTCACTCTGGCTTGTAATTGAAAACACATGGAGGGGGGCGAGGGTCGTCTGCTTTTGTACTACCCAGAGGCGTTGGCCGCTAAGGGCGCTGCCTGTCGCCAAAACTCCAGCGCAGAAGGCCTATAAAAAGTGAGGAGCACTATATGGGAAGCCCTTTTCAGCGATCAAGCGCAGCGAACACGGCGGAAGCTAGTGTTCATGCTAACCACAATGCAAAATACGAAACAAAACATCGCAAGCAATTTCGCCTTCATAACTAGCTGGTTGACGACCGTGCACAGAAAGTGAAAAAGCAAAAGGCGGGAGCCCGGGTCTAAATTTCAAATAAGGCACGCAATTTCACAGCCGCAATGGAAAATGACCGTCGATGACAACATACCAGCAAGGGCAGCGCGCATTTCACCTTTATGTAATATATATTTCAGAAACTGCACGCAACAGTAGCGATTCGTACTTCCCGATTCGAGCAGGCAAATGAAGAGTCAGACATAACGCACGATTCTTGTCAAACCGCACGAACGCATACGCCAACTTTAGCGGCAGCCAGACAACAAAACGAATCCAATCCACGCTGTGAAGGCGGTTGAAAAGCAAAGCTTTACGCGACACCCACAATTATTGAACATGTGGCGTCACTTGAATTCCCACACGTAGCTCTAGAAAGAGTGAAACCAGAAGAGTGAAACCAGCCGTTACCTGAGATTCGCGCCAAAGAGCGCCCTCCAATCCCCTCCCCAGCCGTTACCCGGGATTCGCGTGGATGGCGTCCCCAACGAACATGCGTCGGCGGAAACAAAATGGAGAGGGCCTTCTTTCGAAGGGTGAGCAGGAGGGCGGCACGCGCGCTAATGCGTCTTCTTTCACACCCTCCAGTCACTCTTGTTATAAGTGTTGCCTTCAAGGCGCCCTCTCCCTCTCCAGGCGCTGAATGAAAACCAGGCCCAAAGCAACCGTCGCTAGAGCAGACGACAAATTCGTCACGCCGGTGGGCCCGCCGTTGTGAGCAAGCACCTGCGCAGGGAACGCTGGGTAACCATTCGCGGCGCCATCTGCACTGTGCTCCGTTAGTGAACCCCCCCCCCCCCCTCCCCTCCGCTGCCGCCGTGGTGGTGGGAGTTTTTTGTCCCGCACGCCACAAAAGAACCGTTGGCTGGTAGAGCTAGAAAGCAAAGCTTTCTAGCTCTAACAATAGACGCAGTCGACGAGTAGATAATAAATACACGCAGTCGACGAGTCATGATGACAGATAGTTGTGTCAGATCCTTGGGAAAGCGAGCTTATTCGTCCGCTGCACGTTGCGATAGGTACGCGCATTGGCATACAGGAATCAATGCAACATACATACAACATGACGCAATGCAAAAACGCAGTGCATTTTGCAATAAAATACGCGCGGTAAAGCTTTCAGGTGTGCCAAACAAGCAGCAGCAAATCGACGCTTCAAGTAAAGCACCGTAATTACCGTAGAGGGATGGATGACGCCAGGTCCGCGTAAAAGTGAAGTAGCATAAAAAACCGCCGCGGTAACAAGTAATGACAAATACTGATACCTTTGAGACGCCAATGCCTCGCAAACGGGCCACGTCTTCCACAATACGCCTTTCGCCCATCCGATCCGTGCCGCCATTTTGATTCGCGAATTCGTGAAAATCCCTGACGCCTTTTCCAACGAGTACGGGCGCTCACAATTTGCGCTGTAGAACATCCTATATACCGATAGCTGTAGCAAGCAAGCCAGTGATGTAACACCAGCAACCATGATACCATACTGCGGTGCTTCCTCGTGCTTCTATTTCAGCGCGCAGCGATAGTTAAATGCATCCTCTTTGTTGAAACAACGTTACCAACACCAATTCTGACACAAAACGCTCCGAGCCCTAAAGAGCCCTCGTCGCGCGAGTGTGCACAGCATGCCCTCCATGAGGCATGACACGGAAACGTATCAGTGCATTACAGCATCAGAAGTCCATCCAAACCCTATTCCTAAATCAACACGTCACCGAAACGTCAATTCCATGGTTCCCCATAGCAGGAGTGCAGGGACGGCATTGCTAAATGCAGAAAGAAACTGAGCATACGAGTGGATAGCTCCAGCGGCCACCACCACAGCGAGCGGCTCCTGCAAAGAATAGCCAACACGAGTAGAAGCTCAAGGGTCGGCGCTCACAGCGGTAAGCACCGCACATTGCGCGAGTGCACCCGCCACTCGCGAGTGGCGAGCGGGGCTCACTACTTGCGAGTAGTGAGTGCACTATCACTCGTAAGTGGTGAGAGCACTCGCACTCGTGAGTGGTGAGTAGGGCTCACCGCGAGTGGAACTCGCACTCGCGAGTGGTGAGTGGGGCTCGCCGCGAGTGGACTCGCACTCGCGAGGGGCGAGTGGGGCTCACCGCGAGTGGCACTCGCACTCGCGAGTGGTGAGTGGGGCTCGCCGCGAGTGGCACTCGCACTCGCGAGTGGCACTCGCACTCGCGAGTGGCGAGTGGGGTTCGCCGCGAGTGGCACTCGCACTCGTGAGTGGTGAGCGGGGCTCGCCGCGATTGGCCCTCGCACTCACTCGCACTCGCACTCACCCGCCCACAACGATGGCGAGGCTCACTCACCACTCACTCATGAGTGGTGGATGGGGGGGGCGAGTGCACTCATGAGTGAGTTTGCCGACCTATGGTAACACAAAATCGAGTAGAGCCCAATGTTCTTCATAAGAATAATGACAGGTACAGAATTCACGCAGAGAACAGTGGTTTGGCGCAGATTTCTCAACAAATACACATCCTAGGGACAACTCATAAGTTTAAGAACAATAAAGTTCTAGCATTCGAATTAAGCCAGTGCCCATAATAAATGTCTGGCCAGTATACTCATTACAAGTGCGAAACTCATGAAAATACAGCGTGCGCTCCAGTGCGAAGGTCTCGTAGGCTCAAATACAATGAGTGTACGTCAGTACTCAGAAATACATACAATGCACTGGTACAATGAAACTCATAAGAACCGTAACTAATATGCTGTTCACAAACAATAACATGCAACCGCAAAGCTCACGAATGCCACAACTAGTGAACGCCTATAATACACAGCAAATGTACTGTATGATAGGTAATACGCATAATTACAAACTTCACGTTTGGTACAATGTAGAAGTCGCGAATGTAAACGTCAGGCACCACCTTGTGAATATACAACCTAAAAATTCTACTCGCGGTACACAATTACAGGTATACCTGGGTTTACACTCTGCTTAGGTAGTCTGCTCTCACATTATCGCTCCCTTTAATATGTTCCACTGTGAACTGGTATTCCTGTAAAAGCAGACTCCAGCGGAGGACTCTGCTGTTCAGCTGTTTAGCTTGCTGAATGTAACGGAGCGGCTGGTGGTCGGTTTGCACGATAAACGGCCGACCGTACAAGTACGCGTTGAACTTCTGGACTCCCCAAACCAGGGCAAGACATTCTCTTTTAATAGTGCTATAAGAGACCTACCGAGGCACGAGTTTCCTGCTGGCGTATGCTATAGGGTGAAGCGTACCCTCGTAGCGTTGCATGAGCACGGCGCCGAGGCTGGTTTGAGAGGCGTCAGTGCGGAGCACGAATGTCTTAGTGAAGTCTGGGAGTCTAAGTATAGGAGGGCTAGAGATGCGCCGTTTGAGCTCTTGGAAGGCTTCTTCTTGAGCGGTACTCCACTTGACGATGTTGTTTTCCCCTTTTTTGGTGAGTTCGGTTAGCGGTGCGCTGATCTCGGCATAGTTTGGAATAAATTCGCGATAATAGCCTGTTAGGCCGAGGAATGCGCGAACTTGCCGTTTTGTTTTCGGAGCCGGCGCTGTCTGGATCTTTTCCAGGTTCCTTTCCAGCGGTGCTAGTTAGCCTTTCCCAATTCGATGCCCGAGGAAGTCGATCTCTGTTGCCCCGAACTCACACTTGCTTGCGCGTACGGTCAGTCCAGCCGCTTCAATTCTGCTGAAAAGCTCTCGGAGTGATGCAACGTGCTCTTCTCACTTCCGGAGTTCGGCCCCTGACAGGCCCCGCTGGCAGCCCAACGCTACAATTTTCTCTAAATCCATGATTGCAAATGTATCGCAATCTAGCCACAATACTCTAGCCTGGAGCTAGGTATATCTAGTACAGCATGTTGTTGGGATAGTTGGTGCAGCATCATGAAGGTAGAAAAACTGCGCGTAAAAGACAGGACCGTGACAAGTAGACAGGACAAGTAGACAGATTTGTGACGCGGACACAAAAAATGTGTAAACCCTATAGCCGTACACAGCTCCTCTGTAATATCAGCGATGTTAGTATTACAGGCGCACCGCCGCGGTGGATCTGTGGCCAAATCTCCGTGCAATACTAAGCGTAGGATTAATGGTCCAATACAGGCCCTAGCGGCTATTTTTCTAATGGAAGCAACAAAGCGCCCATCTATGGAGATCTTGGCGGTCGATAAAAACACACAAGCAGGCGTAAACTAATCCCCAGCCCTCCATTCCGATACGCTTCGTAGGGCACATGGTGTTAGTGAGAAGCACAAAACTCCAATCTGTGCTTTTTTCCTGTGAGAAATTTGTTGCCTCTCTCTACCGAATTGTTTGCGTCGTGTACAAGTGCGATTTGAAGTGAAAACTCGGTGGTGGTGTTTTTCCTCCTATGAATACCGAGATGGTGCAGGTAGCGGTAGGGGTTGATTACAACTAAGCGCTCTTCCAAAAACGCACTGATATTCTTATCCGCATCTTCCAAAAATATTCCACACAAAGGAAGCCCAATGCGACAATCACGTTTACTAAAAACGATTATCCTAAAGCCCATCTCTCACGAAAGCCAGAACCACGCTGAAATGCCGGAAACCTGATTGCCAGTGGCAGCACACTCGGAGCATTCATGAACCCCGGTTGCTTTATGCGGTGCACTTCTCCCAAGCGCAGAGCATAAAAAGAATGCATAGACAGTAGACTTTGTAGTGGGATAAGTGAAGGCGACGACGCTCGGCTGCTCTTGCTTATACCTTCTGATACGAGCACCTTCGTGCGTCTTGCCTCGTATGCCAAAAACTTGACGGAACGTTTGAGGTTATCTCTTATCAGGGTACTCAAAACATTCACCTAATCCGCTCCCAGCTATCATGGCCCCTTCCGTGTTCCTGTTCGAAAGGCTGGCCGACGCCGACCGTCGACAACATAGCTCTTGCCACAGGATAGCTTCGGCAGACGCGTAAACATGTTTATCGTGACCACCTTGACCCTTCGGCAATTACAAAAATGATAGGTTACATCTCTAGCGACGCTTCTAATCGTCGCTTGCTGTCTCCGCTTGTACCTAACTTGAAAAGCTTGCCAACTTAACCACCACCGATTTGACAACAGGGCCGTTGCACACAGCTACGGCCGCCACTCGAGTGGTCGAACTTTGGGTGTGCTGTTGGTCGTTGTCCACCACAGCGTTCGTCGGTATTCTCCTAAACTCTAGCTGTTACAGATGGCGCCCGGTAGGAAGGCCGGAAGCCAGCGTGGCGCTCGACGTATGTGCCAATGCCTCGTTACCGAGTCGGCGTTAGCGGAAGGCGACTGACCCTTTTCGCACCTGAAGACATATAATGTGACTAAGGGTCCTTTGCACTGTAACGTTAAAACGAATTCCCTGTTGATTCAGGTACAACCGCAGAAAGCGCCTCCTAGCACCAAAATGACCCTCAGGCTCAGCCCAGGTCAAGACAGTGCCTCGTGCGGTTGCGTGGAGTGAAATCGTCTTATCGCTCGATCGTTCCAACCTGAAGGGTGCGGAGAGAGAGATGAGAAGAAAGAGGACGCGTCCCTACAGAAAGTGACACAAATAGGCACTGCTACACTCACGTTCACTGCGCGTTGGCGCCTATACAGGCGACGACGCTGAGCAGCGTTTGTAGTTAGCATTGCGGTGCAATCTCATGCGCGCTCACTGCTCGCTGTCGGCGTGAAAACTGAGCATCGCTCCACAAGGTTTAACCAGACTAAGCCACTGGAAATCTCTCTATTAAATCGGCCTGCAGTACACACTATGGCTTCGATAAACAGGGGACAATTTCTAGGCACGTTGTCGGCCGGTGTCTGATTCGGACTAGTCAGTGCTTCGCACCCTTCCCCCCCCCCCCCCCCGCCCCTTCCCGTTCCACCTAAAGTGACACTTCATTAGAAAAACTAAAAAAAAAAAACATTGCGAATGGTGCAACGGTATTTAACTTCCTGTACTTAAAAATTGCTTGTTTGCATACAAAATCCACCTCTGATGACTTGGTATCTTCGCCGCTTAAAGTGCCCCTGAAAGACGTTTTGAGCACACTAAATGAACTAGCGCAATCGTTAGATTGGGTCGTCAAAGTCATCTGTGCCAAGTATTACTCTTTTTTCGCGCAGCGGAAAGCTCACACTTTTGTTGCAAAGTTTGTCGCTTCTTCCTCACCCTTCCCTTCTTGTTTTTGGACGCCGCCATCTTTACATGTCTACGTCATCGATTCCCAGATGTTCGTCATGAGCTAGACATCCTGCTATTGGGCGGCTTTTTCACGCACTTCCGGTAAAGAGATGAGTCGTCTGCTTAGCGTCGGCTCGCCGGCTGATCTGCCAGCGGAGCGCCGGAGTGCTTGAACATTTTACGACAAATGAAACAAGTGTAAACAAACGCTTAACCGTTTGTAGTGAATGCAACACGGCCATAACACGACATGGATATTCTCTTACCTGAGAACGTTCCACAAAGAAAAATTACGCCCACCTCCCTTCGCGGAAACCCTGTGTAGATGCGACGCATCGTGGGTTTCCCTCGGCGTTTCCGTTGGGTTGATTCTCCCATCGCGTGAAACGTGCCATGAACGCGTACGATGCATTTCCGTCTACTTCGGGGTTCCCGCATCCCGTGCACGTCGCTTTGCAGCCTCAACGTCGGTGGTGCTAGCAGTTCTGTTATTGGGCTGGCCGGTGCTTGTTGCGGTTGCGCCGGTCATTACGATAGCAGGCTTGTTAGTCTCCATTCAAAGAAGCGTTGGACATCGGAGCACCGGCGCTGGAACGACGGAGCGGAGCGGCGCAGGTACCGCGTTGTATACCGCCGCATAACGGTGAGGGGAATGAGAGAGAGCAGCGCATGCGCATGCGTTAACCGAGCGCTAGCGCGCGCCGACGCGCAGCTGGCATTGCGAGGAGCGAGCGCTAACCCGCAGATAACGCTGCGGTGAGAGCGGCGGAGAGCGCATGCGCAGCTGGCGCGGACAACGACGACGCCGGATGGATGGAGGGATGCATGCATGCATGGACAAGGCGGGTGAATGAGATGCGTCGCATCTAAAAGCGTTGAAGCCCCGTGGCACTTCTTTCGTGCAATCGCAGAGAACGCCCTGAGCCGAATGCCCGGGTTTGACGCATACATTTTATTCAACTTCAAAATAATTCAGAGATGCGTTTCGAACGAACACAACGTCACAACATGCGTTGCAAGTCTGAACCGCGACTGACAGACGATGGGTTGCCCTCTCCTGCCCGTCGTAAATTCGGCACTCACCTCGCGCGCGGTTTGCGGGGACGAACAGCAAGTCAATTAACTCTGGCGCACAAACCGAGATGGCTTTTAGCCACGCACACTGCACGTACCCCAAGCGAGGTTGAGTCGTACGTCACTCGAGAAAGATAATCCAGACCATGGGAAGCCCTATCGACCCGGAGAAGCACAACGTCGCCTTTCATCGCGAAACAAAGGCGTCCACAACACACACACCATCACCTCCTGTAATGTCAAACGCATCTCGCACTTCCCAATGAGAGTGAGTGGTACGCCTGCAGTGCCCACATATCGCGAGGTGGGGCCCCGAGCTGAACCGGGATGACGCAACCGTAACTGACTTCTAGAGCAGTTTGTGCCTGGTTGCCAAGGCAACCGGTGTTTGAGATTGTCAAAGAAATGGCGCTCGCTCCAGCGCTAGAAAGCTCAGAGCCGCGGCGGAGCATGTTTTGCAAACGTTGCCCAAGCTGAACTGGTCCCATGATTGAAGCGTTTTGTGCACGGGTTCTGTATCGGTTTAAAATGTCTTTTTCACATGTCGTCGGCAGGAATTACCACCGCCGCAAAATAAGCCCCGGCACCAGCGGGGCCACATCTGATACGGCGCTTTTTGGATAAACAGTCCGCGGTGCATCAAAGGGAATGAGCGCACGATCCTCCCCGTGCGGCTGCGAGTTCGCCGCCGATAAAAAGTCATGTTCCACCGATAGGAACTGCAGCAACGTACACCGTGAAAGGGCAAGGACAGGCCGCCGCACACATGCGGCCAGATTTATCATTCGCTTTTCCAGCCTTGAGCGGAATGCGGGATTCATGGTGTCAACAAAGTTTGCCCGTAGCAGACGGCAGTCTGAAGACCGCAATAGCGGAAGTACGTCACCGCTGAGGAGCGCAGCATCATGGGAGGGAAGGCTCGCGCGCCGTCAACAGCGAAGAATAAGTTGAAAGGAGGAGGAAACGCGGCGCGACGATAATGCGCGGTTTTTCATTTACGTTTTCTCAGCTAATACTCATCGCTTTAACATACTTCTTGCGGGAAGAGATTGCTAATACATTGCTTTATTTTGTTACACGTACATCCATGCATCAGCGGAAGGTATTTCAGGATCCCTTTAAGCAAACCGCTTTTTTCTCCCAAATTTTCTTATCCCTCCGTAACCCTGCCTTCTTTCACTGTGGGTCAGTTGGATGACGCGAAATGAAAGTGGCTGTTAGTAACACAAACAGGGCGATGACTCTAGTTGACTGAAATGTATCAGTAGGGGCAGCGATGAGCACGCGGTCTTTCCCGCACACACAAAATAATGACGCCTCGGGCCACCATTATTTGTAAAATGGTGCGCTGCTACACTTCAATCACCACCGCAACGTGTCTGAGGATTACATCCAAGTACGGGGTTCAGAATGTTCTTTGGAGTGGTGAAAACTGAAGACAAGAAAGTAAAGTGAAGGAAGAATCGCACACACGATGCTGGACAAACCCGACGACCTGACGTTAGGCGTTGAGAACTGACGTTGTCGAGCGGTACCCGCAACTTCTCGTACAGTAAGTTTGACGGTGCTTGAATACCAGCCGCGCCGGCTTAGTGGCTAAGGCGTTGCGCTGCTGAGCGCAAGGATGCGGGGTCGATGCCGGCCGTGGCGGGCCCTTTGCGGGTGGAGGATAAAAATAACAACGCCCATGTGCCGAGATTCCAGAGCACGTTAGAGATCTCCAGGTTGTCGAAATTAATCGGGAGCTCTCCACTACGGCGCGCCTGACAGCCCAAGTGTAGCTCCGGGGCGTTAAGCGCATAAAATTTTGAATTTGGCGCTGCTTGGCAAATCGTTATCCTCAACATTAACGTAACCTAACATTGAGATTGGACATAGGCCGAACAACAACCACTCAATGGGATTGGCAAATTACAAAGACAGCCACCGTCGGAAGCTCACAGACCGTTCATAAATTCCAATTTGTCAGCAACATTAAATACCTCCTCGACAATTCTCGCATGCAAACTCACGGGCTTGTCCAGAGACGATGACATTTGGCGCCAGAGGCCCAAGGTTACTTCCCCGATTTACATTGCTATCATGCTTTTTTATTCAGATCACTTTAGTAGAATTAAGTGCTTTAAGGAATTGTATTAATATTAGTATTACAATTACCGTGATGTGACATTGCGTATGTATGATCATACGGAGTATTGTTGACTTGCCGCCCCAGGTGTACATCCTATTCGATTATTGAGCCGTTTGGGGTTTTTTCAGAAACGGGCGCATCAGCTCCGATACCCCACACCATAAAAACATGGCTCGAAGCGGGGCATCCCTGCGAGACGACCCTTCCTTCGGCGTTGACTCGACTTGGAGCTGGGTGACGGTGGCGTTCCTCAGCTGGCTGCTGTGCATGGCCATGCTCGGCCATCAAGCCCTGGGCGTTCTCTTCTACGGCATCGTCGACACCTTCCGAGTCAACAGGCAACTAGCCGCGTGGCCATTGGTCGTCAGCGGAAGCCTCACCAACCTGGCAGGTAACAATGCCCAAGGGCACCTAAGCACTTCCTATGAGTTTTGAATGCGACCTCATGATTGTCCAGTTGAACACCTGAGCCGCCTTGCTCCCCCTTCGCATTGTTCAAAGGCTATAAATTCTTGCCGCTTGATACGCTCTGATCTCCAATCCGCCTTAACGCTTTCTAACGGCTCCAATCTGTTTCCTACGCGTTGCACCCCGGCTCGTTCCTCCCGCCGGGTAATCGAAGAGTTGACGGCGATGGCGAATTTCGCTGCGTGTCTATTCGCCCGCTTGGCTGGCCCCGCTTGAGTCATCTGCGCTGTACTGGCGTCCACGGTCGCGTCTCGCTACTGCTCGCACTATGGGACACCTTGTGCTGTGGAACGCTTTCCAATTACCCGCTTTTAGGTGCGGAGTACCTTAGGACCGCACAATGCCCGTCCGCGTCCGTGCGCATAGCATTTACAATCGCAAAAAATCACACAGCTACGCACCGGCAGGATTCGAGCGTGTGTCAGGTAGACCAGACAGAGTTAGTGCCGGTCGTATTACCCGTTGGGCTACGACCATGAGTTAGTACCCGTGAGTCAAACGGCTTACTACCTTGCCTGTCACGGTGCGGGGTACTAATTAGGACCTCCCAATGTCCGTCCGCGTCCATCCGTGCACACACCACCATGAAGCGAAAATCAAGCGAAATTCGATTTGAGCCTTGAGTTCCAGCTTCATTTAGGGAATAATCATGGTTCAACTCACGGCTTGAATAGAATGACGGTCGGGGCGCAAATCGGACGTCACTCTGGGCGCAACTTGGATGTCATTTTGAGTCCTTGTACTCCGCACCCTCGCCGTGATCCACGATGTGGAGATACTGCCATTTTTATTCAAGTATGAACCAACTCGCTCACTAGCAAGTTTTGTTAAGCTGTAGCTGGCGCTCGGTGCACCGGTTCACCTCGAAAACGACGTTTTCATAGGCACGCTCAAAAACGTTTCCAAACGTTTCAAACAACCAATTTTTTGAAATAATGGAAAAATTAATAAAATGAGAGTCTATAATGAGTTTTTCCCGAAATATTAACATTGTTGCTAACTGCCAGCTTGGCCTGCAGAATAGTAGCCACAACCGTTCCGGCAAAAATACGCTTCCTTTTTTCTTAGCTTTAAAACAGCGTGTTTTATTTTCAACTTTTATATACTTTTATCATAACACACCATTATTCTCTTACGGGAGCCTGACTTTTTTGCTCAATAGGCCATCGATTGCATTCGCAATTAAAATCTGCCATAAAAAAACAACAACAACAAAAAAAAAAAACTGGCGCAGCTTGCAGTACTAGTGGAAGGCCTCAGAAATAGCGGAGCTGGCGGCCCCTCTCTCTTCGTCGGAGACCCGGCTGTTGCACCTCACGAGGATTTGGGAACTTCCCGCTGAAAGTTTTTCATGACTGACGCGCCCGGATCGTTTTGTTCTTAGGCTTTCACATCCCTCCCAAAGTGCACTGCGTTAGCCCGCGCGAGCGGCAACGGGCTTCGCGAAGTCGGCGTCTGTGCTCTCCACTTCAGGCGCGAACGCACGTGAACTGGTGAGGAGAACAGCGCGCGAGAGATGGCGCCACAAATGCTGGGCAGAGTTTTCTCATAGGTCGACCTGACCGACGCTCGGCGCTCCCGACCAGGCGCACGCTCACGCGCACTCAGTATTTTTTCTAAAGCTTAAAGGGGCCCTGAAAGGCATTTTGAGCACACTAAATGAACTAGAGCAATCGCTAGATTGGGTCGCCAACGTCACCTGTGCCAAGTATTACTCTTTTACGCGCAGCGGAAAGCTCACACTTTTGTTGCAAAGTTTGTCGCTTTTTTCTCACCCTTTCCTTCGTGTTTTTGGACGCCGCCATCTTCACATGTCTACATCATCGATTCCCAGATGTTCGTCATGAGCTAGACATCCTGCTATTGGGCGGCTTTTTCACGCACTTCCGGCAAAGAGATGAGTCGTCTGCTCAGCGTCGGCTCGCCGGCTGATCTGCCAGCGGAGTGCCGGAGTGCTTTGACATTTTACGACAAACGAAACAAGTGTAAACAAACGCTTAACCGTTTGTATTGAATGCAACACGGCCATAACACGACGTGGATTTTATCTTACGTGAGTACGTACCATAAAGAAAGTCCCGTGGCACTTCTTTGGTGCAATCGCAGAGAACGCCCTGAGCCGAATGCCCGGGTTTGACGCGTACATTTTATTCAACTTCAAAACAATCCAGAGATGCGTTTCGAACGAACGCAACGTCACAACATGCGTTGCAAGTCTGAACCGCGATTGACAGACGATGAGTTGCCTCCTCCTGCCCGTCGTAAATTCGGCACTCACCTCACACCCGGTTTGCGGGGACGAGCAGCAAGTCAACTCTGGCGCGCAAGCGAGAAGGCTTTTAGCCAGGCACACTGCACATACCCCATGCGAGGTTGAGTGGTACGTCGTTCGAGAAAGATAATCCAGACCATGGGAAGCACTATCCACCCGCAGAAGTACAATGTCGCATTTCATCGCGAAACGAACGCGTCCACAACACACAGGAGGCGATGCACACACACACACACACACACACAGCTTCGGTCGCTGCATTGGCTTAGCTGCAAGCTTCGTTCGGACAATCAGCGATGCTACGACGATACAGAGCTGCGTGAGGACGACGTGCTAACCACTTCACGTATTTAAAAACACAGGGGCAAAGAACTACGTTAATCGGAAGCAAAAAATCTTTCCTCCATTATAGTGCCTGAAATATACTGGCTAGTGTGCCGAGGGCGGGCTCCAGGCGGGCGCCGGGAGCGATGTACGCGGCCGTCTGCCGCTTGGGGCGCTGCCGTGCGGGAGTGTGCGGTGCGCGTTCATCGGCCCGAGCAGATCGCGCGGTTACCTCCGAGCTGCGTAGCAGACGGCAGCGGCAGAACTTTCCATTCCCGCTTGCGACGAAAGCGAGCGAAAGCGACGGGAATTCTGTCGCGCAACCAAAATTTGTCTCGACCATTCGACAAAAACGATCGTCGCGCGACAAATCGACGGAATTCCTGCCGCTCTCACTCGCTTTCGTCGCAAGTGCGAAGGGGCCTTTATGCGCAATCTCCGCCCCACATAAAACAAGCTCTTGTTTGTCGCCTGAGCATACGGTTGATATCTAACTACGTTACACTGTGCTTGCCAGTGTATTTAAACGATGTCACTAGGTTTGAAACGTACGCGCTCGGCGTGCAGCTTTGTAAACGCAAGCGGTTTCACATACGCACGCTATTTTGCTGCTAATAGAGTTTTAGTACAGCGTTTGTGGCCTTTGCATACGCTAAACGCTAAATTTTTGCGTCCCGCTACGTGACACCGCGATGGGAGTTTTAGTAGAGCGTCTCATCAGTTTTGCGTAGCGACACACTAATGCATACGGCGCCATCTGTCAAATGTTTTCCGAAATGTCTCGCCGGCTGATCTGCTAGCGGAGTGCCGGAGTGTTTGGACATTTTACGACTATCCAAACAAGTGCAAACAAACGCTTTCCCGTGAGTGTTGAATGCAACACACGGGTGCAGCTTGTCAGAACACGGGTTCTCGCTGATCGAGTGCAGCGTTGGTTTGCTCTTCGCCTTCACGTTCATCGCCGCTGATAAAGCGATCCGATCCGGCGCGTTTTGTGCACGGGTTCTGTGTCGGTTGAAAATGTCTTTTTTCACATGCCGCCGGTAGTAGGAATTACAACCACCGCAAAATAACACCCGTCACCAGCGGGGCCACATCTGAGACCGAGCTTTTTGGATAAACAGTGCGCGGTGCACCAAAGGGAACGAGCGCACGATTCTCCCCACGCGGCTGCGAGTTCGCCGCCGATACCAACTGCACCTACGTACACCGCGAAAGGGCAAGGCCAGGCCGCACACATGCGGCCAGGTCATTCGTTCGCTTTTCCAGCCTGTTTCCATGGTGTCTACAGAGATGAAAAAGCCGAAAGAGCTGGCCCGTAGCAGACGGCAGTCTGGGAGCGCAATAGCGGAAGTACGTCACCGCTGAGGAGCGGAGCATCATGGGAGGGGAGGCCAACAGCGAAGAAACAGTTGAAAGGAGGAGGAAATACGGCGCGACGATAATTCGCGGTTTTTGATTTACGATTTCTCAGCTAATACTCATCGCTTTAACAAAATTCTTGCGGGAGGAGATTGCTAATACATTGCTTTATTTGGTTATATGTACATCCATGCATCGGCGGAAGGCATTTCAGGACCCCTTTAAAGGAGCCATGAAGACAAAATACAACTTCGTTTAATTTGAAAGAACTAGGATTCAGTATCTCACTCAGCTCCATTACAGCCACAAAAGATGTTTTTTTAACGAAAAAAAAAGCAAGAAGTATTTGAAAACTTTCAAATTTCGCGCCACAGTGACGTGTTATGAGCAAGAATGACGTCACACGGGCAAACAATAAAACATAATTTTCAGTGCGTTAACTGCACGTTAGCATTCGAGTGATGCGGTCAAATGGAACTAGAGGCCCCATTACAGACGTCCAGTCATGTGTCGTCGCGACAGGTGAGTTAGGCGGCCGCCAATCACACAAACAAGGTTCCGTGACGTCATAGAAAAGTTGCGGGAAATTGGCTAGGGGGTCGCGACTGCTTCACACGTTTTCTTTAATATCTCTGTTATTTGTTCGAAGATTGCGATGATATTGGTATCATTGTTATCGGGACTAAGCAGTCGTTCTAAAAAACCCGACTTGTATTTTGTCTTCATGGCTCCTTTAAACAGCTCGGTTGTTAAAATGGGGCAACCCTAACATACCCTTGAGTGCAAGCGTTTTCAAAACTTCGTGCCCTTGAGTACAAGCAGAGCATTGTGCCTTACTCGTCGCGAACGTGTGTGAATAAGTAATGCGCACCAGGTTTATGTTCGGGCTCCTTGTGGGTAGTCGAGCCGTGATTTATCCTTTTCCACGTTGCCGTGGTTAAATTTGGAATGGCCAGAATCGAAGCCGTTTGGAACGCAGTTAAGACCACCGCCACTAACGTTCGTACGGTTCAAACATAAGTCTCGCTGTTTTAACAGCGAATTCGATCGAATTCGCTCGAAAATGACATGAAACATTTCTGTGGTTTGTCGTATTTTCGCGTATCGTACTGCCGTCTTATCGTGTTCTTGTCGTGTCGTGATTCTGATGTTCTGTCTTGTGTCGTATTTCTGTCTTAATTTCGACGTTCCATCGTGCCGAATTCTGGTCTTCTCGCGATCCGGATGTTCCATCAGTAGTTTAACATAGTACGAATGTTATTGCCCATTGTGAAGAGTAGCGTAAATGGCAGTTCTGTTGTGACTACAGGAATGTTTGTCGTTGAGAAAATTGACTTTGTCTTTGCGACAGAAATGAGTGTCGTAACAACAGATGGCTTTGTCGTAAGAACAGGCATTCTGCTGTCACAACAGTTCTTTTTTTTTTTTTTTGTCGTACGAGAGGAATTCTTGTTAGGTTATTGCGGTATTCCTTCTGTGATTTTTGACTAAGAAGCTGTTTTGCGTGTTGCGTGTCCACAGTCAAAAATGCAAATAAAGTGCCTAGCGCACGTGAGCGCGTGCCTTGAGGCGACCGCCCGGCGTCGCGGGCGCATGTTTGTCAAGCTATGCATGCCCATTTATGGAGATTGGCCAAGAGTGACACTTAAGAGTGACACGTAACAGCGCGGGCGCGGGCAACCCACCAAAGGCGTGGAATATGCCCGGCGACTCGCCGGACACCCTAGATAAACGCACTGACGCAAATGAAGGCACGCGGGAATCGACACGGTGGATGCCGTGACCCACGGTAGTGGGAAAAAAACGGCCTGTGCAAGAAACAGCCAAAAGTGGCCGAAAGGCATTTACGTACCGTGCGATCGCTGCGCGTCCCAAGGGCGGTCTCACCGGGAGTCTCCTGCGCACGTCCCCCGTCGCCTCGTAGGGAGAGGAGGGAGGCGCGTGTGGATCGCCCTCGTCTCACCAAGGAGGAGGACGTCGCGAGCGCCTCCTCGCCCCGATTAAAGAAGCTTGCCCCCCCCCCCCCCCCCTTCCCCTATACGTCAAAGGATTCCTCGACCGGAACTGAGGCTCGTGGAACTAATAGACTCGCTGTATTTCAAACGAAAGATTGCTTACGGGGAATATATTTGCGTCACTGAGCAAATATATGCTTCGCATTGTTTTTCAGCAAATCTGTAAAGTATCCCCTCTGGTTTCGTTTCGTTCCAGGTCCTGTAATGGGATATATGTGCCGGCGTTTCTCCTGCAGGTCGGTGTTGATCGTCTCAACCTTTGTCACCGGCGTATCGACCTGCATCTGCTGGTTTGCGAACGGCATCCTTTTTCTCACCGTCTCCTATGGCGTCTTTCACGGTAAGATGAAGCTGTGTTGCAACGTCTTTTGCCATAACCTCGAATGGAAGTGAAAAAAAAATGGCTCCAATCCACGCTGTGAAGGTGGTCGGAAAGCAAAGCTTTACCCGACACCCACAATTATTGCTTATGCGGCGTCAGTTGCATTCATACACGTGGCTCTACAAAGAGTGAAACGAGGGATTCTGCCAGCCGTTACCTGCGATTAGCGCCAAAGAGCGCCCTCCCCCTTCCCTCTCCAGCTGTTACCTGGGATACGCGTGGGCGGCGTCCCGAACCAACGTGAGTCGGCGGAAACAAAACGGAGAGGAACGTCTTTCGAAGGGTGAGCCGCAGGACGGCACGCTCGCTAATGCGTCTCTCTCTCACTGCCTGCCGTCACTCTTGTTTCATGTGTCGCCTTCAAAGCGCCTTCCCCCTCCCCAGGCGCTGAATTAAAACCAGGCCCAAAGCAACCGTCGCTAAAGCAGACGCCAAATTCGTCACGCCGGCGCGCCCCCCGCTGTGAGCAAGCACCTGCCCGGGGAATGCTGGGTAACCATTCGCGGCGCCATCTACGCTGTGCTCCGTGAGTGATTCCCCCCCCCCTACCTCCACCGCCACCGCCGCCGTGGTGGGAGTTACTTGTCCCGCACGCCACCAAAAAACCGTTGGCTGGTAGAGCTAGAAAGCTGTGCTTTAAAACACTTGATTTTTGCAAAACATTTTACGAATAAAAGACGGCCTTGCAGTGCGCTGTAAATCAAACAGCACGGCGGTAATGCCCATGCCATCATAACAAATGCCGATTAAGTTAACCACTACCCGCAATGTCACGTAACCAAAATAAAGATTCCATGACCTTTAGTTTGTGCAGCTTCCAGGCAACTATGATATCCTCTGCAGACCTCCTATCATTTTCCAGCAATTGTTTGCACAATGTTTTTTTTTTCGGCAACAGCGGGAAATAGGGAAAAAACTGCATTCCCGTAAACTTTCATTTTTTGTCCCCTGGTTTTCGAGTAGTCGTCGTCTTTCGCGTGCAGTTGAAGAATTGACATTTCGCATACGTTTTTTTAACAAACGACCACAGCGAACGTAGTAGTTGGACTGACGCGTGAAAGGTATCATCCCAAAGCAACCCATGTTAATTAACTACCGAAAAAACTTGTCGTGGCACTTTAAGCCATAATATATACAATCAAAGCAAACATTTCGCATTTTGAAAATGTCTCAGCTATTACCATTACTTAATTGTCGTTTCTTTTTCCGGGCATGCGATCTTGCACCCAGCGGAATTTTATCTAAATGCTTAAGAATTTCCATAAGGACTCACCGAGGACAACCGCCTGTCGGTTTGTAGCGCTTGATTGGGCCAACTTTTAATGAATACGAAAACGCTACTGATAAGAGAAGTTAGGCCTATCATGCTGTGATATGAAACTAAAGAAAATGTTTTTTTGGAATCAATTTATGCACAGTACTGAATCCACTTTAAAGGGTATGAGTGTTTATGGTCCGTTAGGGATAGATGCGGTCCTATGGAGGCATTTAATAATAGGCCCAACAGCCTTTATACTTTGATATGTCTCCCTGTATGGCCAGTAAGGATGTGTCTCCAGCAATGCTTTTGCGTATTACAGTGTAGCCGACTCTAAAGAGGCTAGCCTTCATATTTTGGTTCAAGGAGCTATATCGCCCATGAAAACAATCCCCCCCCCCCCCCGAAACACTATTTACAGTAGCGAGACAATTTTAAACGGGCTTGATTTGCAGCGTTTAATAGGGGTACATTGGTTCATATCGAATCACACAGTAAAAGCCTTACAACCTTACGACTTGAGCATCACAGGGCTAACGTAGCACCCAAAAAAACATCACTTCTAAGCATTGCTTGTGTACGTATTAGTTAATCCGACTTTAAAAAGGCTGGGTGAACAGCAGTACGACTCAAGAATACATTCGACAACTCCCGCTTTGAAATTCCGTTTGTTTTTATTCGAAGTGGATTTCCATTTGGGCGAGTGTTACATGTTAAGTGTCATCCGTTAAACGGATTGATATCTGTGTTTTGCTTCTAGCTTCTCAGTTATGCTGTTTCGTAATTCTGCGGCAATCAGAGCGCATGCGTTGTTCATGGTCATTGTGAAAATCTGGCTGCAGCTTAGCTCAGCTAACTTCAGATATGCAAAGAAAAAGCTTGGCTTAGCCTGGTTGAGTCTTGGCTTTGCTTGGTTAACCTTTGATGTAGCTGTGTTACCGACCACGGCTCAAAGCCGTTCGGTCCCGAGCAACGCTCACAGAAGGAGGCCGTGCCTCGCTTTCATTCACGGCGAGCGCGGCGTTCCCCTTCGCCGGGCGCAAGACGAGTCACGTAGCCCGAGACGACCCAGGGGCGCATGCGTGGGAGGCTGTGGGGTTGGTCGGCTGCCTATCAGCTGACCGGCCGCACCCGCCGCGGCCGCCGCCGCTCAGTTGAGCAGAACATGAAAACGGGGCCTTGTGGGCAGCGAGTCAGGGGATGCGCTGCAAGAGGTGTGTCGTAGTGGGTGTGTTTGCGGTCAAATGAAGGTGAACTTGCGCATCAGCGGTGAAACCACCGGACGAGAATAGTACAGCTTTGCTTTAAAAAGAAAGTGTGGTGCGTTTGCAGAAGTGTATGGACAAATTTCCAGGAGGCAACAACAGGTCAACCCGCTGCTCAGTTACGAGCCACTCACTGGTACTTTATGCTCTATTGCCGCAGGACTGGCCATATCAGGCGTCTACGTCGCTGTGAACGTCCTTGCATCACAACACTTCGAGAGACGACGGACCACTGCGTGCAGTGTTATCTTTACCGTCTGCGGACTAGGCGCCATATTTGTGCCTCCTCTCGGCGAGTTCTTCCGCGTCACCTACGGCATACGCGGCACATTTCTTCTGCTCGGGGCGCTCATACTGAATGCGTGTCCTGCGGTCATCGTCCTTAGAAGTCCACCCTGGATGCAGCAGTCACCAAACCTCAGTCACACCAAGAACCCTGAACACACCCAGAAAACGGAAGACATTCCACCTGAGCCCATAAGCGTCAAAGGAGAAGTTACTTCTGGAGAAACAAAAATAGACCTTGGAGGGCCTTGTAACAGAGGAGCCCCAAAAACGACTTTAATTGAAGGTTTGAAACAAAACTTGCCCTTTTGCAGGAAGTCTTCCTCACCCCCTAAGGAGGCTGAAAAGGAAGTAACTAGTCATTCAAGTTCCACGTCCGTGGCAAGGCAGTTTTTTACGATTGCGTTCGCCGTGGACGCCGTATCATTTTCGGTTATAATACTCGGATTGACAATATTTATGCTGGTGTCTGTTGACATTGCTACAGACAGAGGGGTCTCCCCCTCCCTAGCTGTGTTCCTTCTGAACGCTTTCGCAGCGTGCAATATCATATTCCGACCAGTGAGTGGCATGGTCATCGACTCAGGACTCGTGACCCTAGAAACTGTGATGCTAGCGGGCTACCTTATTCAAGGAATTGCCTTCGAGCTTTTTGTTTGGACGAGCAGTTTTCCTATGATGCTTCTGGGATCGGCGCTTGTGGGCCTAACAAGTGGATCCAGGGTCTTTCTGCAGGCGCCGCTGCTAGTGCGAGACTTCGGAATACACTCACTACCCCTTACCATGGGCGGAGCATCCTTCTTCGTGGGCCTCGTGGGCTTCATAAGACCAGTCTTGGTTGGTAGGTGTACTTATTAACAATACCTGCTTATTTTGTTGCAAGTTCTATTTATAATAAATTATATTAAGTAGCATTGTTATTTATTGTGAGGCACTGAGGTCAGAACGATTTCTTAAATAGCGTTTTACTTTTTGTTGGAAGCATACGGGAAACCTAAGAAGTACGATAGTTCCACAGAAAGATGATCAGAACGGAGAAAGTGACAATTTTTCTCGATAATTTCGTTCCTTCCACTGCAACAAATTTTCACAAGCACAAAAATAGAACTATCGGAAGATATGTTCCCGATGGTTGTTGATAGGTGACGATACTTAACTCAATTGAATTGCGTAAAGATCAAGACACCTCAAGCATTTTTACTTTGATCCGCTGCAAATAACGGTAGACGGTGTTTTATGAAGTGTATTGTTGCATTGATTTTCGCAAGCCTAGCTAACGCTATCGTGTCCGATTAAAATACCATTGGGAGAATGACAGTGTTCACTAGAAGAGAAAATAGCGATTGGAATCTGCTACAAAGGGCAGTCTTAAGGTAAAAGCTCAGTGAAATTATACATGCTCGTGGAAGATTTTGTCCTGAGGCCCCTACCGAGATCTGTTGTTGACTGCGCCAACACTACCGTTTCTATTAATAATAGCTGCAATGCCCTCAAATAACACAACGCGATTCTATCTAAAACTGCACGCTTAGTTCCAACAGTTCTTACGCATTTACAGGTACGCAGCCTTCCCCTCATCACTTCTATGAAGTTTCTCAGCGTAGTTACGTGCTTGTTGCGGAAGCCATGTATCTGCTGTTTTCCCCTTTAATTCTTTAAGCAGAAAGTTACTGAAGAGTTGGAGTGAATATACACAGATGACAACGGTGCGGATTGTAACTAAATTCAAGAATAAAAATAGTTCTATTCGTTCATTTACGCTCAAGTGGGGAGAGAGAGAGAGAATAAACATCTTTAATTTGGAGCTTAATGGTGCAGGATGGTGAGAGCACCGGTGGGGTACGTCCGCTAGTGCGGGATGCTCTGGTCCTTGTTGGCTGCTCGTGCCTTCTCTATCAGCATGCGCTGGGTCGAGAGGTCCGAGCTGGACAGCCGGTCCACCCACTGCTCGTACGTGGGACGGGGATTGGTTGAGGGATGGGTATTGTTGGAATTCCCAGACAAGATGGTACAGAGTGCCTGGATGGGGGCGAAAATGGCAGATACTATAATATTGGGTGGTGTAGATATGGTGGAGGAGGGTGCGTTGGGGGTAGGAGTTAGTCTGTAGCCGGCGGAGTGTGGTCGCTTCGGCTTTGGAAAGGTGGGAGTTGGGTGGGGAGAACCGTTGACGCTCGTGCCTGAAGTGATAGAGAATGTCCGCCTAGCAATTCAGTGTGTGGGGGGCCTTCTCGGTGTCTTGGCTCTCTTCAGAAATAGCCCGGAGGGTGGCAAGTGGGGATATGGGATTTATTGGTGTCTTTCCGCAGAAAGATATTTTCTCGCGCAAGTTGGAACTGTATTCAGAGCTTTTTATTCTAGCCTCGGGCTAACACACCAGCTCTGGACATTGAGAGTTTCCGTGCCTATTATTAATTATTTCCAGGTCACTACCGGGATCACCATGGGTCCTACGACGGCCTTCTTCACATCTTGGCGGCAATAAACGGAATACTCGTCGTGACTTGGGCGGTGAGGCTTGCTCTGAGGAAGGGGAAACAGCCACCATGCAAAGTTCAACGGGAAGAAGTAAAGCCAGCTTCCTCGTAAATTTACTCCGTAGTTACGGTGGGGACTGAAGGAGACAGCGTGAGAACTCATCGAATCTGCTTTGAAGCACTGCGGAGGCTCGGAGGAAATCAGCAAAACACCTTGCCAGAGCTGAGGCTCCGAGTTTCTGAGCTACTCAGTTGATGCAGCGATAGTGACCACAAAATGCTTAACCGGCTGGCACTAACGTCTGCTTTCCTGCATCACGTTTTTTAAACGCAACCTCTGCTGCAAGGTGGATGTATCATCCTAGCATGGTTCCCTGCATGCCGCAAGCATTGAGGTTTTCGTTTTTTAGACCTTGTGGATGGAGTTGCGACTCCAATAGTACTGCGCATTGTGATTATATGGCGTCAGGCTGACTTGTGAAAAAAGGTCCATGGCTATGCCGCCAAATAAATAACGCAACCCAAATGAGGGCTTTCGTTCTTTATGCTTTTGTGCGAACCAACATACATGCATACATGCATACATACATACATACATACATACATACATACATACATACATACATACATACATACATACATACAAACATACATACATACATACATACATACATACATACATACATACATACATGCATACATACATACATACATACATACATACATACATACATACATACATACATACATATACATACATACATTTGCATACATACATTGCAACACGGCAGATCATTGAACATTATCCTGTTTTTGTTTGTATAACAAAGTTACTCGCATCTATGGCTCTGCTCTGACGTATTAAAAACTTTTTACCAACTTGCCTGACAAACTATTCACAACTACAGATCAAGCTCATCGTTACTGCTTTTTCCTAGGGTTTTAGAACGGATAATCAAGAACATAATTTATAATTGTTTACTCGTCGAGGGTCAATTTGGACGCAGCAGTTCACCTTTTGTCCGGAAATCTGTCGAAAAGTTTTATTACGCATTAAAGGATCTATGAAATAGCGTTTCATTGAAGAAGCGTTTTCGGGCAAATCTTATAGAATCGGGACTTTTCTTACTTCCACAAAAGGTTAGATATAAAAAATATATAATTGTGCTAAAAGAACTAGAAACTTACGGCCGTGCGAGCTAATACAGGATTACGTTGAAGTAAGAAAACGAGCCACACAACTTCAAGAAGTTCAACCAGATAAAGGTAGTATAAAGCATTGTGCAGCGCAGGAATTCACTCTCGGAGTATTACTTTTTATTTTATGCGGATATGATGTAAATTCTGAAGTTAATACATGGAGACATGATACAAATGTCTTCTTTACGAGTTGATATCTGGTGTTAATCCGACAGCGAGGAAATTCCTCTTTGCTCCTTCAATTAAAGTTACGCTTGAATTAATGAAATTAGTTTAAGCATGACAACGATAGTAATTTTTCGCCCCTGAAATAAACAGCATAGAGCTTCTACTGAATGCTTCTCCAATAACGCTTACTAATTCGAGTCGATTTTGGGCCGCTTAATCCTGAGTTTGGTTAGACCAGTCATGTGAATGGTTTGCAGTCAAGGCGCATAATTTTCATACACCCCACAAATTTACACGTGCGACCAAAAAACGCAAAAATGCGGCTGTATTTTTCTTTAACCTATTGACATTTTTAATACTGTCATTTCGTCGCCCATCTAGTAAAACAAACTCAGACACGTTGTTTGCTTAAAAAAAGAAGTATTAAATTCGGAGTATTTTTCTACAGCAGCAATCCGTGAAACACTCTGTAAGTACGTTAAACAAACTCCAACAAATTATTTGCTTGAAAAAAGAAGCATTAAATTCGATCTATTTTTTGAGTCAACAGACAGCAGAAACGCGCGAAAGACTTTACAAGTACGGCCTTCTCAAAAGGTGATTTGATGCCGGTATACTACACGAAGACTATAAATGCGACTATTAACATTTAACCAACCAATAATTGAGCAGGCAAGTACTGTACGATTTGGTAATAATCCGTGAGTAAAAACATATAATCGCTACATAGTAGCACACTGCAACGAATGCTCTTCTCTGGTCAAATAAGCTGTATATAGACGAAGTATAAAGCAGAAAGTTTTACTGGTACATTATGATACTCCCTAATTGTATTTCAACGCGAAATTTTAACGAGAGATCACTGCACGTCGAAAGACAACAAAACATCGCTCATGTGTGCGATTATGGGGAGACCAGTAACTTGACTTTGCGTTAGTGTTCTTCTGTATTGCCCTATACGTAATAAATCCGTGACTGTTTGTGTGGATATTGTCTTTGTAGTTGCCATATACCTTTGTTAGCATTGCCTGGTGTGTTTCTATGGTATAAAAGAATTTGTTGTCGGACGTATTTACTGGAACGATGGCGCAGTCAGAAAACAAATGTTTTCCTTTTGCCGCGTGCTTTTTGTATCTTTATGTCCAAAGAACAGTATTAACTAAAACAGAAATGAATGATTGAATTGTTTGGCTACTCATCAGACGTATTTTCCTTGGTTTAGTTTTGCACAACATCCCATCTCACAATTGTTTACGTCATTTACATGTTATATGATTGTGGCATTCATGCAATATTCCCCGATGAGATGAAGCTATGTGTAAATAAATAAGTGAAGAAATAAATACATTATTAAACAAAGAAATGCAGTCTACCTTTCACGGAGGAAGTGTTCGCACACAGGACACGTAAGAACGTTCGTCTTGAACGAGCAAGCAAGCATGCTGAAAACTAAGTGACTTCTGCATAAATGCTGAGCTGCTTTCCGCTACCGTCCTGGCCCTTGACTTTTGCGCTGTTTTATTCGTACTCAAGCAAGCACGCCGGCTGAACAAAATCCACACTGTGGAAAATCTGAAGCGTACTCTACGGTTGTGGCGTCGTTACACCCGAGACCACAGGGGCCACATCGATCACCCGCTCCAGCGGACTGTGCATGGCGGCGTCCCAAGATACGTGTCCGGACCTCTCTCTTGTGAAAGGTCTTCAAAGGTTATCGTGAAAAACCCGGAAGAAACTTTAAGAAGCGACCACTACATAATAGCAACGTGTGCATCTGCTGCCAAAACACGACAAAAGCAAGGCAAAGCGCTCCTCACAATTGGGAGATGTTTAGAACCCGTACAAAGACACAAATACACCGCAAAACTTTCAAGACTGGGTGACGTTACTCCACGCTGATGTAAAGGCTGAAACCTATGAACTCACTCTCACTTCAGGCGCCCCCGCTGTAGACAAGCACTTACTACCCATTCGGGAAACTCGAGAGGGACTCATGAAACGATGGAAGTGTCAAACCCACAATTGAAACTTCAAACTGGGCATTGTAAATATGACAGAATAAACCAGGAAATACGGAGGAACACCAATCATGCAGAATTGGCTGCACATTTGTCATCAACTAAATAGGCGCACTCGGTGTATCCCGCACATGGTCCCTATTTAGGCCCCTTGTTGTACCCCCCGGCAAACAAATAGCAAGGCGCACAAGCAATCAGGAAACATATGCACCAGTATCCTGGTACTGACGACCAACTGCTTCAGGATCCGAAGGCAAAGCCAAAGGGCAGCACCAACATTGCGGTGCCACAAAAAAGATACACGGGCGCTACGAAAGCACAGCTTGATGCACCTGCTTCCCTACAGGAAGGGAAGCAGGCTCTCTTCTTCCTAACCAGAAACACCTCACCGGGTAGGGACAAAATCCCAAAGATTTTGCGTAATCTCGACGAGAAATCGATCGATCGGTTCACGGAGTACTTCAATGCTGTATGGTACAATAGCTTCACCCGAATTGAAGAACGCAGATGTCAAGATGATACCTAAGCCAAATAAACCAATCGGTTAGACCCACTCAGACCATCTCTCAGACATCTCGCATCAAAAAACTTTTTGAACATGTAGTGCTACATTGCCTCCAACCGTACACTGAGGACCACGGATTACTTCCGCATTCCCTCTTCGGATATTGAGCACGTCCTTCCACACAGGATGTTCTCCTTCAGCTTAACGAAGAAGTGATCCTGAGTGCATCGCGCAAACAAGCAAGAGTGGTTCTTGCCCTCGACCTCAAAGGTGCGTTAGCCACCAAAACATACTAGGCAACTTCAGCTCGACCAACTACGGTGTTAAGGCCTACAACTACGTCTACTCATTTTTCATGGACCGGACAGCCACGATTGTCCTCGGGCCTCTCGCAACTAACAAGATCCACTTACCGAACAAAGGAACACCCACAGAGGGTGGTTCTCTCCCCTTTACTTTTAAATATAGCAATGATGGGGCTTGTTGCGAACTGTATAGGAAGAAGATGAGGCTCCTGGAACATACCGCACCAGTATCATCATCATTGTACAATCAGTCTGTCATCGCCATTAAAGCCTTTTATGAGGGTGTCTGGCGGCTCCGTTTCCTGGCGGCTCAATTGCAACGCGGTGGTCGCGCCGTAGCATATGGTGCCGAAACCCAAAAGAAAACGAGCGGCTCCCAACGACGTGGACAACTGGAAACGGTTTGTCGAAGCGACTTCGTCCTCCTCGGAACCGCGCCCAGGGAGACACCGCGCGGACCTGACTGCCTGCCGAGCGAGTAAGCCGGAGATTTTCACGCCACGATGGACCGCTGAAAGCAAAACGCCCTGCCAGGCGAGCCCAAGCGTCAAAGATATTGAACGAGGCGACAGCGCTCATCGAGAGCGGCTGCTCTGACCGAATAGCCCTCAGAGAGGTGATGGACAAACTCATGGCCAGCCGCGAGGAGTTTCTCAAGATCGACGCCCAGGTCTTGGACTCGATTTCTGTCGAGGAGCTGGAAAGGGAGTACGAGTCGGTGGCGCACTACAACGACCAGATGCTCGAGGCTCTGAGTCGCCTTACCTGCCGGCTCGAGGACCTCAGTGTCAGCAGCACGGCGCACCCTCGGCTGAGATGACTACGTCACTTATCCCAACGACAGCTACTTCATATATCTACGGACCTGGTCTCCCAATGCTTACCATCAAACGTTTTCATGATGACGTGTGTCAATGGACGTCATTCTGGAAGCAATTCAATGGCGCAGTCCACACCAACCAGGCTATAACCACCACCGACAAGTTTCACTACCTCCGAAACTACCTGGAAGGGGAAGCAGCAGCTGCCATTGCCGGACTGCCAACAAAAGAGGCGTGCTGTGAAAGTGTCATCCAGCTGCTCAAGGACAGGTTCGTCGACAAAAGCCGGATCGTACATAGGCATTTCCGCATGCTCCGTGAGCTGCGCAACGGGACATCTCCATTGGATACGGAAGAGCTGCGCAGACTTTACGACTGCGTCCAGCTGAATGTCCGCTACCTCAACGTTTTGGACGTTCCAACGAGCAGCGTCGCCGCCATGCTATACGACATTTTGCTCGAGGTCTTGCCGGATGGCATCGTGGTTGCATTTCATCGGCAGATTCGGCACGTCCGCCTCAAGGAGAAAGCACAGTGCACGGCATCATCTTCTGGGGAAGAAAACGTAACGGCTTGCCGGCAACTGGAGCGACTTTTGAGGTACACGCAGATCGAGCTCGAGGAAAGAGGGCAATGTTGTCCAGTAGGGATTTCTACCGAATCGAGTGACCTCCTCGAACGTAACGGCCATTCCACCTCGGTACTGCACGCCTCGCATGCTTCCATGCCTAAACGCAACGGGTGCTTCCTTTGCAAATCGGCAAAGCCCAACACCCAGGCATGCAAGGTTTCGTTGAGCATCGAAGACAAAAAGAAGCTGCTTGCAAAGCAGAACTGATGTTATATATGCACGATGGTGGGCCATCGATCAAAGGAGTGCCGAACACACATAATATGTTTGGCATGAAAGGGAAGGCACGCAACCGTCATGTGCGACCCAGGCTACAAGGTAGTCCACAGTGAAACCACCTCCAATTTCGCGGTGCAGACGCAGGCCACCAAGTTGGCATCTCCTGGCCTCGCTAGCTGCCAGCAGGACGAAGGAGTGCACCTCCAGACATTCAGGTCATGGTTCATCGGTCCCAACAACGCAAGTTACGTACGAGGCATTTTAGACGTTGGCAGCCAGTGAACAAGACCTCGCGGCAAAATTGGGACAAAAAGTCGCGGGAGAGACGAGCCTAGCTGTACATTCATTTGCGTCAGACATCCCTCCAGAAGTACGACGATATCGAATAGTTGGACAGCGACCACGTAGCCATGCAGTTTGGCGACGCAGAGCATGGTCTCCAGGCAATTTCTGTACCAACGATTTGTCCGAATGTCCCAAATACACAAACGAACACTGATTTTATGAAACATCTGCGGACGTTTGGCTACAGAATTGCTGATCTTTGTTTCTTTTGATATGCTCCGCCCCAGTGTTTTAAATTCACGCATTTTTTTTCAATAAACTCAATTGGAAGTTAGTGCTTGTGCCCGTCGCCTCCCTGTGTTTTCTGTCGTTTTTTTTTGGCGCTACACGAAGTCATGTCTTGTATAGACACCAGGCCATAATGGCTTAGGCGGAAACCAGCAAGTACATTCTGTTGCTAGAGCGTTTACCCACCGAGCGCCGCATCAGTCAGACCAAGTCCTACAACCCATCCCCCCCACAGTACCACGTAATTTTACAGCACTAAAGTCTCTCACGCCAGAAGCTCCAACCACCACACAAAAAAATCTCAGTCTACAACAAGCCACTACCTCGCGACGTCTGTAGACTAACACGTACACGCCCATAAACATATTACACGCCATCTACCCGGACCAGTTCCCCTCAAACAAATGCCCTGACAGCCCCGACGAATACGGACCTCTCTACCCCTTCACATGGGCCTGCCAAAACACCCAATCTGTCCTTGCAATTCCCAATCCGTTACCCTGAGCAATGGGACGTTGCACTGACCAGCTCAGACCGGAACGACCAGTTTATGCTGACCACCAGGGCTCGAGCAACGGCGCAACACTGTGGAGCCTTGGATTAAGGGCGCCACCACCTCAGGAAGCAAATAAACATTGGCTCTATAACATTAAAAGCTATTCCTCCTCTTCCTCCCCTTTTTCGCAGCTTATATGGTCGCTTTTCAAAACAGTTTTCTTTTGAAACAGTTGCGTGACAAATACAGTTGCGTGACAAATACATGCGGCATGTAGGCACAATTTTCAAAGCTTTGTTCGTTTTCGCGCCGAGGGAGTGGTAGAGGAGCAGAGAACGAAAGAGTGGAGATAGCGTGCAGGAAAAGGGGGAGACCGAGGGAGAGAGACAGTTTAAAATTTATTTATGCCACGGGTATTAGGAAGAGGGGTGGCGAAAGCCCATAGGGCCGCCGCGATGCCCAGTGCCCGCGACGTCACCAATCCTTGATCGGCGCTGCCTGGGCTCCCCGGGACCTGTTCCCACAGGGTGGAGGGGAGAGGGGGTATCGAGAAGCTGTACGCTCACTAAGGGAATGGTAGTGACTGTCCAGAGCCGCATATGCAGAACAATTAGGAGAGTTCTCGGAATAATGGCCAAGTAACCATGGAGACAACAATCTAGAAGCGAGCAGTGCCAGCTGCTTCTGCCTCGATGGGTCTTGCGATTCCTGCGACCACTCGTACGCGTTTAAAGGGACACGGAAGTGATTTGTAAACATTGCGGGATTACTAGCGCAAATTGTAGTCCGGAGTCTATAGGCCATGTTTTGACAACTCTGAGCGCGTTTACGCGAACTTATTTAGTAGAAAAATCAATTCGAAAATGCTGTCCTCCTTTCTGCCCCCTCGCCCATTTTCTGTGGCGTTTTCATGTGTCGTCAGGAGGAGATGAGTTGGCAATTGGCTGCGATACTGCACGGCTCGCCGACCTTCCGACAGAGTCAGTCGGCCCAGCATTTAGTCCGCCGGCCGCCGTCGGGTCGTCGCAATTCGCTCGCGCAGTTGAAACTAAGCCACAACACGCTTGTGAATGGGAGAATGTGCCTTTCTTTACTTTGTTAGTTTGAACACTGTATCAAGCTTCGAGTCCGGGTCGCTCCACACAAGCGCTGCACAAGTGCACATGCGACGCTTCGCTGACTTGTACGCTCTACAGTAGAAAAATTTAAGGCCACTTGAAGGCGGGAGAAAAGTCATCGAATTCAATATAGGTACTAAGGAAATAAAATCAACAGAAACGTTTACCGTACAGCGCAAAACTAGAGAGCAGGAAGCACTTTTTTATGCTGGGTGAACAAGCACAGCGGTCAGCAGCAGCACCACAGATCTGTGAACGCTTTTCCGTCTAAGAAATGAAATTGCCAGACGTGATATATTCTGGAAGTTTGGGGGACGCTTACTGCACGAGCGCTATACAACAAATAGTCACCTAAAGTACTTGAAATGCTAAAACCAAATTAGTGTAAACTGATTGTCCATTATATACCTTATATATCCAACCTCGGCAGCGCTGGCTCGTGGCCGAGTGGTCGGAAGCTCTAGAATTGTTGTTTTCGAAGTCGCAAGTTCGATTCCCCGAGGGTGCATGCTTCTTTTTTGTAAATTGATTTTTTATTTTGCGGCCGAGGTTTTCTAAATTGAGTTCACCATTTTTGAGCCGTTACGTTCACTGCTCCACGAGCGAGATCGCAGAACGTGCGCATACTGACAATGACGCGCTAGCAAGTTCTCGTTGGCGTGCTGTTGCCACAAGCACCGACTACTTGCGGGCAGTGGGCACAGACCATAATCAGCAGATCCTTGGCCTGGTGCGAACACGTTTTTTACGATACAGGTATGAGTGAGGCAAGCTCCGAATATGCGGGAAAAGCGCATGGTATTTGAGCGACTGCGGTGACGCGGAGGGCGTTCATCCACTGAGTAAGCCTCGGCTGTGCCTGAGGCATTTTACAGCTGACAACCCGGCAGAAGCGCGGTACGACGATTACTGAGTTATCGAGAATGCTCATCCAACGATGCCGCCGGATGTCAAGCATGTTGTTTTACAAAACCAAACCCGAAACTTGTCTGAATGCTTAGACCTTAGACATCTAAGGTCTTAGACATCGTCCAATCAAGGTGCATCTCCTCCTGTCGTCACATCCTTTAGCTGGTGCAGCCGCCGCAGACCGCACATGGTAGTTTTTTCTTTTTCCCGCTTGATAAAATAATTACCGACTTATCAACCGGATAAACGATGAAAAGTGTGGTAATTTGAGCGATTCTACGCAGTGCAAGCAAAACCTGGGAGCTTGACAAATTCACTTCAGTGTCCCTTTAAGATCAAATTTGCAGACGGTGCGGGCGGTAGAAGGGTAGGAATGGAAATGACGGTGACGAAAGGCCGATACCGGTGAGCAACAACAAAAGGAGCGACAGGAAGCCGATGCCGCTGCTACGGCTAGCAAACGGGATTTACTGAAACACTGATTAAATAGCTAAGCATGGTTTGCACGCTTTGCGTAGGGCGTGCGAGAAACGTCGCGTTGCGTTTTTCTGAAGCCAGATGAAGGCATGCGTTCAGGTCGAGCCTCAAGTTCGCTAGGGAGAGGGACTAGACGCTCACGCATTCCGAACAATTCACCATTGAGATTTCGATTAATTTTTGTGTTAATTTCTCGCAACAAATTTGGTGTGTTTTAATTAGGAAAAATGTACCCTCGGTTATGCATTTTTGTTTTTCTGTCAAGGCGCCGAAAGTTTGTTTTGCTTCAGACAATGTTAGCATGCATCAACCATGCCACCATGCAGTGTTAGTAGTTGGGAAAGCTTGCATATATATACTTCGCCTCCTTACGCGATGTTAGGGCAAAACTATACTTTAACGTACAGTCGCCGTGTGTACAGACCCCATAAGCTAAAATCGGCTTCAACAAAGCGAGGTCGAAGATGGACGCAGGAAACGTGCAGGCGTTCGTCAATGTATGTTGGGTATAGAAACACTAATAGCTGTGTGGTAAGCCACAAAGCACAGCAATGGGAATCAACGACGGCTACACCTGATGTTTGTTGTGGAAGAGCGTGTTAAAATCGGTGCAAGCCGGTAAGATGCGCAAGCCGTCTGCATCTCGGCCGGGCCGTTGATCCCCATTAAGTGCTGCTTGTTGAGAGTGGCTCATGAGTCAGGCGCTGGCCCTTACATCTGTGTGCAGAGTGGTGTCATTAGAGAGCAGCACCCCCCCCCCCCTCTTAAGGAGATGCTTATATGATTGATAGAGGGCGCTAGCGGATTAGAACGGCCATATTTCGGTGGGCCTTGGAGGCCATTCTCATTGAGTGGCTTTGTCGCTCCCTTACATTTCACGTATGAGGAGAAGGGGAGTGCATTCTTTGTGACCGCCTGTCTGTAGTTTCTGCGTCGCATCGTCACTACCGGTTTCTGGGTGCTTTGCTTCGCGTAAGGCGGCGGCTGTGTGCCGAAGGCGATTGAGGACAGACCTTGTCGGGTTACTTAATTTGAGTAACCATACTTGACTCTCCTGCGAGTGAGTGAGTGAGTGAGTGAGTGAGTGAGTGAGTGAGTGAGTGAGTGAGTGAGTGAGTGAGTGAGTGAGTGAGTGAGTGAGTGATTGTTGTTGGCAAGCACATGGATCTAGACTTGCAATGTGTGCCAGCAGTTGCTCCGCCACCCAATCAACACCTTTCGAAAACTATTCATTACACATCACCAAGTGTCACCAAAGTTTGCGTCCTTAATAAATTGGAAGCCTAGACCCAATATGTCGCGCTTAGAGATGCAGTGCCCGTTGAGGTGTATGATGTCCTCGAAAAAAGCGTCTGGGGCGGCTCTCCCTGGGAGTTTTTCAAACAAAGCTGCTGCTCCATAATTAAATCTGGGCAGGCAGATAAGGTGTGTGATTCCACTCGGTACACACGTAATATAACACAGTGGCTATCAGGCAAGTTTCAGCTCATAAAGCCACAAAGGCGTTTGTGCTGAATTCGTCTATAAGCGGAACAGCAAAGAGGCCTCAGCCCTTTTGTTTCATTTGGTTACACCAGTTTAGTAATGCGCACGCCACAGGGGCCTAGAATTTATAATACTACCCTGATTTTCAATGGGCCGACCACGTTAAAGAAGCAAACAGGTGAATGCGCTTCTTAGGCCAACTTGCCGGCGGCTTCCTTTCCTGGCACTCTTTCGTGTGAAGGAAGCCGCTGAAAGTGCACATTTAGTCCGTACTCATCGAGCCGCTGGGTTAGACGTAAACTTGCATTGACATGTACCCTTTGCGGCAGCTCCATTCTGTAAAGCACATTGCAATGACAGCACGCTCCCTAATAACCGCCGCGCCCTACGATATGGTCGTACTCCTGATCAGAACCGGTATCTTTAACCCAGCTTTCAACTCTGTACTGGACGCCCTTGGCCAGGACATTTGGCAACGGTACATTAAAGTGCAGGACAGCCTTTTCATTAAAAATCCCATCACGTGTCCATAGGCACGAATAAAAAAAACAGCCGGAAACAAAACCGTTTCATGTTGAAAGCTTAGATATAGGGCGATTTGAAAGATTATGTAATCTTTTCCCAGAATGTTGCCGCAACGTCTCCCTGAGGCAGTATGACCACGGAGTGAGTTCACGACATTTACGACACTTCGGTACTAAGCGCTTGGTAAGGAGCCAGATTTGCGAAAGCAACGTGCATGGCTAAACTCTTGAGCCATAAGGAACAAGAAAGGAAAACCTCCTCACCTTTTCGCCGAGCTTCTCCAGAGAATTCTGGGGGCATGCTCCTAGCTTGGGTATCTGCCGCAATAATGGCATTCGTGCGCTTCGCTGACAGCGGCCCCTAATCGCATGAAGTCACCTGTATTGACTGTCCACCGCAGAGGGAACTCGTGGCATACGTACCGTAAAGGATTGTTGACAGGTGCGGCCCAGTGCTGCCGTAAAGCGCACTCGGACTTCCCTGTTCGCTTCCTTGTAGCGCTGATGGAACTCACTGCCAACCATCTGAAATGATCGACACTGAAAACCAAATATAGCCCCCACGTCTCTTCCACACGTACCAGCAATCATAACCAAATCTCTAAACGGCGTGTACAGCTAACCCCAGAGAAAGCAGAGCGCAAAGGCCGCCGCAGACTTTCAACAGACTTCTATTCGATGTAAGCTTAGCCCAAAAAAGTGTAAGTCGTCAGTATGCACGCAACATACAGTGGTCGTCCAAGTGCCCACAGACAGGAAGTATATGATAAGAAATTTAGCTACCTATGATACTGCGGCCACTGCTGTCTGCTGAGCTAAAGCGTGCACATGAAGCAATGTCAACTATTTAGAAATGTCCTGCACTGGTACAATTACTACCGGTGACCGTTTTGTTTCACAAGCAACACCCCAACCTTACGCACTCCCGGTGGTATGTTGCGGGTCCAAAATCTTATATCAATTTCTACTTGTGAGCACACAGAAAAAACATTCTCCCGCTTCCAAGCTATGTTTCTACGCAATTGTTAAGACGCTACGCGTAACATAAGTAGAAAATAATGACATTACTGGTCACTTCGACCAAGAAGGGTGTTTCAACCCATTCACTGACAGGATAACGATCTTGAGTGAGAAGCCGTATTGAACACTGCTGTCACTCCATTGCAGCGCGAACAGGAAGCTCTCCTGAGATACATACGCGACCCTATTACTAGTTGTTTTCGAGTCCACAGTTCTCTATAAGGAAGACTAAACTTGTATTGGTATTTGACCGACCGGGTGATGGGTGAAATTAGCGGGTAAATCACAATTGGAGCGGCTATCACCAGAACGTCGTTCGAGGCAGAAATATCAATTACTCTTACATGATCCCGACCGTACATCCCACCGAAAGTCCTCGACATATAAAATCCGAGGTCATATATCTTAATGACCTTTGGGTATGCTATGTAGAAAGAGCGCGGCGTGCGCGCATGCGGGGGTGGGGGGGGGGACGTGAAGTTAATGTGACAAGGAGAGACGCGACCGTGAGGAAGTTGGATTTTCATACGCAGCAGTCTTTGCAGGGTACCCGCACAGCCAGGACCATGTAACGCCCTGCATTTCAACAAAAGTTCAGATTTGGCGAAATTTCCACCCTTAGTCGCTACAATAGCGTACCGTAAAAACCCGCGTATAATACAGGTTTTTTTCCACATTTTACTAAGTAAAATTTGTGCCTCGTATTATATGTGGATCGCAAAGTTTTTAGCCGAAAATTTGCACTTTCGGTTTCGGTTTCAGCGGAGGGTGGGACATCTTGCGGTGGCGTTAGCTGGCTGCTGCTATAGTGCCTAGAAATCTAGGCACTATACTGCTGCTTCTCTCAGCCGGCGCCATTTTGATTGTTTTGACCACGCGAAGTATCGGCACGTTCACCGCAAGTCTATCACGATGTCGGGTGCACGAAGGCAGTATTCAGCGGCAATTAAAAGAAAAGTTATTTTATGTACCGAGACCATCAGGAGTTGCCCCGCAGGACGGCAGTTCGCCGTCACCGAAGGCAGCATTCGCGGGTGGAGAAAGCAACTGGTGCTTGACTGGATAAAGTCTGTGTGGTGTCGGCGGCCTGGAGCACTGTTGGGGGTTCCCGTCAGGGCTCGTGCTGGACTCCTGTCGCTGCCACCTGGCCGATTCCGTGAAGAAGTTGTTGCGCGAACCCCGCATTTAACTCATTGTCATTCCAGGAGGAATGACATCCCAGCTGCAACCGCTAGACGTTTGCATCAACAAGCCTTTCAAAGACTGCATCAGGTCCTGCTACCAAGAGGGGATGAGGTCAGGAGACCCGTAAGTGACAGCTACCGAATGGCTGACGCGGGCTTCTCCAGCGGTGCTTTGTGGCTGGATCGCGGATGCGTGGGCCAGCATCCCAGAGGAGCTCGTCAGTCGCTCTTTTAAGAAATGCGGCATCTCGAACGCCCTTGATGGCACTGAGGACCACTTTCTGTGGGAAGACATTTCCAACAAGGCGACTTCAGGAGACAGCGGCAGCGAACCTGACGATGACTGAACGCACGTCGGGAGACAGTACCAGTGAAAACTGACAATGACTTAAGGGTAACTGCTGTGCAAATAAATGTTTTCTGTGCTCTTTACCTCGTATTATATCGGATGAAAACTTTTTTTCTGATTTTGCTCTCCCCGAATTACACCTCGTATTATACGCGGGTTTTTACGGTAAGTATGATAATCTTGAGAAACCAAAAAATAAATAAAAAAAAATGTATAGAAATACGTAAACTGGCGAACCGTGTAACGCCCTGCATTTCTATAAAAATGCAGGTTTCACGGAAGTTCTGGCTTCAATCGTTATAGTAGAGTCAATGGAGATAATTGGCTGAACAGAATTTTGAAAAAAAAAAAAAAAACAGAAGAATAAAAGTACCAAAAATAGCGAAAATGGCGAATCGTGTAACGCCCTTCATTTACGCAAAAATGCCGATTTGGGGGAAGTTACACCTGTAGTCGTTATAATAGCGGGAATGCAGATACTTGGTCGGAGAGACTTCATAAAAACAAAAAAATTTGGCGCTAAAGAACTCACACTCTACACAAGCGGCATAAGAATGTGCAATTCAGAGAATTAGTCGACAATTATCTGAATCGCTGCAGTTTTTTTTAAGAAATAGCTCCTTGCATTAAAGGAGAAGTTAATCCCGTTTTACGCGACCACGAAAATCGGCCTTGTGTTCACTTCATCGCCTGTCCTGACCTGTTAGGCGCGAGCTGGAAAGAGAGCTGGGCTCCGGGGTGGTGATAAGGATATTTCGTTTTCGAATAGGGCGGGAAAGGCAGCACCAAAGAATATTTTTAACAGCGAAGCTGCTGAGAAAATCGTTTGTGTATGGTGTCCGCAGTTAAAAATACCAAGAAAATGCCGAGTGCTCCCGCGCGCGCGCCTCAAGCGCACGTTCGTCAAGATAAGCCTACCCACTTAAGGAGATTAGCCAATATTGGCCGAGAGATAGAGACAGAGGGGAATCTGCAGTGTTCGCCGCGCTCCTCGACTGCAGGTTTGTCAATCCAAGCACACCAAGTCTTAGGGAGAGCCACCACTACAATGTTCGTAGTATAATGTAGTACAATGTACGAACTGGCCCTTCAGCAAACCCTTCTGTACTTGGCCAACATTGGCCGACATTGGGCCAACATTGGCCAACATTGGCCAAAGATTGGCCAACATTGGGCACAAAAAAACTCCAGCGTTCGCCTTATCATGGTAAAACTTCCTCAGAACGACAAAGAGACGTCATAGCGTACGCCCCTCGTGCGTTCGAACTCGTGTCGTCGTGCGTATGCGCTCTGTAGCGTAGAAGAGCCGCGATTTGAATGTCGAAGCTGCTGTAGGTGATCATTCACTCCACATGGCCCAGTCGCGACAATTCGCTTGGCCGAGAAAGAGTCCGCGCTTCGAGAGGCTCGGCGTGCAAAGCATCCGCTAGAGACGATAAGTCGCGCTTGCTGAGTGGCGTATACGAAAACGTCGACGAAGACGACGAGCTCACTCTGACCTTGCTCAACATTAGGTCATTGAACTGGCATGCCGCCCACTTCAACCACGACACCCAAACTATTCTAAAACTCAACTTTCTGCCCGTCAGTGATCACCTACAACATCTTCGCTATTCAAGTCTTGCTGGTGAGTACAAGCTTCCCTGAAGTTTTTTGAATACCTCACTAGCCGACCTGTTTGTCCATCGTTCCTGGCTTGCGAAACTATGAATAGATGCACAACACCTGAGCAGGTGCTGCTAGCCGTCCGCAATTCGCTCATCTGCAATTAACTCAGATTATAGGCGCCTATGGTGCCGGCGGCAAACGTCCGTAATATACATGCTTCTATGTTTACGTCCCATTCGGTGCAAACCAATTTTAACGATTACCTCTCGCAGCGCGTCACGATGCTTGGAAAGCGATAAAACTAATAAACAAGATGATGCGTAGCCGTTGCGCCAGCACGTGCAGTGCTGTCACAACCGCCACGCAAAAACATTTTTCCGAAATAAGGAAGTCTGGTGTCGAGACTAAACGCCCTCTGTACAGACAACCAATCAAGTAGTTAGCTCATCAGCTGCAACAACGTGTGCACACAAGTATCTTTCCGTACACATCCCACGCACGTGAAGGTCTCATTTGCAACAAAGCGCGAAAACATTGCGTTTTCAGCAATGAATTACTCTGGAAATTCGGCCAAATGGCTTTCTGGCTCTCTGCGCATTCCTGAGGACAGCTTTGTAAGCATTATGTGGTTTGGTTTCTGGAAATCAAATTATACGAGTCATACTATGCACGCACGTTACAAGAAAGCAATAACACAAAACACATCAACTAGTCTGACAGCAACGTTCGAGTCGGAACAACGAGAAAATGCATGTGCATTTGATCACATCTTTAATGTTGACGCTCCTTAACCATTATACCCATTTCTATACGCTCAAAACATGCTTTGAGTCCTCATGCTCCATGATGTTAGCAGCGACGATCGGTTGCATGTTTCGGGGCTAATTCGGAAATATTTTACACGTTTTAAACGCGCAGGTTTGCTTTGCTGCAAAAGTCTTGTGTCTTTGAAGCACGAAGCGTTCTAGCGCGAGGCGTAGGAAAACGAGTGTCCCGGTGTGTGTTTTTTTGTGCGCGTTATGTTCTAGAGCGTGGCGTTGGAAAACAAGTGACCCCAAGTTTTTAGTACCGTGAGTACATAAAAGGACGATGACGACATGAGGCGCTGACAACAAACCAAACAAACCAAACCAAACCAAAACGGCGCTTTTGATACTTCAATCCCATAAAGATGTACAGTTCTCGGATCACATCTGCTGATTTTCAACCTTCCTTTTCCTGTCAAGGCGTGCCTGAACACGTTTGGATGATTAATGGTAGTGCAAATTACCTCTAATTGTAGTGCCAGTTTCCATTCTGTTGTCGAGGGATAGTTTAGTTTCCGCTTGTACCTGGGGCAACGCATTCATATTTTCCTTTGCTGTGGGTAATTGTGTTGGCCTTGAGACGACCACATGCGTACTTGGGGGTCATCATGGTGTTGACCGGCTGACCTTCCATTCCGGTAGGTGTGGCGTCTTTCATCTTGAGTGGCCCTAGCCGCCTCGCCCCATCTGCCAAGACACCAAGATTGGGTGCCAGGCACCGGCATCTCGCTGTCGTAATAAGGAGCGGCTCTTCTAGAAGATCCGTTGTTCGGTGCAAGGATAAACGATTTTCAGGACAAGGAACGTAGAATCTAGTAGCGGAGAGATATTCAAAGCGTGTGCCATTGTTGATCAGTAACGCTGACCTTGAAGGACCCGGAGTGCTGCTTCGCGAACTTATAGCGTGATACAAGGCACCGCAAACGTTTACATCGTTCGAGAAGGCGTAAAAGGACTCTTCGTACTCGGCTGTAACTGTCTGCGCAAAAAAAGAAATGCTTGGGCTGGTGTAGCTCTGATGCGAGGGATGAACAACGCGACTCGCACCAAAACAGCTTTCGCTGCTGCAGAGTATGCACAGTACAGTGGCCGACATGTGTGCTTTTTTTTTTTTAATTCTATTCACATATATGGTGTAACGGTTAAGTTTTGTATTTATTTCACTAATAAACAGACAAGTTCCCTAATTTTACTAATTTCGATGATTTCACTAATAAACAGTCGCCCCTCCCCTTCCTTTTGTTTCTCTGCCGGCCTGCTATCAAACAGTGTACACTGGTGTGTTTATGCTGGCTGCTATGTAATGGAACGGTTCCGTGGCCTTCGTCAAGATGATTCACAGCTTTTAGTCAGGGAACCGTCCAGAATTCATTCTGGAAATAAAAAGATTTGATTTGATTTGGTTTGATTTGACTTCGTGACCACACGCAGCGTGCACGCCTCGTATGTGCCCCGAATGTTTTTCGGAACGGGTTTCTTCTTTCTTGTTGTTTAGTTAAAGGAGTTGTCTTTAAAATTAAACTATATTTTCCCCCAACGCGTTCGGAAACATTGTGTTAGACCATTTATATCTTCCACAAAAGTTGATATCAGTAACAGTGTATATGAGCCCCAAACACAGCAATTAAAGATCCCAAAATGTTCTACAAAGCACAAAAAAAGATACACAAAGTAGACGTAAATTGAGAGCGATCCCCAACCGATACACAAGCCATAGGTAGCCACTTGATTGGTATAAATAGAAATACTGGCTGAAAGTAAGTAATTAATTCATCGATTCTACGAAAACCCGATAGCAATGGCTTCATTGAAGCTCAGATCTTCCGATACACAGGCGGTGCTTTCGGTGAAGCCCTCGGAGGCAAACCCTGACGCAGACTCAGCCCGTATAGGAGACGCCTAGTTTGGGCCGCTAATATCCTCATCTCAGAAGATACGGGAGAGGAGTGCTCGGTCGCCCACCCCACATATGGCCCGAGATGGGTCACCCTCGAAGTGCGGTCGTTCGAACCGCCTGCATTGCCGTGGCGAATTACCCTCTCATCTCAGTTGCGGAAGAACCGGTTACCCTCGTCGCTTCACCTGTCGCGGCCGTCGCGGCCCTTGCGATATTCAGTGGCACGCGCGTCTGCTATATTGGCTCGGTTCTCGTCGGTTCGCGCAAGAATTGGATCCTCCTAAACGCTGTTCCCGGACATCGGGACACTCATCCACGCGACGATTTTGGATTTTACTCACGTCTTTGGCGCTTGCGCTTCGTTTTCTGTAACTCGGTAAGTTCTTTCTTATGTGTGTGTGTGTGTGTGTGTGTGTCTGTGTGTGTGTGTGTGTGTGTGTGTGTGTGAGGCATGCCGGCAACTGATACGCGCTGGAAGCGGTCACAGCTGCTATCGGAGCGCGACGAACGCGATGTGGCGCCGTTAAAGATCCCCAGGGGGTCAAATTTAATCCGGAGCCCTCCAATACGGCGCGCCTAATAGCTCAAGTGCAGCTTTTGCACGTTAAACCCAGTAATTTCGAATTTTGAATTTTTACGATGTGGCACCGGTCTTCCTGCACGTGACATTCCCGTCACCCTACACATTGCGCTTCCTGGTTGAATATCATATAAATCTTAATCGGCACAGTCTCCAATGCAGTAAAAAACACTTTTTAAACAAACAAAACTCTCGCCCTTTCCCTGCACTGTCACCGCAAAAGAAAAGGTATTACTGTACGTCTCAGGTATTTCTTTTGGTTTTCGCGTTTTCTGGGTTTTATAACTCCGTTACGACGGGGGTAAAAATCTGGAGCAGCTATGAACACTGGTAGTGGGCGGGGATTTGACTTCTTAATGGAGCCTTTCGAAAATTGTGGTTGGGGTTGTGGATGACGGAAGTATTTTTTCGCAGCTATAATGCCTTTCAGGACGCAGGAGACAGACTTGATAGCAGTTAAGTAACGAAAGGACTGCAAAATGCGTGACAGCGAGGATTTAAAGGTCACACAACCTCTGAATGTTGCTTAGACACTTCGTCTTCTTTGTAATTTCGCGACCACGTTCATTCCTTTCTCCGTGGTGGTGCTGAAGAACCTCCTGTCCTTGCATTGAGAATAACGACAGTGGGCCGGTCCTATAGGCTGCGGAAAAGGAGCCGCCAAATTGCCGCTAACGACTTCTTTAGTGTTCTGAAATTGTCTTCAGTACGCAAAGGCGGGACTAACTTCCAGGCAGGACATGGCAAGCCGTCCCAGAACTAAAAATACCTTTGTTGTTGTGAACGATGCACTACGGTGAATGGTCCTTAATACGAAATACTTCAAACCTTAATCACTTTATTCAGTCTGGGAAATTTCACCTCGTCGTTCATTCCACGCAACAGCTTGTTTTGTGACCAGAAATGTTAAGGTTGGTGGCAGATCTGCGGGTGGAATACGAGTGTAAAACAATTGCTAAAAAGGGTGCCCGGAGGTGGGTATCGGAGAGTATCGGGTGAAAAAAGGACTGCCAATATCTGCTGTTCATAGCTCGGCAATTCAAAAAAAAAAAAAAAAAAACTCACAATCACCCAGGCCAAAACAAATAATGCAAAAAAAAAAATCATTCCTCCACATCTGGAATCGGGACTGCAGAAACTGGATGACGTGCAACTTCCGTAAAACTCGATAACTCGGTAATTTATGAACTTAGGGCCGGAAACGTGCCGGCAGCGCCGGTAAGTAACCTACGCCTGGCACTTTGCCAGGAATTCATTTTGACCGTCTCTTTACTCCAGTCTTCTTTGGAGCTGAAGTGAAAAAATTTCCTCGGCGCTCCTTTATTACCGTTTGTACCGTAAGTCTCCTTCGAGCGGGCATAGTCGGCTGATAACCATCGACAACGTTTTTAAGGGCATGAAAAGTTATCCGAAGGGCGTCTGCACGTCCGCTTGGCAGTCTGTGTGTTCAAGGCAGTGAAGAAGTTTTCCAAAACGAAATTTTGTAGATTTCAACGTTTTCACCTGATTTCAACCTGACTCGGCGCGGGGAAATGTTCTCACTAACTAAACTGCCCTTGCATTTCCTACAAACGTACGAGTTGCAATCCCATGACAGCGGCCTTCTGCTTTGCACGCTTGCTATGGCTTGCAGCGTTGTCAGACGAATTAAAGCACCTGCACGGTTACGAAATGTTAGAAGACGTAAATAAACCCGCCGCGGTGGCTCAGTGCTATGACGTTGTGCTGCTGAGCACAAGGACGCGGATTAGTTTCGCGGCCGCGGCGGCCACTTTTCTGATGATGCGAAAAGCCAAAACGCCCGTGTATTCGAGGTTTCGACGCACGTTAAAGATTCCCAGGTAGTAAAAATTATTCCGGAGCCCTTCCCTATATATAAGGAGCAGCTCATCGCCTGTGAAGCGTCGGCGCGTTAAACTCTACAACCTATCAAATATTTTTTTCATACAGTATACACTACAACAGGGTTCCTAATATGAATGTTAATTCGCAAAAAAGATACAAGATCATCTCAAACATCGATGTTTTACGAGCTACGGAGTGGCCTGTGAACGCTACCATTTTATTAATCCCGTCGCATTCACGATTCAAAATTTGCCTTCCGCGTAAGAAAACCCTGATTATGTGAGAAATTGTTTATTTTGAGATCAGCCTACCGAAAATTTCTTTGAAACGCGTTTACTAGTGCATTCCAATAATGATCGCCAAAATACCCTTCTGACGTTATGCTTAATTTCGAATTCATGAGGGCCTCCGTCGCAGCACAGCGGTGGTGAAGGCTGGCTTAATTAAAACGCATGCATGGACTATGGCGGTTGAAATCCTCGTTTTCACGCTGGTACCGGATGTCCTGTGCACATTTCCTTTCACTGAAGTTTCTTTCCTTAAACATGAGGTAGCAGTGCTGTTGATTACGACTCATTCTGAGTACTCAACCGTAGAACCGGAAATTTTAAAATACGAAAAACCCAATTTCTCCGCGTTCACATCAACGAAATCGTACATGATTTTTACCCCTAAACTGGAAAATCAGTCCTCTTTTTTTCAAAGCGGAGCTTCATGCTTCACTGGTGGCGGCGTCGACCCAAAAGCGCGCGGCAGGAAAGCCAACTTTTTTTGACGATGATGATGGTCATGGGTAAAGTGAAAGATGTTTGAAACGCGAAGCCTTCCCTAAAATCTTCAAAGTCCAAAGTCAGACTCCAAAATCCGGAGCGTTACGCCCAAAACGCACTGAAGGAAAGCAAACTTACAAATGGGTTTACAGAAAGGCGGCAAATCAAGAGTTTCAAGAAAAATTAAAGCAGTTCCACTCACCGTGCTGCATCCTGCCGGTACTCACCTTCGGAGCAGAAACTTGGAGGTTCACTAAGAGGGTTCAACTTAAATTGAGAACGACTCAGCGGGCAATGGAGCGGAATATGATAGGTGTATACCGTTAAGGCACGAGAAGAGAGCGGAGTGGGTCAGGAAACAAACGCGTGTGAAGCACATATATTAGTAGAAGTTAAGAAGAAGAAATGGACGTGGGCAGGGCATGTAATGCGAAGGCAAGATAACCGCTCGTCATTAAGGGTAACAGAGTGGATCCCTATAGAAGGCAAGCGTGGCAGGGGGCGGCAGAAAGTTAGATGGGCGGATGAGATCAAGAAGTATGCAGGAATAAATTGGTCGCAGTTGGCACAGGACCGGGGTAATTGGAGAATAATGGGAGAGGCATTTGCCCTGCAGTGGGCGGAGATAGGCTGGTGATGATGATTATGATGATGATGATGATGATGATGACTCACCGTGAAAGCTGTCAAGTGCGGAGCAGTGACTGGAGCTTGTCTTTTCTCCACAGATTCGATAAACGGGCTGTGGCGACCTCTTTTGACTAGTCTCAGTATCATCCCGGCATTGATACCAAAAGTCGTGAAGATAGGGCAAGGCAGCCCCTAAAACGCCTAAAAAGAGGCACTGGATTGAGTTTTCAATAATTTCGGGCAATTAATGCGTTAATACGAAATTTCCCCCTAATTTTATATCAATGTGCGCTGAATTGCGGCTTAGTAACGGCAGCCTCCGTAATAACGGCGCAGCGCGAAGATGGCCCCTAAACGTTTTCATGCAAAACGTACGCCTTTGTAGCGGATTGACTTATATTGACTTATATTACTTATATTACCTGATTGACTTATATTGGCTTCGTAACGTGAGGAGCCCCGGTTCGATCCCGACCGGAGGAAGCTGTGATCGTTTCGAAGACTCTGTTTGGGTACCACGTAACAGACGTGGCTAGATACCGTGACTCTTATCGAGCCACGACGACAAGCCGGGTACCTAAAGTGCTCCGCACTTTAAAAAATCGATTCCTGTGGTTGGAATCGAACTTGGGTCCCTCGCGTTGTGAGGCCGACGTCTATCCATTCCAACATCGCAGGCAGCACAGGACTGTTCGGCCTAGCTCAGGCCTAGCTCAAGTCGAATGATTTTCTATCCGGCATTTTCCCGGCATACGTGTTCGGCCCGAGTCCAAGTGTCGGCCTTTTGGCCGTATACGGCCGTATTCCCATAGCTATCCAACGGCCAGTCTCCGCCGACCAGTCGACGGGCTTGCGCTCTTACGGCCAGGCTCCAGCCGTAGGGCTCCGGCCATTCGACAGCCACCAGTGTGCGGCCGAAGTACGGCCACCGGAGGTCAGCCGTTACGTTACACCGCCGCTGCACAGTACGTTAACTGTACTGACGCCGGTGGACGACCACTGCATGCAGCCTAACAAGATAACTCGGTTGCACTGTGCAGCAATACAAACTCATCATTTTGGGTCCACTGCACCCACATCAATGTGCGCCCGCACGACACCACCAGCCATCCAGCTTTCACTACAGCCCTGCTTATTGATAAGCCTCAGTTGACAGCAAAATTCATTTATTTATTGATTCATTTATTGATGTATTCATTTATTGATCTGGTGTCTTACCCTGAGGTCAGCCCGGATATCCCTCTGACATCATGTGAGCGGGGACGCCAGAATGGGCGCTCCGCAATTCCTGTAAATACAGGAAGCCCAATGCCGGGCATGGGATTTTGCTTTTCGCAAGCGCTACGCGCTATCGGCTATGCCGAGTGACGTTCCTTTTACGATCCACCACTTGGGTTCATTCTCGTTTGCAGGTACTCTGCACCGTCGGTTACGCCGATAGTTGTAACGAGTTGCCCCAGTTTTCGCATATATTGTAAATTTTGTTTGTAAATAAGTTATGCCTATAAACTTCGAGTTCTACCGTACCCAAGCCTTCGTCTCATTGATGCCGGAGGCCATCAACCATCGAACCCATCGACTCCTCGACGGCGGCTCAACAGATCTACCGCAACACCTGCTGGCCTCTCGTCTAAACCTCATTGGCAGACGGCGGTACCAGCGGATCTACCTTGAGGGAGGAGCGCGAAACGCAAACTTTAAGTTTACTAGGTGTTAGACTGCCGCATTAGAAATGTGCCAATGTGGTCGCTGGGAGCATTTGAACGGCTATGAATAGGCTTCTTGGATCTATGTTTAGAGATTCTCACACGCGCTGCTGCCGTGCCAAGTACAGCGTGTTTGCCTATGTTTACCCCGCGACTTGTTGCCGTGCTCAGCGCTAGCGACCTTTTGCGACATATTTTCCCCGCTCATACCTGTCTCTTTCGCACTACATCTGCCAGCCTGTTTCGCTTGCTGGTTTCGACTATTGGGCCGCGTTTCATTTGGAAGCATCCGCAGCCATTGAAGCTCCGTGGAACACTTCAACCCTCCCTCATTGTTTTCTAATGGGGTCCGGGCAGTGCATAACTTGTTCCGCCGCCGCTAAATCAGCAAAGCGCCCTGCGCTGCACTTAGGGCTTGGTTCAGGCACAAAGCTCCGTTGTTACAGTGCGGGAACAAGGCTATGCTTTTATGGCAGCTGCGACGTCGTCAGCAATGAAACGAACGCTTCGGGCACGACCCGTTTGCTGCCTTCACCTTCCGCCACTTTGGTAATGTCGCCAGTGTAGCCAGGAATTGGAATCCTTTCTCTTGGTACGATAGCTCATTCTGGTGACTTGAGGACAGGCTAGTTGGTAAGGCCCAAGGCGGTTTAGTGTGCACGATGTAGCGAAGTCTGACAAATAGAGATATGTTAACTCTTTTAAGGGGCTACTTTATACGAAAGCTCCTGAATTTCAAAAATTACACCTTTTACTACTCCGTTTAGTGAACAAATATTTAAAACTGTTGCTTCAGTGTATGCCTACCTTGAAACAAAAACTTGTCCGCATGCGTAGCTACGTACCGTGCGAGGATTAATAGTCTTTGTTATCATAACGAAAGTGCTACATGCTATTGAGGAAATCCAACCATGGTGGCCATAACCCCGAGAACTGGCGTCCTCTTCGTCGTTGTGTGTTCGGGTTTGATGGAGAGGTGAGGTGGGTTTAACAATAAAACAGTGACCCCTGTATGCGAGAAAAAAGGTGTTTACAACGACACCTTAATTCTTCCGGTATGAATGGGCAGAAAAGGGTTTGCGTTAGGTTGACTACGTAAGTACACCCTTCGTCAAAATTTTGTCGGCAAATCCTAAGCATTCTCGACTACAAATAATTCAAAGAATCGGGATTACCTTCAAGTGTGACAAAAAATATTTTGAGGTAGTAAGAAAGAAAGGTGTTTTCTCTAGCTTTCCGGCATAAAAAGTTTCAGCCTCGCTCGGGACGTAAGCTTGCACATAGAATTTTCTGCAGCCTGCACATTTCCGGCTTGGCCCACAAAATTTTGACAAAGACTGTACATAGACGTATGCATGGGGATGTATAAGTTTGAACTGCTATAAGTACACCCATCACTCCTCCTCACGCTTTACGAATTTTCTAGAAAAACGCATTAACCGTGAATGTTTTGTTATAAAATATGTATGTACAGGTGCCGTCATAATTCGAGCACGGGAGCTGTGGCCGAACCGCATAGGAGCGCCGTGTAGCTGCACCGGCGGAAAACGAAAGGACGAGAACACGCATGCGTGCCTGACGACGGCGATAGCCCACCTATACATCCCAAACCACTTCTTTTAACCTGGCGTCGAGCATTCTTCTCAGCATACTGTTCTCGGCGATGGCGCTGATAGCAAAGACACGTCTGACAACGTCTTTGGCACATTTCCAGCGCACGCACGCTACCGGTAGTAGCAGCGCTCTCGCAGGGATCTGCAGTGACAGTTTTTTTTTCTTCAAATATTTTTAGGCGTGTATGCTATCAGCGCCATCGCCGAGACCAGTATGCTGCGAAGAATTCTCGTAGCCAGGTATAGGTGGGCTATCGCAATCACCAGGCGCGCATGCGTGTTCGCGTCCTTTAGTTTGCCGCCGGTGCAGCTACACGGCGCTCCTATGCGGTTCGGCAACTGCTCCCGTGCTCCAATTACTTATAACGGCACCTGTCGCAAAGCATGCACCTCTAACGGTTTGATTATGTTTTGTTGCCAGTACTCCGCGCGCACGGCAACCTTATTTTCGGAGTGAAAGCCGAGCGGTAATTTGATTTAATACGGAAACCTGTCCACCTCTCTGACCGCGTGACCCAATTCTGCTATAATATCATGCTTTGCGTTTCCAGGCACGAGCACTGCAGCTCTGTTGGGCTGACCTATCGCTGTGACCACCATGGGCCGAAGAGAGGCGTCCCTCCGGGACGACCCCTCCTTCGGAGTGGACTCTTACTGGAGCTGGGTGACGGTGGGCTTCCTCAGCTGGCTACTTTGCATGGCCATGGTCGGCCATCAGGCCCTGGGTGTCCTGTTCTACGGCATCGTCGACACCTACGGCGTCAACAGGCAACTGGCCTCGTGGCCGCTGGTCGTAAGCGGAAGCCTCACCACTCTGGCGGGTAAGAAAAAATGGAGGAAGCTCAAACTAACGGGTAAGACTTGAAGGTAGCGGAGTTGGACGCAACAGTAGCGTGTTTCCTCTTTTTCGCCTCGCGGCGTTATTTAAGCGCCGCCGCTGTACTAGCGACCACATATGGATGTCCGTCATACTCCATCGCACACGGCTCTGCGCGCACGTCGCCTTCCTTCGTCGCGCGCACTCTTTATGCGGCGGCGTCCTCGCCTTCGTCCGCCAGGTGGCGGCACGGGTCCCGCGCGCTTCTCCGTTGCCTCCTCGCCTACCTCTCCCCGCCATCGGGCGCTGCTCCAATCCGGGCGCTTGCGGAAGGGTGTGTGGTTTGACCTCTAGCTCTCAAGGTCAAAACTGGTCACCCCGCGAAAAATGGCCGAGGTAATGCACAGTAGCCTTCGCTACAAAACTCAAGTGGCCGGCCATTGCATCTGTTCCTCTGATAACAATCTGCCTTCCAGAGAGAGATATATAGAGAGAGACAATGGTCTATAACGATACTGACGAGGTTAGCCTGGCAAGGAAGTCTGCCTTGCAATGCCAGATGGGTGAAAGATGCGCCTGATGATAATGAAAGATAAGATGGAGATGATGACGATGATCCAGATGATTGTGTGGAGCTATTTATATAAACTGGTCCAGTCCTAAACTTGGGAAGACAAGCAGCCGAGCTTCGGTAGCCCGGTAAGCTTGTTCATGGCCCAATCAGGGGCCCAACACGTCGCTCAACTACAATCTTACAGAAAGCGGCCGGAAAGAGAGAAAGATCTGTGAATGCGCGCCGTTTTCAGCGCCAAGGCTAGGGCTTCGAAATGAATGCGGACGTTTGGTTAGAAAATAATGACACCTTTTTGCGGGTAAAGTGGTCTAGTTTCGTTTCATCGTCGCGCATGTAATAAAATAAATGCGGCGGGGGAGTTCGTTTGCCATTAGATAAAACATTATTTGACGAATATAAGTTTACGCCTAATCGAATCAAATAACGGTGGCCCTGGTGGTCCGTAGTTTCGAAGAATTAGTTCTAATCCATCCGAGAGTGTATTCAGGACGATAGTTGTTCAGCTGGCAAGGTGGACGAGATCAGATTGCAGAAAAAAAAAATACTTATGCGTTCTGCACTTGTCATAAAATAAGTTCGCGCAGTAGCGCTGATGATATAATTTACATAGTTATTGAATAATATTGACCCCGGTATGGTGAGTGCATGAGTTAAATGTTAACCGTTTGTTTTCCACATTCTTGATATGATTGTTGAAGTGCAAGTGCGCCTTTAAATCCGTAATGATGTCATTTATCATAAAGTGGGAAGGCGGTAGGTACACACGGTAGGAGGGGGAGCGACACTCAGGAAGGTCTCTTCAACATTTTTTTTTTCTTTTACAGGTCCTGCCATGGGATATTTGTGCCGGCGTTTCTCCTGCCAGTCGGTGTTAATCGTGTCAAGTGTTATCGCGGGAGCATCGACCTGCATCTGCTACTTAGCGAACAGTATCATGTTTCTCACCGTCTCGTACGGCGTGATCCACGGTAAGATGAAGTGTGTTTAGACTGCCGCAGGCGAAAGTTTCAATGAAAGTAGAGAAAGGGTGTTTTGTGCTGTGAAAACATTCAATGAAGGGAATCGATGATTTTTACCACACGTTATATTAGGTAGCACAGCACTAACACCCATGTGACCACAGCGGCCACACCGATGAAGCCATTATTATTTGCGATAAACTTAGTAATCAGCCGCAATTCTAAGTGGGGATGGTGACAAACGTTTATCGGAGCCTAACTAGAAAAACATGAAGGAAAAGTAAGTGGCGTCTTATCATTCCACCCACCACCCAGCCTTCGAGACGCACGCATATGGCGACGACTGCAAACCCGTGCCTCACACACCGTGTCTACCTACCCCTTCCCTAGAGCAGGGATACACCAGGCTACTCAGCTCGCGACTTCAAAACCAGGGGTCATTTCCTTTTCATTTATTGAAAATGAAACGAAATAAGAATGAAACGCTGCTCAGTCTCAATTGATCAGAGATACCTGGCCAATTTGGTCAAGGGAACTTGAACCTGAACAGCGGCGCCAGCCCGCAATTTTCAGTAAAGTAAAAAAAAGGAGTGACATTATATGATGCCAAACACAATATCCTTCCGTGGGCTACGTTTGCGCTACGTCATTGTTTATGGCAACTTCCTTTTGACGATAGATCTCTGAAATTATTACAGGGAGAATTCGTATTCAGGTACAATCGTCGTGCCTACTGTAACACTTAACGGTTTTGTAGCTCTTTTCACGCGCAGCTGAGGGAATCAAATTTTGCCTGCCCTGTTAAGACAACCGAATGTAAACGAGGGTAGCCACCTGGGAAGACTGGGGAACGTGCGAATGGTGTAAGGATGAAGTAAGAGATCTGATGAAGACATAAACAATGATGCGACAGTGGAAACGATAGCGCATATCACTAAAACAAAGTACTTGGCAATTCGAGATGCCCCGAAAAGTTTTGTCATTCTCAGCTTTCGTGCGAGCTTTTTTTTTTCTTGTTCGGATTTCGTGCTGGCTTGGTTTTTCATATGGTTGCATTCACGACGCAATAAACAACGACGGGACAGAGGATGAGACGCACAGGCGATGACGCCCAAACGAAGTTTACTGCTTTGACATCTCGCATATAAACACATCAGATATTGAGGCTACAAAATGAGAAAACGGAAGCATAAAAAGCGACCATAACAACAAGAACAACAACAGCAACAACAAAGCGATCCTTCATGACAACACTGCCACCAGGCTTACAGACTGTCGAGATAGGGGATTTCTTCAGCCGACAGCGCGACAGAAGCTAACAATTTTTTTTCTTTAACATATTTAGTGCGACAGGAGGGAAGCATGTACACTGATTTTTTTCTTAATTGGTTTAGGAGCCTCCGTAACGTTTTGGCGTGTTGTTGCTTATTTTTATTCAGCATTAGGGCGAGGCGGAGTTTAAGATTGGTTCACGCCCGCACTCACTTCAGTGGAGGCCGAGATAGCCGCTATTACCCTTTTCCCCATTTAATTATGTTCTTTCAAGCATGAACATTTTTGCAAGCTTCCAAATTTGTTCTTTCTTCTTTGCTTTTTTAATGCAAAAGAAGAGAAGCTTCGACATTTTGTTTTGTTCATTGATATTCTTGGAGCGGCGATAATCTCGCTAATGTATTTTTTAACACGAAAGTGTTTTATGCCGGGGTACACAAACCTCACCGGCGTCATATCCGTCACGGAAATGACATCTCCAGAGAAAGTTCCATCGGCGCGGTATCGATAGGTTTCGAGCCCACGATCACTCTGGCGCAACGGGAGGTGTGAAACGCTCTACCGACTGAGCCATGAAGTCATGCCCGGAAAGCCATACCAAGGCGCCTTATGTCCTTCCCTATAACTTGTCCATTCGAATGGTGCTTCCGTCTAGGAGAGGCGAAGCGAAGTAGTGCGTCATGACGCTAATGAGCGCCGATAGTTGGCGCCTCGATAGCCCAGCGTGTAGCAGCGCAGGCTGCTGTGTTTACCCGTACGCCACGTATGCGGAATGCCGCTCAGGTTGTGGAACGTCGTCGCAGTGTTCCACAAGCTGAGCTCGTCGCAACGCAAGCGTCTGGCGTACACTCCACGGAGCAGGACCAATGTGGTCGCAACTTTGCCTAAGCGACCCGCAAGCAGGACGTCGCTCGCCAAGCACACCCACAAGACTGCTGCCGACCCGCAAATCATGCTCCTTTCGCTGTAGCGTACTGAATTCACCAAATGATTCGCTGAAAACCCGTTCGGTTTCGTTCGCACGGTTAGGCGAGTGCCTAGGGTACCAATCGGATTTACGCAATGCTCCGGTGCGTGGGATCCAGCGGCTTATGTTGGTGCGCCTAACGGTGCCATACCGACTAAATATAAATGGGGATGTGCAAGTTCATATCCATGCACAATAAACATTCAAATGCTCCTGTGAAGGTACATTTTACTTTCGTGTTTTACCGATTCTTATGAAAGAAGCATCAACCACATTTTTATTAATGTCATTCAGTATTGAGGTGCAATTTTCAATCGGTTTACGCCAGCAGTCTTTGCAAAGTTTGCCGCGATGGCTTTAGATTCACTTTTCCACGTTGTAATTAATAGGTTCTATCAACCTATCACTTGCGCGTCCCCCAGTTTGCCTATACGTATTCTCTGCCACACGGACGCTATAAGCAACGTTGACAGAGCGTGCAACGATCAGTAGTTGGTGTTTCTTTGCACAAACAGGGGCAAAAGTGGTTTCCCTATCAACCTTCCTACGAAGCTTTCGAAGTTTATCAGGGCTCGAAATAACAACATCAATAGTGGCTTGCACGTTTAGCAATTCCTTTCTGGTTACGCTGCTGGAGAAAATGAAGACTAGTAAAAAAACTACCGCCAAAACGCTAAAAGAGAAAATAATACACAGCTACCATAGAGGCAAAGTTTCACGTAACGTTACAAGGATTGCTGAACTGGCTGTTACTAATCTTGAATTTTCGGCTCCTGATAATATTCTAAATGTTTGTAGGCCAACAAATACTGAAATTTCTCCTGGAACAAAAGCGACGGTTTTTTCAATGTGTTGCCTACGTTGCTTATAGCATCTGTCTATCGTGCGGCCGAGAAGACATTATAGAGAAACTGGGAAATGCGTAAGTGACAGTTTAAGTTAAAACAACATAGTTACAGTGTGGAAAAGTGTGTCAGCGGCCACCTTGGCATACATTGCAGGGACTGTGGGTACAAACCAATCTTGAGTTGCACCTCAATACTGAGCAATAATGAGCAAAAACACGTGAGAGGACTATCGATTCTCCTAAATTAACAAAAAAAACTACTTTCGTTCGAACATTCCAAACGTTTTTTCCAAGCAACAAAAAAATAAATAAAATAAGATTAGCCACTTTTCTGTCCCCTGAAACAATTTTGTTTTTATAAGGGGGAATGATGGGTGGAAGCAGAGGAGAGGATCGAGACCACGCAACGTGCCATCGTCGAGAAACATATGCCAGTACACGAGGTTTACGTATAACGCCAATGGCTGGGGAAAAAATTAGCCGCGTATCTGCTTCTTCCGTTGCAAATGTCGACAACAAACGATAATCTTTGTCGGAATTTGCTAAGTAAATGCCTTCCTTTGCTAAGTAAATGCCTCCCTAAAGGTTTGCTCAAGTAAATTTAAATTTACCGCTTTCCACTGCTCCAGGTCGGGTGTCTCTATTCCAGCGCTGCCGTACGGCGGAGAGGGCACCATACTTCGTTGCCCTACTCCACGAGCGTTCTAAGCAGAACGTGATCCCACCTAGTGGAACCTTTCTTTGCTATTGCCGTTTGATTTCTTAAATGCCGCCAGGAGGTAGCGCTGGCAACAGCAGGCGATGGTTTTCTGGCCTTTTCTGGCCATGAATTTTTAATAGAACACTGCAAATATCATGTATGGATTGATTTGCTACCTTATGTTTGCGTAATGTCTTGTTCTTGTTCAACAATGTTGACAAGTGTGAACACCGACACCGCACTTAGACGTTTAGATTTTCCTATGCGTATATAAGACTATTGCGCAGATTTTGTTTCACTTTGGTCCGGTGGCTGAATCCAGTCACAGAAAGGCAGAAAGACATACAGACATACAGACCAAAATTTCTGGGTTTAAGTAGCCCAAGAAAGACTATCGTTTTTAAAAGCCGTCGTTGAGGCAGACTAGTTGAATGAGGCGGTCGCTCCTGTAGTTCAAACTTGGAGCGTTGTTTCAAGACTCGAAAACATATTTCGCGTGATGTAACTTCAATCAACAGCTTGCTTTTGGGCATCATCCTAGTAAAACAAATGGAGCTTCCCAGTAAAACAACAATCAGCTCCCTTCACTCACCGAGAATTGCCTATTTCATTTTGGCCAGTTACGTTCCTACGATTAATACCCAAAAAATGGCTGCGCCTTACCTCAGTTAACAGTGTATGTGCAAAGCGAAAGCTTTATTTAGCCTGGATATATCTTGGTTTCACTTTGTTAACTTTTGATTCAGCTGTAATTATTACATTATTCGTCCAAAGCCTGCTTTTGTCTACGGTTGTGGTTCCGCTTCCGGCTGTTTCCGAACCGAATTGCTGGAGAGCCGATATCCGCGGTGTGGTCAGACGCCACATTCCGGAGGCAGCTAAAAGCCTCCAGCTCCTGAGCAACGCTCGGAAAAGACAGCCCTGCCTCGCTCTCATTCATGGCCTAGCTCACATGCACGTGGTGGGTTAACGTGGTCGCGCGCGAACCAGCGGCGGAGGGCGCATGCGCCAAGCCAGCAGCGGCGGCGGCAGCGGCTAGCGAACGCGGCCGTCGCAGAAGTCGGCCCGGCGAGTCACGTGGTGCGTTGTCAAGGGTAGGCGCAGCTGCGGTCAAATGAAGGTCAAATTGATCACGACGGCGAAACTGCTCGATGAGATTAGTAAATGTTTATTTATTTATTTATTCCTTGGTTTGTTTATATACATTAAGAGCCCAGGTGGCATTACATAAGGGGGGGGATACATAAACCTGGCACAACAGTGTCAACAATACATTTGGTGAGGGTACAATACTAATAACAATGTGGTCAGTGAGCAACGACAGCACAAAGCGGGCAGTCAGCAACAACGCACTTGAAGAGAAGCAAGCACACATTGTCAACGCGCATAATACACTTGACATGAAAAGAGTGGCAACAAATCATCACCGGCTTCTAAATAGATAACAAAGCAGATTTGAAACGTGATGAATCGGTGAGGGTGACGATGTTCGCGGGTAGAGCGTTGCATTCACTTATACACAAAGAAAGAGGTGCAAACTGGTTGTTTTAGTGCGCGAAAATATTGGTTTAATCTTCTGGGCATGGTCGGTACGCTCTGCTTTCAAAATGACATGCTTAGAACCGCGGTTAACAATTTCCAGTTGATTTCTGAAAGTCGGGAATCTTTTTTCAATAAGTGACCGGCGTCAAATGTTTGCTGGATCTAGTGGCTGCTATGATTTATTTCCAGCTATTCAGTAACCTCGTTTCAAATATTATCCCAGTGGTATGTAGCCTATGCCGCAACCACTCATGTTTCATATGAGTTCTCCTTAATCTCTGTGAACTAACGTTCGATCGTTTTTTACAGTGGGGCATTCATGACTAGCCCAAAAGCGCAACAATGGCTGAATCTTCTGCTTATTGGTAACGTTGCGAACCATTTCACGGGATGGATCTTTTTTTTTTACACTTCATGCCGCAGGACTGGCCACATCGGGCATATTCGTCGCTGTAAACGTCCTGGCATCCCAGCACTTTGAGAAGCGACGTACCACTTCGTGCAGCGTCATCTTCACCATGAACGCACTGGGCGCCATATTTGTGCCTCCGCTGGGCGAGTTCTTCCGCGTCACCTATGGCGTACGCGGCACATTCCTTCTACTCGGGGGCCTCATCCTCAACGGCTGTCCTGCGGTCATCGTCCTCAAAAGTCCACATTGGATGCGGCGGCGGACAAATGCATCTTCTACAAAGAACCCCGAACTTTCACCAAAAACTGCAGCCACACCAACTGAGCCTCCCGTGCCTGTGCTATGCATCGATGGGAATGTACCATCAGAAGAAACTGAAAGAGGCATAGGAAGAAATTCGAACAAAATGAGAACCGCGAAAACTTTAGTTGCAAACTTGAGACAAAATTTACCGTTTTGCCAGAAGCCCAGTTCACCCTCAACGGAAAGCGAAAAAGAAGGACCTAGTCAAACAGGCACCACAGCCGTGGTCAAGCAGTTCTTTACGATTGCTTTCGCCGTAGATGCCATATCATTTGCGGTGATAATACTAGCATTGACACTATTCATGATGCTATGCGTTGACATCGCTACAGACAACGGTGTGTCCCCTTCCCTCGCAGTGTTCCTTTTGAATGCCTTCGCTGTGACCAACATCGCCCTCAGGGCTGTGAGCGGCGTTGTGATCGACTCCGGGCTTGTGACACTTGAAACGGTGATGCTTGGCGGTTATGTTGTTCAAGCGGTGGCCTTCGAGCTTTACGTCTGGTCGGATAGTTTCGAGATGATGCTGCTATGCTCGGCGCTCATCGGTGCCACGAGTGGAGCTAGAATCTTCCTGCAGGCGCCACTGCTAGTACAAGACTTCGGAATCGACTCCGTGGCTCTGACAATGGGCGGAACTTCCTTCTTCATGGGCATCGTGGGTTTCGCCAGACCGGTCTTAGTTGGTAGGTGTTCTTATTTGCAATTGTTATTTATTTTAGTGCGAAAGCAGATGTGCCGTGAGCGATGCATTTATCCGGTCCTCGTAACTTTCCGACGAAGAAATGGGGACCCTTCCCTTTCCCTTTTCCCGTAGAGGCCTAGCCTCCTCAGTCACCGAGTACCCATTTGGGTATCACTGTTTCAAAGGCTGCAGTTCGCCATGGTTTAAAGTTCACGCGTTCAAATTCGTCGAGCCGCCAGGGGCAGACCTGCTTTCACTAAATCCTGACAGATTGCGCCACACTTTCAGTCATCTTCGAAGAGATACTAAACAGAAACCTAACATCTCAAATAAAGTGCCGCTTCCAATTATGTGGCGGGAAGGCAAGAGTCAGATGCCTGAAGTGTGCTGTTTTTGTATGCTTGCAGAACCGCAACTGCTTCCTTGCGTTTCACACAAATTGAGAGCAAGAGTACCCAAACGGGCACCATGGAATTTTGATGCTATTGTTTTTTTGTAACTTCTTTTGTATTTTTGTACTTTTGTAACTTTTGTACTTTGTACTTTTGTACTTTTGTACTTTTGTATTTTGTATTTTGTAACTTCTTTTGTTTCTATAGGCCCAGACCCATAGTACCCAAATAGGTACCATCAAATTTTGGTACTTTTATTTAATTACCCGCGTTTGTAATTTTTCGGTGTTTGTTTTGATAGGCAAGAAGCCGAATAAAACAGTGTCCCAAAAGATTTTTAATTTGCGCATTCTTGGGACTGAAGAGGCTAGACACAGTTTAGGGGCGCGTGATTCCTTATTTCCATTGTGTACCGCCACTCCACGGGACTCCCGACCCATGGATGATGGAATGCATGCATTTGCACGCAAATACCCGTCGCTCCAAAATGAGTACTGTCGTTTTAGAGAATTCGCCCACGTATACTTTTGCCTGACAACAACTGTCCTGTGGGAATGTCTTTGCTACTTCTTATGTGCATAACCACGTTTAACACAACTGTAACCCTGTTAAACCAGGAATGACTAAGAACCACAAAGGAGCATCACCATGCACTGGCCATAATCTCGGATGCCCTATATGAAACGGCGCTATTTTTGTGTCTTAGTTCTTAGTAGCATCGACAGCGACGTTACAAAGAGCAATGCTGTGAACTTGTGTATCGTTATGCCACCGCACAAACGTTAGAATAAAACAAAAGGTTTACTTACACGTACACTGGAAAGATAAGACCTTCACTAGCCCTCCAATTCATTTCTAGGAAAATTCCTGACATTGCGATTTGTTCTTGGTAATCCTTAATTCTTTCCCACTCAGTAGTTTTTACCCACTAGGTTACTGTGTGGGTGCAGTGAATGTCTCGCTTTAATCGTGGAAGGGCTACCAGTCTATCATTTTATGGCGTTATTTCAGATACAGCGGTTCGGTATTGTGCAGAATCACTGTTATATATTCGGAACTTGCGATAAGCACTTGTTTATTTCCCCTGGCCTCGCGAGTTATAGTTCTCGGTATCAGCTTGTTCCTGGGGATGGCGTTGTTCACTACTAAAGGAATCGTGGTTTCGAGGTAGAGAGAGAGAGAGAGAGAGAGAGAGAGAGAGAGAGAGAGAGAGAGAGAGAGAGAGAGAGAGAGAGAGAGAGAGAGAGAGAGAGAGGAGAGAGAGAGAGAGAGAGAGAGAGAGAGAGAAGCAATATTAGTGAAATTCTGCGTGGTTACGCAGTGCTCTTGGCGGCGCGCCATCACTGCACGTGATTTAGTACATCCGCATTGCAAGGACTTGCCTCCCCGACCGTGTGCACCACCAACATTTACACAAATCCAAGGCTGCGATTACCGTGGCGCAATCCCTTAGCGGCTGGCTATCTTACACAGCAATCGTACCGGCTTTCACGGATTTTAGCAGACCGCTTCGTCCCCTAGGTTTTTTTGAAGTCTATCAACCCAATTACGGCGGTCATTGCAGTTTCATCAAAAGTGGCGCCGACGAACTGTGCCCAACATCATGTGATGATCACGTGACTAGCCTAATTGACATCTGGCGGGGCCCCGTTTCAAACCATCAAAGGAGCAGCAGGCAGCAGTGGTTTGTGTGAATTGACCGTGATTTTCTTTTAAGCTATTGAAAGTCACATTTCTGAGTAACGAATAACAGCTTCGAACGGCATTGTACACAAAGCACTGCCTTGAATATTCCACACGCCTTTTTTGCGTTAAAAAATGTCGTGTAAATGAACCTTTTTGCCGAGTTCGTATAATGACAATCAGTGGGCTTATTGGCGAAGACGTTGTATGGGTCTCCATTGGGGGAACGTATATTTCTGCATTGGTGTGTATGGAGCCGAGCCTACAGCGGCAGATTTGTTTTAAATAATAATATACAGTTTTAGCATATCGTTACCGTGTTTGCGTTACCGTTTACAGCGTTACCTGAAGCCGGAGTTTCTATTTACCGCTGAAAACGGTACGACACGTTTTAGCAAACCGTTTGCGGTTTGCGTGTTAGGGGCGAAGCACCATAAGGCGGAGGCTTCTCCGGCATCCAGCGTCCGTGCTCACGACACAGCACCGTGTAAATCGAAACATCTGTGAACAAAAGGTTCACAAAAGGTTAACTAGAACAAAAGAAAAGGTTTACAAAAGGTTAGAAAGAGACAGAGTGAGAGAGAGAGAGAGAGAGAGCCGTGCTGCGGATGCGCGAGGAGCATTGGACAGGATTGCATTGCATTGGATTAAATTGGAAGTGGATTGGATTGAACTGAACTGAACTGGATTGGGTTAATTTGAATTGTATTGGATAGGATTGGATTGGAAATCGTTTTAGCAGCAGTAAGAACTCTCACGGGTGATTTACGGTACGAACGATCCCCAGTACTTCGTCCACTCGTCATGATTCGCTTCGTGGAGCTGGGTGATTTTTTTCTGGCTTACCGGCCGCCTCGGTGCACGTAGAGACATCTGATTCATTAGTATTGAAACAAAGCACACATTATTTTGTTGCTCAAAGCTATTTGCTTTCATTTAAAGTAGCTTGAATGTTTCACTTTTCGGGTGAAGCGTTCACAATAACAATATTTGTTTTGAGTATATTGTAACCATCAGCTGTAGAGCTTTAACAATGAAAACGTGATATCGGTGGCGCCATCTACTGAGTACAGTTGGAATTAAGGTGAACTAGAATTTATGCCTGCGCTAAATATTTGAGCATAATGAGTAAAATATCTTGAAATAATTACTCAATAAGCTACACTACCTTGCCCAGCACAATTTTGGAGGCGCAAAAGTGCTTTGCGAGCTCTGAAACATATCTGAACTATTTGAGTCGGGCAAGGCTTAACACGAGTTAGGGCGGCCATTTTCGAAAAAAATGTAATAAACAACATCAATTAAAATTACTTTTATCGGCTGTAGCAAGCATCCAGCGGCCAGCGCAATGCGTTTGCTGTAATCAAGACGACGGATTACCCCTTCGTTTACTCGGGAAGCGCGATGGTGACGGTAAAGGCTATGCCGGTAAGTTACAGTTCACGGGAACTTGTCGCGCATGCGCAGTCGACACCCGCTAACACGGTAGACGGTAACACAAACACGGTAACGGTATGCTAAAACTCTCCAATGTGTTATTTGCAGAGCCGCACCGAAAATAACAAGTTGAAATCAACGATACAAGAGTCCAAATAAAAAAAAGGAAAATTCGGCTATCGGTTGATGCTGGCGACTAGTTGACAGCTCATCGCAGAATTTATTCGTGTCTAAACTTTCCTGCAGAGTACCGTTGGGCTCACATACATTGTTGCCTTGCGTTTTATACCGAAATCTCTTCAAAGCTCACGTGCAGCGACGTTTCTGCTTCTTTCTGATCCCATTTTTTCCAGGCTCGCGTGTAAAGTCGCAGTCTTTGCAGTAACGAGGCCAGTGTGACCCCATTCCGCCTGCTACCGGCAGGGCGTGTTCCCGCAGGCGGTTATTAATGCATCCGCGTATTCAGCCGATGTACATTTTTCCACTTGTTGACCGAACCTTGACCGTACAAGGAGCTTGTAATTCTCCTTGTTGCATTGCTTAGGCAGGTTATTTTATGAAGCAACCCACGCACGAAGCGAGACAAGTTTCAATGGAACGGAAAACACAGCCGTCAGAATGCACCGTCAGTCAACCATTTTAAGTTTTTGAGCAGACAGGTGGGAATTGGGTGCCACCTTGGGTCGCGATTCCTTTTTGGGAATTCTCTGTGGTATGGTGCAGAGCGTCAAGTTTGGCTTTCTTTAACAGTTTATCTGTCACAGCAGTAGAAATTGAGCTTGGTAGGTCTGCATTTTCAAGCCTGGACATCTGATCGCCAAATCCTCTTTCGCAATACATTGAAGGATGTCTTTCAGCGCATCTGAAAGGCAAGAGTATCGGTGTCTTAATTGTTTAACAAGAATCGTACGCCCGCGATTACTTGTGCGCTGGAGGTACGCATTCCCAAAATATAGGGTCATCTAAGGAGTGAGGCTTAATCTATGATGTCTGGGGACTACAGAAAGGGGGTGGCTTCACACTAATATAAGCCTTCCCCCATTTTTTATATGTCCTTGAAACTTAAGCACCGTGTTCGGGTAACTTAATTGTTCACGTTTCCTCAAAACATACCGGAAATTGTAAACTTCTACAAAAGCTAAAAGCGAAGCGTGCACTGATATTGTTGCAATCCGCACGGACGTGAACACAACTCAGAAGCAAAACGCGCTGAATATCTAATTATGCACAAGTTTCGATCAGTTACCCAGTACTTCTTTGACCCAACGGACAGTATGTCTATAACGTCTTCTCGTAATCTTTTCTGTAATTCTCGCATCAGCACAGTTAGGCTCGACACATAAGCAATATTTGGTGCGCTAATTACATATTCTTTTTCAGGTTACTTTCGGGATCATCATGGATCCTACGACGGCCTTCTCCATATTCTGGCGATCGTGAACGCTGTCCTCGCCGCCATTTGGGCAGTCAGGGTTTTCCTGCAGAAGCGGAAGCAAAAATCGTTCAATGTTAAGCCGGAGGAGTGAATACACTTTTCTAGTCGAGTTTCTTCAAAGTTACGAGGACTGCTGTGGTGAACGCGAGACCGCAGGAATGAGCAAAACGTATTGCGAACAGTGGTGTTTCGAGTTCCTGTACTGCTATGCAGATACAACTGTGGTGTCTACAAACAGCCAGAACTCTGCCTACCAACAAGGTGTTATTTCTACACAGACTGTTGTGAAAGGCGGAGGTGATGTCCGAGTTGGCTTCCCATATGTTGTAACCACTGCTTGTGTCTCATGTCGCATTTTTTTTTTGTGTCTCATGGACTGAGCTGTGACACAAAAAGTGGCGACGTTTAGGACGTGGGGCTGAACTGGGCAAGCTGGACCATGACTGCGCCATCTATTGTAATAAAAAGAAACAAATGAGAACCAGGCTCGTCTTTTACAGGTAATACAAGTACATGCATACACATATGCATGTGTACATCATACCTATATCCATACGTCCATACATACATACACACACATATATTACACGTACATATATCAGTGAAAATAACGGCAGACAAAATCATGACTTGAATTCAGGCGAATCCGTTATATAACTAGACGCTAATGCTCTCGCATTCGCTACGTCGTGAGGTTTGTTACATGTTTTGGATTTTTTATAAAGATCACCAGCATAACTATACATACACCGAAAGGTAAAGAAAATATTTTTGCAGAAATTCGGACAATTGTCTTCTATGCGTGGCATTCCTATGCCGCTATATTGAGTGTGAGTCCCTTACAGCCAAATTTTTGGGTTTCTCTAAATCCTGTACGACAAATTATCTCCATTTACGTTATTATAACCATTGCAGATGGAACTTTGCTAACATCTGCATTATTGTGGAAATGCAGGGCGTTACAAGGTTTGCCATTTTACGTAGTTTTTCGTATTTTCTTATTTTTATTTTCTTATTTTCTTAAATATCGTTCGATCAATTATCTCAATTTACGCTAGTGTAGTGATTGCAGATGGAACTCCCCCGAAATCGGCATTATTGTGGAAATGCAGTGCATTGTTTCGGTTTTCGGTTATATGTTTTTAAATATTTCTCCTATTTTGTAGTTTTAGAAATTTGTTCGACCAATTCTCTCTATTTACGCTATTATAACGATTACGGTTGCCACTTTCGAAAAATCTGCATTATTGCGGAAATGTTGAGCGTTGTAGCGTTTGCTGTTTTGCGTAATTTTTTATATATTTTTATTTTCGGTTTTTCGATATTCTGTTCGAGCAATTATCTTCAGTTACGATATTGCTACGATTACATTTGGAACTTTCGCGAAATCTGGATTATTGTGGAAATGCAGGGCGTTACACGGTTCACCATTTTCGGTAATTTTTTGCAGTTTGCTTATCTTTATTTTTTTTCAAATTCTGTTCAACCGATCATCTCCATTTACGCTATTATTACGATTACCGGTGGAACTTTCGCGAAATCTGCACTACTGTGAACCTACATGGCATTATCCGGTTCTCCATTTTCCGTAATTATACTATTTTCTTATTCTTCTAGCGTTTCAATGTTTATTGCGACAAATTGCCTCAGTTTCTGTAATATAACGATTACAGGTGGAACTTCTACATAATCTGCATTATTGTGGAAATGCAGGGCGTTATACGGTTTGCCATTTTCTGTTCTTTTTTAATATTTTTGGTATTTATTACTTCTCATATTTTAGTTCGGCAAATTATCTGCATTTACGCTATTATAAAGATTACAGGTGGAAATTTTGCGTCACCTGCATTATTGTGGAAATGTCGGGCGTTCGTTATACGGTTCGCCAATTTCCGTAGCTTTTTTTATATTTTTATCCTTTAAAAATTTCAAATTTCGTTCAGCCGATTATCTCCAGTTACGCCAATATAACGATTACAGGTAGAGCTTCCGCAAAATCTGCATTATTGTGTAAATACAGGGAGTTATACGGTTTGGCATTTTCCGTATTTTTGATATTTTTGTTATTTATTATGTTTTCATAATGTCGTTCGACCAATTATCCCCATTTAGGCTATTATAAGAACTACAGGTGGAACTTTCACGTCATGTGCATTATTGTGGAAATGGAGGGCGTTACACGGTTCGCAATTACCCCTAATTTCGCTATATTTTTTCTATTTTTCTAGTTTTTCAAAATTTTGCTCGACCAATTACCCACATTTACGCTATTATAACGAATACTCGTAAAACTATCGCGAAATCTGCATTACTGTGAACATGCAGGGCGTTATATGGTTTGCCAGTTTCCATAAGATCTTTTTATTTTTAATTAATTCAAGCACGTTGTCACACAGTCCAGGCTTTAAGGGTACTCGGCAAAGAATGCTACGCCTTAAAAATCCCCGGAAGGCACGCGAATAAGACCGGCGGCAAAAAACGGACTCCAGCAGCGCGCGACGGGAACGGTTGGCGGTCGATAGGAGAGGCATTCGCCCTGTAGTGGACCTGTGTAGGCAACCGTTCTTATTAATAGCGATAATGAGGCTTTACCGTGCCCTCTAAATTGTTTGTTTGTTTGTCTTTATTCCCATCTTGCACAACGTACATGACGCGGGGAGCGAGTAGTAAGCGCTGTCAGGAATCGACAGCTTGACAGAGCTGCAAGCCAAGAATTACCATGAATTTTTGGTATTAGGCAGCAAAAAGGCAGAATTAATTATTCTCGCACACAATATTTCATTTAAATTCTAAACTTTAATTTTTGAGTACGTTAAAAAAAGTTGGCGCTGCTTGCACTAAGTGATGCAAGGCTGGAGAAACTGCAGAGCTGGCGGACCCTCTCCCTTCGTCGGAGACCCGGCTGCTGCACCTCGCATGGATTTACGAACTTGCCGCTAAAACTTCTCATTCACTGGCAGGCCAGGATCGTTTAGCCCGCAGGCTTCCACACCCCTCCCTAAGTGGACCGTGGTACCACGTGCTATAATCCGCAGCAAAGTCAAAAGACAGCGCGACGAATAACCCAAAAAGAAACAACTTTGTGCGCCTGAATGCAATGACAGCTCTATCAAATGAAAATAGCGCAGTCGGACAGACGCCAGTTTCGTAACCCGAGGGGCCCAGGGTCGGTGCCCATCACGGGAAGCGTTTTGTTTTTTCCTTTCCTAGCGGAGGTTTTCTGTTAGCTTTGGACAACTTACGCGGGCGCTAAACAGCTCCGCAATTAAAAACTAGGAACCAAGCAATGCATGGGCATACAGGTCGGGCATGGTTGTGTAGTGTGTGTTCCGTGCGCGAAGATGGATGTGAATGTTTTAAGAGAAAATAAAGCACGCCGTCTTCTTCCAAAACACCACCAATACGTGACTGACTCAAAGGCACGGGGTGGGAGTCAGTAGCTAACATCCGTAGTGACCAATCAATAACCAAACCGAAACTTGCCTGCGGGGTAACCATGAACCATTGTTTGTTTCGGATTACCAAAGGTAACCAGAGACTCAGCGTGTCAACCAGCACCAGACAATCGGTGTTTCACGGGTCACCCAAGGTAACCAATACCTCACCGATTTCCTGGGAGTGTGGAATTTGTCCACTGTGTTCCTTCAGAACACTATCAACACGGGTGATGGGGCGGGAGACGGCGATGACCATGAGCACCATAAGGAACAACTTTACCATCCCTTCCTATAGAAAGCCGAGGGAAGCGAAAAAAGCTTTCTCAGATGAAAGCGGCGTCAAAAGTGCGTCCAACGTTCGCTGAAAGAACGCCCAATCTATCGTCGAACCCTTAAAGACGCAATTTTCAAACGAAGAATGAACACATGCGATAGGGGCGTGTATGCACGTCTGTGCATGTGTGCTTGAGCGCGTGTGCATGCGTGCCCGCGCGTGCGCGTGTGCGTGTGTGCGTGCGGTTGCGAGTACGCGTCTGCTTGTGCGTCTACATGCGCGTGCGCGTGCGCGTGCGTGCGTGTGTGAGCGTGCGAGCGTGCGTGTGCGCGCGCGCGTGTGCGCGTGTGTGTGCCCGTGCGTGTGTGTGCGTGCGTGTAGGTGTCCGCGCGCGTGTGTGTGCGTGCGTGTGTGTGTGTGCGTGTGTACACGTATGCGCATACGTGAGTGTGTGTGTGTGTGCGTGCGTGCGTGTTTGTATTTGCGTGCGCGTGTGGGTGTGTGCGCGCGTGTGTGTGCGTGTGCGTGTACGTGCGTGTGCGTGCATGTGTGTGTGTGAGTGTGTATGCGTGCGTTCGCGTGCGCGTGGGTGTGCGAGTGCGAGTGCATGTGTACGTGCGCGTGTGTGTGCCCGTGCGTGTGTGTGCGTGCGTGTGTGTGTGTGCATGTGTACACGTATGCGCATACGCGAGTGTGTGTGTGTGTGCGTGCGTGCGTGTTTGTATTTGCGTGCGCGCGTGTGTGTGCGTGTGCGTGTACGTGCGTGTGCGTGCATGTGTGTGTGAGTGTGTATGCGTGCGTTCGCGTGCGCGTGGGTGTGCGAGTGCGAGTGCATGTGTACGTGCGCGTGTGTGTGCCCGTGCGTGTGTGCGTGCGTGTGTGTGTGTGCGTGTGTACACGTATGCGCATACGCGAGTGTGTGTGTGTGTGTGCGTGCGTGCGTGTTTGTATTTGCGTGCGCGTGTGGGTGTGTGCGCGCGCGTCTGTGTGCGTGTGCGTGTACGCGCGTGTGCGTGCATGTGTGTGTGTGAGTGTGTATGCGTGCGTTCGCGTGCGCGTGGGTGTGCGAGTGCGAGTGTACGTGTGCGTTTGCGCGTGCGTGTGTGTATGTGCGTGTGTGCGCGCGTGTGTTCGTGTGCATGCGTGCGTGTGCGAGTGTGTGTGTGTGCGAGTGTGCGTGTGCGTCTGCGTGCGCGTGCGTGTGTGTATGTGTGCGTGCGTGCGAGTACGAGTGCGTGTGTTTGCGTGCGTGCGTGTGCGCGTGCGAGTGCGCGTGTGCTTGTGCGTGCGCGTGCGTTTGTGTCTGTGTCTGTATGTGTGCGTGTGTGTGTGCGTGTTCGTGCCATGTGTGAGTGCGCGCGCGTGTGCGTGTGCGTGTTTGCGTGCGAGTGCGAGTGGGCGTGTGCGTGTGCTTGTGCGTGCGCGTTTGTGTCTGTGTGTGTGCGTGTGTGCGTGCGCACTCGCTTGCGCGTGCGAGCTCGAGTGCACATGCGTGTGTGTATGTGTGTGTGTCTGTGTGTGTATGCGAGTGCACGTGTGGGTGTACGTGTGTGTGTATGTGTGTATGCGTGGTGCGCGTGTGTGCGTGGGCGTGCGCGTGCATGCGTGCGTGTGTGTGTGCACGTGTGGCGCGTGTGTGCACTCGTTCGCGTGCGCGTGCGTGTGTGTCTGTGTGCGTGCGAGTGCGCGTTTGTGCGCGTGTGCGCGTGCGTGCGTGTGTGTGTGCGCTTGTGCGAATGCGTGTGTGTGTGCGTGCGCGTGCGTGTGTGTGTGTGTGCACTCACGTGCGCGTGCATGTGTGTGTGTGTGCGAGTGTGCATGTGTGTGTGGTTCGCGTGCCTGTGTGTGTGCGAGTGCGCGTGTGTGCGTGCGTTCGTGTGCGTATGCGCAGGCGGGTGCCGGTGTGCGTGTGCGTGCGTGCGTGCATGTGCGTGCGTGCATGCGTGTGTGCGTTTGTCCGCGTGCGTGTGTACGTGTGCGGGTGCGTGTGTGTGTGTGTGTGTGTGTGCGTGTGAGTGTATGGGTGTTTTTGTGTGTGTATGCGTGTGTTTATCTGTAAGGTGATTGACGATACTCAGCTATCTTTTAAATACTTAGTTTCAGCTACCACTTGATGAATTTTGGGATTATCTTGGAGTTTGTGCTGGTCTTCTCGCATTTTGTTCGGGTGAAAGGCATATGTATATTTTAACTACGTGCATACTTTTCGCGCCGTGACGATTTGTGCAATGCCATGTTCGGAGCAAAAATTCCGGACACCAAAAACCCGTTTTCTACAGTGGAATGTGCATTTCATTACTATCTCGAACAATTAGTTGTCTATGCGTAAGAAAAAGTAGAGCTCTGGGGTGTTTCGCTGTATGGGCACTCACAAATGAAATAGAGCGCAGTCCTAAAGCCGTATGATCGGTTGTTTGGGTCGACGGCTGAACCCTCTAGCCTAGATACAAACCTGCCGACGATGTCAATATACGTACGGTCGAATAGTTCCACTTAAGTAACCCGTCGGCACAGCAATGTCTGCCAAAACATCGTGGTGTGTGCTGCAATATGAGTAAGTGATGGCCGGTGGGGCAATATTTCCCCCTTGACGTCTTTCATCCTTCCTCTTTCTTGACCATCGCCCTCTCAGACACCAAACATTGTGGAAGCTCAGACATTAAAAGGCTTTGCTGGGTTGTGGAATTACGCCCACTACAATCTGTAGTTATGAGCGGCGTTGGGCCAACATGCGAATTTTTGCTGCCCTCTCCTCTCGGCGCAACAGTGAAAGCATTCCCCAATAAAAGGAAGCCTTTCGAGCACCCGCCAGGATGATCGTTTAGGAACGGCCACGTGTAAAAATTGCTGTTGTCTTGGTCAACAGGCACGGCTTCAAATGAGGCGATTCTCGGAATTGTGCAGCGCGTGGCAAAGCGAAGAGTCGGTGAGAAGAGAGCAGCGATACATTCGTATTCTGGCCGCTAAAGCAAAATTATCCGAACTATGGAAAGGCGCCATGAGAGTTCGACCCATCCCCGCGAAAATGGACAAAGAAGACCATAGCGGCAGATGCAAGGTGCGGGCGAAGGCCCTGGATCGTCATTAGGGCAACAAACACGGAGTGTTTGACGTGAACGTCGCGGGTCCTTCACGAGGGGGATGGTACAGGGCCGTCGTGATATAATCTGCCGACCTCTCATTGCTCCCAGCGCAATGCATGTCGAAGAAGTTGGAATCGCTCTCGCAGATTCCACGATTCGCCTAAATTCACCCTATACGATTTGCGATCCAAGAAGACCTAAAGCCATCCACTATTGTTTTAAAGACACCTCCGCCCACTGCAGGGACCAAGGATAGTCTATACACGACCCCCTCAATGGTCTATGCAAGGCGAACGTGCGAACTCTTCTCAGCCTCTACACAAATACGCTACTGTGCCCAGCCGTCATGAAACATTTCGATCCTGATTTTACTGGCACCTGTCAGTAATGTTAGGATGGGGCTGACACCTACCACATTGTACGGGCATGGCAGAGAAATCTTCATTTCCGCCTAATCACAACGCCCAGATAGGGAACTGGGACGCGGCTCGGTGAGAGTATGCCTGTACCTACCGGCTCGAAATATCCTGCAAGCATAAACGTGCTCGGACAGCGGTCACGACCAACGGAGTCCACAAGAGGGACTCCACCTAGTATTGTGAGGGGGGACTGTTCAACGAGGACGGCTCTCTCCAAGCGACCTCTTTGTAATAGATCGGTCAATGAATGTCTTCACCACCACCATCCTCGAGGGAGCCTGTCCGGACAGCGAAGGGCATGGCGCCATCCGGGTAGTTTAGGCCAATAAACGCCAATCTAATGCTGTTGGTTCCCTGCTCTAATGCTCATCAGATACGTGTAACAACAAAAATTGATTGCTGCGATGTTACGATTATTTGCTGCCTTGTCCCAACGATACCGCGGGAATCCCGGACATGTGCACCGTAAAATGAGTCTAGAAACTTTACGAGTGCCTAGCGCAGCACGCAAAGGATGCAAGACAGACAAGTGTGGCCATTTTGCATCTTAAACAAGAGCTATCTTCACTGCAGTCCACTTCGCGATGCCAAAAGCTTTGTGAATCGTACCTTGAGTAAGTGAGACGCATAAGCTCGGGAAAAGAGATTTCGTAAAGCCATCCGAAGATAAGACTTGCTAAGACTTTCAAGGGCCAAAATATATATGCGAATGACGTAAGGAATAATGACATGCGCTTCTCTGTTCCTTATGTGCATGTTTCTTAGCGCATGTCTCTGTTCCTTAAGTCATTCACTTATATATTTTAGCGCCTGAAAGTCCTATCCTGAAATACCAAGTCGCTCGTACCCGCACATTGTTAAAACATCCACCGATTATTTTTGTACATCATTTCTAAGCAAGAAAGGTACTTAGAGACACCCGCATATTTAATCATAGAACTTCACAGCACCCGGAAGGTACTTAGAGACACCCGTATATTTAATCATGGAACTTTACAGCACCCATTTTTATTTAGTCATCGGCTAATGACTTCCGCGTGTATCGGGGAATGCTCATTTGCGTTTTCACCGGCCATTTTTAATTGCCTTGGCCTTGAATAAGGCGCTACGGGCTTAGCGGTCACCCTGACCCTTAAACGAAGACCCTTCGCTGTGATCGGTGTGATGTGTATACGACTTGAGGATGCTAAAGGCACAGTGCCACATTTGCCGCCGTCCTAAGGCCGCCGTGTGGCAGGAGTGAATATTAAAAGTTAGTCCGATTTCTGTCTGTTCCTTATATGAGCCCACCGCATTTTTTTTGCCTAGACTCCTCCGAAGCGAAAGTTGTAGGTGGGAACATGCGCTATGTTTTCAATATTTTTGAGTTGGAGACGGGGTACTCTAAGCCTTAAGATGACAGCGGGCTGTCGACCTTCTCTTTTCCTTGAGGGAGATTGCATGATTTGCAATACCAGCGCCGCAATATTTTGTGCTTCAAAGCCGGATGATATTTTATGCTATGACACGGACAATATTGCAATAACAGTAGGTCACCATTGTGTAATAAAGAGGGGTTAGTTATAAGTACTGAGGGTAAAAAGAAATTGGTTGCAGCAAAAAAAATTTCCCCATCTTCCCGTAGGGGAGCCATGAGTAGTATGCGAAGCAGCCATGGGGTCGACTTAAGTTCCCATTACTTTTCAGTTCGTCGTTTCCGTTAAGTTGAGGTTCGTAGCTACCGTTATATTTACCGTTTGGTTTCCATGGTAACTACCAAACTTCTCACTTACCCGAACTACAAAATGGGAGCTTACGTTGAACCCATGGTTGCTTCGGATACTACTCAAAGTATAGTAGGGGGGGGGGGGGGGCGGTGTTAGAGTGGAGAAGCATTAAAAAGAGAGAGACGTTTGTATGTGGTATGAGCTTCATGGCGGCGTTGACGTTTATTTCGGCTTCGCGAGCGCTAGCTTCTTGACGGTGTTTACGGCGCCCTTCAACTTTCCGAGCGCCGAGCTCAGGATCGCCTTTGCGACGTTGACGTGCCGCTTCAGCTTCCCGAGCCCGAAGTTCAGGATCTGCTTGCTGGCGCTGACGTGCGGCTTCAGCTGCCCGAGCCCTGGTTGCATCACTAGCAGCTTCTTGGCGGCGTTGACGTTTCCTTTCGGCTTCGCGAGCCCGAAGTTCGGGATCGGCCAATCGCCGCTGCCGTTTCGTGGCAGTGGCTCGAGCCCTCTTCTCCGCGGCGCTGTCCGCGGCGCTGACACTGGCGTTGACGCTGGCGTTGCAGGTGGCGTTACCGGCGGCGTTGTCCGTGGCACTCATCGCGGCGTTGCGGGAGGAGGTTCCCCTTACGGGAAGATGACGATGGTGGTTGAACGCGAAGCTATCTCTTGATGGATTCTTTGGTTGGCCAATCCCTAGGGGCGTCCTGCCACAATCATCGTCAGCGGTGCCTGGCCAGGCATGCGCAGTTGGGGTGTGGACGCCGCACAACGGCGCCCACACAACGTTGGAGGGAACAGCTGCGACAATAAGCTGCTTCGCATCTAAAACATCAATTAAACGTGCTGTTCGAGATCGCTTTATTCTCCAATTCAGAAGCATAATTTCCTTCCCTAAGATTTTTAGTTCTGACGGAAGTACTCAGGTTCTTCTCCTTCAACCTCACTCAATACTTTTCTACGAAATGTTGGACACTTTAGGCTGAGGAATAATTGCGGGGACAGGCCACGCTGTAAAGTTTGTTAGACAGCGTTAGCGTCGTGCAGACTTTGTAAAAAAAGACTGACTCTAGCGTTACGTTGCCAACATTGCGCTATTCTTGGAACTCCCACGGAATGAATAAGAAATTCCCCGAAAAGCATAGGCCTAAACTCTTTTTAGATTCTACGTCCATCGCACTTGGAAGTCTCTATTCTGGGTATCCGTAGCGTTTAGACATGCAGCGTGCCAAGCTACGTCAATGTGTGGTTACTGGTTAATTAACGCCGTTATACTAACTAAAAGGTTTACGTTACGTCTAACATCCAGCCATGTCATACTCGCGCCCTTATAACGAGGCAAGACACGTCAAACACATTGCCTATCAGATTGTCGGTACGTGCTTGGCAACATCAAACTTTTGTACGTCCAGCTGTTGGTATACAAGCTAACGCCATTAGGCCTAACGTCAAGCAGTCGCACACCCACGTCCCCCCCATCCCGCCCCCCTCACTTTCCAGTCTGTCGCGCAAGCACAAAACGAAAAAAATTGCCACCTTCTTCCGCGAGGGGAACCCTGGGGTGATGCAAGGCATCTCACGGGTTCAATTCGCGTTTCCGTTATGTTGGTTACTCAAATGTGGTTGAAGTGTAGCGAACCTTAAATGATGCTCAATCACACGTACATTTCCAATTACGCGGTAGCAGGCATGTTAGTGTCCATTTCAACTCATCGGAGCAGCAGTCGGAGAAGTAGCAGCAAGAGCGACTGACGGAGCGACTGAGGAGCGCGCTGCAGATACCGCGGTTATATACCTGCTCTGCGAGAGAGAGTGATGAGAGAGAGACACGCATGCGCACTAACGCACAGCTGCCATGGCGAGGAGAACGTGCTAACGCAACTGGCGGGCGAGGGGAACGGAAGAGGGCTGCGGACGGACTGAGAGAGAGACACGCATGCACACTAACGCACAGCTGGCATGGCGAGGAGAACGTGCTAACCCAGCTGGCGGGCGAGGGGAAAGGAGGAGGGTTGCGGACGGACGCCGGATGGAGGGACAAGCCGAGTGTAAGAGATGTCTTGCATCTAAAAATACTGGGGGTATTGCAAAAGAAGTGTGGGGAAGCAGACGCGACATTCATAAAGCGGCGGTAAGTCACTATGTGTTCGAAAGCTTTGACGAGGATACTTAATGATTCCGGACTGCTGGGACTGACACGAAACGTAAAATCCCAGTGGTATAGGCGTTTCCTAGTCAGCACAGCCAAGCGACGCATGGCGCCATCAAGGGGCATGTTTGAAGCTGTGTACACGTACTTGTGGCTCTAAATTTAACCGCTGAGAAGCACTTGCTCTCATGTTGCGGGTTTGCCACTTTTAGGTCGGTTTCATTTCATTTCATTTCATTTCATTTTATTTCCTTAAAGACCCGCGAAGGGGTATTACATAAGGGGTGGGTAATTATAATGAAAAAAGTTCCCCGCATTTCCCCGAGGGGAAGAATGTGAAAGTGCGAATGCACGAGTTGAATTTGCGCGGTTCGGTAATGTTCGCGAAAGAGAGATCACACACACACACACACACACAACTACAAAGAAAGAAAGATGCATTTATTCACAGACACCTATTTGTGTTGTCGTTGTACTTGATTGCTAGAGCGGATCTCAGCTTTGAAATTTCGTGTCAGTACTCCTTTAAGCGGGTGCATTAGCCCTTCTCACGCCCGATTCCTGGCCAATCCCCCACGTGGGTATGTGCCATGTCAGCGGCCAGGCAGCGCGCGCCCATCTCCCCCCGTTGCCAAGGAAGACGAGGAGATTCCTGGCCAATCCCCCACGTGGGTATGTGCCAAGTCAGCGGCCAGGCAGCGCGCGCCCATCTCCCCCCGTTGCCAAGGAAGACGAGGAGCGCGCGCACCCGCAGCTGTTGCTATGTGGACGGACGGCGGTCGCCGGAATTCAGGGTCGCTTATAAAGTGCATTCGCACTTAAAACATAGAAGCCAAAGATTTAACAAAGAAAATGTTTATTGATGTTTTCTATGAAGGATGATGGGCAGGTAATGGTTGCGATTTCACTGGGAAGGCCGTTCCAGTCTGGCGCGGTACGCGGAAAAAACGAGGCAGAAAAAGTAGAAGTCCGGGAACGTGGCCGAGCAATTTGAAGCAAATGGCTCGTACGGTGAGATATGCGTGTTGCGGTAACGATATAAGGTGGGGCTTGCAAGGGACTATGAAAAATTTTGTGGAACAAAGACAGGCTGGCAATACGACGGCGAAGTTCTAGATACGGTAAACCAGATTCTGCTTAAAATCCAGATACGCTGACAGTGGAAGAGTACGAACAGTGAATAAATCTAACGGCCCGGTTTTGAAGTGATTCGATGGCATGTGTAAGATAAGATTGTCGAGGGTCCCAAATGGGCGATGCGTATTCTAGTTTCGGTCGAACCAACGCCGCCTGTATAAACATTGCCTAACGCGTGAGCGAAAAATGGCCAAACAGCCACTCTCCTGTTGCTCTCTCCTACCCTTTCCCGCTCCGTAGCCTTCCAGCGTGCTTTCGTGTCCGCCAGCCAGCGCCGCTTCTCGGGAACTATGCAAAATAGTGGAAAGTTTGTTTAGCGTTCCCGAGGCGGCGCTCCTACGCCTTCTTGTTTTTCACCATGCCTGTCTGTCTTGGTCTGTCACTGATAGAACTTCCTTTATCACGAAGCAAAATCCTTTGCGCTGCCGCAGGCTGATGCCGGCTTTGCGCGCTTATCTACTCGGATCACAGGCCCTGAAATTTTCTGAGTGGGGCATCCCACCTTTATCCCCTCCGCATTTAGGTGTTGTTTTGACCCCGCTGTTCGCACTCCGCATCGGTACGCACTTCTAAAATTGAGGATTGTGCTGTAGAAGCGCCCGGATAGCGTGGCGGGATCCCAGCTGCTTATCCTTTTGTTTCCTATAATTTTCTGAAGTTTACAAGCACGTGATATTATTGGAAAGTAATCGTAGAAGTGAGCGCCTGAACAAAAAATTACGCCCACCTCCCCTCGCGGGAACCCTGGTGTGATGCGACGCTGAGGGGGGTTCAAGCGCAAGCGGAGAGCAACCGTCGACCGAAAGCCCACCGGAGAGCGGCACACCGGTTATATGCGCAGCGCTCTAAGGAGAGGAGACCACGGAGAGAGTGCCGCGGCTATGACGGAACACAATCCAACACAATCCACTTTAATTCAATCCAATCCAATCCAAATCCAATCTAAGCCAATCGAATCGAATCGAATCGAATCCAATCCAATCCAATGCCCCTCGCGAGAGAGTGTTCGCTATCGGAGAGGAGATGGGGAGAGTGGCTGCGGACAACGGACGCACGCGGACAACAACGGACGCACGCAGGAAGGACAGGGCCGCCGACAAGAGATGCTCTGAGCGTCGCATCTAAAACGTGCACGCAATTTTTTCTTCTCTAAATACTCCAGAAAGAAAAATATCAGTAAAATAATGGCTGCCCCCATCCGAAAATATCGTTTTTCTGTTAGCTATATGTCTACCCGACAATCAGTATGTTCTTAAACTATTTCAGTCCGCCTCCATCTTTATCTTTGGAAAAATGCAGCAAGTATGAAGCGAGCGACACGTTGAACGAGATCCCCAGTGCGCCACAGAACTAGCGCCCCGTCGCGGCTAAGATGTAAGCGAAACGGCCCTTGAAGCCCAACAGGCAAGCTGACAGACACACGTCGTAGAAGTGGGTGCAGCGTTCGCGACTCGCGAGCAGTGACATAAGGCGACATGTCCGCCGGCACGCGCCACATAGCGGATCAGTGCCTGAACTAAGCGTCCCTACCCACGGCCTCCGCGATCGGCTGCCGGCGGCGCGCCGTTGCTCGGCGCGCCGCCGGCAGCCGATCGCGGAGGCCACGCCCTATCCTTCCCTTTGAAAAGCGCGCGACGCGTTAGGCAATGTTAATACAGGCGGCGTTGGTCGAACAATGGATTTGTATGCTTGTAATTTTACGTGTTGTCGGATACACGAGCGGCATGCGGCGGCGGTGGAATGAAACGACTTTACATTTACTGGGGTTGAGTTCCATGAGCCAGCGCTCGCACCATTCCTGGAGGCAGTTTAGGTTGGCTTGTAGGGATGACTGTTTTGAAATGTCGGTAACAGTGTCATATATAACGCAGTCATCAGCTCACCGGCGGGTTTTACAGGTTAGGTTTGAAGGCAAGTCATTTATGTATATAAGGAATAAAAGGGGACCAAGAACCGAACCCTGGGGTACTCCGGACGTTACTGGAAGATGATTAGAGGTACGGTTGTTGATATTAACAGACTGGGCGCGGTTTGTAAGGGATTCTCTGATCCAATTTAATATGTTAGGGTGAAGATTTAACTGGGAAAGTTTTATTAACAGTCGATAATGGGGTACTTTGTCGAATGCTTTGGAAAAATCTAAGAATACGGCATCGGTTTGTGAGTTACAGTCCAGGTTAGTATGCAAATCATGAACAAATAAGGCCAGTTGCGTTTCACAAGAGAAACCTCTGCGGAACCCATGTTGTGCTGGATGAAAAAAGCTGTTTGAATCAAGAAAGTTTATGATATGCGTGTAGATGACGTGTTCCATGATTTTACAGGGCACGCTGGTAAGGGATATGGGACGATAGTTTAATGGCGAGTTTTTGTTACCTGATTTGAAAATTGGAACGACCTTCCCATTACTCCAGTCCTCTGGTAGATGTTCTGTTAAAAGTGACTGTGAGAAGAGCAAGCATAGAAAAGATGCACAAATATATTTTGCATTCTTAAGGAACTTGGAGTTGATTTCGTCAATCCCGGAAGAGGAGGAAAGTTTTAATTTTTCGATTAAGCACAAAATTACATTAGTAGTGAACGATACGGGTGGCATAGTACATTCTATAACAGTGGGTGGTATTGTGAATGACACGTTACGTTCTTTGGTAAACACGGATGAGAAAGCGGTGTTGAAGATGTTAGCGCATTCATAATCGGTGATTACGTGACCCGATTCACTGGTAAGAGTAATTGGGGCTGTATGCGGGGGGTTCAAAACCTGCCAAAATTTTTTTTGGTTGTTAGTCAGCATGTTCGGTAAGTCAACGTTGAAAAAAGAATTCTTTGCGTCTTGAACTGCACATAAATATGCTTTCTCAGCTGCGTAATATTTCTGCCACTTTTGCGGGTCTTCTAGTCTTTTTGCCAATCTAAACAGGCGTTTTTTTCTTGTTTTCTTATCTTTTCAGAGTTTTAGAGAACCATGGCTTTTGGGAGTTTGCGCGGAAGTGGGATTTCGGAATAAACCTGTCAGTCAATTCATTGACCTTGTCCTTAAACAGTGTCCAGTTTTCTTCGACGGACCGGGAATAGAAAGTAGTTTCCAAACTGGATAAGAATGCGTTAAGCTCCAAATTTATTGCTTCATAATTCCCCTTGTCGTACAGCCGAATGGTTTTCTGGGTGGTTTGACGAATTAACGGTTTAAATGCAAATTCGGTATGGATAACCTTATGGTCACTTATTTCGGGGAGATAAGTAATCGAGACCATGCTCTCAGGATGACTGGTTAGTATTAGGTCCAAAATATTTTCACACTCTTGTGTTGCGCGGGTTGGTGCAGTTACCATTTGTGAGAGGTTAAAATTTAAGCAAACGTCTAGGAAAGCCCCGGCTTCGCCTTGGGCCTGTGACGGCATGGTTTGGTTAAGCCAATTAATACCCGGAAAATTAAAATCACCGAACAAAACTACGGGGGCATTGGGATACTTTTTTGTAACTTCGTTTAATACGTCATTAAGGTTATTAGGAAAGTCAGGACAGCTATTCGGGGGCCTGTAACAGACGCCAAGTAATATTGACTGGGGCTTAGCAGAACAAAGAATGCAAATTATTTCAAGGTCAGACGACAGGTTAACTAACGAGCAGGATATTTTTTGGTTTATGGCAATAAGAACCCCTCCTCCCCTCTTATCTTTCCGATCCTTCCGAAATAGTTGAAAATTAGGCAAATCGGCGAAGGCCTCTTGATCAGAGACGCTGTCACTTAACCATGTTTCGGTCAATATAAGAAAGTCGCTGTTGGATGACAAAACCAGATTAGAAACATGTTCACGCTTCGAAATGATACTTCTGATGTTAGTAAAGATTACGGAAAACGAAAAAACTGATTGGGGACAATTTGGGGGGAAGTTGGCTTCGGTCGAGGACGGGATGATTGCTATTTTAACTCTTTCACTGACTGCGATGACTCGTCAAAGATGTAGCGTTTAGTTCCGATAAGAAGGGTTTTGAAGCGCGCAGTGAAAGCTGTTGACTTAGTTCTTGCAAAAGCAATTAGATATTTGCGCGCATGACGTACGGCAGGGGAGAAGTCCTCGCCCACGCTGAAGTCCGTCTCCTTGAATTTGCGGCCGTTTGAAAGGATAAGTTCTTTGGTCTTAGATGACTGAAACTTTACAATTATGGGTCGAATGCGTTCTTCTGAAAAGCGCCCGAGGCGGTGCGCCCGCTCAATTTCTGAGGGAGGAATTGTTAGTTTGAGTGTGTCGGAGCAGTGACGAATGATTATTTCTTCCGAATCCGAAAACGTTTCAGTTTTAGTAGTGTCCGAAATGCCATAAAATATAAGATTGTTTCGTCGCGAGTGGTTCTCGCTGTCGTCTACACGGGATTCCAGATTACAGATCTTGTCAGTCATTTCGATAGTGAGTGTCTTTAGGCCATCTAGCTCTGTGCACATGGATTAAAGGGCAGTGCAATGTTTTTCAAGGTCAGTGATGCGTTTGCACAAATCGGTTATCGTTACGTACGTCGTTGTTAGTTGGTTTTTAATATCCTGAATGTCGTAAATGAGCTTATTCTGCCCGGCAGATAGCTTTTTCAATTCAGTAAGCAAGCCTTCAGCAGTGGGAGGCCCAGGGTTAGTTTCGACATCCCCCGCCAAAAGCAATAAAGAGCGTATGACCTGCGCACACTCGACAATTATCACAACGCAGCACCGTGGGCTCGGCAGCTGAACTAAAAAATAATTACTCGATTTCTTTACAAGAAAAGAACTTCTGTTACTGACCTGCATGATGAAGGCAAACGGATTAGGCTGCGCGTTCGCACAGCTACCGAGCCCACAATGCGGCGCGGACAGGGGTGGTGGTTTTGCAGTCGTGGCTGCAGATGATGTCTGTCTTGATGGGGTAGTCCACGTGTGGTCGAGGGTCAAGGTTTGCAGTGGCGGCGCTGTTGCTGGATGCGGCGCGATGGTAGCGGGATTCAAGTTTGAAATGCCGTTGTGGAAGGGGGCGGGAATTGTTGACGGTCCGATGAAGCCAGGCATGAGAAACAGCAGGAACAACTTTGAAGGCACGGTGAGTACCTGCATGATGAAGGCAAACGGATTAGGCTGCGCGTTCGCACATCTACCGAGCCCACCCAGCTACCGAGCTGGGCTATTTCTGTGGAATATTTTTTTACACCATGGTTTTTAACCATACGGGAAGGGTTTCTGTGCATGAGCCCGTTTAATAAAGTAGTTCCGCTCCTGCGAAGCAAACATCCTAAACCGGGTTCAATTCCCGATACCCCCCCCCCCCCCCCCTTTTTTTTCATTTTCATGGGTTTTTCATATTTGAATATTAACATTTGTTTCTCTCATACAATATGTTTATAGCTTCTTTATGCGTTATGAATGGATTTCGGGTATTTTCGTTGCCTTTAGGTCGGTTTCAGCTACTGCTTCTTGTACGTTTTTGTGGGCTTGCCCCTTTTAGGTCGGTTTTGGCTATTTCTGTTGAATATTTTTTGACACCATGGTTGTTAACCATTGTACACGGTGGAATGGGAAGGGTTTCTGTGCATGAGCCCGTTTAATAAAGTAATTCCGCTCCGGCGAAGCAAACACCCTAAACCGGGTTCTACTCCCGTTACCCCTCCTTCTCCACCCCCTTTTTTTCATTTTCAAGGGTTTGTCATATTTAAATATTTACATTTGTTATCACGCATATAATATATTTATGACATTTTTATGCATTATAAATCGGATTTCGGGTATTTCCGTTGGCTTTTGGTCAGTTTCAGCTACTGCTTCTAGTACGTATTTGTGGGTTTGCTCCTTTTAGGTCGGTTTCAGCTATTTCTGTTGAATATTTTTTTATACCGCGTTTTTTAACCATTGTAAGTCCGTTTTGGCTGTTATTTATTTCTGTTCGGGTGGTTTTGCATGCTTTAGGTACGTTTATGCTGTGAAATAATCCCCATAGCAAGCTCAGATGACTAAGAAACGCATTCACGCCATCGGCAGGGGCTGGAGCGGCGGGGCCGCCAAACATTTGCCAGTTTGCCAAGTGACCTCGGTTCTATAAGCGTCGGTACATGACGCCGCTAGTCTGCGTGCCATTTTACATAGTGGGGTGAGGCAGCAGTGGTCGACGGGGATCCTTCCGGCAAAAGGAGTCAAGAGGATGTTTTCGCAGGTTTCCGAATGTTGCACCCGCTTGGCGCCTCATTTTGTTGCCCGTCGCGCGTTGGCAGGCGGAATTGACTCCGTCGATCCGAGCGTGCCGTCGGCCAAGAGAAAGTCACGCGCATTATAGCTCCATGGCAAGGGGAAGAAGGGGGCAAGGGAGATAAACGGCGCGCCACGTTGATTTTGCAATTAACACCTGTTGACCGGGTTTGGCAAGGATCAGCGTTTTCTCTCGCAACGGCGAAGTATGCCCCCCCCCTCCCCCTTTTAACGGGTGTTTTTTTTTTTTTTTTTTACTCCCGTATAGTGCTGGAACAATCGCGGGGCATTGGGCGCTGCCCGATGGAAATTTTTTTCTCGTAGCCAGAAAGCGCGTTATTATTCTACTACGGCAGAATTCACGTGAATGGATTGAGGCGTCGTTTGCCACACATCCCGTAGTTTCCAATTTATAACTGGCTTGCGAAAAGGTGAGTGCGCCGCAGGTGGACGAGGGGATACATATACAATGCCCACGATGATGTGCGGCAAGATCTGAAGCACATATGTGACTGCGCGATTTAGTACGCAAAGAGGGTGTCTTGCAATGTCTCTGGGCCGGCCGCTCTCCGTAGGACTAGAACTGAGGGACGCATGAGGTCCCTGGAATTCTTCCAAACGTGCCTGTCGTGCTACAAAAGCTCTATTGACCTATCTAACAGCCAGAAGCCCTGATCATACTTTGTAAATAGTTAAAATAATGCGTGTTTCTCTTAATCATTATAATCATCATTCTCACCGCAGCCATCTAGCGCAGCAAGCCCGGCTGCTTAGCTCGGCTGACATCGCCAGACTCATTAAAGATTGTTATCTCTATATCAGTGAGGATTACGCTCGCAGAACTTCAAGATACTAATGTAACTGGACCCCTACGAGAACGAAGAAATCAACTTTAAAACAGTTCATTGCCTTTCGACAGTGCGAAAATGGGTGATCGAAGCTTTGGGGCGTATTGGTGGAGTCGTCTCAGATGTTAATTTTCATACAGATTGTTTCCGGATAGTTCGGGCGAAACAATATTAACCGCCATTTTCTATAACCATGCTCCCTCCGTAGATGGCCATGCCTTGACAGCAGACGATAATTCTGTAGCGTTGACTTCGCTGTGAACTAAGTAATTATGACAAATAAATTAAACTCGGCGCAATGATAGAATCGTCTTAGCGGTTACTGGTCATGAATTTTTTGGGGGGATACTTTTGATAACACAAGAGTTAGAGCCATTTGCTGTAAGGCCATGCTTCACTGCACAACACACAATGTGAACCCGGACAAACCTCACTAACGTGACAACTGAGGAGGAGCCAAGCATGCAGTGTATAAGTGTATTCAAAGATTTTAGGTCTCTCTCTCTCTCTTGCCACAGGCCGCGCGCCGATGAGAGAAAGCGCCCATGGGAGGAGCAATTGTGCGCTTGCTGAGACGGTGGCGCCCTCTCTTGCGTTCAACTGGATTTAAGCAAATAAATGAGAGCCAGACTGGCCGTAAGTTGTCTTCGTGTTACACGCTGCAGCATGCTGAGAAGCATGCTTTAATGGAGGAAAGCTGGCATTTTAAACCATATTCGAGACCGAAGTTAGCAAATTTGTATTAATGCAAATAAATCCTGAATATTCCTGTATTTTAAATTAGTTTATGACATAATAATTTATTCTGAAGCGATTTTACCCATTAATCGACCATATTTAGGGGAAATCCCCAAGGTGGAATAAGTTTCTGTAAAGGAAAGTTTGACATCGAGTTTACCTTTCCAGTTTAGCTTTCCAGCTTGACATCCAGTTTAGAAAGTTTAGCTTTCCTTTGTAGCCGTATGGCTGCATTTAGGTGGATGTCAAACTTTCCTTTACAGGTTTTACCTATTGTAGACTTGTTTTTCGACCATCGTCTTACAACTTGATTTACTGTGAGGAGCACATGAGACGACGACAGGACACGCCGACAGCCCCAGCCACTTAGGTGTTTCGCCCCTAAAAGCCAGCTTACGAAGACCAAGCCTGTACCAATCTCTATAAAGTAGGCTGCACTTATAAACACGAATGGATTCCTGAAAAAATATTTTAGGGGCAAATCATTTCTTATATCAAAGTATGAAGGCATTAGTACGTATTTTTACTTTTTATGAATTTATTATACACTGGGAACCGGTTCTTGCTCGTCCAAAAAAGCTGCTCCAAAGAGAGTGTGACACGACGCCAGCAGAGGCTGTCGTCAGGGCCAGCACTAGAATAGATACGCTGTTAATAAAGGAGAACCTATACTCTAGGGGAAATTGTTGTTGTTGTTATTGTAATCCTTTATTTCAAAGGGAAGGCCATGCGGCCATAATAAGGGAAGAGGGGGAAGAGGCAGGGAGGAGTAGCGGAGTAGCACAAATGGTGGGTCCTTGAACGCCTTAGAAGAGATCACTGCCGTCAGCAGAGCCAGGCTAGGGTTACTCGGATCATGTGAGTGCAGTCAAGTCAACTTTTACGACCGGGGTAGGCCCCGGTTTACACTAATCTCGAGAGACCACTCTCTAGGCCGAACACCCCGAGGGCTGAGAGAAAATTAGCGTCTTCAAAGGGGGGCTCGTCTTGAGAGGAATCACGTGGCAAAGCGTTGACCAGCTGTTATCCAGTTGGGAAATAAATAAAAATCACAAGCGGACACAAGTAAGCAACAAATTTGCAACTGGATAACAGCGAACATGGCGAAACGTTGGTGAACAGTTGTCTTGCTTCCTTTTCTTTCGTTCCTGGATAAAAACAGTACGCAGGCAAAAATATTCATTTACTGCAGGTTTGAGACACAGTGCTCTTCACTTTATTAATAAACACCCTTGCTTAGTGACGCTCAACTGCTGTCGCGGCTACTCATTCAGTTCGGGAGCTAATGCGAACGTGTTCGCCGCACTCATCCAATGACCGAATGCTGTTGGCGGCAGACGCCATTCGGTATTATCAAGTTGGGCCAGCCTAACGGCGTTAACACCGGACGTCATTCGCTGTAGATGTCATTAAGCTTGCCGTGTGCCGGTGGTATTACCCTGAGTAAAGCGCATAGGACGACGAATGCGGACTCAAAAATAAAAAAAAATCGGAAACTACAAGGCGGGAATTGTGGTATAGATGCTAACTCATCTAAATGAAATTCAAAACAGCGAAAAATACGGGACGAGAAACGACTTCACAGGGCGCTGACTAGCCACTGGTTGGTTTATTCCGCGGCTTGCTTAATATACCGCAGGAACGAAGACGAGAAGAAATCACGATAAACATTAAGTACATCAAACAATATAGACAAAATGCAAGATCTAAACGGGTGCATTGACCAAAAAGAAAGCAATTCTGATACAGCGTAATAATCTAACATGTGGCCAGAGGCACGAGGCGAGGAAAGGCAATACTAGACACTGCAGCTTGTTTTTTTTTATGAGACCAGAAGATTTTTTTGATGAGTCTGGATGAGTCCAGATTAACGATAAAAAACAAACAAACTGCATTGTCCAGTATTGCCTTTGTTTGCCTAGCACCTCTGTCCGCGTCTTAGAACGTCACGCTGCATCAGCATTGTTCAATTTTTGGTCAATGCACGTGTATAGATCTTGCATTTTGTCTACATTATTTGATGTACTTACTGTTTATCATGATTCCTTCTCGTCTTCCTTGGTTGTGTATATTTCGCAAGCCGCGAAATAAACCAACCAGTTGCTAGTCAGCGCCGTCTGTCGTCGCTTCTCGTCCCGTCTGTTAGCGCTGTTTTGAATTTCAGTTAGTATGCACCAACTACCCCAAACCACCGTTCTAATGCTAACTCCGCTGTGCTATACGCCAAGCCCAATTTAAGTCGGATTCACTACTAGAAATACATGCATTTGTTAGAAGTAAATTTTCTAGGGTCCATGTAACTAGTCTGACATCAATGTATAACGGCCAGAATACCTCCCCAAGACCCCAGATATCCCTAGCCCGCTTAAAGTCGTCTTCACTGCTCTGCACAAACGCATTTTTGTGAGGACTATTTTTAGGAGCAGGTTAAGAAGAAAGACTTCACGGTATTATGGAGCAAGGGTATTTGTTTGTATGCATTCATTATATAGACTCCATGTCTCTATACAACGCTATACACTCACGCCGTTTTAGGTCGGCTTCACTACTACGCGCCAACGCATTTATTGGAAGAAATTTTGTTTGGGAACGATATAAGGTGTCTGAGATCAAAGTTTGAAGGCCATAGTGCCTTTTATTAATAGCATGTTTCGGTGCGGCAAAAGGCGCTACAGACAGAGACAGACGACTTTCACCGTAGCGTGCACACAAGTGCTCAATTAGGCTGTTAGAAAAACGCTCGCTCGTACAATATATGCGGCGGTTGCTGCCAGAAATTATACAGCTTTCGCTATGCTCTCTTCATGGGTGGAACCGCTTCCCGTCATTGCGTCTGCGTAAACGTCTCTCTCATTCAACTATGTTTCTTTGGTTGGTTGCTTCCTCTCGTATCGTCATCTACTTGGAAAGATGCCGAACTAAGAGTGAAATCGTGACACGGGATGCGGAAATTAATTCAAGCTGTAACGCTACTTCTCGTCCTCGCACGCCATCACGTACTCTAAGGACGGCATCTTATTCCCTGTCTAGCGCGCTCAATGAGAGCATGGCCAAGGCCGGCGGTAAAATGTCCACGCAGCCTTGTGGATTTAGGTCAGCCGTACGACGGTGATTTTGAAATTACCAAGCAAATAGTATGCAAGAACGATGCCATCGCGACATCTCGTGGGCACGTGACCTCGCTGCTCATTTCTGTGCACTGCAAACCCAAGAAACGGAGAAAGGGCCCTTTCTTGTCTCGACCTACTTCCTGAGGAGTTTAGCGCAATCCACAGTACCAACCACGCTTTCAGAGGCCTCCTGTGATGATCTGTGCCTTCGCATGCACTAAATGTAGGCGTAAATATAGACGCCTTTTATTTAAACGACTGAAATGCAAACGCCAGCCTTTTAAGTGCGAATGCACTTCTTAAGCGAGCCTGAATCGTCCGCCGCCGTAGTCCGCATAGCAACAGCTGCGGGTGCGCGCGCTCCTCGTCTTCCTTGGCAACGGGGGGAGATGGGCGCGCGCTGCCTGGCCGCTGACATGGCACATACCCACGTGGGGGATTGGCCAAGAATCGGGCGTGAGAAGGGCTAATGCACCTGCTTAAAGGAGTACTGACACGAAATTTCAAAGCTGAGATCCGCTCTAGCAATCAAGTACAACGACAACACAAATAGGTGTCTGTGAATAAATGCATCTTTCTTTCTTTGTAGTTGTGTGTGTGTGTGATCTCTCTTTCGCGAACATTACCGAACCGCGCAAATTCAACTCGTGCATTCGCACTTTCACATTCTTCCCCTCGGAGAAATGCGGGGAAACACCAGCATGGTCGTTGGGAGTGGAGCGCACAAGAGACTTTCTCCCACTCCCACCCCAAGCCACACAAGCACAATTGCCCCCTTCACCCTGCACCCGCCCTCTCCCCCTCAATGTAATGGATTGGCCCCCTTAAGCGTTTGTCTTGCCGTCCTAGCACGCTCGCCCGACCCAAGTACATAGAGCACCAAGGCGACGTCCCGGGGTAACGCTGTTATTCGCGGCGTACGCCAGAGGCTTCGAAAGCCGAGCGGTTTATATAGTCATAAGCGTTCGAAACCCGTGAACCGGTGGCGTTTGCCATACATCTTCTCGTTGTTTAGCGCAAAGGAAACTATGGGTGCATTTTAGGAAAAATATACGTAATTAACCGGCAGCGTCCGCGTTCCTTTAGTTAATGACGCCCGTTGGGTTGGTTTCTACGAGAGTAAACGCAAAATGTGGCAGTGCGACGCCGGCAAGTTCGGGGAGGAAAGCACAAAGAGAAGAAAACTCCCGTTGGCGCAGTTTCAGGCAGAGGGCGCGTGAGCACTGCGAAAGGGGAAATTTGAATTGCATGGGATGGTAGCAGTAAGCGGATAACGGTGGTACAGCCCATTATGGCGAATTACTGGGCTGCTTTTCACTACATCCTAAAGCAGCCACCCACAAAATGGGCTTTTTTCACTGATTCCCGGTCTGCTCTAGTATACTTAAGATCACTGCCGAAAGATCAGATGACATGGGAGATACATCATCTGCACCTCCAAGCAACACAACAGCGACACAGCGTCGAACTGCAATGGCTTCCTGCTCACTGCGGAGTCGCCGGAAATGTTGCAGCTGATACTGCAGCCTCTTCGGCCCACAGCCTCTGTGTTCCACCGCTGCCCGTTCCTTTTATAAGAAGAAATGATGCGGCAACCCTCGCTCATTCCATTGCCTGGAGATCACAGCGGTGCAATTGGACCGACAAGAATCGTCAGTACACGCCTCTGCATACCATTGACCCTAAATGCAGCTTCAAGATGCCTCCTGGGCTCAGCAAGCGTGAGGAAGCGGTAGTGCACCGCCTTCGTCTCAACGTGGCGTACACACGGCATTTCCTCTGCAAAATTCAACAGGACATTTCACCACTCTGTCCAACATGCCATGTAACAGAAGACATCAAACATGTCATCTGTACCTGTCGAAACTTCACAGTGCCAAGGCAGACTATCCAAACATCTCTGTGTATACCACACCACGCACGCCAGTTATGGGCCCTTGGTCGGACCCACGCGAGGCCGTACGGGCTACCAAAGCTCTGCTGGTGTTCTTGCGCAGTACTGGCCTCGAACAAGTGCTGTGATGAACTTAACTTCCAAACTCTGTGTATGTGCTTGAACACTTGTGTGCATTACATCGTTATTTATTTATTTATTTATTTATTTATTTATTTATTTATTTATTTATTTATTTATTTATTTATTTATTTATTTATTTATTTATTTATTTATTTATTTATTTATTTATTTATTTATTTATTTCAGTTCACAGACTCTCATGTTTTCGTTCCCTAATATGGCGTAGCATGCTAAGCGATATGGCTCGGCTAGCCTCGCTTTTACCATTAAATGCATTCTCTCTCTCTCTCTAAGATGAAACAAGACCATTACAGGAAGAAAATATTTGGCACGAACGAATTTCACCGGAGGCAATTACTTGATTTTTATTAATAAGAAAAGTACCGTTTAAAACTAATCGGTCATTCATAGATGAAACGCGATGGAATGCCGCTTTGTTCCCACCGAGATCACACAAAAAACATTTGGTCTTTTAGGCAAGCTGCGGAGACACAAGCACTTCCAGCTAACAGTGTCGCCTTACTAACTACTGCCTGTCTCCATGACTAACTGCTCGTCTTGTAACTTGGGGGAGAGAGGTGAATACATTCACCCCACGTACGGCTCCGAACGGGATGCCCTCGAGGAGTTAATGCCGCTGAAAGTATACGTGCAGCACTTGGCAAGTTGCCCTCTTATGTGCTGCGGAGGAACCGGTTACTCTCGGTAACACTCTGCTCGCGGTCGTCGCTGCACTTGCAGGAAACGGCAAGATTTATATTCACTCCTGCATGGTCGATGCTTTTGAGTTTCTGAGTTTGTTGGTGGCAAACGCCCCTGGGTGAGCTTAGGGAGACCGGCGCGGAGCTTGCGATGTACCCAAGACAACGGCGAATCTGCTTCGGAACTTCTTTTTCGGTACGTTCCTTTCGTTTCTCAAGCCTGCGCGCAACTGGGTCACGCTGTAGGCAGTCACAACTTGATAACTGGAACTACCACTCACATCAGGTAGAATACTGGCCGTCAATGTACCCGATGTAAAAAAAAAAAGCCTATTAGCGTTTAACCATATGTGGCGCCACTTACCGGCACAATTGTGTCAACGGCTAAGATCAGATAGTATGTGTCATGCATGGGAACGTAACGCCTTTAATCGGCCGCTCCATGGCAAAACAAACATCCTCCGACAATGTGATTCGGTTCGCTGCAACAGGGTGATCGGCACCTAGCGTTAGCGAGCTACTCCGTGCCTGCGGGCGCCGCTAGAATGGCCATTTTTAACGGCTAGCGACCATTTTTAGCGTCTGTCATCTCACCGTTTGATGAGAGTTTGTTTCACAACTCATTTCAATCAGTTTGCCTTGCGCCTAACTACACTATTTTTACGGTAAACTTCGTGAAGTAAGAAGCCATTCCGAGCCAAAGTGGCGAGCGGACCAACAAAGCGAAATAAAGCGTACTGTTATCGTTCCCATATGGTACTGGGGTCGATGAGCATTATGTAAAAATACTAGAAAATATCTACAATGCGTCCACAGCTACCATCATCCTCCATAAGGAGATCAGTAAAATACCTATAAGGAAGGGCGTCAGACAAGGAGACGCAATCTCTCCAACGTTATTCACAGCATGTTTACAAGAAGTATTCAAAACGTTCGATTGGGAACAGGTGGGAGTAAGGGTTAATGGAGAATACCTCAGTAACCTCAGATTTGCTGATGACGTTGCCTTGCTAAGTAACTCGGGGGACGAATTGCAAAGCATGCTTTCCGAACTGGACGAACAGAGTAGAACCGTGGGCCTGAAAATTAATATGCAGAAAACCAAAGTAATGATCAATAACCTAGGGACAGCACAGCAGTTTGGGATAGGGGGCGAGGCAGTGGAAGTCGTAAGCCAATATATCTACTTAGGCCAAGTGGTGACGCCAGATCCCAACCATGAGGCAGAGATAATTAGAAGGATCAGAATGGGGTGGAGTGCATACGGGAGGCATTCTCAGATAATGAATGGCAGCCTTCCATTGTCCTTGAAGAAGAAAGTGTATGACAACTGTATCTTACCGGTACTCACATACGGGGCAGAAACTTGGAGGCTCACTAAGAGGGTTCAACTTAAATTGAGAACGACTCAGCGGGCAATGGAGCGAAAAATGATAGGTGTAACATTAAGGGACGAGAAGAGAGCGGGGTGGGTCAGGGAACAAACGCGTGTTAAGGACATACTAGTAGAAATTAAGAAGAAATGGACGTGGGCCGGGCATGTAATGCGAAGGCAAGATAACCGTTGGTCGTTAAGGGTAACAGAGTGGATCCCTAGAGAAGGCAGGCGTTGCAGGGGGCGACAGAAAGTTAGATGAGCAGATGTGATCAAGAGGTTTGCAGGGATAAATTGGTCACAGTTAGGACAGGACCGCGGTAATTGGAGAAATATGGGAGAGGCCTTTGCCCTGCAGTGGGCGTAGACAGGCTGGTGATGATGATGATGATGATGACGTTGAGTGAATTACACAAGAATGGGAGTGCTAGTGGTTTTCCCGAGCGAGGCCGCTCTCCCAAAAAAGGCCGTGGATTTTACAGCGGAAGGAAGGATAATTTTCGAACGTTATTGCAAACTCACCGAGGGGTAAAAATTATTCACAAATTTGCAACCCTACCCACCGTTATAGAGTTGTCTTAGCGACACCAACATTGGGTATATTGTTTTAAAATGCAGGTATTATCGAGTGACTTAAATCCGATTTTTTCGGACAAATTTCCGCAACATGGAAGTCAATGCGAGGGCATCGTGATTTTGATTATTCTAGCTAACGTCTAATGTCTATAATCTAACGGTCGAATCGTGTAAAATCGCCAGGAGCCGCCCTACACGACGGCCCTCGTACAGCGCTCGCTCTCAAACAAAATCGAACCTGAAAGACCAAAGAACTTGAACTACGTTTTTTGGTCAAATGCTTCACGGTCATTGAATTGACATCTACACGCTAGTGGGGACCTTAGTCAAAAATTCGCACCGCTTTTAGTCGCGGTTCCTTCTCGACAAAAAAATAAAAAAATGTAATAAATGAATACAGTCAAACTCTTAATTTCGCGGATTATAAAGTTCCTGAACAAGGTTTAAGTTTGGCGTATGGAGTGCGGCTTCGGGAACTATGCTTTGACAGCAAAACAAGGGACACGTCCTTTCATGTACATTCAGGCAGCGAGCTCCTGTTCTCAAAGCGTTTTGAGGCACTGTTCACCTGCCGCTGCGACTTGCTCTGCGTCGCACTCTTGTCGCATTATTTGGTGAAACATTTTCTAGGATGCCGAACGCTTGGCCAGCTGAAAGCCTGCTGGAAGGACAAAATGGTCAGGGGTGCGTACTGGCCACGTGTTCATACTTTTGGTTGGGCTAACTATCTGTTACTTCTTTTTTTTTGTCTCAGCCGACGAAGGGGGAAATCGCAATCCGGTCACAAACCAGAAGATTACTAGAAAAAAGTAGATTTTTGCACTGCCAGAAGAAGTGTTGAAAGAGCGACAAAGCAGTACAAGAATAGCAGGCTGTCTCGAAGGCAAACACAAGAAGGTTCGCTCCCGCTTCTGCCATTCTGGATTATCCTTAGGGGGTGATCCTACTGCCCCAAACATGTCGGAACAAAAAAAAAAAAAACACAAATATTTAAAAATATGGAAAACGGCAAAACGTATAACGGATAGCATTTCCACAATAATGCAGATTTCGCTAAAGTTTCACCTGTAATCGTTACAATAGTGTAAATGGAGATAATTGGTAGAACAACATTAAAAAAACTAAAAAAGTAGGAAAAATATAAAATAATTACAGCGGAAACTTGCGAACCGTGTAACGCCCTGCATTTCCACAATAATGCAGATTTCGGGAAAGTTCCAAATCTATTCGTTATAATAACTTAAATGAAGATAATTGGTCGGACAGGATTTAGAAACAACCGAAAAAGTTGGTTGTAAAAAACGTACACTCAAGACAAGCGGCATAAGAATGCTACGCATTAGTAGACGATTATCTGCATACCTGCAAAATTTTTTTTTGTCTCGACCGTATCTCCATGAGACGGACGCAAAGAATAATGCTTTACTTGGCAGACAATCAACACAAAAATACGTACAGACAGTGAATGCCCCGCTTACGTCTCATACTTGGTCACCCTCACCAACATTCGATTCCGTTGTGCAACAGTACATCTCCTGTTTCGTTGAAGTAATTTGAAATTGAAAAAATTATGAATTACTTGGCCACAACGTCAACTCGGGTCCACTTTCACGAATCTGAAATCCACCTTGCCATGCTTGCCTTAAGAAGTGCTTAGATTCGCGTGCAAACGTTTTTTTCCGATTTTTTTCCCGAAAGCAGGGGAGGGTGCTTATAATCGCCAAGCTATGGTGTATATATATATATATATATATATATATATATATATATATATATATATATATATATATATATATATATATATATATATATATATATATATATATATATATATATAGAACTACAGTGACTTGGGCGAGTTGGTATTGATCCATAATATAACTGCGTGGAAACACGAGGACACAAAAAGAGGCACAAATAATACAGGACGCGGCACAGATAAACAACTGATTTTTTATTCAGGAAACATGCAATTGATAGGAACAGCCAAATCTTCGCGCCTGCGGGCACTCGCAGCGTCGTACACTCAAAAACAAAATAAATAAACCTTAAAATGCTATACTCAGCACAGCTATCCTACTTCGACACTTGAACAACCCCTTATTTTTATCTCACCCCCCCCCCCCCCTTCACCGGCTTAACCAAAATCAAGAAGTGCGATCTCGTTCTCGTTAAGGGTGATGGACGGACGGCTTACACACTTGTCGTGGTTTTTGTGCATGTAAAATGCCTCCATGATCTCTCTTGACAAGGAGTCTTTGTTTCTAACCAGCACCGTCGCCTGGTCGAGTAACGGGCTACATGCGCAGTCCCGCAGTAAATTGGATGTTTCCTGAATAAAAAATCAGTTGTTAGTCTGTGCCACGTCCTGTATTATTTGTTCCTCTTTCGGTGTCCTTGCGTTACTGCGCAGTTATATTATGGTATATATATTGCCGCGAACCATGCTTTGGGTTTGTTTATTTATGTTTTGCTTTGACTGCCCGGCTGCGCCGGTCTGTGCTATCTGTGTGCCAAGGAAAGCGCATGGTCCATTCTTTATTTCTATGCCACACGTGTTATCTCTTTCTCTTTTGATGGGGAGAGTGTTTCCAACGAACGCCAACAGCCTAGAATAATCTTCTTTGATCTACAATTTTCTGGATGTAAATAGTCGGTTCGAGAAACACTCGCGCAGAAAGATAAAAGCGTGCATAGCAGACGCCGCGGTATTCGATTCATCGACGCTCGCCTACGCACGTAACTTTGTTGAGTGCTGCTTCGCCGCCTGTCTATTTTTTGAGTTGTCAGGGGAGCGCAAGTTCGCTCCAATAAACTTGTTTTCTTTGAAGAAAACTGCGTCGTCTTTGGCCCCGTGACAATATATAGCGAATTCCGGACGCACGCCTCCCCACCCGAACATCTGCGCTGCGACGCGCACTCCCCACACGTGCTCGTCAGCTTCTTTCCTCCTCACCACTTCCCGTCACACTTCCTGGCTTAGCGGTTTTCCTCCTCTCTACTTTGCTGCGCCGAGTTTTGGGCGACGCCCGGCGCGGCTGGAGGATACAGCTCAAACAGCTCCACTGTTAAAAGTCCTATGCCACATGATCTTCATCATTGCGCGGGTGACGTTTTGATGCAATCCCGGATAGAGCTGTCTCGATATTCGGTAATGTTGGGTGATGTCGGCGAATGTCACCGATCAGCCCATGTAAGAGCAGGAAGTCACGCTGAGACTACTGCAAACTAATACGTGCCCACACCCAACAAGACTACACGCCATCCGTCCTACTCTGTATGATTCTCTATGTACTCATTGCCAAGCCCCAGGCACACTTTACCATATTGTCTGGGAATACCAACTAAACCCAGGTCTTCCCCCCATCCCCAACCCCTCCCGCGAGCAGTGGGAGAGTACGCTGGCCAGCTCCTGCCCTGAAACGCAGCTTTTGCTAGCGGAAAGGGCGAAGACAGCCGGCCGTACCAACGGTGTCTTGGACTGAACACCCCGACCACAAATATTCTCACTTCAAATGTGATTAAAATTTATCTCTCTCTATCTCTCTCTCTCTCTCTCTCTCTCTCTCTCTCTCTCTCTCTCTCTCTCTCTCTCTCTCTCTCTCTCTCTCTCTCTCTCTCTCTCTCTCTCTCTATCTCTCTCTCTCTCTCTCTCTCCAATCCCGGAGGTTTATTCAGCCCGTCTCCCCTTCAGACACACACACAGACGTAAATAACTGCACCGCTAATGATGATCATGGTGAGAACAACCACAACGACGACGATGATGATGATGACTACGACGAGTCTACCATTCTGTAGTTGTCGCAATCCTTATAAACCGTCGGAGTGAGGAAGATTGATCGGGACTTTCGTGTGCTCATACAGACGAACTTTGGCTTGGCATACTTTGCATTTCATTATTCTATTCTTGTCGCTTGCAGTTACGGCAACCGCAGATCCGTTGAGCTGACCTGTGAACAGCATGGCACGAAGCGAGGCGTCCCTCCGGGCCGACCCATCCTTCGGCTTAGACTCCCCTTGGAGCTGGGTGACGGTGGCCTTCCTGAGCTGGGTACTCTGCACTGGCATGATAGGCTACCAAGCCATAGGTGTTCTCTTCTATGGCATCATCGAGACCTTTGGCGTCAACAGGCAGCAAGCGTCGTGGCCCCTCGTCCTCACCGCAAGTCTCACCAGCCTGGCAGGTCAAACAAAAAACTGATGAAGCCCTTTTGAACAATTGAAAAGACTTTTCGCCCCTCTGTGCATCATGGCTGGGAATTGCTATAAATGCATTAGTTTAGAGAGCACAAAAATGAACTATTTTGGTGTGGGAAAGCAGTGCGTTCTATTGCATGCCTCGCTAGCGTAATAACGTACGGTATAATTCAGTACCAATTTGTGACAGAAATGTGTCAAGCTTGTCCTTAGCGGTAGGTAAAGAGCAGAAGGACGAACAGTTTTGATTTACTCCGGGCCTGATTGTTCAGTTGCTCGCGCTAGTCGCAAGGTGACGAACGCATACACAGAGTTGAGAATTCTGAACGGTATCGCTTATTGACTCCTGTCTTCGCGCTGTTGGGGACCAGAATGCAGATTCAGTAACTCTGTTCCGATCCCAACATGGGGTATATCTCCCTATCGGAAAAAGGGGTGGTTCTGCACTTCGACTTTTCTTGTTAATTAACGGAGAACCTCCCCTAAACTGGAACGAAATCTACCGCCTGGGTTTTTGAGGCGCTGCCTGTTCCGCAGTGTCTGCTAAACGGAATTATGGGGTCTTCTAAAAACACGCTTTCAACCAGAGATGCCGGATACATTTAATTTAGGCCTACAGGGCCTTCCTAAACTTCCGAGGAACGTCTTAACAAGCTCAACCAACTCCGTTTTGTCATTCACGATCCCTGACGTGAAGAATAATTGACCGGAAGGTTTACAAGGCAGCGGTAACCATGTTCCTTCCTTTCGCTTTTTGTCGCGCTATCAAACTGCTGCACCCGGACTGATTTATGTGTATTCTTGGCCCTGAAATGCACCCAATACGCCAGCTTATGTTTAACGCCCTTTTAACACATTATCTCCTCGAAAGGAAGCAATGACGCAAGTCCACTGCTGTGTTTTTTTCTTTCTAGATCAGCGGAGAAAATATTCCACCGACGAAGCGAAGTACGCAACAGCTTTGCATTCTACGGAAAAAATGCTGATTAAAAGTTTCTTTAAAATATTCAGCACTCATACGGCCAGTCTCTCACAGAAAAGTATCTTGGAAACCTTGTATTTTACAGTTCATGGATCTATTTCGGGATATAATGTCAGATATGGGCCAATATATTGGTCGGATAAAGGTCGTGTGAAACTTTAACCAGTTCCCGTATCTTCTTATTAGCCCCGAGTTTGCACAGTGGCGAATCGCTTCAGTTTTGACGCGGCTATGTGACACGCTGCGCCAACGATGGTTCGAAAGAAACATAGCCCAAATTTCCATGTACCCAACCAACTAATTGTTTTTTTTGTTTGTTTCCTAGGCCCTGTCATGGGATATCTGTGCCGACGTTTCTCCTGTCGGTCGGTGTTGGCCGTCTCAACTTTTGTCGCGGGGGCAGCGACGTGCCTATGTTTTTACGCCAGCGATATCTTGTTTCTCACCGTCATGTTCGGAGTGATGCATGGTAAGATGAAACTGTGTTTACACTGTCGCGGAAATAGCGCAGAATGTAAATTTAAAGGAAATTGTGCAACTTCCTTGTACTTGAAACCTTGGGTTACTCATACCTCGCTCCAATTTAGCTCGACGAGAAACCTTGCTACAACAGTTATTACTTAGAGAAGTGGAGCCTCATGAAAATGTTTTACCGAGATTTCTTGAAAATTGCTCAAAACAAACCTATCACCATTTTGTCAACATTTTCTAGAATATTTCCATTGAGTTTATATTACAAATTGGCCACCGAGTTGTAATTGAAAGTCTAATGAGCCAAGTCAATAGACCTTATGAGCTCCTTATAAGTTTCTCATGAGCTTCTTTCGGGGTTTTTATTTTAAAAATTCAATAAGGTTTTTATACTATTCTTACAAGAACGTGTTGCGTGGAAGTCAGTGGTGAATCGAGTTTCTGACGGGGTTTTATCAAATTTCTCTCAATTAGATTTCTATAAAATTCATATTGTGCCCAGTCACAACATCCTGTTGCGTATGAGCAAAGTTTGAATAGAAATCCTGATGAGTTTCTGTCAATATTAGGTTCCTATAAAATTCTTCCTCAGTGTAGTTGTAATATCCTGTTGCCTGTTAGTCAGGTTTGAATAGAGTTTCTGGCGAGTTTTAACATTAGGTTCCTATAAAATTCTTCCTCAGTGTAGTTGTAATATCCTGTTGCCTGTTAGTCAGGTTTGAAGAGAGTTTCTGGCGAGTTTTAACATTAGGTTCCTATAAAATTCTTCCTCAGTGTAGTTGTAATATCCTGTTGCCTGTTAGTCAGGTTTGAATAGAGTTTCTGGCGAGTTTTAACATTAGGTTTCTATAAAATTCTTCCTGCATGTATTTGGAACATCCTGTTGCCTGTAAGTCAGGTTTCATTAGAGTTTCTGGTGATTTTTAACCGCGGAGTTTTGTAAGGGCTCGTAATGCCCGGTGGTGATGTCCGTTACCACGGGAGCCACCGCACCCAAATGCTCGAAAGACGAAGTGGCGGCCGTCCATCGCGTGATCTCGGCTCATGCGCCGGAGCATGCGGCTCAATAGCACCCCATATATATGCACCGATAAAATACCAGACTTCCGTGGGTCAGCTATAGAAACGGGAGATAGAGTCAAGTTACAGTCTATTAAAACTCAATGTATACCGAAGGAAATAAGAGTTTATTGTCTGTCTAATAACCATAGCCTACAAATTACAAGTTCGATTGAACCTATGGAAACGCAATCCACAGTGTGTTAAAACTTAATGTACTTAAGGCAGTAAAGTACACGTATTGTTTTTGTAATAAAAACTTGATTGACTTTTTATTGGCTGCAGTTTGTAAGATGGGAGTTTTGGTCCACTCTATAAAAACGTAACGAAAATTTGTTCTTGGGGGAAAATTAAAACTCAAAGTGTTGAAGGCAATACAATGCTGGTTGAGTTTGTCCATGAAAAGTTTCTTGACTTCCTCATAACTTATGTCCATAAAGTATGAGTTATATGGACTTTCTATTAATTCGATATAACCTGAATACAAAGTTTAATAAACGCTAAGTCCATTTTCACGAGGGGATTTTCGAATTGCCTGTTTATTGTGAAATGTTTTTCCCTGAAATAAGTGATGTGACGTACTCGGAGGAGTAGCCCAAAAACGGCAGTCAGTACTAGACTCTGCACAATAGGGAGACAAATGAAAGTTTGGAACAGCTGATCCAACACACTAACATGTAACATAGCGTTCCAACGCCTAATAACGCTATACTGCGTAAAGGAGTAGCGAAGGAAGTCATTTTTGGGCTGTGAAAGTTAACACGACGATCCTATCTTATCTGAACTTGCAGGAGTACCTCTTAATAAACCGCGGCGCCATTTGTTCATAAATTTATCACTAAAATTGCGCTGTTGCGAAAGCTATATTGATAACGACTGCTTCATTGCTCCTGGCAAAATGTCTTCCCGACATAGAGTTTGCGTATAGCAGTGAAACCTGCTTTAAAGGGTCTCGGTATGTAGCAGAGCGGACAGAAAGAACGCCGACGCATTACGAGGCAATGCCGTCTATTAATGCCAATCTGTCTAGTTGGCACGCGCCGAATGTAGTGGGGACTGTTTTTTTCATTCAGGGTACTCACTTCCGTCGTTTCCTCATTTCGCGTCTGTCGAAATATAGGCTTTATTACGCTAATATCGAATAACTACGCTGATCACAATCGAGTTTGAATAGGCGTAGGGGGTTCTTATTGTAGTGCTTGCAGAAATGTTTGCACATGATAAAAATACGCCGTCAATACGCTGCTTCTCCAGTTAGAAAGCAGTGAAGAGCTCGCTTGGTCCTTTCTGCTGTATTGCTGCAGGACTGGCCTTGTCGGGAACCTTCGTCTCGGTGAACGTCCTTGCGTCGCAGCATTTCGAGAGGCGAAGGACAACCGCGTGCAGCATCATCTTCACCATGTCTGGACTAGGTGCCCTGTTTGTTCCCCCGCTAGCCGAGTTCTTCCGCGTCACCTACGGCGTTCGCGGAACATTCCTCCTGCTCGGGGGACTCCTCCTCAACGCTTGCCCCGCCGTCATCATCATCAGAAGTCCCGTCTGGATGCAGCGGTCACCAAATATATCGTATATCAGAAGTATTGAACTCTCAACAAGAACGTCGGGCACTTCAGCGAAGCCACTCCTCTCTGTTCTGGGCGCTGAAGAGGACATCGTTAGCGAGGAAGCCCAAACCCACAATCGAAGGTCTAACAGGACCACCGCAGCAAAAACGTTCTTTCGTGATTGTTCACGAAAGCTATTTTTTTGTCGAACGCACAGCCCACCCTCAACGCATGCAGGAAGAAAACAAACTAGTCAACCAAGCATTGCTTCTGTGGCAAAACATTTTTTTACCATTGCCTTCATAGTAAATGCCATTTCGTTTTCTGTGATAATACTAGGACTGACAGTGTTTATGCTGGTGTCCGTTGACATTGCTACCGACCGCGGTGTGGCGCCCTCTAGTGCGGTGTTGCTTTTGAACGCTTTCGCAGCGTGCAACATTATACTCAGGCCCGTGAGCGGCATGGTCATCGACTCGAGACTAATGAGGCTGGAAACTGTGATGATCGTCGGGTACTTTATCCAGGCGCTCGCCTACGAGATTTTCGCCTGGTCGAGCAGCTTTCCCATGATGCTGTTCGGCTCGGCGCTTATAGGGGTCAGCAACGGGGCCAGAGTCTACCTGCAGGCACCACTTCTGGTTCGAGACTTCGGAATCGACTCCCTTCCTCTCACGATGGGTGCGACGTCCTTCTGCGTAGGACTCGTGGGTTTCACAAGACCGATCTTAGTCGGTACGTGTTCGTATTTATAATCCTTTTTCGTTTTTACTCTTTCACTTCCGCCTTCAATTTGTGACCTCATCAATGACATTCTTGCTTCCCTTCTAAATACAGTGTAGATAAAAAAACTGTGGCTCATCTTCCAGTACCGACGAAACTAGGACGAAATTGTTGATTTTGATTGATGACTTTGTTTCTTTCGCCTGAGAAATTTACAACATCACAAGGGCAAGCATTAGCTGCTTGTTTCCGAACATGTTCTCGCATTATGATCGTTATTACCGTCAAAACGTGATCTAAGGAAACCTGAACTTACGAATTTTGCGATTTAAAGAATCAATTGGGATTCCCCCGCAGGTGCCAATAGGGCTCAATGCTTTTATGAACTCCGACTAACGAAATGATTTCATAGTGATTCCCGATTTAACGAAGTATTTCAGAAAACGACACATTTAAAAGGGATACATTTCGAATGTGTTTCGTGAGAACGCCACCAAGACTATTGCGCCACGTGACAAAAAAAAAAACATTAAAAAAAAACGCGGGGCGCCAGGTTTCGTTTTTACGGAGCTCTACGAGATGAATTAAGAATGCCCCGTGGCCGCTGACCATGGTATCCCAGCTGTCACTCTTTCGAAAATCTTGAAGGAAAAGGACGCCATCATCTGTGACACTTTGTCTCGAATTGCGTCGAAGCAATATAACCTCACGACACCTCGCACGAGAAGCTGGAGGAAGCCTAGTTTACGCGGGTGAAGAATGTGGGATCCAAGAACATTCCGCTCAGCGGGCAAGTGCGGTACTAATTTCTGTGTTTCGCGTGCCTGATGGGGTGCGATGACGTCAGGGTCAGCCACGGATGGCTTATTATCTTCACAACGAACTTTCAGCGCATTGCTAAATTATCGGTAGACGAGCGCCGCGACCGCCGCAACTACATAGTAGCTGCTGGGATGCGTCGCCCTTTACTCATCCAATTTATAGAATAACCTGCTTGTAAATTTACAGTCCCGATTTTACGAAGTTCTCATGATTTAAAGAAATAATTTATGTTGCCCGCTGACTACGTTAGATCGGGGTTTAACTGCATTTTCTCTTTCAATCACTTTTTATTTTCCCTAATTTCGATTGAAAGCCTTGGTCTAAGGCCCGTGTAAAGCGGATACCTAGCTCGGAGTTACGCAACCATAATGTTGATATTTACGACGGATCAGCAACGTCAAACCCATTGTTTGCCAAGTTGCGGCTACAGGTTTACGATGGAAGAGTTCAAATCGTTACGTAAAACCTGAAGTCGGACCGGTACACACCGGCGTCAGTAAGGCCATTCGCCACCTGTCAGGCACAGCTGTACGGTGGCAGGTCGCCGCAGATGCCGCCTGATGGCGCTACTGGTTCCCGTCGAGGAAAAATAACGCTTGGCGGCAATGTATTCTGCTGCTCGCCTAGTTGCACGTTCTAAAAGTATAGCGCGTTCAAATTATTCGTCTAGACTACAAGGCGCTCCCAAGGTCCATCTTTAGTGATCTGGAGCCATGGAGCCGTCGTGCGTTGCGATTCGTGCTGGTGTGGTGTTCCGGCGTTACCGGCTTCGATTCCAACCCACCAGACCATAATTTAACAAATTTCTTTCTTAACCCTGCAATGCCCAAACAAAGAAAACAATACATGAAAATTCTAATGCTTTAAGACAATATATTTTTGTAGTTCAAAAATTAAAAAGAAACGCGAATAAAATTTTTGTCTACTTTGGTCTTAAAGGCACCCTGCAACACTTTTTCCAACTTTTTTAAAAACCTTAAATGCTTGCTGAACGTAGTCATCCAACACACCCTGTACTTAGATTGGGGGGTCGCAAAGTACCTCAGCCAAAAATTACTGCTCTATACCCACCAGATAACCTGTAAACTCGCTCAAAAGAGTTTTCTCTCTTTCCCGGTCATGACGTTGTTCGACGGCCCGAATAACGTCACTGAGGTCATGTAGCGGCTGTTGACCGGTTTTCCGTCAGTTGCTGCAATGAAAGCTTTTCGATAGCGACTTTAAAAGTAAAGCCACAAAAGCAAAACAGATAGGGAATGCGTATCTGCAGGGACGAACAAATCACGCAGTGCCGTTCCGTGTTGGCGATAACTGTAGCTTTCGCAGTGCTTCCAGACGCGAAGGAAAGAGGGAAAGCGTTTATCGAAAGGGCTGCCGGGTCCCTTTAAAGCCACATAATGGATCATATCAGATATAGTAGGCATTAGGGAAGTTAGCAGTGAAAATTGAAAAAAAAAAAGCAATTACGGTCTTCGCTGATAGATAAAAATATGTTGTATTAGCAGCCTTTCCCGAATAAAACTTGTTTTAAAAGGCCCGGAAAATCTGCATCCTTTCCTACTTTCAAATAGTATAGGTAGGCGACCGACCTCGTGTTTGGCCACTTGCACGTGCGGACACGAAACGAGCTTTCTGGATCAGGGAACAAAGTCGAGTGGATGATATCAAAGTTCAAGTAAAAAAAAAGAAATGGACTTGGGCTGGCCGTGTAGTGAAATGAACCGACAACCGGTGGGAAATTAGGGTAAATTAGAGTAACAGAGTGAATAGCAAGGGTTGGGTCTAGAAGAAGAAGGCCAATAACACGATGGAGTGATGAAATACGGAAGTTCGGTGGCCAGCAGTGGACTCGAGCGGCGCCGGACAGAAGCTGTTTGAAGTGAATGGGAGAGGCCTTCGCCCTGTAGTGGGCCTAAGTATGCTGTTGATGATTATTATTATGATTATTACCTGCGGATTTGATTTTTCCCGCATGGTTAACAGCGTATGTTATGTAGCAACGGCCGCTAGCGTCACTCAGGCTTATCTGGAGGTGGTCACGCATAACAGCACCGTATGCTTCCTCACGGCGTTCGCTCCCGCGTGCGCTAACGGCCGCGCAGCGAAGCCAATGTAATGAAACTTGAATTGTATTACCCACAAGTTAGTGTCAAAAGGCATAGCAGCCGGTACGGTGAGCCCCTTCTGTAGTTTCCCCCGTTTTCAGAAGGTCGTACGTGACATCATCAATAAAAAAATCACAGCTTTGTTGTTGTCACGAAAAGCTGCTCTAAAGTACTACAGCACTGCCCACTGTAGCATATATTATACATACAAAGATACTTTCAATGCCCACTGAATAATATATAATACCGTCAATTTTAATCAATGAAAAGCGTCACTTCTAAGCGGCTGGCTTAGCAAAACAGTCGTGAACCTTCCAGGTAGCACGTAGGGTCACGTTGAAATGTTACATGCAACTAGTTACCTTGCGATATAAAGTTTTCTCTCTCTCTCTCTCTCTCTCTCTCTATTCTGCACCCACAAAAATAAGGTGTAGAGCTGTCGGGCAGCCTTACGATGGAGGAAGCCAACTTGGGAACTGCATGTGGGACTCCATGAGGCCAGTTGTGGAACTATAGTTTTTTTAAAACGCTCAGGCGGTATCAGGAATGATACAGTAGGCATTTCTCGGCTGTCAAAAGGCCTGGGTGTGAGTAAAAACACACCTAAAGATTGCGTATCTTATGGGATACATTACGGATTACTTAAACAAATTATCTTTCTATAGAATAGCTTTATGAGAAATTGGCGTCGATATCGCAGCGTTCTTACTCTTTTTCTTGTTCTTAAGCTGGCGGCTGGTTTTGTCTATCGTTTTCTGTCTTCGAGGACACCGCATTTTTTACTTACTGACTAAACCAATACATTTGCATTAAAATAACAAGTGATCACTTTGTAGGTTAAAAAAGGCAATCATATACTGGTTCAGTGGAGTGAACATTATCCGTCTTGAGATATCGGGAATTTGCCATGTTTCAATAGAATTGCTCCTATGGCATCGCTCGTATTTACGTATTTCTGCGATCTTCCCGATCTCCGTATAGCCAACACAACGTTTTTTCTAGTTCAACGTTGTTTCACGCACTCAACCTGATTTTATTTTTTTTTTGTTTAACAATACTGCACGCCAGTATTTCTGCCCTGGCAGGAGGGGCCACACAGCATACATACAATATAATGAAAATCAATAACAACGACAATCAAGACAACATAAAGACCATAGCAACGTTCAAACACAGAAATTTACAATGTGGGACTGAAGTTCTTTCATAATATAAGCGGATTCAAAAACCTCTCGGGGCAAAGAATTTCATTCGGACAGTGTTCGGGGGAAAAACGTGTGCGTTAGTTCAAACGAAAACTGGCGATTAAGAGTATTCTTAGATATGTCTAGTTGTCCGTGTAGTTAAAGGCTTTATGCAATCAGGAAATATCGATTTAATTTTCACTACAAGGCAGTTGCAAAGAAACCCAAGACGGCTATTTCTCCGGCGAGCCTCGAGCGTCGGTACATTGTACTTCTGCATAAATACGAATGACGAATCATACCTTCTATATCTACCGAAAATGCACCTCATTATCTTTCTTTGAACTCTTTCAAGTTGCATGACATCCTTCTTATAATAGAATCCCAAACTTCAGCAGCACACTCCAGTTTTGACTCGTCTTTATGTCGACTACGTAGAACTTTTTTTCCCGACGTCTATTACCCTGTATATTCTGCTACTCGCATAGCAATCGCGAGTGGTGTGGACAGTACGCCGAAACCGAATAACAAACAAGTCCAAGGGCTCGCAAATGTTTTACTCTAACTCCCACAGGGCGACGCTAGCGGTTTTGTTTTCACTTGAAGGACAGGCAAACCACTTCAAACAAGCGACTTCAATGACTTCATACAGGGTGTTTTCCTGAAATAAAAATGAAACCTCTCGTGATTTTAGTGCTCTTTAGTCTGAGACGTTCAAAGCATTGCACTGACTTCTAAATCTAATTCTAAGCAAAACCCGCCAACCTGTTTGCATGAAGACGTAAACGCAACGCCAGCGCCTAGATGGTTGCCGAAGTTCTCAGTACTATCTGCTTGGCGGTCGTTAAACCGTATAATCCTGTACGAAACCGCCCTGCAATGGTTTGAGCGTTGTAATATGCACTGTACAACCACACAGCCTTTTTAAATGCGTACCGGCATTTCGCTGAATCGATAAACTCTATAATAATAAAGTTATTCAATAGCGTCTTCCCAAGGTCTCACCATTAAAAATGCTCAAGGATTTTATTTCCTAACCTACATATAAATGTTTTAATGTATTTTGTTGGGATCGTAAATTGCGGAGGCCGGACGACTTGGTAGCTGTGGCATGCTGCGTTATTCGACGCATCGAGTGGAATAAATACAAGGCACAACTGATGCGTGAAGCTCTGTTCAGACTACCGACGCAAAAGCCATATCCTGATCTATGGAAGTAAAAAAAAAACGGCGTGTCACGCAGTTCTGTTGACTGAGACGTGAAATTACGTAATTCTTTATTTAAAGGTATTCGGACTGCTGCAGCAACAGTCTGAACCCAGCCACGTCATTTCACGTCTCAGCCAACCAAACTGCGTGACACGCCGTTTTTTTACTTCCATAGATCACGATACGGCTTTTGCGTCGTTAGTCTGCAGAAAGCCTATTACGCCCAGATATGGGCTACTGCCTTTTATAGCCAGCACGCATGTTAACCATCAGCAACAGGCGTGGTGCGCGCACGCACTGGACATATCAAAATATATCCAGGAGCCTGCGCTACGCCGAACGCCAGCCTCAATACACCAAGCATGCAGATGTAACGTAATTAACTATCGTAATGCCTGCAAGGTTGCTTGCAATCTTACTTGCAATGGAGTCACATTTGAATGGCCGCTGAAATTGCTCAATGTTTCCTCACTTGGCGCACTGCCTGCCACTTGGCGATATACGTAACTGTGCACTTCTTGAAACAGCCGAGCATAAGGCCCCAAGTTCCTCAATAATTCGCAGCACAGGTAGGTCGTAAAGGTTCCTGAAAACCTAGTGTGCACTTACGCGCCAAGAGATTAAGAACCAAAGACTACTTTTTTTTACTCTCCTGGTGTGTGTGTGTGTGTTTGTGTTTGTGGGTGGAAGGGCGGGTGTGTATTTATTATTATTATTATCATTATCTTCTGGCCTCTCTCTCCTTCGCCTCTTCTATCAATTTGTTTGGCATCCCCTTTCCCCCTCGCCTCACCAGCACAGTGTCCACCCCTAGGTGGGGCAAATCACGCCTGCTAATTGACCTTTATTTCAATTTTCTGATCAATAAATTCATTCATTCATTCATTCATTCATTCATTCATTCATTCATTCATTCATTCATTCATTTTGTGATCACATTCTGCGTGGAAAACCAAGCTTGAGAAGGAAAGTATTTTTCTATATTACTTATTTAGAAGTTCACGTCAGCCATCCGGCATTTTAAATGGCCACACAGACATGCATGTTCAGAACACCTTCTTCTAAGCGTATCAGGAATTAGAGTATAGGTTATTTGGAAAATATTCCGTCAGTTGCGACGTTTCACCCACTCGTCGCTATTTGTTTTTCAGGTTACTACCGGGATCACCACGGGTCCTACGACGGCCTCCTTCACATTCTGGCGGCCATAAACGGTGTGCTTGTTGTAACTTGGGCAGTCAGGCTTATGTTAAAGACGCGAAATCAGTAGTCTCTTAAAATTAATGTAAGGACGCAAAATCAGCAGTCGCTTAGAATTAATTAAAGAAGCAAGGTTAGCTTTCACGCAGATGTACTGCCACATTATGGCGACCAGTGGTCAGACTTCGTCTGGAACGAGTGTACCGTGCAACATAGCACACCGAGTCTGTGAGGGGGGTTTCTGAGCTCGTAAGTGAGGTGCCTCTAATATTTTTACAGCAGGCAGCGAATTACTCTTCGTTGCATCGTACTTCTGAAGGATTTCACCAAAGGGCAAAGGTAAAGTCCTATCACGCTAGCCATTTGACACGAACGCACAGACAACCTGTCGCCCCACAATTTTTGTCTGGTGAACGGAGTAGTCATAAAAATTATGCTGTGGCTCAGAAAATAAAAGACCTTCGAGTTTCTGTGGCGGAGAGACGATCTGACCAAAGGGCCGGCCTTGACTATGCGGAAAGTAATAAACCAACGTCTACGAGCCCTTTGTCTGCCTTGTTTGAGTGGTGGAAATGTGCATACATACATGCATACATACATACATACATACATGCATACATACATACACACATACGCATACATACATACATATACACATACATACATACATACATACATACATACATACACACATACATACATACATATGAAAAAGAAAACATTGAACACGGTAGCGACCTTGATTGCCGCTAACGTTTCGTCAAGAACTTTACTTCGTCCTACTTACATAGATACATACTGTGGGGATCCGCTTGATCCGCGTTCCTCCTCCCGCGAGCGCGATGTTCGAACGAGCGCGCTTTCCCGCGCACGTGACGTCATCTCGCGGGCCGACGCACCGGCGGGCACCGACTGCCCCGCCGCCGCTGTCACTCATCCTCGCCCGGAAACCTGCTTCCTCTCCTCCGCGCCTTATAACCGCGGCGCCCACGTTTCGCGGGTCTCTCTCTCGGGGATCGCTCTCTTGGCTCTCTTGCCCTTGGCTCGAGCGCACGGAAAGGAGATAGAGGATTGAGTGTAGGGAACGCGAGGGATCGCGGCTCATCCGCACCCTCACCGCCACCCGTCCGGAGCGGGGCCCCTGACCCCAATCGGACGCGCGAGGTAGGCTAGCCCAACCTCGCCGGCAGCCCCGTGTCGCCTCAGCCGTCGCGGCCCGCTCGAGCCCGGCCTTGAAGCGCGCGTCGGTACAGGGTAGTTCTTAACCCTGTCTTGTACCACTCGGCCAATAAACACCCTGGTTCGTCCTGGCCCTTTGGAGCCTGTCGTCGCCTTTGTCGGTGAGTCGAACCCGTCGCGGCGTCTCCCTCGTGGACGCCGCGAACCCCTCTGGGGCATTTTGGATGGGTTATTTCCGGGCGTGGGGAAACACCCTGAACCCCACTTAGGCCCACAAGGGACCAACAAGCTCACATCGGCGCTCAACGTCTCTAACGAGGCTAGCCGGGGTCGTTTGCTATCCCGTAGCTACGCCCATTATGCCCACAATACATACATACGTACATGCATACATGCATTCATCCATCCATGCATCCATCCATTCATTCATTCATCCATTCATCTAACCATCCATCCATCCATACATACATACGTAGATGCATACATACACACATACCTGCATGCATGCATACACACATATACGCATGCATGCATGCATATGTGCGTGCATACATGCATGCATACATACATACATACATACATACATACATACATACATAAGATAAAGAAAACGTTGAACACGGTAGCGACCTCGATTGCCGCCAACGTTTCGGCAAGAGAACTTTCCTTCGTCATAGATACGTCCATCCATCCATCCATCCATCCATCCATCCATCCATCCATCCATCCATCCATCCATCCATCCATCCATCCATCCATCCATCCATTTATTGATTGATTGTAGTGTTTAACGCGCCGACGCAACGCAGGGGATGAGGCGCGCCGTAGTGGAGGGCTCTGGAATACTTTGGCCACCTGGGGATCTTTAACGTGCACCGAAATTTCGTACACACGGGCGTTTTTGCTTTTTCCCTCCATCCCATCCATCCAATCCACATACATACATACATACATACATACATACATACATACATACATACATACATACATACATACATACATACATACATACATACATACATACATACATACATACATACATACATACATACATACATACATACATACATACATACATACATACATACATACATACATACATACATACATACATACATACATACATACATACATACATACATACATACATACATACATACATACATACATACATACATACATACATACATACATACATACATACATACATACATACATACATACATACATACATACATACATACATACATACATACATACATACATACATACATACATACATACATACATACATACATACATACATACATACATACATACATACATACATACATACATACATACTGTGGGGTTCCACATTTCACACACTAGTTATTCCCCACCCCGCAGCCATCGCGTTCAGCAAACATGCCTTGCGAGCGCCGGCTGCGGACGGGTCCGTTGCTTGCTGAGATAGTCAAAGGCAGGGCGACAAGGGCAAAACACCAATGGCAGCATTTATGGCAATGTGCAAATCAAATACACTGCATACAGGCTAATCGAAGGCCATGACGGTAACATTGGGAGCGAGGCTTAAACAATGCTAGAGATTGCAAATGTAAGGGCGATAGCGGGCAACCTTGCTTTACTGAGGAATTTATAGTCACGGGATTCGAAAGGTGACCATTAACAATTAGACGGGTAGAGCAGTTACTATAACAGAGACGTACTCCCTTGAAAACGACCGAACGAACGTTGGCCCGCACTAACAAAGAAGACAAAAATGGGTGGGATAGACGATCAAATGCTTTTAAAATATTTGTTTGCGCGCATGCGAGCTGTATTGATCGGCGTGCAGTCCATATGTTTGATTCTGGCCAATAAGTAGGGACATGGCAGACTGAAGACGATTAGATAATATCTTCGCGAAAATTTTGCAGTCAGCATTCGTCAGTGTGATTGGTTTTTCGCGGTCTTTGATGGCTGAAGAGAATTAACATCCAGACAGCATTGAAAAATTCGAAACGAACTGGACATAAAATAGACTTAAAGCCTTGTCAAACTCTCCGGGCAGTCCATCGGGGTCAGGGGTTTCGGAGACCGGAAGCTCATCCACTGCGGCCTCAATGTCTTCTAGGGTAACAGAGCCACTTATAATGGAACTGTCGTCATCTGTCAATGGCTCAACTAGCGAGACAAACTGCCCCAAAGGTCGCTATCAATGGGATTAGAAGCACAGCTGAATAGTTCCTTGTAATAATTTTTAAAATCAGATATAATCTCTTTCGTGCTAGTTAAAAGAACAACATTTGAATTTATATCCAAGATGACCTCAGCGGCTGCGAGGTGGCGCTTGTTAAGTAAAGCCTGGCATGCCGGATTCTTACAGTGCCTAGAACGATCGTTCCGGGACCGAACACGTGCACCCCGATGTCGGTGCGCATCAATCTCGTGAAGCTGAGATTTTACGGTAGCGATTTCTTCCACACAAATGTCAGGCATTTCGCTTTCAATTTCATGGAGGTTATACAGGCTTTTAAGCAGTGAGTTTTCCTGGTAATGCTTGTAGAAAGTAGTAATCGACCCACACTCAATCGGTATGCCCCGAACTTCCTGCTTGAACAGCTTCCATGCTGCAAGAAAACGGCAAGTGCATGGAAAGGCATGCCTGCTATGTTTCTCGCACACGACCACAAAAGCTCTCATCCCGTAAAAGAGACCAATTAAGTTTCCATAGAGCCATTGGGTGTCTGAAAGTACTGCGACCACCTCTGCCAAAGCTCAGAACGACACGACAGTGATCCGAGAAAGAAATGGGATTGACGTCACATACAGGATGGTAGGAAATGAGCGCAGAGGAAATGTAAATACTGTTAAGCTGAGCTTGAGGAATCCCCTGAAAATGTGTGTATAAACAAGCCGTTCTTCCCGGTAACCCGGTGTCCACTATCCCAGAAGCCGCAATGACGGATGAGAAAGCCTCGGCGCTTCTATCTTCAAATGATAGAGGTTTGGCGCGATCATATGGTTCACAGACGCAATTAGTCACCCATGAATACAACAGCACGGTCACACTTCAAAAAATTACGCCCACCTCCCCTCGCGAGAACCCTGGTGTGATGCGACGCTGAGGGGGTTCAAGCGCAAGCGGAGAGCAACCGTCGACCGAAAGGCCGCCGGAGAGCGGCACACCGGTTATATTCTAGACACTATATATTCGCAGCGTGCCCGAAGGAGAGGAAACCGCGGAGAGAGAAAGTACTGCACATGCGCAGCACCGCGCGCAGCGCCGCCCACCGGCGGAGTGAGGGCGCGCTGGGCCGCACGCGCTCTCACCTGGGCACGCGCCGGCGCCAGTGCGTCTGCCGCGGCTATGACGCAATCCAATCCAAATCCAATCCAATCCAATCCAAGACAAGCCAAGCCAAGCCAAGCCAATCGAATCAATCGGATCCAATCCAATGCCCCTCGCGAGAGAGTGTTCGCTATCGGAGAGGAGAGCGGGAGAGTTGCTGCGGACAACGGACGCACGCCGCGGACAACAACGGACGCACGCAGGAAGGACAGGGCCGCTGACAAGAGATGCTCTGAGCGTCGCATCTAAAATTGATACAGATTTCTGAAACAGCTAGCTCGTTGGCCGCTATCATTGCCCGCTACAGACATTGATGAATCGTCACGGTACACCGTATAGCAAAATCGCAACATATGAACCGTCCCTCTCTATCTACCTGATGTGTGAGGGCAGAGTCCGGCAATTCTTTTTTTTTCAAAACAAATGGCACCCCCCCCTCCCCCCGCATCTGTTCTGGTAAATATTAGGTTTGCAACTGTTCCCAAAGGCGAGGGCAGTTTACATCATTTGAAGGCTAGAGGGTGCATCCGGCTTGGCAGGACCCAGCAGTTCTAGCCCAAGACGCCGAGCGCATGCGTCCGCACCCATCATTTGCCGCCAGAGAAGCCGAGTGCAAGCGACAACCCCGCCGAGGCAAACAGGAACACTTCATACCCTCTCCCAACAGCCTGTGCAGTGGACAGTCGACTTTCTCAGGGCGCGACAGCGTCCATTTTAAGGGCGAAGCCCTTTAGGACCTCGCAATGTGCGTGCCATTATCTGGAGTTGTCCGTGCGCACAGCATTGTAGGCCACCAATCGAAAGCGGCGCACACTGTAGTACCATCCGCGCGCCATTTCGGGAGAGCGCCACAAACTGCAGTAGCAAAGAGCGCGAATTTCAAAGGGTACAAAACACAAAAACAAAGCAAAAACTGCAAATTGTCAACGATAATTCGCGGAAAAAGAGCAGTTGCAATTACAGTTGAAACTACAGTGACTACAGCGAGCTACACTAGAGGGCACTGCGGTGCAATGCGTATATATAAGCGCGTTCCGGAATCAACCGACGACAATCAGGGGAACTTGCATAGACCTTGATTTTTCCAACTGCAATCTAGCCCCCCTCGAAGAACCACGGTCTCTGCTCTTCACCCATCCCAAGGCAGTGAACCTAAAGGGGAAACGCAACCCGGAACTCGTCACAACGCACCACCAATACCGCCAATAAAACACTGTATACTATATACAGTGCACACACGTTTGTCCGTTCATTAATGCATTTAATGCGCCATAATTCGTGTCAGTTCAGCCCCAATCGGGTCAATAAAATCACACATCTCCACGCCATGGACGATGCCGAGGGTGCGAAGTACTGGGACGCGAATTGTCTTTCGTGTGGTGCTTGTCATTTACAGTGCATTTACTGCCCCTCAAAATCATTTAAAACTCAGAGTGCATCAGCACGCACTGACGATGACGCTCGTCCCACAGGCGATACACAACTTCCGTCCCAGTGCTTCGCACCCTCTTCATCGTTCACGGCCTGGAGATGGTGATTTTTTTTTTGGTTCAGCTCTGGCTCGGCTTCAGTCCTCCAAAACATTGTCGTGTGGGGACAGGGTTGTGCTACTCAAACAAATTGTCTGAGATTCGTAGGTAAAGCCTAGCTGGCCCTTTTGTTGATTTGCTGCTGAGCTTTCAGGTTGTTCTCGTCGTACCGTAGCCGCAGGTTCATCCACTTTGTTTTCTCCAAATGGGCATTTGCGGCGGCTGGCACTTAAAGCTGTTGCAGCCTCCCCCGCCGTGGCGTACTTTCTCGGTCTTCTCCGCCCGCGACTACGGCTTGGAGTGTCATCCTCCTTAAGAAATGGGAATCAAACTCTGAAACCTCGCCCCGACATACAGGTGGTGCATCCGGAACGCTTTACGGGCGCTACAGCTGACACTTCCCTCATTATCTCCAGCGTTGCAGCTGCGCTTTCCCTCAAAGTCCTACTGCGCTACTGGTGATATTTCCCTCCACCTCCTCAGCACCTCTCCCACTCTTTCTCTGCAAGCTCTAGTGTTCCGCTTTTGCCCTTCCCATAACTACCCGAGCGCTCTCCGTCGCTCCTCCTACGACGGGGCTGTTTCTCTTTCCAAACGCGCGCTCCGATTTTCTGTACCTCACAAGGTGGCCTTGTACTTCAAAACGCAAACTGTGGCTACGGGGTTCTCACAGACGACCGTGGCTGCCAGGACGGACTCGCAGCCGTCTGAAGAACAAAATTTCCTTGAGTCCATGCACCTGAGTCAAGTAAACGCATGCAAATGAATTAAAATGTAAACGCATTTAATGTAAACGCATTGAAATAAATTGCGCCTTCCTAAACGGGCCATTAAGACAAAATGCAACTGTGGTTCCGGAGAAATGGGTTGAAAATATCAGAATGATTCCAAGTGAAAAGCAGGCTAACAACTAAGCTAGAGAGCAAGGAAAACAGATTAAATAGTGGGTACTCATCCTCCACTGTGGTAATGCTATTTAAAATTCCGGACTTTCCGGGGATAGCCCGCAGGTAGTCCGAGGATTCTCGGGTATTGTGAGACTGAGGATGCGTTACAGGAGCACTCAATATTAAAGAATGAATTGGCACTCCGCACCCTTGCCGTTTTGCAAAAAGACCCCATGCTAACTCTTCCACCTATTCCGCAGGTACTCAGGAGCAAGGCTATAGGCATGGAAGATGCCCTGTGGTTTAGCTGCATTAAGTACGGAACCCCATACCTGGAGCTTGAATCTTCCCACGAAGCCCGCCTCAAAGTCATGATACAACGAACCTCGATAGCTGCCTCAGCTTTTTAACTACAAAATCCCCATAAAAAGTACTTGTTGACAGACGCAATAACATGAAAAGAGCTACAAGAACCCCACAACTGGCCACAACGACACCACCTGCAATTGATACCGCCTAGATGAGCAGTGCTGCAGGTCCTGCGTAATTAGGCCGTAGCACTGAAAGACCACATGAAGCGTATTCCCCTAGTCGTCCTAACAAACGGCCATGTAGCAGTCACAGCTCGCAATAAACCTCGCACCTATGCTTCGCGCACACAACGCGGAGAGCGGCAAATCTTACCAAAGGCCATGAGAATAATCCCGGTACACTTTTTGCGCCGGCGTCACACCCGATCCTCACGGTCCAGCCCACGTAGCGCGGGTACTCACACCGCATCACAGCGACCACGGCATCCATAAACACAGCTGGTGAGATCGCCATAGCCATAGCAGCCACCACAGACAACGAAACCGTCACTATCATAGCAGAGTCCCCGTCCGCATGCCGGAGATACAGAGCAGCAAATTGGGATGAATTTGTGCACGTGCGTTTTGTATCCTTATGCACTACAAGAGACTCCACGGAGTCCACGGTGGTTCCAGGAACGACGATCGCAAAACCGCACTATATCGCCGTGTTCTTATGAGGTCAAGGGCCTCCTTTGTGCGGTTGGCGGCCGCCGATCAAACGACAAGACCCACAGCCAAGAACCGCGACTGTGCAATTATGCTGATGCCCCCAGTTACGCTTGATCGTATCAATTAAACGCCAACGTACAGTTAACGTACTACTCCTTGTCACTTCTTACGTCTTTTGGCGAGTAATTTGAAAGCTTTTAAGTGCAGAGCACTTCATGGGCTTGCCGTGTCGTCGTAGCTCGCTAAAGGTCGATGCGACTGCTGGAATCAGGCGGCGCAGCGAGATAACGGACCCAAGTAGAGCCTGGCGTACCGTCGCAGGGAGTCACGCTAAGGCTTCGAAAACCACAGGGTTTGAATAGTCATAACCGTTCGAACCTCCTGAACCGCTGGCGCTTGTCATACATACCACCTTTTTTAGCGGAAAGAAAACTGTAGGTACATTTCAGGCAAAATATGCGTATATAACTGGCAGACCCCGTGGTCATTCAGTTAGGAACACTCGTTGGGTTGGTTTTTACGATTGTAAGTGAAAAAAGTGGCCTCGCTAGAAAGAAATGCGGGTTCGAAATGAGGCAGAAAGGCTCCAGCCTCGCAAAAAAAGAATGGCGTGTCAAAATGCCGCAGAAAGGCTCCGGCCGCGCAAGAAAAAAACGGCGGGTTCGAAATGACGCACAAAGGCTCCAGTCGCGCAATAAAAAAAAAATGGCGCATTGGAAATAACGCAGAAAGGCTCCAGTCACGCAAGATAAAAATTGCGCATTAGAAATGGCGCAAAACAGCTCCAGCATACGAAATTAAAGCAAGCAAAAAAATAACAGGCAGGGGGCGCGCGAGCACTGCGAAGGCGGGAAATTTGAAATTCATTGGGTCACAGCTGTGAGCGGATAACGGTGCTGCAGCATATCATGGCAAATCACTGCTTTGCACTTCCGAATGCTTTCACATTCAGATGAATGCCTTTAATTTTTAACAGTGTTTTTTTTTCTTTCTTTGGTCAAAAAATTAAAAACATCTTGTAGCGATGGAATTGAGTTGAGTGAGGTGCCAAAGGCAAGCTAATTCAAATTAAATATAAAGAGAGTTGTTAAGTGGAGCCTACATGTGTGATACGAATAAATAGTGATAGGCTATTTCAATTTTTCGCAATGCTCAAGTTTTTTTTAGGCATAATGTAAGCAGCCAAGTAGCTAACATGAGCGCGTGAAGGCACCATGTCTTGGAAAGACCTTACCTAGATACGGGACCAAATACTACCTATGCTTAATTCTTGAGCTCGATTTTCAGAGGAAGAGGTAACCCTTGTACAGCTCCGGCTCGTTAATTCTGCACTGTTCCTGGCGCCTATTTCCATTTCGTCCAGGCAGCGCCCCCTTTTCGTGGGTATCAAGACGTACGCATTCACACTTGTGCTTTTCTGCGCCATTTTTAATAGCCGAGGCTACTACGCCGTGCTTTGCGTTCACCACGGCCAAAGGCGCATATATTGAGTAGCTCGCGACCTTCCATTTCTGATAAGCGGGACGTTTTTGAGAGGTTTTACAAGCGTCACGTGGCATTACCAAGGCCAGTGTAAACCTTGGAGCGTGCCCGCGTCAGCATACCGGTCCCTAGCCGCGCGAATTGTGTAGAAGGCGTGTCGTCAGATTCCGCACGGCTAATGGCCACAAGGAGCGTCGACGTCGAACAGCGTAAGGTACACCCGCTCGGAGCGCGCCCCTTTAACTTGAAAGTTATGTTGTGATTGAGTGGGGTCAGAGTGCGCTGATTCACGCTGGCAAAGGTTTTTTCCTTGTTACGCGTGTCGTGAGGCGCCATAGAAGTCCTTCTTCCCCTCTCACGCCACCGATTGCAATCGTGGACGGAGGGTTCAGAATAAGCGGTTGTTTTTATCGAAAGCGACGATGCAGTGAAACGGATCTTAGCGACGCAACTTCAGCCAAAACAACTATCGCTGCCAAATAGTAAGTGGACGTTCCAAAAATATAGCCATTTTACTATTAGAGCTATATTTTCCCACTTTTCGTTGATTAACACTTGAGGGCACTTGAACTCAAACGAAGAATTCAGTTATGTGTTAAAGAGTGCTTCACTACTGCGCAAAATATCCTTCTTTGTTTCGGGAGAGGCTCCGCTTATGTGTTATTTTTTTCGTTTTGTCAATTTTAAGCCAGACGGATGCCATAGATGGCTCATTTTGAATGTTAAGGAAAAGAAAAAGCGAGATCTAGAAATACAACAATAGTATCCCTGCAGTGATCCCCGTTTGCACCTTTGTCGATTGCCTCCATCGTGCGAAGTTTAAAATATTTCGCAAGCGTTGTGTCCTCGGTGAACGAACACTTGAGAGCAAGGGCTCTATCTAGTTGACGCCGTATAGGAGAAAGAAATGCGCTGTACTCCTGGTCACAACCAAAAAAGCGGCGAAGTGCTATACTACGATTCTTTCCTTCGCTAGGTATAGCGCTTATCCGAAGATTTAAGCTTAAAATTGGTTGGGATAATCGCCATTGTGCCCCACATGTGGCGTGCGCGATGCTACGATAGCACCTGGTGTAAACCTGCCCTCGATTCGCCGCTGCTCGAGCAACTGCATCTGGTCCCCTGTCTTGGGTAAGACAGGGAGGCAGGCCTAAACTCTGATCCCTTTTTTTGGACACTGGGCCAACAGTGCTGATTCAGCTTTAGGACCTAACAACTTCCCGCGCTTCCTGCGCTTCCTGCGGGTCTCTGAACTGGAAAAAAATGATTCAGTTCTTAAACTGCGCAGCTGAGTCTAGATGTACAGCAGGACTCTGGTGCGACCTAGTTGGCTCATGTCCATAAAAATTGTAACAGCACTTAAAAAACGGTACGGAGATAAGAAACACATAAAAAACGGGTGCTTAGTAGTAAGCGCCCATTTGTGTCCCACGTGTTTCTAATCGTCGGCCCCATTTTTTTTAGCACTGCTGCAATTTTTCCTCTAAATGTATAGCGTTGTGATGTTATATTTTTCTCTTTATCGGTTTGGCTGTCTCCTTTTCTCGGCAGCGTTTTCTAGTGAATTTTGCAATTTATTTTTATTTCATTTGTTTTTGGAATTTCATTGCATCTCATTTGCAATGTTTTAACTGCGAAGCTGTTTAGCAAATCGTAATTTTTCCTGTCCGCGGTTAAAAATACCAAGAGATCGCCAAGCGTGCGCAAGTGAGCGCTGGCCTAGCGGTGACCGCCCGGCAGTTATCAAAACCAAGAAATGGGTAGCGCTGGTGTGTGCGTGCTTAGCGACGTCCTCCCATCGCCCCCTCCGCACGTTTGTCAAGCCAATCACACCCACTTACGGAGGTTGGCCAAAATTGCGGCGACAGCACCTCAGTTAAAAAAAAAATTGGCCGCGTATCTGCTTCTTTCGTTGCAAATGTCGTCAAAAGACGATAGTCTTTATCGACTTTTGCCAAGTAAATGCCTCCCTTCGCTTTCCCGCTCACCTCTCATGTTGTTCCTCTTGCGTCGCGCTCCTCCCAAGGTAAAGACGCCAAAGGTTTGCTTAAATCATTTTAAATTTCCCGCGTTCCAGTGCTCCAAACCGGGTGTCTCGATGCCAACGCTGCCGTACGGCGAAGACGCGCGTGAATCGAGGCGCCCTACTTCAACGTTTATAGAACCGCGTTTCCCTACTCCACGTGCGTTGCAAGCAGAACATGGAACCTATCTAGTGGAACCTTTCGTAACTGTTGCCGGTTGATTCCTTAAAATGCCGCAAGAAGCTATAGTGGCGCGGACGACAGCAGGCGACGGCGAAGTGAATTTTTTTTCTGGAGTTGATGAAGTATTTGATTTCGTTAAAGTCAAGCATGTATGATTTTTTATAAAGGAACACTGCAAACATCACATCTGTATTAATTTGTTGTCTTATATTTGCGTAATGTATTGTTCTTCTTCAACAATGTTGACAGGTATGAACATTACACCGTACTCAGAAGGGCAGATTTAGCTGTGATTATATATGACTATTGCGCAAGAATTGCTTTACTTTGGCCGGTTGGCTGAATCGAGTCACAGACAGACAGACGGACAGAAATTCAGACAGACCAAAATTTCTGGGTTTAAGTAGCCCAAGAAAGACTATCGTCTTTAAAACAGAAAAGGCCGAACGCTCGTGTGTGAGTACCTCGCGGCGACTGCCCAGCTTCCCCGGCGCATGTTTGTCAGGCCAAACATATGCACTTGAGGAGATTCCAAGATTGGCAAAAAAACTCTAGCGTTCGCCGTAATCATGGCAACACTATCTCGGAATTAAAAAAACTGCAGCGTTCGCCGTAAGCGTGGGATCACTTGCTCAGAACGAGAAAGACACGTCATAGCATATGCCCCTCAAAGGTGATGTCCGATGATTATCATTTCCAAAAAAATGAACGCTCACACGTATAGCAACAATGATGAAGTTAAGGTCATTGCAGCAGCGAAGAAAAAGCAAATTGGCTGCAATCGTGGACTTAAACGTTTGTGATGGTCGGGAAGGTTGCGTACGGCTTCGCCACCTTCAAGTCTATCGCGTTAGTGTAAGCTACCTTAATTTTTTGTTTTCACTCTCGCTGCTTTCACCGCAATGTCCTACACTCATCCTATGGCACTGTAGCACCATCCCCATCCTGCGTATCAAGTCCTGCAGCAAGCAGGGCTGACCTCGTCAGTTCACATTGAAGAACGTTTGCAGAGAAGCGAACATTGGCAGCGGAGGAAGCAGATACGCAGCCAATTTGTTTGCTTGAGCGCTTTTGTTCCATTTGATACGAAAAAGGTAACATTTTAAAGACAATTCAGCAGAGCAACGTGAACTTCAGCAGGGAAACTGGCTACAGACAGTAGAAACAGCCAGTAGGTCTGAGTTCTGCAACAATGGTTGCCAGACAATTGAAGCGGTCGCGACACCGGTCCCGTCGATAGCAAGCCGTTTATCGCAACGAATGAAGGATGCATTATTTTTAAAATACAGTAAAAGCGCGTTAATTCGACTCTCGTTAATTCGGAAAATTGGTTAATTCGGACACGTCATCTGGTCCCTGTAAATATACGCATCACTCTATGAGACAGGGCGCTCGTTATTTCGGACAGATTTGACCGCAAATAGGATAATTCGGCGACTTTCAGGCCGCTGGCGAGGCTCAAAAACAAAAAAAGAACAATTCGGAACAAAAGTGCAGCTCAAACGCAGCATCGCCATGGACATCAATTATCGACTTGGCTTGACTTGAGACTGGTTGAACGTCTTTTCTTCGCGTGTAGGTTTGGCGGTGCCATCGGTGCCATTTTGTGGCTTTGTTCCCGTTGCTGAGCACCTTGAAGGGCTCAGAAAAATTGTGTCCGCGTGAATTTCTGCTCGAAAGCAGACGAGCATACGCGATTACTTCGTAAAATAAAGGTATGTAGAAAAAAAACTTGCATTTATTGTGTTTATTTCGACCATTCGATAATACGGACATTCGGTTAATTCGGACATTTTTTCCGGTCCTTAGAAATCCGAATTGGTTGGTTGGTTGGTCGTAGGGTTTAACGCGCCGACGCAACGCAGGCGATGAGGCGCGCCGTAGTGGAGGGCTCCGGATTAATTTCGGCCACCTGGGGATCTTTAACGTGCACCGAAATATCGTACACACGGGCGTTTTTGCTTTTCGCCTCCATCAGAAAAGCTGCCACCGCGGCCGGGAATAGAAATCCGAATTAACGAGCTTTTACTGTATTGGGTTTGCAGCTGTACAGAGCAATATATACACAAAGAGCGCTTAACTATCGAACGTTCTTAATGTGACGTCATTGCTAGTTGCGCTGCCGAGCGACGATGCGCGTATGGTCGCTTGCGATGCGCCTCAAAACGATAATTTCAAAGGCGTCTCCTAAATTCCAGAAGCAATGAATTGTGAAAATATTTGGGAGAAGGTCGTTCAAAAAGAAAAAAATTCAGCAAAGGCAAATGCATTTCGTCTTCACGACCGCCTTCAATATGATTAAACTCAATCAAGCTAAACACGATTATACGGGAAGAAGTGATAAAGTCTGTTTATGATAGTGGCGTTCAGAGCCGAGTTGCAGCCTTTTTTCATAGGCCGTCATCCTCAATAAAAGACCATGCAATTGAATGGGAAGAAAACACAATACTGAGTCAACATGAGGATCTTTCGAAAAGCAAAGCTTTCTGACAGAATCCAATGCTAATATTAGTATGAAAGCTGCCTCTGTACACCGAATGCAGTGAAGAATGTTTTAACGCGTAGCCTTCTTCTAATGACCTGGGGTTATCAGGGACAGATATCAGACTTTGGTGCGCGTTTATTCGTACAGCAAAAAATCGACTAGCATCATTTATGTTATTCCTATATTAGCTGAATTAAGCGAAGAATATATAGGAAACATCTTTCCTAATTAATTACTACTGCTGGGGGCACCGTTCATACAAGTTCATATTGTTTACCGCACAGGTCACATTCCACACATTTAAGTCAGAACACAAGCCCATAACTAAGTATTGCAGTGTTTAATTAATAAAAATGCACATTGAATCGGTTGTTGCAACAGGGGACAATGCAGGAAAAAATCTAGCAAACAAAAAACTCAATGTCACTTAGCGGATTTCCAATAATTCGTCGCAGCCAATGCACAGGAGCAGGTGTTGCTTCGCAGGCACGATCTGCTTTGCCCAAGGACACATGTGAACTTGTCATGAGGTGCAAATTCTATGTCTCTGCACCTGCTATGGAACGCGCCCCAGCCAATGAAAATGACGACCAGCCCACCTTAGCGGGTATGTTGTAAGATCTATGTTTGGCCTAAACGTGTGGCTGCATAAACGTTGTGCTCTACGATGGGCCAAGCAACGATAAACACATTATACGTTGAACGGGGTGTCGATGGCCGCAGCCCATTAATTGCGAAAAATTCTGCGGAGACAACCACACAAGGAAAGAACATTCAAGGCCATAGCACTCTGCGTGGGTGGACGGAGAGCGCAACTGTATAGCACCTGAAGGGGAAAGGGATACTGGTATCCGTTCGTCGTACAGAGCCGCGGCATAGCACCGGACAGTAAGGGATCATTGCACGTCCTTCACACCCTGAACGTTGCCACGTCAGTCTGTTGAGAAAATCTACTCAGCAACACGCCCATTGCACGTCCACGCTTCGGGACACCTCCAATGTTGTCAATCACCCTCAAAGTGTTCTTGTACCCCAGTCTGTTGTCTACGGCACAACCGAATCCAAATTCTCTGTCCAGAAGGTCTGTGTGAGATTTCGCGTGCACACCGTTGGACTCGGCCAATTTACTGGCGTGGAAAAGTGGTAAAAATGGAGCCAGCCGCTTAGAGGCAGCCTCTCGGGTTCCATCTTCACCTGTGCTGTTCGCACTGGCGTTTACGTTCGTAATGTTCGGTCTTCCAAGCGGCTTGCTCTATTTCCGAGGCAGCCAAATCCATGACCATACAGCTCAGCTGTCAAAAGATAACACTGTGCTCTCTCATCTTATTATTTTTCTTTTTCCTTCGCTGATCGTGTCCGCACAGTCTTCCGTAGTAAACGTATACTGACAGGAAAGTGTTCAATGACAGGAGAAGCTGCAGAGTGAGGGGCTGTTAGTCTGCTTGTCGATTCATTCACATAAAAAGACGAATGAAATGAAGGAAGGGACGTAAACATGATGTTGGAGTAAACAAGGCTTTAGCAATCACTATGCTCTCGCCTCCAAACAACACAGGCAGGCCAGGTAAGTTTTATTGAGCGCCTGTTGTAGTCCGGGAATCTTGTTTCGATCCATGTGGAGATGTTGGAGCACATTAGGTGCTGTATGTCCTCCTCCTGATCTAGCGCCCCGTGAATCTTAAGGTCTGCAAGGTTGAACAGTGTGGGAGATATGTTGTACTTCTCTTTGTGGTATGCGTCATTGTGAAGGAGGATAAGGTTGTGTCTTATGCACACCTATGGAACCCACGAGGGAATGGCTCTGCATAAAATTCCTGATGTAGCTTTAGAGGATAGGTCCACATAGCTGCTGGCGGCAAACTCCCCTAATAGGATGGCGTGGTGTTGGCAATCAAATGCTTTCTTGAGGTCAACTGCGGCTGTAGACTTTAGTTTCGCCAATCTTAGTTCACCCGTGATGTCTTCATGAAGTGGTAGGAGAAGATCTAGAGCTGATACATTTTCTGAATCCTGGCATGTTGTACAAAATGGAATCTGCTTGTTCTAGGTGATCTTGTAAGGCCTTAGCACCATACGCTTCATAAGCCTGCCAATGTCTGATGTGAGCGTGATTGATCATAGATTGCTTGCAGTGATGTTTTCCCCATGTTTAGGAATAAAAATCACCCTTTCTTTTTTCATGTATCAATCCGAGAGTTTCCGCGATCCATACATCGTTCATCACTAGTAGGGTTGCATGGTGGTTTCTCGTCCCTGAGTTATTTATGCAAGGCGTGGTAATCCTTTTTGGTCACGTTGCCTTGCTACACGTACGATTTTTATTTGCGGCATTGAGCTCAGGTTTAACTCTGTATACTTGGGGGAATCATATAGACCACTACGATCCTTATATTGGGATTGTACGTGGGACTGGTGTAAGTTTCTTTGACTGTCTGGAAAAGTTTTCGGTGGTCGTCATACTTTTGGATGAATGTATGTATTTTCTGTTAGAATCGTGGTTTTAATGGGTTTTTGGTCGCATGTTTCGTAGCTGCACGTGCGTTTTTTTTTTCATTTGATGCGTTGTTGTGGGGTAAAGAGCATTAGTCTAATGATTGCATGATCGCTACTGAGTACACTTGCGTGTGCATCCCCACTGTATCTACGCCTTTTGAGCAGAATGTTAGGTCGATAGTTGTGTCTCTCTCCCAAGGGTTGGTTAAGTATCTGGGGTTTTTTTTTTCAGTTCATTATGGAAAATGTACTGGTGGTATTGAGTGATCGTCAGGAGGCGCTGACCTTTTCTGGCTCTCTTCGGCGAAACCCCCTGCGGTGCCACGGGCGCGAACGACTCGTGGCATCATAGCGCGTCAAGGGACGCCATCAGTGTAATTAGGGTGCGCTGGGGCTATGGGATTGCTATGGAAAAGTGCTTGGGAAGTACTTGGATTAAATGATAGACGACCCAGCACGAAACCTCGGCTCACTTTTTTTAAATCACTGAATGCCGTTTACAGTCGCAGCCGTTCTCAGGCCTGGACAATATCAACCGGTAAAAGCAAGTTAGGGGGCACCCTTGCTTTTACACATGCTCAAGAAACTGTCACGATATATTTTCAGACCCGCAATATTAGGATCCTCGCGGGTTTATCAGTTGCTGCAAACTTTTCTCATTAACCGGGGTTTTCATCCCCCCCCCCCCCAAGTATCATATATTCCTACTCTCTTCTCTTCTTTCTACTTTAAACCTTCTTTTATATTCCTTGTAGTGAAAAAATACGTGCAGCGAAAAAAACAGAATGGATTCGGACACCGCGTGGTAGGGGTGGTTGGAAATCTACGAAAGGGGTCCTGCAGTAAACATAAATAAGCTTATGCTTCTGGTGGTGGGGGTGATTATGGTGACATAATATAAGTGCAATAACTGATTTATTTCAGCCATTTAAACCTCGAGGTGCAGCCGTTTTGTGAGCTCACACTTCTTCAGAAGTTTGCTCAACGGCATCTCGGTATAGGTTACGGCAGCACATAACTAAACTGTACGGTATGGGCTAGCCACTGTTGCCTAGGTCTCAGCATATTGTTATATTGTGCCAGGACAAGTGACACTCACCACGTTTCAGGTGAAGCGATGTGTTGACGAGACAGCTCCAGCGAGGCTACGCACCACGCATGCCGCCTTCGTCGTAGGATAGCAAAGCGCTATGCGCCGCGACCCTCTTCGTCATCGTGTTACATAGCTTACCCCGTCGGGGTGACCGTCCCTGGCTTGGCCGAAGTTGCCGGGCGAGTGTGGTGCGAATTAACGTGAAGTGAGAATAACGAGGAAAGAAATGTTTGCCTATATGGATGACGATGATGGGCTTGGTGCAGATTGGCCCCGGTGTTGCGGTGTCTTCAAGGCAACGACGAAGCGCCGTACGGCTTAGAGCCATGTGGGACTAGAGGACTGAAGGCGCGACATTGTCAGTTGGTTTCCTCATGTTTGGTTTCATTTGGTCTTGGTCGACTGCTCACGGGATGGGGGCACGAGGCAGAATACTTGGTGAAGTTTTGCTTTCAGGGGGCTCTCGTACTTTGGCAGAGTGCCCTCGACAATTGCGTACAAGTCGAGATGGTGAGAAGCTGGGACACAGGATTGGGATTACGTTTTAACCTCCATTTCAAAATGCTACGTGGAAACAGGTAAAGCGACGCGGACCATGGTTGTTCAGGTGAAGCGATGCATTTACGTGTGGGCCTTCACAGAGCTGAAACAAGGCTGTGCGCCGCACACATCGCCTAGGTCGGAGGAGGGTGGCACAGCGCTATGCGCCAGTGCCCTCGTCGTCATCATCTCGTGGCAGTTTTACATGGCAGGCTATCCATCATATACCTACGGTTTGAACAGAAATACAGGCAAAAACGGATGCGACAAAAACACGGGAGAAGAGATGTGCAAGTTCTGTTGTGACGGCCGTATTTCTTACCCCAATACCTACCAACAAAAAGCAAAGCAAGTTCCTCTGATCCATTTGCAGCAGCGATCTGCAGCGAAGTTCACGGCGCTCAGAAATGCTGCCCTTTTATTACGCAGGGCTGCTGGAATTTTAACGCGCAAGCATTCTTTGGGGAGTACTTCAGAGGTAGAGCCATGTAACACGTCGTATCCGCGGAAAAATACATAATTCACGCAGACTTAATTTAGTCTTAATCTTTCAATGGACTATATGGAGATTATTTATCAAAAGAAGCTAGAAAGGAAAGTTTGAAAAAAATCTAAAATGAACTGCGGAATGCTAAAACATCCATGTTAGACACTGCCGTCACTTGAGAAAGACAAAAATAAAATCGGAGATAAACAAACATTTTTTTTATTTCAAAGAAACCCTAAAGGCCCTCTTCAGTGTTAACAAAAAGGAAAAATTCAGTAGAACAATAACAACAGCTATTGGTAATAAAACGATCTACGCAGAGCATTACCGCAGGGGATGCTATCAGAACCTCATTAAACAGCACAAGAACTGAGTAAAAGGAAACTCACTAAATTATTCAATGATATTTTTGCACCAAGCATTAGTAAATTTCATAACATTCGGGTCAGGAACAATGTGTGATGCTAGATTATTCGAGTCTATTGTAGTACGAGGAACAAATGGTTGGGCAAACGCGAGGGTACGTACGGCATGTGATGCGTTTAACTTTGTATGAATGGTCTCGGCGTGGAAAAATGGCTCTGGGTTCACAGATAAATTTGTTATGAAGAAACACATGGTAGTACAGCTTATGAAATAGTGTTAAGCGAGGTATGTTGCGACAACGCTATAAGCCTTCAAGCTCAGCAGGATTTTTTAATGCAGCTATGCTGGTATAATGTCAGTAATCAGAAAATATGAAGCGGACAGCACGATTTTGCAAGGTTTCTAAGTCAATGATCAGATATGCCTGATGCGGGTCCCAAATGATCGATGCTTACTCTAGCTTAGGGCGTATAAGGTTAATATGCGCCAACTTCCGTAAATGCCGGTAGCATGTCTGAGGTTACGTTTGAGGAAACCAGGAGAATGGTTAGCAGACGCCAGGATATGGTTAATGTGATTATTCCATGTCAAGTTACTGGCTAAATGCACGCCGAGGTATATGTAGGTGAAAGACCTCTCCACTAGGCGGTCGTTTAATATGTAAGATGCTGAATTTTGATAGGCCTGATTAGTAAAGGGCACTAATTTTGTTTTAGAAAGATTTAGAGGCATTAGACAGTTTGAGCACCATGTGGTTTTAGCGTTTAGGTCAGATGGAATAATGTCGTGGTCATGTTTAGATTTAATTTTACGGTATAATATGGAGTCATCTGCAAATAGGCTGATGTTAGGTTTAACGCAGTCGGGCGGATCGTTGATATAAACTAGGAAAAGCAAGGCCCGAGTCAACTTCCCTGAGGGACACCAGATATTACGGGGACTAGAGATAAGTGAAGATTGTTAATTAATGTAAATTGCACCCTGTTAGAAAGAAAGTTCCTTATCTATGTGATAACAGGAGGGCCGAAGTTCAGTCGTGTAGCTTGTGAATATGTCTATGGTGAGGAACCCGTTCAGGTGCTTTTGAAAGTAACCAAGTGCATAATTGCCGAAGTTAACTCATGTAGGATTTTTATAGCGTAAAGGGAGAATATTTATCGAATGAAGCTTGAATGAGACAAAAGAACTAAAAACAAAAGTGAGAAAATAACTCAAAACGAACAAACAAGATAACATTTCTATCTCAAACACCGTTTTCACGCGATGAACTCAGAAATAAAAAATTCAGAAAAATCATCATCATCATCATCATCATCATCATCATCATCATCATCATCAATAGCCTGCTTAGATTCACTGCAGGATGAAGGCCTCTCCCATTGATTTTCACCCGCTTCTGGGCTGCGCTGCCCGAGTTCATTACTTGTTTGTAAATTTTCTTATGAAATCTCCCCATCGAGTTAATGTACTTCTTCATCTTCTAGTCCTGTCTTTCGGTGTCCATTCTGTTGCACTCGTGGTCTGCCCGTTGTCAGTACGTCGTACTGCATGGCGAGCCCAAGTTCATTTCTTTTTCTTAATTGAAATGAAGATATCTTCTACGCGAGTTTGCTCCCTAATATAGGTTGCCCGTCTCCTGTCCTTAAGCCTTATTCCTATCATTATTCGCTCTATAACACGTTGGGCGGATCTAAGTTGGCTTTGTAGTTGTTTATTGTAAGGGAACAAGTTTACGAAACGAAAAACAAAAAAAATTGTTTGGGTAACGTTTTTTTTTGTGTACGAAAATCCGCGGCTATTGGCGAAGTTTGGACATCTCATCATTATAATAGTTAAATGCATATCATTGGTAAAAACAAAGAAAGAATAATTACTGCGGATGCACAGAATTGTGTAAGAATGTGAAGGCGAAAGCTTCAATTTTCTGTGGATTTGCTCTCGAATTTTTTGTCAAGTTTGTGCGCCACCCCTCCTCCCCCTAATCACAGCCTAGGCTTTTCGTTGGCAGCATATTGCAGGTGTAACCGTCACCAAAACTCTTTTTACGCATCTGTTTTCTTTTTTGGCATGTGCTGAGTCGCCCTTTCTCAGTGCTTCTCTCCTAGCCTCTCCCGCACTGTCGTTTCCCTTTAGTAGCACGCGAGCCCATGCTCTATTGCTGCCCGTCTCACGGAATTTCAACTTTTGCGGAATACCTATTTTCCACACTTCCCAACGCGCGTGCTTCATACATAGAGATCTAAGGCTTTCGCTTTAAAATAACAACAAAAATTGAAGCAAACGAAACGCAAAGTTGCTCACTGGAGCACGATGCGAACTACGAGGAGTAAAAGTAACACAAATTGGCTACTCAAAGCTAAGTCTGCTTACAGAAGAGTTGGCAAAACATTCATGTAGAAATTCTCAGAAAAATGCGTGAGCCATTCCGCTATACACCAGCCCCTTTTAAAGTCGGCCTCACCATTATACCCAAAAGCCACGCTGGGAGTCTTTTTTCAGGGGCAATATAAAAGGTCTAAGATACTTGCCTAGGGTACCAAAGCCAAAAACATTCACTGTGAAACGTAAACATCCAGCGCACGCTTGCTGGGAATCTGTAAACGTGCTTTTATTTTATATCTATGAAGGTTTGAAGGCCTCAGGGCATTTCAAAATAGGATTTGCCTGCGCGGTGAGAATAGGACACATTTGTCATTACAAATGGTCGAACTGACTTCCTTGTCGAGTCTACATAAAAGGGTGTGTGAATTTAAAACTCACACTGAAAAGGAGCAGCACAAGAACGCTTTCAGAATCCAGAGAATTCTAAAAATGTTGTGCATTTTTTTCCTGCTACAGCTTTTATTGGCGCTTTGGATCCCCTGATATCGGCGAGGGGCTCTTCGCTCGCATCGAGAAAGTACATTATACAACAGGCCCCGTGTGATCGCGACGGTACCTAGACCATCGCCTTCCACCGGTCCATCACCCCGACCAGAAGCTACAACTTTAAAAACAACGCCGCCGTCTTTCACTTGGCAGTAGCGACAGCAGCCAAGTTCACGGCACTTAATATCCTACCCATTTCGCACGCAGTGCTGTTGGACTTTTCTTTACTTTTCATCTTTATTGTAGGTGTTTCGGGGGACTGATATCGGTCAAGGATTCTTCGTTTGCATCGAGAAAGGTCATTCTACGTCAGCTCTCACGGGACTGTGACGTTGCCTCGACCATCGCCTTGCATTGGTTCATCACACCCGGCAGGATGTATACCAATTGACTGTACAACGCCTCCGTCCTTCACTTGGCAACACCAGCAGCAGCGGGGTTTTCGGGACGCACAATCGCTCCACATCTTTCACGCAGGTTTGTGACTGATTCCTGCTTTTTTTGTTGTGCCTTTATTGATACTGCGGATGTGTTAATTGCTGTTCGTATTTTATGTGAAAACATAGGTGAAAAAACTTTTCGGGGCAGAGAGCATGAAATTAGAGTCGAATACTGTGTCACTCAAGAAGCCATTGAGCGTGACTTCTGTAAATAATTGAGAGAGAACTGAAACCATTTTTGGTTTCTATAAACACAGATTCCGAATAGGTAAATACTACCCAGAGAAGCTCAAGTGGTCTGACGCTAAACTAGAAGAAAAGTGATTCTCGCACAACAGATAAAGGATAGCGGGAGCAGGGTGGTACACGTCGAACAATGCACTCCACAATGGCAATGTAGAGCTCAAAGACATCCCGTACAACGCCGCAGGTGGCCTCGCTGAAACACTCAGTAAGATTGGAAGACAAAAATGTAATTCAGAGGCTTTGTCTGCGAATAAGTAAGCATTCATAAGTCGCTTATTTTTATTTTGAGTTCTCTTCTCCAACCCATAATCTCAATTTACACTGTTATGACGAATAAATGAGTTAACTTCACCAGTTACGAATTTCTGTTCAGGTGCGGTTGGTGCTTTTTCACAATTCTTTTCGTTTGCTTTTTATGGTTTCAGTATGTTTGTGTTCCTCTTTATGGTGGGGTATAAAATAATCATTTTTGATTTTGTTCGTTCACTTTTATTTTTTATATTTTTCGCAATCATTGGCACCTTTCGTTTGTCAAATATATGTTTTAAACAGTTATTTTTGTTTACATTATTATAGCTATTGCGTGTGTTGAATTCGAAAGTTATGCATTTTAGTGCAGATTCACTGCGATACGCGGTTACTGCTTTGTAACATTTTTGCTCTTTAAATTCATTTTTTGGAGTATATAATTTTGTTTTTGTTGCAAGAGGGTGGTGCATAAGAAAAGATACTTTTGCCTTAGTTAGGTCGTTTTTAATATTTTAGTGTCTTACTTTTATTTCTTAGGTTTTAAGATTACCATTCAGCCAATTATTTCAATTTACACTGCCATGTAATACACGGTCAATTACACTGTCAAATCTGTTTTCCCTGTCAATCACGCATTTCTGTGCAGATAAAGGGTGCTAAATGGCTGGTACTGTTCATGATTTTACGTGTTGAAGTTTTTTGGTTGGTTTTTATTTTCGTCACCGCTGTTTGAGGACTGAGTTTAGGATAAATCTTTACGTACTTTCTTTGTTCCTACTTAGAAATATTTTTGGCAGTTCTTGCATTTATCTCGTCTCCAGGCGATCACCTCGGTCTACACTACTGTATAAGTTTAAAGTATTAAATTCTTCAAATAAGGGTTTTTGTGCAAATTCAATGTTTTACGCACTGGTCCGTTTTCATAATTTTTGCATTGCCGTTTCGGTTTGTTCTCGAGGGGCTTTCTTTGTGGTAGTCTTTGTATTACGAGGGCGGTATACTAAATGTTCCAATTATTACAATTTACGTTATTATAATGATTAAACTTCTCCAAATTTTGTGCAAAAGCAGGTTGTCGCAGAGTTTGTCCATTTTTACAATTTTCATTCGTTTTTTGGCATACTTTTTGGTTTATTTTATTTTTTCCCAAGTATGAGAGTGTTGCACAAGATGAATATCGTCGATTTCACTATTCCAATTCATCAGAGTTTCTTTTTCTTTTCACTTTTTTGTGGTTTTGGTGTTTAAAGTTTTTGTGGCAGATTTACCTTTATGTAAACAACGATAATGAATAAACATGATGAATTCGCCAATAACGCACGTTTTTGTGAAGATGAGCAGATACAGGGCATGAGTCGGTTGGTGCTCTGTCCCAATTTTTGTTTCGATTTTTTTTTGCGAGTTTTAAAAAAAAATTCTGCATTGCCATGTGAAAACGATGTACAAGAAGCCGTTTTCTATTTCGCTACTTCATATTTCAGGCAAGGAGTTTATGGCTAGGGTTCAATGCGTTTTTGTACTGTGTGCAAAAACTAAGTACCTAAATTTAGAATACCTACAGCATGAAAAGGAACAAACACACGTGGAAATGAAGGAACGGGTGCTGTGTCGTCGTTTCCTCGTGTCTTTGTTTTTAATTTTAATATGAACTACCACCTCGCCCAAAAGGATGCCCTGTTTCCCGAATTTCATGCAAAATAGTTTGATTCTATGCAGAAGCTTATTCATGTCGGAACTTGCATATGCACTTCGATAAGATTAGTCACAAATAGGCCAATTTGCGCGTCTCATTTCCTCCAACTCCTCGTGTCAGCCGTCCGTCGTCAAGACAATGCACCGTTGTCCTGTTCGAATTTCAGTTTTCTGCTTTCGTCATAATGAGGAGGCTGTGTATAGTCCAAACTAAGCGTCGCTGGTCGTCGTCTTCCCAGAGTGTAATGGTTTATGAATTTTATTATCTGGTTAGGGTTTTATATTTACATTTCTTGGTATTAAAATTTGAATTTTTATAATCTCTACTTGTATAGTATAACTATGCCAATGTGTCAACTTCACGAGCTATGCATTTTTGTGTAGATGCACGGCATTACATGTTTGGTGCAGTGGGTTGGTATTCCGACAGAACAGCCCGGCGTCAAAAGGGCCCTCGTCCAAACAGCGCACGACAGAAGAGCACAGCGTCAGAAGGGCACAGCGTCAAAAGCGCACATGACAGAAAAACACACCGACAGAATAGCACAGCGGCAAAAGCGCATGCGGCAGAAGAGCATGACGACAGAACAGCACACGACGAAACAGCACACCGCAAGAGCATGAGCATTGAAACAGTTCGATGCGTTGGCCTAGCTAGGTAGTGGGGCATAGTGCACTCGCGAGTGGGCTCGGGCCGGTAGCACGCATTTTCTCGGGCCCGGGCCGGGCTCGGGCTTCAACCGAAATTTTTTCGGGCCGTGCCTTTTCCGGGCCGTGCAGTGCTCTAGCCTCTATCATCCAACGATTGCTGCCCTCTTCCACTCGACGCGCGAATTACGCGGGCGTTTCAGGCCTGCGTTCGCTTAATTTGATTTTTTTCAGCACTTCAATTCACGGGTATGACAATGCACGCGCTCCAGCTCAAACACTAGCCGTGTTGGTGTTCTCGCAACACACATCCGCCTGTACTACACCGTGGGCAGACGCAGTTGGGAAGTGTCCGTGCACCGGAATGTCCATGAACCAAAATGTCCGCACAGAAACATCCTGCACCAAAATGTCCTACACCGAAATGTCCGGATCCAAGTCTAGGAAATTGCGGTGCAGGACTTTTCGGTGCAGGACTTTTCGGTCGGACAGTTCGGTGCGCGGAAACTTCGGTGCACGGACGGTGCTGTGCAGACACATCGGTGTACGGACATTTCGGTGCACAAATATTTAGGGGTGAAAGTTTTTCGGCGATCAAATAATGGGGTGCTTGTTATTTTTATTTTTATATTTTTATTTCCGCGTAACGTGAGGTATGAACAACAATCTAGCGAAGTGATTGCATTTTTAGATTGATGCCGTGTTTGATTTTTGTCAGTTATTTTTAGAAATTGAGAAATTGTATATTTTTCGGTCATACTTCGCTCAGGGAACGCCTGTGATGCAGCGAACTGGTTAATTTCTTTTGCACATGTCTTTTTCAATTTACGAGAAGTCGTTAATATATATTCGCTCTTTTTTACGGCAAGGAAATAAGCTAAGACAATTGGCCGGTGTTTACTGTGGTTTAATGCGTTCTAATGAAATTTGCTTAAAATAAAAGGCACTCAAACCTAACAAAGAAAGCAAGTTTACAAACATCCAGTTGGTCCACAAAATGCAGAAAGTCTCATAAAAAGTTTTATGCAGGCTCCGTTGTCTCGATTAAATGGACTTGCAAATACTGTTGTCGCTGGCTTTTTTTCCCAGACAAGTCTGGAATATTGTCGCAGAGGAAGAGCGGACCTTTTTGAAAACACGTGCCGCTTCTATATCTTCTCGATGCTGATAAAGCGCGTGTGGGTTGGACAAACCAACCTTCGTTTCATTTTTACACGCTTACTTTCTTCTCGATTCCATGGAAGCGACCATATTCCGACTTATTTGAAGATTCATGGTCTACAAAGTCGCTTCGACCCCAACGTTATTCGGGTGACTAATTGGTCACAATTTCAATCCAAGATGGAAGATTTTTGCGGGGGCGACGAGGGGCGACGAGCCTGGAGATCTGGAGTCTGCCATGGGAAGCACGCTAGTTGCTTGCAAACGTTCCGTCCGGCTGTCTCCTAAAATCACAGAGTTCGACATAGAGCTGGAACGCCTTAGAGCTGTCCGCCGGCGCGCCGAACGAAGATACAGACGTACGAAGTCTCTCCAAGATTTAAGAGATGCGAGAAGGACGCAGAAGAAGATCCAACGCCGCATTATCCAAGTGCAAGCGCAGCGTTGGAAGTCCTTTTGCGAATCACTCGACCCTCGGAAGTCTTTGTCTGGAATATGGAGAACTGTGCGAGGGATAATGACCCCCGTGCAACAGCACTCCCCATTCAAGGCTCTGGCTCTTCACCAGAAACGCGGGGAGCTCGAAGTAGCAGAGGACTTCTGCGTTCGGATCGCCAGTGGAACAGGTCCTGCTGGTTCATCACTTGCCACTGACATTCCCGCTTCGCGGGATTCTCGGATGGACGTGCCGTTTTTAATGGAAGAGCTCGAGGCGGCATTGGCTCTCTGCACCCGATCGTCATCGCCTGGGCCAGATGGAGTCACCTATGCTGCCCTCTGTCACCTTGGCAATGGCGCCCGGCACGCCCTTTTGAACTACTTCAACGACCTGTGGCGTGATGGCATAGTCGCTGAAAAATGGAGGTCTAGCCGTCTTGTTCCGCTCCTGAAACCTGGAAAATCTCTGCTGGACCCGGCGGCATACCGACCCATAGCACTTGCCAGTTGCGTTGGCAAGATTATGGAGCGAGTTAATCCTTGCACGCCTGGAGTGGTTCCTGGAACACTACAACGTCTACCCTAGAGTCATGGCTGGTTTCCGTCGTGGCCGTTCTTCTATCGACTGCGTTATCGACCTGGTGACCTTTGTGCAGCAGCAGAGACGCATCAAGCGCATATGCGGTGCACTCTTTCTGGACGTGAAAGGAGCGTATGACAACGTGGAGCATGATGCCATTCTTAAAGCGCTGCAGGCAGTGGGGCTTGGCGGCCGCGTCTACCAGTGGGTGCGAAGTTACCTCTCGGGGAGGTCATTCTTGGTTATGACTCAAGATGGCCCAACGTCAATACACTACACCCAACGCGGTGTCCCCCAGGGAGGCGTCTTGAGCCCCACGTTGTTCAACCTGACTCTCATCGGCCTCGCAAGCTCCCTCCCAAGAACGGTTCATCTGTCGATTTACGCGGATGATATTTGCATCTGGGCAGATGGAGTGACTCGACGGCACGTGCGCGTGCGCCTGCAAAAGGCTGCAGATTTGACAAACACCTATCTGCACAAGCAAGGGTTGGAAGTGTCTTCCAGCAAATGCGCAGTGCTTGCGTTCTCACGGAAGCCTATGTACGCATACCCTTTGACAGTTAATGGCGAAAGGGTATCTAATGTGAAGCATCACAAGTTTCTCGGCGTGGTCGTCGACAGAGACCTTTCTTGGAGCCCCCATGTTCGTTTTTTGAAGAAGAGGCTGTCTGCAGTGGCCCACATTCTTCAGTTCATCGGCGGCAAGACGTGGGGAGCATCTATGAAGTCAATGTTTCGGCTGTACGACGCACTATTCTTGGGCTCCCTACGGTACAGCCTGCCTGTACTTTCGGGTACGTGCCGTACCAATATTCAGCAACTGCAAGGCATACAAGCGCAGGCCCTCCGAACTTGCCTTGGCCTACCACGGTACACCTCAACAGCTGCAACCATTGCTGTGGCTCGTGATCACCCCTTACCCACGTACGTGACAATTGAAACACTCAGGGCACATATTAGGCACCTAACCAGGCTACCGGATTATCACCTTGCTAGTCTACCATCTAAACGCCCTCATGCGTCTTTCGCAAAGGTTGTAGCTTCCAACATGACCAGCATGCCATCCAACTACACGCCTGCGATGAGGCCGCCACTCCCACTTTGGTGTACGATGCAGCCTCGAGCATGCCTCACTATCCCAGGCTTAACAAAGAAGCAAGATTTTCCAACGCTGGCAGTACAACAGCTAAGTCTCATTTATTTACACGAGAGATACAGTGACTGCACCCATATTTACACCGATGGCTCCGTAACAACATCTAGTTCTGCCGGCGCCGTCGTTATACCACGAATGTCCATGTCCACAGGATTTAAAATAGCCCATCTCACCACTTCCACGGCTGCAGAACTTACCGCCATCCGTTGTGCCCTTCATACCGTTGAACAAACTTCATGCCGAAGATGGGCGATCTTCTGCGACTCAAAACCTGCGCTTCAATCGCTCCAGTCAGCCCTGTGCCGTGGACCTCATGAACAGCTGCTGGCCGAGATAAGACTACTGTACGACCGTGCGACCCAAGCGGGTCATGACATTGCCTTTCAGTGGCTTCCCAGTCATTGCGGCATTGTCGGAAACGAAAGTGCGGACGCTGCCGCACGCTTGGCACACCAAAAAACGGAGACCATATCTATTCCGTTATCCAGGACGGACGCCGCTAGGACTCTCCGAAAACTTGCTCGGGAGACCACGCTATCGAAATGGAGCTCCCAAGAGTTCACGAGCGCTCGTATCCATGCCCTGGACCCCCATCTTCAGCGCCCCCTTCCATTAGGCCTCCCACAATCTGATGCAACCATTCTTTGTCGCCTCTGGCTTGGAGTCGCATTCACAAATGCTTACTCCTATTTGATTGGAATGGCAGCCAGTGAGGCGTGCGAAGTCTGTGAAACACCAGAGACCATACGACATGTCCTCTGCGATTGTCCACGGTTTTCAACCGAACGCAGCCAGCTCTCTGCGACTCTACGAAAGTTAGACTCTCGGCGCCCGTTCTCTGAGGAGACAATCCTGGGCCACTGGCCTTCTCCGTCGTCTGCGGACAAGGCGACAAAAGCGCTCCTGTGTTTCCTCAAAACGACGGAATTGCACAAAAGACTGTAGCGCAAGACTACTCTCTACGAACTGTCTGAACTTTAGACAATGTCTATAGTGTCCTATCGCTGGGCACACCACTCCACGCTCTGTCCGTACCTTTCCCCTTCTTTTTCTGTTTTCCTCTTTTTCCTCATTGTTCCCCTTTCCCCCGTGCAGGATAGCATACTAGGCCGTAGCCTGGTTAACATTCCTGTTTTTCCTTTACTTTTTCTCTCTCTCTCATTTAATGTCGCAGCAGCCACCCCTACCCGTTCAAATTTCAAGTTTCAATCTACCCCAGATTTCTTTTTCACTCATATTATATTCGGTTTCCCATGAAAATCTTACAGGCCTAGCGGAGTTCATAGTCTCCGAAGCATCCCAGCATTGATGCAAGAAAAAGCTACATTCACCCGAGCTCACACAACCTCTCTTATGCGCAGCAAAAAGCCACCAAACAGCCTTTGATGACACAATGACCGTTATTGTTGGTCCTAGCGTCACTAAATAAGCTACGCTTAAGAGTGCCGTCACTTCATGCTCCCGGAAACGTCTGGGGTCTTTTTGTTTCTGGTTTGGAGTGTTCCCATCTCTCCCAACGAAACCGCTGCCGGTTGTACGGGCAGAGTATGACCGGCCGCTGTAGCGTCCGCGCAGAAGAAGAGAGAGAGAGAGAGAGAGAGAGAGAGAGAGAGAGAGAGAGAGAGAGAGAGAGAGAGAGAGAGAGACAAAATGGCTGCGCCCATATGTAAACAAATATCACGTGGTGCCCACCGACCAATGAAAATCCTGGCGGCACATACCAATGACAGAAAAGAGTGCCGATACTCTCAAAGACTTCATTTTGTGACGTTAGTTGGCCCCTGCCTGCCCTTCGAGGAACAAGCTTGCTCCCTACATCCCTCTCCCGCGCGTCGCGGTCGTACCGACGGCGCCCCGTCTCCAGGAATAGCTTCTTCATCGGTCTCGGTTGACCCATCGGGACATTTCCTGGAGCGCACATGTTTCTTTCCTTAAGAAAAAACGTACCACCATTGCCCAGATATTCAGATTTCTTGCTGGAAAGACGTGGGGAACATCGGTAAGAGGAATGCTGCAACTGTACTCCGCACTTTATTTAGGCGCCTTGCGTTACAGCTTGCCAGCAATTTCCAACACTTGTACCACTAACCTGCGGGTAATACAGAGCGTCCAAGCGCAGGCTCTGCGCACGTGTCTTGGTTCGCCGCGTTGTGCATCAACAGTGGGCACCATTTGCATCGAACAGGAACACCCAATAGCAACGTACGTGGCTACTGAAACACTGCGCCTATACATCAGGCTACTCACGAGGCTGCCTTCTCACCATCTGGCGCAGCTTCCTCAAAGTAGACCACGATCTACGTTTTCAGCCATTATCACAACGCACAGGGCTGAAATCCCTTCAAGGTACGCCCCTGCGGCAACACCGACCTCCCCGTTGTGGTGCCTAGCACAACCTGAGATTCGTCACAGTGTTCCGGGAATTCGAAAAAAAGCCGACTTGTCATCATTGGCCCTTCAACAGCTTACGCTGCTGTTACTGCATGAACGGTACAACGACCGGAAACATGTGTACACAGATGGCTCAGTAACGTCATCCAGTTAGGCAGATGCAGTGTTTGTGCCAGCAGATTTTGCAACAACTCGATTCCGTAATGGCCATACCACGAGCTCGACAGCTACAGAACTTGCAGCCATTCGTGAGGCTCTTGACCATATCATCAGAGCTACTCCTCAAAATTGGGCGATCTTTTCGGATTCCAAGGTTGCCTTACAGAGCTTACGCGCAGCCCTGCGCTACGGCCCCCTACACCAACTGGTGACAGAGATAAGAGAAAAATTCCATCAAGCCATCACAGCCGGCCATGACGTAATTTTCCAGTGGCTTCCAGGTCACTGCGGAGTCATTGGTAACGTGCTGGCGGATGAAGCTGCCCGTACAGGCCATGAGAGCGACCGCACCATTCTACTTCCGCTTTCAAGAACCGATGCCGCCAGGACGCTTCGCTCCCTTGCACGCAAGATTACCATGCAGCAATGGAATACACCGGACTTTTCGAATCCCCGACTGTATATTCAGGATCCCCTTCTTCAGCGCCGTATTCCGTATGGGCTGTCTCGACCCCAGTCAACTTTACTTTGTAGACTGGTTGGGAGTGACCTTCACGAAAGCCTACTCTTTCCTCATCGGGATGGCCAGCAGCGCCCACTGTGACGCCTGCGGGGCGGAAGAGACTATCGAACATGTGCTGTGTCGCTGCCCCGAATACTCGTCGGAGAGGAGCGTGCTTGCCACCGCGCTGAGCCAATTGGACAATCGACCATTTACGGTGGAAACTATTTTAAGTCATCGGTCTTCACCATCGACGTCGCAGAAGGCGACGAAAGCCCTTTTACGTTTCCTGAGTGAAAGGAACTTGCTTGAAAGACTATAGTACCCGAAACGGGACTAGAGTGCGCGCTTTCCCACTCCTATCTCTTCCTCTTCTCCCCCCATTTTTATTCCCTGAGTCCCATTCCCCCAGTGCAGGGTAGCAAACCGGGCTCTACACCTGGTTGACCTCCCGGCCTTTCCTTTCTTTTTTTTTCTTCTTCTACTTCGTCAAGTCGCGCATATCATCGGCCTTTCAGACATTACTCGCGTTCATTAATTAAAAGAGAAAAAAAACATTCAATAGGGTGGTTTAGCGAGAGCTGCTACAGTCACCTTCAAGTTTTCTACGCCTGGTTTACGTATTGGAGAAGCACAAGTGACCACCCCTTCCCCACCAAGGGTGGTGGTATCCGGTGCCCTGATTTCAGAGATTCAGAGAATTGTCAACTAATGCGCAGCATTCTTATGCCGCTTGTCTAGAGTGTCAGTTCTTAAAAGCCGATCCCGGGTAGGAGCAGCGAAACACGTTGGATTATTTTGTTATTTTTATGGTTGCTTTCGTTTATTTACGCGAGTGATGTTACCGCATTATAGGGATGAAGTGCCTTAACTTGGCAGACTATTATTTTTCCCCCGAACATGCAAAGCGTACTGCAGAGTTGGTCCATTCACGCAATTTTTGATTCGTATTTCCAATGTTTTTTGGGGGACTTCTTTGTTTACTTTTTGGTTTTTTGCTGTAGAGGTATAAGATGCATATTTTTGACTTTGTGAGATCCTTTTGGCAACAATTTTATTTTTTTTTTATTTTAACACAAGTGTTTTACGCCGGGATACACCAAGATTTTAGTGAACTCGAATCCGTCACGAAAATGACGCCAGTACAACGAACACAGGAGAAGCGGCAGAAAAAGGTTCATTGACGCGGATGGTACTGCCGTCTAGGACAGGTGAAGCGAAGTGGTGCATCATGACGCTAACGAGCGCCGACAGTGGAGTCTCGATCGGGCCGCGTAAGCGGCGTCGTTTCTCAGCCCGATGGGGCCGTAAAAATGCAACGACGCCGAAGAGTGGATGTCTCGAACGGGATTAATTTGCTGCGAACAGAAACGCCACCGGAAAGCGGATGGCGTTCTCGCGTTCACGGTCCAAGCTACGAACTCTGCCTCTCGCGTTTCACAAGCTGAGCTCGTCGCAGCGCAACCGTCTGCCGTACGCGCCACAAAGCAGGACCGAAGTGGTCGCACCTTCGCCGAAGCGATTCGCCAGCAGGGTGTCACTCGGCAAGCACACCCACAAGACAGCCGCTCACACGCAAGTCCTGCTCCTTTGGCTGCAGATTTGGCTGCACATTTCACATTCGTGTTTTACCGATTCCTATGATAGAGGAAGCATCCGCAATTGTTTGCTCATTTTTTACATTGCAATATTTTGTAGAACCAATTATCTCTGTTTGCACTAATATACCGATTGCAGGTGTTACTCCCGCAAAATCTGCATGTTTGTGGAAATTCACGGCTTTCCACGGTCGTGGTACTGCGGGCGCTCGACAAAGAATGCCACGCATTAAAAATTCTGTTCTGTTCCACCTTCAATGCCGAACAATGACCTCCCCCCCCTCCGACGAAATTATGGCCTAAAAATTATAATAATCTGCCTTTTATACGTGCTAAATACATTCAAGCTCAGGGAATAACACTGGTATTCTTTCAGGAAGTCATATATTCAACTTGTGCGCACATGCTCTACAAATATAGAGAAACTCCATCCAGTCCTTGCTTGTCCACGGCAGATAGACAGTTCATTATTATCTTACCCTTCACTACTATTCATTTTTCTTCAATTATCTGTCGTGCGTGATTAACTGGTCGTCGAATTGTGCATATTTCTTTTCGTTTTTTTACAAATACGATGTGGCAGTTATTTCTAAACTTTAAAACGCAATACAGCGGTATGAAGTTTTCTGCATGTACGGACGGAAGGCGGGGGAAATTAAACCTACACCACCGCAATGTTTTTTTCCAATTTACTACTACCGAACTTTTACGTGTAAACCCCAGTGTACTAAAGTGGTTAAATACGCATTAACGACAAATTCTCCCAATAAAATACCTGCTATTGTTATCCTCGAGTAGGCTCTCCATAACCACTACATCAATTCCGTGTTTCTCGTGTGAATCTGCAAGAAGGAACCGCAAACCGTTGTCCTAGTCTGCCGAACATTGTGACAACACAACAGAAGGTGAACCTCAAAAAAAAATATTACCGTTTCAAAAGAACGTTTGTCGGGCGCCGCAGGTTTGCTTCTTAAAACCGTACATCGGCCTTTACCTTTAAACTACAACATTCCCGAAACTGCTTTTCCCAACCTCAAGAAACTTTGATCTTCCTGATCACGTTGTCCAGATAACCGACCTAGAACTTCTCAACTCAACCAGACATGCCATGGCTTCACATTATTTTATATAGATATGCGCTATCAATTTTACTCTGGTTGCTACGTTATCTATGAATTGTATACCTTGTATGGTGCAATGAATCTTGAGTATTCTATTTTTAGAGCGCAGCTTTTAAGCGGCCACTTCCTGTGGGTTCGTGGCGTCCCTCGCCATCATCCCTCTATGTAACAGAGAGAACGAGGGGGACACATAAGAGGGAAGCGGCGGAGGAGAGTATGACGAAAATGCGAGGTGGAAAACGGTACACCACCCGTGTAGCGCGCGACGTGCTCCGCGGCGGCGTCCCTCTTACAACACCGCGCCAGAGTAGCGCGCGCCCTCGTGCGTCCGCCTTTGACGCGATCACTTCCTGAGACGAAGACAGGGGTTCGTCGGCCGCTGCAGCTGAACAAGATGCCCGAGAAAGGACCCAGCGCCGTCGACGCCAGAATTCAGAGGTGCACGCCACCGAAGAAGCAGCTCAGCGCCGCACTGAGAAGACTCTGAAGTTCACGCTGCCTTCAAATTTCGCGTTAGGGAGTATCAGCCAATTATTTTCTATTCACTTGCTCTACCCACCATTCCTGTAATGCCCCTTCCCGGCGGGGCCCTTCAGGTAGCCAAAATAAATGAAGGAGGTAGTAACCCAGTAGTGCCTGTATCGTTGCAGGAAGTGTTTGACCATCGTAAGTTTCACAGGTGAAGCGTTGCAGAGTGTAAGTAAAGGCTCGCTATTTGCAGGCACGGGCACTCAAGTCCCGTGGGGCTGCAGTTTGCAGCCATGGCACGAAGCATAGAGTCGCTGCGGGCCGATCCTAAATTCGGGCTGGACTCGACTTGGAGCTGGGTGACGGCGGCCTTCCTCAGCTGGGTGCTCTTACTGGCTATGATCTGCCACCAGGCAATGGGAGTCCTGTTCTACGGCATTGTCGACACCTTTGGCGCCACAAGGCAAGCCGCTGCGTGGCCAGTCGTTATCAGCGGAAGCCTCGTCAGCCTGGCAGGTAAAATAATATTTTCTTTTAAATTGGGAGGACTCAGCAGGTCTCCGGCCAATGTAGCTAAACATGATTGAGAGAGCATTAAATCAGAAAAACATTCCTTTTGGGATTGGAAGCAGATGTGTTTCTTCTCGCTCTTTCTCTAAGGGAGGCACATAACAAACAAAGAATTCACTCTTCGCAATGGACAGCGGCATTTTGTCGCTCCTCACAGGAACCTCATTTGTGATTGTGCGCGCTTTAGTACGCAAAGAGTGTCTCTCGCAGTGTCTCTGGGCCGGCCGCTCTTCGTAGGACTAGAACAGAGAGACATATTAGGCCCTTGGAATTCTTCCAAGCGTGCCGCTCGTACAACGAAAGCCTTATTGGCGTACCTAAAAGACACAAGGGACAGACTTTGTAAATAGTTAAAATCATGTGTATTCTTCTTCATCGTTATAATCGTCATCGTCATCGTATTCATCTGGCGTAGCAAGCCAGGCAGCTTAGCTCGCCTGCCATTGCCAGTTTCATTAAAGATCGTTCTCTCTCCTCACAGACGTAAACGGTAGGATGATAAACAGGAGCGTTTCTTAATCATAATTTACGAAACAGAAGTTGTGCTATTCATGACGTGAAGTAGCTTCCATACCGCTTAGCTAGCGCGAGCAACGGACTTAGAAGTAGGAACCAAGATCTAGCTTGCTTCTCTAGCTTCTCATCGACGTGGGAAATAGAAGTTGGAGTGGGTTCGGGGCAGAGAGAGAATCGCATACCTAGTAGAACGTGGAGAGGCAAATGCATGCGTCAAAATCTATATATGTCGAGCTCAATGTTGTGCTCGTTGTGCTTCAAATATAAAGTTATCCAGGAAAATTTGGTAACGCGCGCTTTAGATTGAACGTGAGAACAAGCCACAAGGGTTGGCCAGTTCATGTCACACAAGAATCTAGGTCTGTGTGAAATAACAATTCCATGGCGAGAAAAGTTGCCAAAGAAGGGTGGACTTGAAATTATCCTTTTCATTTAGTATGTGCTGGCGTACATACAGAAGCCTCAGGGAACAAGGTGAAAATGTGATTTTCTAATGATAAGGATTTTTCAAAACTGTGGTAATGCTAGCTTAATTAAAAGGGGCCATGCAGACAACATACAAGTTTGTTTTATTCGAGAGATATCGTGTTTTATAGTGCCCCCAGCGCTTGTCCTGCAGGAAATGATGCCGTATTAACGGAGAAATTAATCTATTCAGATGAAAATTTTGATTCTCCCATCAAATCGTGTGTTTTCGTAACGTCAAAGTCATCAGCGCATGTATTGAAACCAACTTCCGCTGCGTTATTCGGCTGTGCAGCCATGCTTGCCGTCAGCTCTCCCAGATGGCGGTACTATACTCATCCACGAACCATTGTCCGCCATTGCTTTGTTTTTGACCATATTTGCACTTGGCCTATTTTTGTTACTGTAAGGATTATTCGCTTCGTAAAACGTGGGGTATCCTCCACAATTAGGGTCCCGTAAGACAATGTCGCTGACGCAAACAGGCCAGTGTAGCGTAAGACAGCTTCAAAGCGGCGGACTGCTGTGCAGCTAAAACAGCATAGTACGTCCAGTACCAACAGCAATGCGCATCCGTACTTATATGCTTACCTCTATTTTCGTAGATTTCATTGTTTACCGCACCATTCTAACTACTGTAAAATAAACATGCAATACATTAAGCGCAAATAGATCGTTCGGCAAGATTAAAAGCCATGCCTAATTTGCGTTTGCGTTTGCCTGTCTTAGCCGATCGCACAGCTGGGCTCATATGACATCATAGGTTCTATTGCGGGAAATGAGCTAGTGGGTACATGGCCATTCCGTTTTTTTCCTAATTTTGTAGCTTATTCGAGCGAAGTGTGCGTTAAAAGTTGTGTCAGTAGGATTTTAACCAGGAAATATTTCCAATGAAACAAAATTTTCTTTTGTCCGCATGGTCCCTTTAAGGGGCCACAATAAAAATGCACAGCCTTGCTTTGTTGGAATAATTGGAGAGTTCATGTCACTTAACACTCTTTATCCTCGGGAAAATGGAATTTTCTCGTTGTAAAGTTGGCCTGATAAAGGTAATTTAAAATCACCCGCTTTCTCTACCATAATTTTGCATTCTCAAAAAAGTAAATAAAAAGGGAAATAAATACGTTGATTTTATGCCAAAAGGAGTGGTCCAGAATGAACCGAATGTCGGTCTGTCGCTGGTTGAATTACTTGTATGCTTCACAGTATATTGCTTGCTAGGAGCGTGGTATTTGTATCGAACAATTGAACTCGCACGGATGATTATTGAGCTAAAGTTGGACAACTAGCGTTTGACTGAGTTATAACTGCTGTTATAATGGGAACCATTATTTGTTATGTTGCCCTTTTCACGCCTGTTCACTCGATTCTTTTTCAGGGGAAAGCTTCAGACCTCTCTGTTGCAAGTCCGTGCGTTGTGAGGTACAGGAAATCGTGAGGTCAAAAAATACAAGCGCGAGCCAGGGAGCGCGTGCCCGGGAAGGGAAACACCTGGGCCAGGGGAATGTTTTGAGAACGGACGACAGAGCATGACTCGGGAAGGGAAACATTAGAGCTACTCAAAATGCTCACCGTAACGAGAGGAAACAGCAGGGAGGAAAAAGGATAGGCAGCTGCCGCACGCGCAGTGCGAAGGAAGGAAGGAAGCAAACTTTATTTTCCTAAGCACCCTCAGTCCAGGGCGCCGTCTTGGAAAGCTGTGGCCATGGATTCATCCGCTCTGGACGTCCGCAGGAGCTGCGTCGCAGCGCTAAGGTCAGCCAGACTTGCCTCCCAGGATGCCAGAGTTGGATTAGGGATGAGGGTCAACTTTGGGTGTCGATCACAGGCCCGTATTGTGTGGGATATGTTTGGGTAACCTCCGAAGAACGAGCGAGTCGGGGTGCCGGGAAAATTTCGAAAGCGATGTGGAAGATGTTCTGTGGGTAATGTGTTAGTCGTAATCTGTCGGACGAGGACGGACTGCCTCCTTGTGAGTGTTCGATGTGGGGAGGGATGAAGCTTGCGCTGTCCGCGAAAACACTCGAGGTATTCGCGCGGGATGAAAGACGACTGTGCATCGCTTAAGGTTAATTAGAGCTGGTCAGGTGCCCGGTAAATAGTTGCTCGGGCGAGCGTATGTGCCCGCTCACTTCCTGCCGAACCCTCGTGCCCAGGAGTCCAAATAATGTGGAACGTGTACGGTTTGTAGTCGAGCGCGTCTTTGATGAGGTGGGCTGTGCGGCGGTGCAGATCATTTCTGATCAATTGTCTGCAGGCGGCTTGCGAATCGGTGGCGATGATGATGGGTGTTTGCGGACGAACTATAGGGGTAGTAGCGGCGTATATGGCTCGTGCAATAGATCGAGTTTATAGGTCGTCGATAGCATGTTCGTCTGGTTCGATCGTGACAAGTTCGTAGTTTACGGGTCTGACGACAGCCGTGATGCCTCCCTCATGTTATCCAGGATGTTCGTCAACGCAGTAAACGTGCTTGACGGGGCCAAGGCGCTGCAGCGTTTTTGAGAGGACGGTGGTCCTGGTGTGGCGTGGGTTGATGGGAGGCAAGGCTGACCGAGTCCCCGAGCAACGCTTTCTTCACAGGCTGAGGCTTCGTGCTCTCCGGTTACCGTTAGTGGAGACGCGGCTGCCACTCCTGTCATGGCTTGCCACAGCTGTTGTCTTCACCGGCATTCTGCTTGTGTGCTGTGTCTGTAGTGACGCACCGGCTCCCTGGCTCCTGGACTTTCGTGTTTGCTAAAGGGCTCACCCTCAGCAGCAACTTGTCGGGACGTTTCGGGCTTTTTCTCCTATTTGTTTCGAGCCTGGACTCTCTTGAGATACGCCACCTTGGATGCCGCGGAGTCAGCGTGTTCGCGGGCTGGACATGTGGGGTCGTCCGCTGGATGTTCTGCCTGGCAGTTGGCGCAACACAGCTTGCACGCGTATTCTTGATCTGGTGCGTCTAGCAGGCTGCCGCAGGCCTTACACTTGATGACGCCGGCTTGTGGGCAAATGTCCGCTTGTTGGCGGATGCCATAGCAGGTGAAGCAGAATTGGGCTTTCGGTTTGTGTGGCTTGAAGTCGTATTTGGCGCGGTGGTAGAGGACGAAACGGGGAGCGTACGTGCCCCTGAACGTCAGGTGTGCTCTTTCCGACCTCCCTATCATTCGGGCGCTCAGAACGTTCGTATCCGGGCCGCAGAGGCATGAGTTCTGCATGAGCTATACGGGTGATGTACGGCCTCGATTCCGGGAACGATGCCTCGGCATGAGTCTTCTGTTGCGGTAGCATAAATACGAACCCGGCGAATTTGGCCGCCGATGTAGATTCCGGTGATTCGTACGATGTTTTCGGAGGCAGAGTCGTGAAGGGACTTGATCAGAGAATTGTTCTGGGGGTGAGGTACGTCGATGTAGATCGCCTTTGCTTCCGACTGCAGAAGATTCGCTGCGCTTTCAATCGCCATCATGAGCGCCGCGGGTCCATGGGTGGCTAGGACGAAACCGTCTTGTGGGCGGAGTACTAGTTCTTTGGCTGCGGCTTTTTTGCGGAGGACGGTGACCCAGACATCTTCCTCGGCATGGTAGAGTTGGGCCATCTTCACAGTTTTGGCGGAGTTAAATGCCTCGCAGTGTAGTGATGGTAAAAAGTCTTCTAGATCCGGGGCCACGTAGAGCCACGCAGGTACCCGGTGGATGTGAGGGCGGCCGCCGTAGCTGTAGCGTTCGGCCGGGGTCCCTAAGCCTAAACACCGCTGTGCAAGGTCTATCTCTTGTTAGGCACAAAAACTGTAACTGTGCCCACCTTAAACGTGATATCCACAGCTTCCTGGCATGGATGTCGTCCAGTGGAGCAGACTTCGGGGCTGTAGGGCTGATGTTACCACAAATAGGGCCGAAAAGGGACGGAGCGAAGCGCAGAGCAGTAGCGGCGAGCTGCCTTTAGAGGCGGAGAGATAGAAAAACTTTACTGTATGCCTCAATCAGAAGGTCATGTGGAAGTGGTTCCCCATTCATGAGAATACGTGTGACGTCTTAACCGCGGCTGCCTTCTTGACGAGGATGAGCTAGTCCGGGAGGGGGAGGGCGGAGGTACCGACGGGGGGACCAGGAGGTTCCTGGCGATGTCGAGCGGGTGGAACGAGCTACGGTGGGTGGAGTGTAGGGGGCTGGCGGAATGGCGACGGGTGCGGCCGCAAAGTTTAACAGAACATTCAACAGCATATCAAGAAGAGGTCCAACTAGGGTTAGCCTTCACATTCGTAGAAAGTTTCAAACATCCACCAGCACTGTTTCTGGTGTGTAGTGCGCCATACATAAATCAAATGAAATCATTCCAATCTAATTTGCTTTGCTACGAAGAAGGGCAAACAAAGCCACCGCTATTAATGGCTCGACGGTCAGCTGCCCCGACGCGACAGCAGGAGCCCTTCCACATATGCAGAAAAGAATACCTCAGTTTGAAGCACAGCTTTTCACTGACGAATAACTAATATATTTCCTAACTGACAAGGGTGACAATACAAAATCTTGTCGAGAACAGTTGACCGCATATTTTTGCTTTGCGGCACAAGTACTCCCGAAGCTTTGTGCAAATGAATCCTAAGGCTATTGGCCTCCCTTAGTGCCATGTATGCACATTCATGCAGTAGAGTACCAAATTCCAAAGTCCAGAGAGTATTAAAGCAATCGGAAGGGTGTCGTAGCCGGTTTTCCGGGTTTGGGATCATCACTCTGGCCACCGGCACCTGAGTTTGCAAAATTGTCTCATAGGTAGCGCCATTCCGCAAGCTCGGTAGGAAGCCCTACCCCTTATGCAGAAGAGAATACCTAAGCTTGAAGCACAGCTTTTGACTGACGAATAACTCATATATTTCCTAGTTGACATGAGTTGCAAGACAAAGTCATTTCGAGAACAGTTGACCACATGTTTTGCTTTGCGGCACAAGTACTCCCGAAGCTTTGGGCAGAGGAATGCTAAAGCTATTGCCACTTCTTAGTGCCAGTGTACACACCTGCAGTACCGCACTCAGCGCTAAAGTTATCGGCAGGGTTTCGTAACCAGTTTTCAGGGATAGTGATCATCGCTCTGGCCACCGGCGCCTGCTGTTGCAAAATTTTCTCATAGGTGGCGCCAATCCGCAAGCTCGGCTGAGTTGATCCCGCTGGTTAGGCGTTCGGTCGGCAGTTATTTGGTACAACTCTGGCAGACTTCTAACAGCGAAGCTGTTTCTGGTCGATGCTTTCATGGGACGATATGTGGCAACGCGGCCGCAGCTATGTGGAGAGAACATAGCCTAGCGAGGAGGAGAGCAAGCGCAAAGCACACATGTAACAAGTTAAAAGGATGCTTGGACGACACGCTTCTATAGACGAAGATTTTCTCAACTATAAATATGCTGGCATTGTTTACACTTGTCGACACTGTTGAACCAAAAGAAATATTAAGCACGTTTCAGGCAAGGCATCAATAAATAAGCGATATTTGTTGTTCTTTTAACTAAAAGCACATGACTGCTTGATTTTTGCGGTAGCAAATACAAAATACACCATGAAAAAACAAAAAGCGCTCGCGGCATCCCCTCGTGGCAGTGTTCCAAGCTGACAAGTCACAAAAGGTTCCAGTATGTGGCTCGAGCAGTGCAACAATGCCAAAATCAATGGGAGCGAACGGATATCGATCTACTGGCTCTGAAAAGTTTTATGAAGCTTAGCCTTGCGATAAGGGAACGCTAGGGAGCATCGCTGTTAACATCAGCCTTCGCGACGTTATCTGAAGCTGGGCTAAAATTTTTTTGGAAAAAAAATCTAGAGGCAAAAGAGCGAGAGAGAGAGAAATCCGCCTTCAATTATTTATTTCTATGAAAAGAAATTTTTCTAGTCCGGGAACCAAAGCAGAGCAAGCTAATGAAAATTGTGATCTTTCAGTTTAGAAAAGGCTGTTTTTCAGTAAAAAGGAATTCATTTTATTGTGCTCCTTGAAAAATGAAAAAAAGGACAGCCCTGATATTCGAACTAAATATATGCTACCGTTTTTTTCCGTTTGCAGGTCCTGCCATGGGATATTTGTGCCGGCGTTTCTCCTGTCAGTCTGTGTTGATCGTCTCATCAATTGTAATGGGCACTTCGGCCAGCGTCTGTTGGTTTGCCAATAGTATCCTGTTCCTGACCATCATGTACGGCGTTATCCACGGTAAGCAGCAGCTGCATTTACGCTACCATTGAAAGATCAGTCAGCGGAAGTCAAAATTATCAACCATGGTGGCAAAACGTTTTAGAAGGAAGTATTTGTCCTGTAGTGTAGCGTTCAGTATCGCCTATAGGATGCGGATCCGAGTCAGAAGGGCGCTGAAAGGTTTCAAAGCGTCGCGCACCCGCCAAAAAAAAAAGGGTTTCGCAATTCCCACATCACCCAGATACCCCATTCCCACATTCCCACATCACCCAGGACGATTCTCCAATAGACTACTAATTTCTTCAATCCTCCAGTGGTCAAATGTACTTTTTCGCCCTCATCTGATCCCTCCATCGAGTTATCGGTCTTTTGATACTTCTAGTACCGTCTCTTGATAACCATTTGGTAATTCTTTCGTTGTCGACCAGCTGTCGCTTCTCCGCACTGCATGCTCAGCCCAACTCCAATTCTTCCTCTTAATTTAAACTAATGTGTCTTTCGCCCGAGTTTGCTCTCTAATCCAATACGCTGGTTTTCTATCCTTAAAGCTTACTTCGATCGTTTTACATTGCAGGCTCGTTGGGACGACAACTTTTTTTAAAGGTCCCTGTACAAGGCACCCGAGGAACCGAACTGTACTATAATATTAGCCCAATAGTTGGTGTTAGACCCAATTAAACAGTAACCAGAGCACGGATTACGACAATGTATCACAGGCGCATCGACTAGATTGCTCTGGGAAACTGTGAAGTTCGGAATAAAGCGAATAGAAATGGCGAAGTTCGATTATTGTTGAATAGGGGTGAGCGAATATTCGAAACTTTCGAGTATTACTCGAATATTACATGTTTTATTCGCGTATTCGCTTCGAAAACTATGTATTCGAAACATTTCGAATATTCGAAATGGTTCGAATAATCGGCTATTATCGAATATTTGGATTAATAAGTGGAAGGAGGGGACGCGGCTTTCAACTTTGGAAAAATGACCAAAACATCGTTTTTTTTAAAGCCACATATTTGGCTTCGATGTTTTCTATCCTCTGTATTGGCAAAGTTTTCTCGCCGGAAACCGCCGCAAAGTGGCCTAAAAAATACTGTTGGCAGCAGCGGTGACAAAATGTCAGCGCAAAAGGTCGAAAAAACGGCAATTTTCGGAGCGCTTTATCTCCGCAACGGTGCCACCGTGCTCGGCCATTTTGGTACGATTCGATAATGTTTCATACTCATCTTCTTTCCGGTCCCGGCCGTCTCTTTTATCTTCGTTCATTTCCAAACGCACGTACGGCAGAAAAATTGGCCTTCCGGCCCTCCTGATTGGGCGTCGCTGCGGCAATGCAAGCTGGCGGCCGCCTTTTTCGCTTTTCTGAGTTCATTTGCGCTGCTTCACTCGGCCAAGTTTCTGTTTAGACATTTTATCTGCTGTGGTATTCAACACGGACATTATCGCGATGGGAATGCCTGAGATCATAAGCTAGATTACGGGAAGTTGCCTGGCTCCAAAGGCGAAGGCCATCGAACGCTTCGGGGTGCGGGTGACTTTATCCCGGAGAATGAAACGTGGTGTGCGCGCTTGTGATAGCGGTTTGCGAAGTGAACTTTTCGTCTTATTTGTGATGGTTACACGCATATTCATAGCTGCGCTGGTCTTCACGTCTACGTTGAGTCCTCGTTTTTGTGCGCTTAAGTTACAGCTATGAATTGTTACCAACTACCCCGCCTTTCGCTCTTACACGCTTAGTTATTGCTAAGCATGACAGTAGGCTGGCTAGCCTTGGGAAAGAAACGGCCGACGCCTCAAAAGCTGCGGCGCGCACGGCGTAACCACTGCGCGTTGGAGCATCGCCTTAATGCGGAACCGGGTACGATTGAACGCCAGTAGCTGTAATTAATGCTTGTGACGTTAGAGTTAATCTTAAGCGCGACCTGAGTGGCCATGCCAGGAACAATCAAAGTATGACATGTTGCGGTATACGAGCGCCGCGATGAGGGCGAGCCATATAGCTTTCTTGCGCAACGTATCCCGTGCATTTCGAGTAATCATGCAAACAGGTCTGAGTTAGGAATAAAAAGGTGTTGACGGCGTTAGAAACCTGCGCTACTGTCGTAGCACTTAAAAATTGCATTTTTAGAGAAATGCCTACATCTATAGTGCATATTCTCTCTGCTTCGAGGAATATTGGATGTCCTTCAAGAGTACTAAAAAATTGCGCATGCATTGAAGTTGGAGTTATACACAATATTATGCCGAGCTTTAATGTAGCTCATTGGTACCATTGTGGTATGTAAACTCTTGGCAATGAACACCTGCACGTACGAGTACTAAGTTCCTGCTCCAGGCAACGTTATAAAACATAAAGTCGAAACTCAGTTTTCAAATTTAAGTAAAAAAAGAGTGCTTCACTTCTTGCCACAGTGACAACACTGCAAATTGAAGTTTTTCTGTGCAATACAGGCAACCAGCTAACCTACTTTGCATTGAAAGCCATCTCCCACCTCTTTGGTCCGCAAACTGGGCTATAAACTCTTCACAGAGGAGCTGAAAATGGAGTTTTGTAAAAAAGAAAAAGGCTGCAAAGTGCAGTGCACTCCAATTTCAAGGCAAGGCATTCCAGAAGCCCCGTGTTCAAAAGGACACGAAAGGCTACAACCCCAGCGACGTTTGATGAATTAAATCTATGTGCCACCTTGGGAAGCCATTTTCTCAAAACAGTTTTTTTTGCCACCTACATCGCTTGTTCCAGTGATTTTTTTTACCGCTAGGTCTATATTGATTCCATTCTTTGCGTTACATTCCTTCATGAACAGGTCAGGCTTTGACACTCTCAGATTTTCAGGTTTACGTTTTGGGATTTTTTAATTCAAATAGTCGTTCACGGTCGAAATGCCTATTGTAGATTTACCTGTAAAAACGGAAAACTAAAAAAAATTCTGTTGTAATAAAATATCAGAGACTGTCACGCCCTCGTCCATTCATTTGGAAATGCAAAGAACGAACAAGTTTTATACCATGTTTTATAGGCTGCTCAAGCTCGGTACAAGGTGAACAAAGAAAATTTTAGAGATATAGATATAAAAGTTTTTTAAATATTACTTTCACATTTTTATGGTGTTATCATGAAAGCATTTCCAGTTGCTCTGCAAATTTTCATCGAAATCTACAAAGAACTAAAAAAGTAGATTTCGAAACCCACGTCCCCCATTATAATTCGATATTCGATTCTAGACCTGTTAAATGCGCAAGTTTTGTAATCGTGTCTATCTTTAAAACTCAATCATACTTGTACTCTGATTGCCCACTTGTATTTTGTTTTAATTTACTTCTTTGTACTCTAATGTACGTTACTGTACCTTTCCCATATTTTTCTGTAATGTCTTGTGCTGCACATGTTGCTTGTATTTTTGTAACTCACATTAGAATTTCTAGCTTGTTTGATTTTGCCTCATCATTTTAGTGTACCAAAGGGGGCTGGGGCCTCTGTCAGGCTTTGTAGCCTTTAGTCCCAGCCTGCCTCCTCGTACTTCTGAGGAAATAAAATCTTTGAATCTTTGAGTCTTTGAATATTCGAAGTCAGGTATTCGTATTCGATTCGCATTCGAAAAAGTTGATATTCGCACACCCCTATTGTTGAATCAAAAAGGTAAACAATATGCGGACGCTAGAAAAGATTTCTTGCTGCTGCTGTGGTTCAAGTCCCTCGGCCACATCCACGGCCGCTGGGCGGCGGATGCGGGGTGCTTCTGCTATGTTAACGGTTGTACTAGGAGGAACAAGGCCGAGTAATTTTGAACAGGTGGCAGTATAATCATTACTGGCGCTCTAAGTTGGCTTTAAATACAGCAGTCGTATTGAAATCGGCACGCGATCGAAGTTTAACTGAAAAAAAAAAATGACGGCGGAGGAATGACCTCGCCCTAGGAATGGTGTGGTGGAGCCGACAGATTTGAATGCGTGATTTATCTACGGAACGATTTAATTCATGTCTTTTTTTGGCTTTCGGCGTGCAGTTTCGGGGATTGGGACCAAGTGTGCACCCCACTGTCCGTGCACCATGGTTAACGTGTTCTTAAAAACAAGTAGCGCCATTTGTGCGCCTTCGACAGTAGGGAACCTGAAGACGAAGTATCCTGAAGACGAAGTGTGTATAGGAAACGCCCTTCTAAACTACAACCTGTGGTGACACTGTTCACGGCACTTCAACATTCCTTCGCGCATGAGGGGCCTTGGGAATCCCGAGAAGAAATACAAGCACATTAGCAAATATTACAGCGTAGTTCTAATAAATATTCACGTCAGATTGGCTTTTGCGAAGGTAAATAAACAGCCGCATGGTTAATACCGGCGTTGACAGGATTCGAAAAAAAGAAACAGAAACGGCAAGAAATGACCGCATCAGAAGAAAACACCTGGAAGGCAGTTCACCTCTGAACGCTTCGCACATAAGAACTCTAGAAGTGGAAGGGGGGGGGGGGGGGTGCTGAGGGGTGTTCGGGTGAAAGTTTCACAGTTTTCTGAGAAGGCTAAGCTATGGCGACCTTGATTCCTTTCCTCCAACATGGCTCGAAAAATAAAACGGGTTCTAAGTCTGCTTACTAATTTAAAAGGCGAAACCACTATGTCTTCTCTTGGCGATACTTATCAAATGCATTAAAGACTTCTTCACGGCTACGCCATGTTTGCGTGCCTTTTTTCGTTTTCTTTTATCTTTTAGCGGAAACTGTGCAGTCAGACTGGCAACAGTTTCCGCCAGATTACCCAGAATCAGAGTTATGTACCTCGGTACAGCCACGTGGCCTGCCACGCGATATGTAATCAGCACCGGACTTACTAGGCGAACTCTTGTTGCCCCTCTGGCAACGGGCTGAGGTAGCGTGGCAGTAACGACTATCGCAACTAACTGTTTCTCTGCAGGCTGGGTTCGATTCGTAAACAAATTCGGAGGTGGTTTTTATTTACTCTTCGCAGCCCCGCCCATTTTCTCTTCCAGGTAACAACGAAAGCAACAACAGCAACTGCGGTTTTCAACACAACGGGCTTTGAAGGCTTTTCACTTAAAAAGTACTCCCACATTCTAATCCACGACAAGATGGCCGTGTCTAGGATCTTCTAGTAATAAATGAGTGAATGTTTCCAGTGGTTATACACTTTTGATGCTGCATGTGTTCAAAGTGACAGCACAGCTTCTGGTTCTGTCAGAATCGGTATGGAGCACTTCCCCGTTTAAAATCGTAAATCAGATGTCAACGGGAACGAGAACACATCTGTTTGTCTGCAAGTAAGATTGTATAATAAATTGCACATGACGTATTGACCATGTCGGACTTGTTTTGTACTTTCTCGTCCTTCATTGCAGGGCTAGCGGTGTCTGGAGCGTTCGTCGCTGTCAACGTCGTGGCGGCACAGCATTTCGAAAAGCGGCGGACAACAGCGTGCAGCATGATCTTCACTATCGTTGCACTGGGAACCCTATTTATTCCTCCCCTTGCCGAGTACTTTCGGGCAACATACGGCGTACGCGGTACATTCCTCCTGCTCGGGGGGATCATACTCAACGCCTGCCCCGCTGTCATCATCATCAAGAGTCCCGTGTGGATGCAGCGGCCACCAATCACATCCTCAGACAAGGAAAACCTTGAACTATCAGCAAAAACCGAGGCAACTCTACCAAAGCCTGACCCACCGATGAATGGCCCGGAAACTGACATAACTTCTGCAAACACCGAAATAGCTTCGCGTAATCCTTGCAAAGAAAGCACTGTCCGCACATACATCTTTAAATGCTGTCCACAAAATATGCTGCCTTCCCGGATGCGCAGTTCATCCTCAAAACAAGCCAGTGGAAAAGTAACTAGTCAAGGGAACACCACGTCCGTAGTAAAGCAGCTTTTGACAGTTGAGTTCATCGTAGATACCATATCGTTTTCAGGGATAGTACTAGGGCTGACAACATATCTTATGGTAGTTGTTGACGTTGCAACAGACAGAGGCGTCACGCCTGCTCGTGCGGTGTTTCTCTTGAACGCTTTTGGAGCAAGTGACGTCGTGCTCAGGCCCCTGAGTGGTATCGTCATCGACTCCGGAATCCTTACACTGGAAACTGTGATGCTGCTCGGCTACTTTATTCAAGGACTTGCATTAGAGCTTTTTGTGTGGTCAAGCAGCCTTTCCTTGATGCTGGTCAGCTCGGCGCTTATAGGTGTCAGCAACGGATCAAGAATATACCTGCAGGCGCCACTACTTGTACGAGCTTTCGGAATCGAATCGCTGCCTCTCACGATGGGAGGAATGGCCTTCTTTATTGGCCTCGTGGGTTTCACAAGACCGCTTTTAGTTGGTAGGTGTCATATTTAGAATTTTCTGCATTAAAAAAAATTCCCCGCATTTCCCCGAGGGGAAGAATGTGAAAGTGCGAATGCACGAGTTGAATTTGCGCGGTTCGGTAATGTTCGCGAAAGAGAGATGACACACACACACACAACTACAAAGAAAGAAAGATGCATTTATTCACAGACACCTATTTGTGTTGTCGTTGTACTTGATTGCTAGAGCGGATCTCAGCTTTGAAATTTCGTGTCAGTACTCCTTTAAGCAGGTGCATTAGCCCTTCTCACGCCCGATTCTTGGCCAATCCCCCACGTGGGTATGTGCCATGTCAGCGGCCAGGCAGGGCGCGCCCATCTCCCCCTGTTGCCAAGGAAGACGAGGAGATTCCTGGCCAATCCCCCACGTGGGTATGTGCTATGTCAGCGGCCAGGCTGCGCGCGCCCATCTCCACGTGCGCGGACATCGCCGGTGGACGCAGGTTCAGGGTCGCTTAAGAAGTGCATTGCACTTAAAATATCTAGGGCGTAGTTTCAGCAATTCGAGTAACATCACAAATGATATCTGGTGTTGCGTTCCTCAGGTACATTGGGAAAGTAAAAATGGTGCCTGCTTTCCGATAATAGCCCGGAAAGATTACGAAACGAGTGATTTCGCCTTATGGCCACTACCCCAGGCAATTTCACGAGAAGTGTCGGAGTACTAATGATAGTTTTGTAACTATGTTGTAGCGAAAGTGACGATACGATTCCAATGATTTCCTCTTATAAAGAAAGAATCCGAAACTCTTTTCCGCACACTTAAAAGAGCATATGTACACGTCGCCAGTGTGTTCGACTACACAGATTACTACACCGGAGGACAATTCGAACTATCATTCCGCCGGTGCTAAGCTAGCCGGAAATATGGATGCCTGAAAATAAAGAAAGAATAATGCCTCACTACTATCAGAAGAATTCCTTAACATTTTATGTCCATGCACAATTAAAGGGTGTCATGTAAAAGAAACTTAACTGCTAAAACTGCCCTCGCTCTCCTGTATCTTGAGTCGGATAGTGAAATCAATTAAGAAGACATTTTACAAATATTTTTTGGCCGGTGTCGTCAATAGTATAATTCAAAACGTAGCATGGTGATGTGCGCCTTGATAAGTGCCATTTTGCACTAACCGAGGAAAATTCTAGCAGTATTAACAAACTTTTTGTTAGATACTGCGACTGGCAGCGGCTTTTGTTACTTTGTTACGAAACATCCTCAACCTGGTATTGGGATTAAGGCTCTAATCCTACTGCTGATTTAACCGGATATTCAACACACGACATTGAGAAGAACGATGGGATTTATCCCTTTAAGAAGTTCACATATCGGTCTCTTTGCAGCAATGAGATAATGCCAGTGCAGCCCCCAAAGCGTTACACAAAATGTGTGTCTATAACATCGCAAAGCCATGTTGCGCTTTCCATAGGTGAATACATAAGTATTGCTTGCCTGACCTGGAACAGTCGATAAATGGGTGAGTTGCTGTCGCATTAAGTGCATTACTTTAGACTGTTCTTGCCGATAATTTTCCTCGGACTGAATTTACCCAATTGGCAGTAATGTTGTCCAATATTTAATATCTTATTTACATTATCAAAGTTATGTGTGGTAAGTTTGATTTATATCTACTAAAGTGTACTAATCCCGAATGTCTCGCAGTGTAACATCCGAAATGGAAAGTGCAATAGAGCCACTAACAAAGTTACAATGCAATTTAGAATTGAATTTGTCCCGCTCTGTGAAGGGTATACCCCTTTGCAATACACGTAATGATGTGTATGGTTAACCTTTGAAGCACACAAAAACCGGCATGCCAGTTTCGATCGCTATCAATAAAGGCACAGAAAAAATATTGCTCGAAACGCGGTGAACCTTACGCGCTACCAGATTCGGCGGGTGAGAACCAAACTTAACGATATCAATATCTTAGAACGCCTATTTCGCGCTATTTGCGCTCTATTATAAGGCCTTTAATAAGCCCCGCAGACGTATATCATGAAAACTTCTCTTAAGCTGTGAAGCTGCGGGCTGTGGTTTACCCACAGCTGCAATTTTTTTGTGAACTCATTGCTGTTACTTTTTTCAGGTTACTTCCGGGATCATCACGGATCCTACAATGGCCTTCTTCACATCCTGGCGGTAATGAACGGTGTGCTCGCCGTCATTTGGGCAATTAGGTTGGCTCTGAGGAAGCGAAACGAACATGCCGTACAAGATAAGCTGAAGAAAGCAACATCAAGTTCAACGTAAACGCCATCCAAAATAATTATGGCCAGTGGGGTACATGGGGCAAAATTGAATCTGCCGTGCAGCACTACAAGTCCACACTGCCACAAGCGAGGAAAAAATCCCGCAAACGCTCAAGTGGGACTTCGGGTTTGCCCAAGTGAACATAAAAAGGCGCCTACAGTGTTGTCTACCAATAACTGTGACGTGAAACAATATTTTCCATCGACAACAGTGGCATCTGCCCATGTCGTCTGCCAAGTACAGCGGCGTCTGCATTAAGTACAGTGTCTACGCACGCAGGACAATTATGTCTGCCCGGAGAACTTATTCGGGCGCAATAAATTCTGACTGCCTGCATGGGCCATGTAAAACGGTCTCCTTTGAAAACCAGCGGTAAAATGCGGCACTGGTTTATAGTAAAAAACTGCACAGAAACACACACACTAGAAGAAGAAAACGTACAACACAAGCGCAGACTATCAACTACGGTTTTATTGAAAGCGAACCAAATATTATACGGAGTGTGGAAAAACACGACATTAACCACCAACCCACAGGTGAAAAAACCACAAACCAACATGAACATTCAACATCATCTCCCCTGATCATCATTGCATGCCAGACGACGAATCAGCAAGATAGCTTCCTTCACTCTCAGTGAGCGCCACAGACGGCTGGTTCACGCAGGAGTCATCGCCCTGAACACGCATATGGACAGCTTCCACTATCTTCCGCTTCTGCTCGTCTTTTTTACGGTACAGGTGTGTTGTATCAGTAAATGCCACGTTTACCCCGCATTTGTGAACGAGGGAGGGTCCCGGTACCGTCCAGCCGAGTGACGACCGGCAGCCTGCTGGTGGTGACGGCGATTGACCACGAGCTGTTGTGCTCGTCAGTGTTTATTGGCCAGCCCAGCACAATGTTGCCCATCGAGCTTGGCGAGGCCACCCACAATAGCGGGGAAAGATTTGGGTCGGGGGCGCCACATATTTGTACCACTTCCCCTCAACTTTGTCCAAAAAAAAAACTACGCCTGTTACCCGGCGGTAACGGTCCGGCGGTCTCCGCAGTCTCATTCTCCGCCTGAGCACAGGTGTCGATGTAGGTGTGCCAGCGTTGGGCGCAGCATGTGCCAGCCTCGCGCAGTCCCAAGGGTCTGCAGTGGCCGGCCTTGCAGGTGGCGCAGAACTTGCGAATGACAACGCAGTGGCACGAGTAGCACCAGCCCCTGGCACTTCGCTGGCAGCGGCCGATGTAGCTGTTCGCTCCCCTGCGAGTTGACTTCCGGCAGGGGCGGCTGGGGTTGCCAGGCGAGGCCTCACACGGTCCGCGTGCCGCTGCCACGTGGTCCCGTCGGACCTGCGGACGAGCAGTGATGACGCACTAGCTGGAGAGACCACATGCCCAGTGGACCAGGGTGGAGCAGGTCGGAAGTTCCTGGCGAAGACCTGAGCTCCAGACTCCGGTCAGCAGCCAGCTTCTGGTTGAGGTGCTTCAGGAGCACTGTGAACCGGAATTTGGGGTGGAACACATCCAAAGGTGACCTCACCCTCCGGCCCAACAGGAGCTCGCAAGGGGCCACGGCCTGTGACATCGTGGGGTGTCGTCCGGCACTGGAACAGGACCCGGGCAACCAGCGTCCGGAAATCTCCAGTCTTGCTCTTTTTGAGGCTGTCCTTCACGATTGACACCACTCGCTCGGCAGCACCGTTTGATACAGGCTGGTCTGGCGGAACCATCATCCGCTGGATTCCCTGTCTTCGTCAGCCAGGCCAGGTATTCCGCGCTGGCGAAAGCGGAACCGTTGTCGGACATGATGACGTCCGGCAACCCCTGGGCTGCGAAGATTTTCCGCAGCGCCGCAATGGTTGCTCCCATTGCGGAAGTACCTCCACCCACTTTGAGAAGGTGTCCACCACCACCAAGAAGTAGTGGCCATTGAAGAGGCCCCCGACATCCATGTGCAGGGGGGACCAGGGCCTCTCCGGGAACGGACAGGGGGTGATCTCCACATGACGTGAGGCTCGGTGGTTCTCCTGGCAGGCTGGGCAGCTCCGCACCATGCGAGCGATGTCCTAATCCAGGCCAGGCCACCAAACGAGGGACCGGGCCACCATATTGGTCTTCTCCACGTCCGCATGACCTGCGTGCACCAATTGCAGGACCGTGGACCACAGGCTCTGTGGAATCACCACCCTGGAACCCCACAGCAGGCAGCCCTGCTGCAGACTCAGGTCAACCGCTTTGTTGGCTGTACGTCCGATCCCCCAACTCCTCCCTACGGGACACTGCCTTGACCACCTGTGACAGGACTGGGTCCGGGCTGGTCGCCTGCGACACCCCTGATCTGGACAGTACCGGGTAAGCGTGCTCCATCATGAACGCATCGGCAGGTTCAGGAATAGCAGCAGGTGCCTCCGGCAGGGCAGCCGGCTCAGGGCAACAGCAGGTGCAAGGTCATTTATAGGAGGTTAGACCCGCTGGTAGTTGTACTCCGCGAGAATCAAGGCCCAGCGCACCACCCGAGGTTATGCCTGCACCGGAACCACCTTGTCAGGCCACAGCAGTCGCAGCAGCGGCTTGCGGTCCGTAACCACCTCGAACTTCTGGCCCCACAGGTACTGGTAAAAGCGCTCGATCTCGAACACGAGGGCCAGGCCTTCATTGTCCAGTTGGCTCTACCACCGTTGAAGTCGATGGGACGCCAAACGACACAAGGCATTCCTGGACATTCTTCTCCCGGTGTGCAAGGACGGCTTCCACGCCGTATGGCGATGCATCTATGATTACGATGACAGGTTCTATAACAAGGCCCCGCCCTGTTCCTTCTTCCAGGCGCGCTGCTGTCCATCTCAAACCAGAAGATGGAGCGGCTGCAAATGAGACGAGAGGTACAGCAGGAAACTCTTGTAGAAGTTGATTAGGCCGCGGTAACCCTGCAGTTCATTGTTGTTCTGGGGCATGGGCGCTTATAGCGCAGCATGAACATTGCGTGGCGCCGGGGCCAGGCCAGCCTGTGAATCCCTCCGAGACATGGATGCCAGGCGCCGTGACGGTGAAGGCGCAAAGCCCGAGCTGGAATAGGGCCTTGAACTCGGTCAAGAGACTCGGGAGATCTTTCACCACATTTACTGCTTCCTGGTACTCCGGCAAACGCACGCCCAATGCCTGGATACTGGGGGCCACGAAAATACACTTTTCCAGTTTGAGCTTCAGCCTGGAATCCTGAAATCGTGCCAGGACGTTGTGAAGGTTAGGTAGTCCTCGTCGTCTGTAGCGGTCACCAGGATGTCGTCCAAGTACACCGCCACGTGCCTCATGCCCCTGAACAGATTGCCTATATCTCTCTCTGGAAAATGGCAGTTCCTGAGGCCATGCCAAATGGCAGGCTCATGTACTGGAAGAGACGCAGTGTTGTCGATATGATGACATACTTGCGGGACGACTCATGGATGCACCAGCTGCTGGTAAACACCTCTGAGGTCGAGCTTGGTGAAATTCTGTCCCCCAGACAACGCCAACCAGAGATCTTCAATCCGGGCCACCGGGTACTTCTCCACGGTGGCGGTGGGGTTAATGGTGATCTTGAAGTCCCCGCCGATCCTGACACTGCCGTCTTCCTTGAGAACTGGCACAATTTGTGCGGCCCACTCCGATGACTTGAGGGGCACCAGGATGTTCTCTAGCTACAACTGTTTCCGCTCTTGGGTGACCCCATCCTTCAGGGCGAATGGCAGTGGGCGAGGTTAAAAAAACCGCGGCCGGACTCCCTCCGAGACATGGATGCCAGGCGCCGTGACGGTGAAGGCGCAAAGCCCGAGCTGGAATAGGGCCTTCAACTCGGTCAAGAGACTCGGGAGATCTTTCACCACATTTACTGCTTCCTGGTACTCCGGCAAACGCACGCCCAATGCCTGGATACAGTTCCAAACCAGCAGTCCCGGTGACGACCCCTTCGTTAAGCATACAGGTGCAGGGTTGCCTCCTTGTCGCCGAGACGAACGCTGACCTGTGCCTGACCCCAACCTGGGCGAGCTGTCCGGAGTAGCTGCTCAGCATGACGCCCGAAGCCTGGACGGATACGCCAGGGAGGGTGCACTTGAGTTTCCCGGCCATGACCGACACGCTGGCCTCTGTGTCCAGCTCCATGGAAATGGGTTGCCCGCAGACTACCACGGTCAGCGTATACGGTAGAACAGACGACTGAACAATGCCCGTGTGCCACATGTCAGAAATCTGCGGGTCTTCGGCCACGACGTGAAGCATGGCCGTTGAGGGACCGAAACTGCTGCCGCACGTCCCCGCCGCCTACCCTTGCGGCGGCTCCCTCGGCCGTGGAATTGCGTGGAACATGTGCTCGACCCAGGCTGCTACTTCTGCCCGTTCGCCGTCTGCGCTCGGTACGCCCGAGCAGTGTGCCCAGAATCGCGGTGCCCTGCAACCCAGTGGCCACCCGTAGCCTGCTGGTGGTGATATTGACTGACCACGAGCTGCTGTGCTTTTTTTAATGCGATAGATTGTCCTACGGAATAACAGGGAGGTTTATAGGTACAACATTGCACCAGTTGCACGCAGAAAGCCAAGAAGAGAGCGGTACTGGGGTTCCCATATCCAACACTAAAGATCGGGAGGTTTCCCAGGATGGAGCCCTGTGCCTCGTAGGTGTCGGGTTCGGCGTTTCTAAGACCTGCACAACTCCACAACAGGTGTTCAACGTCAGCTTCTGGCGCAGGAGTCACACAGAAGGGGCAGGTGTCCGCAAACGGGGCGTGGTATCGGGTAGGCCAAGCGTGAGTAACTGCTGGGGATAAGGCCACCTCAACTCGAAGCCTCCGCAGCAGGACCTCCTCGCAGCGAGTGAGCCCACTGGGGACGTCAGTTCCACGCGGTGGAAGTAAAGCACCCGTGGCGCGGCGGAGGTTCTCTTTTTTCACCAACAGTTGTTCTAGCAGTGTAGTGACCGTGGGAGGTCTCTTTGGTAGCAGGCGCGATCTGCCACAGTGTGGGCAGGAAGCTTGTCCCTGCGAATTCATGAAACGCGGACATGGCATGCATAAGTATCCATAATCTCGTGAATGCGTGCGGCCAGGCTTGTACAACGTGCAACGCTACGCAAATCCTGAATCGCTGTCGTTGAGTCCGTGTAACGTTCCAGCTTGTCCCCAGTAGTCAAAGTCGATGCAAGCGCCTGCAGGCTATCCCTAATGGCAGTAAGTTCTGCTAGCAGGCTTGGGAATGCACGGAGTGACTCGTACGCGCAGCTTTGATTTAGGGCAGGGTATGAGGGTCCCGTCAAGGCCGCGGTGACGAAGCAGTCGTATGCCCCGGCCTCCACAAAAGCCTGGACAACCAGCGGTTCCGTCTCAGGCGCGCAGTCAGGGACATGAAGGACGGCATCTGGAGTCTGATGAAGGGCCGAGGTACGGACGTGAAGCCTTGTCAGAGGCTTGTTGTCCGTAACCTGATGGAACAGCCAGGGAGGCCTTGCGGCGGAAAAGGCTGGCATCGTATTCGGCGGCTGGCCCATGTACGCGGCGAGAGCTGCTGCCTCTGGAACCAGTCCACGTTTCAGCAGGCGTGCCGAACGACGCTGATGAATGAGTTCATCAAGCGTGTTTAGTTGGGCTTCTGCTTGGAGCTGTGAAATTGGTGTTAAGTGGGGGAGTCCAGTAATAGTGCGCATGGCGGCCCTGTTAGTAGCCTCCTGCCGGTCCCAGTCCCCTCGCGTCATGTGCTGGAACTGTGGCTGGTACACGAACCTTGGCTGTAGTACACAACGCACTAGGAGACGGGCAATCGTCCAGCAATGATGAAAACGCCAAATTTGTTATATATGCTGACGATTTAACCCTACTTTTTTGTGGCCCAAATATTCCAGATATAACAAAAAAAGCCAACAGAACTCTTGCGCGATTATATTCCTGGAGCAACAACTCTTCCTTAAAAATTAACATTAATAAAACAAAGGCTGTATTTTTCCGACCCAAAAATAAAGCCTTGTGCTCACCACCCCCCTTATGCTTGATGCAGAGAGCATTGAAGTTGTTCAATCGGTAAAGAGCCTAGGCATAATATTTCATGAAAACATGCTATGGGATTTACATATTGATAAAGTAAGAGGCACACTGTCTAGGATAACAGGCATGCTGTCTAGGATTCGGTTTTTCGTACCACCATCAGTTAAGATGATCATTTACAACTGTTTATTTCTATCCAACATTTTGTACGGTCACCTGGTGTGGGGTACCACTACCAACTCCAACACATCAAAACTGATGCTATTACAAAAAAAGGTAGTCCGCATAGTAGCAGATGCCCCTTACGACGCGCATACAACCCCAATTTTCAGGTCCTTATCAATAACGCCTGTAAATGACCTCTATAGGCTGCAACTACTCCGCCGGTACAGAACATGTCTGAAAAATAAAAACACGTACCTGAACACAATAGCCGATTTAAGTTTAAAAAAGATAAACTACCCTACGCGTAATACTGGTATTTGGAATGTCCCCCACAGCCGCACCAATTACGGCTTCCAGATGTTGCGTTACCAGCTTCCTCAATTACTGAACACGTCAGGTGTTCAGTAACAAAGTTTAATAACATTTTTAAATGATTCCAGGTTCATAATCGTTTTTCTTTTTTTGTCTTTTTTCTTTGTTTGCGCAAACCTACGCGCAGATTGAGTGTTGCTGACTGTTTATTTAATTTTTTGTATAAATTAAAAGTGAATGTGCCGATGTACATCTTTGTATCTACAAAGTATGCCTATTTGTACTGTTGTGTGAAATTTACTTAGTTGTGTGTAATTTGTAAGTTGTGCAAAATTTACACGCATTTATGTGACTGGTGCGTTTGCTACTTTTTACTTAGTTGTGTGTTTTTTACTTAGTTGTGTGTTTTGCCATGTATATGGGGCACTCTCCTAGTCAAGCCGAGCCACGGCTTTTTGATTGTGCCCCCAGCATCGAGAACTCTTGTAGTTGTTGATGTTGAAATAAAGATGATGATGATGAATCACCGCCAGACTTCTGCGAGATGCGTCGAACAAGGTGGAGCAGTTGTCCGGCTTTCTGTCGAGCAGATCGTATATACTGAGCTGCCGACCCTGAGGCCGATATCTCTAAGCCCAGAACCCGAAGGTGTCCGACAATGGCACTTGTCGGTGTTTACTGGCCAGCCCAGCACAATGTTGCCCCCCGAGCCGGGCGGGGCCACCAAACTTGGCGGCCAACAAAGATTAGGGCCGGGGGGCGCAACATACGTGTTACAGTAAACTTCGGGCAACAGTGGGGCTCTTCGATTTACAGTCTCGGACTCACCACGGATAGTCCGCGGGTAGTCTGAGGATTCCCCGAAGCCATAGGGATGCATGGGAAAATCGAATGCCGGACTGCTTTTCGGGGAGTCCGCGGTGAGTCCGAGACTGTAAATCGAAGCGCCCCAGTGTAGACACGTGCGAAAACTCTCACCAAGGTTTGAATACGGTCTATTCTTAACCGCGGACATGTGTTCATGCAACCCCACGCTCAAACATCTGCTAGTTTGTCCAATGTAGGACCTCCCGCATGAGAGGGGTATATCATACACTACCCCCGTGACACACTCCACCAACTCCTTTCTGTGCGAAACCACACAGAGAGAAACCACACACTGGTTTCCTCTGATGTGACCATCTCCAGAACTCACATTTCATGCACCCCATGAAGCAGTTGTAAGATAAAAAAACTAAGGCTGTGTCATATTTTCTGCAAATGGGCAGAACACCATGGCTATACCTGCCGCAAGAAGCAATAGAGATGCGGAAGTTTGATTTCCGTCATTCTTTAAATGCCCCGAAACACGTACACATACATACATACATACATACATACATACATACATACATACATACATACATACATACATACATACATACATACATACATACATACATACATGCATGCATGCATGCATGCATACATGCCTGTAAAGAAAACACCCCACAGCAAAACGTCCCAAAAATCAGATTGGGATTTTAATAATCTGGCCTACTTTGCGTTTGAGATGCGAAGACTGAGGAAACAGCAAAACTGGTGGTCTTCATTAGATTTAACTTGGCTTTTCTTAAGTCTGCCTATTTCTTAACAGAAAAATGGCTAAAAATGAAGCTTTCTTCGTGCACACTGCGTTATATCAAAGTCGATAATCTGCCTTCCTAAAGTCCCAAATTGAAACTGCCAAAGTCCAAGTGAGTGAGTGAGAGAGAGAGAGAGAGAGAGAGAGAGAGAGAGAGAGAGAGAGAGAGAGAGAGAGAGAGAGAGAGAGAGATAGAGAGAACATTTAGTGCTAGCATTTATCGTGTACTTGCAGCTGTGGTTTCTCTGAAGCCAAAGCCCACTTGAACTCAGCAATTTCCAAAGCAAACCCTTGCGCTGCGAACCCAACGAAAAAGTGTGCCTCGAATGCTCTCGAAGCTCACATAACACGAGGGGCTCGTGTTCCATTCAGGCCACGGTGAGCATTTTTTCTTTTTAATTGACTGCCCATGTTCATATTCTCTATCGCTGGTAACCACATGACTCTCGGGCCTTTGGGGTGACCCAGTCTGTTGTCTATTTGACGGCGCCAAGGTCGGCGGTTCGACTTCCGGAATCTTCCTAACCCCACTTTCTTCTTGAAGAGCGCACTCCTGACACCCGCTCGCGGGCTCCTTGCCTCCTGACCACACCCGCATGGACGGAAGAACGCTTCAACAGCTCCGCTGCAAGGAAGCAGGAGTGAGCAGTACGCACAACGGCTTTGCTGACTAGCGGTAAATCCTTAAATCTGGATGTGGCAAAAGGAAATGCGCGCTAATCCGCCCGGTGAAAGTGGTTGGAGAGCGAAGCTGTAAACGACACCCACAACGATTACCCATGTGACGTCGCTTGAATTCACACACATGGCTGTACAAAGAGCGCAACCAGTGACAAGTGAAATGCACTTAACCACCCCCTTTACAGTTAAAAGAGATATTTTTGCTCAGGTGAAATGAATGCATGATTCATGAACGGTGGTCGGTTTAGTTGTATTCGTGAAGCACATGAGTGGGAACACTTTTTTTGATAAAATAAAGGAATCTGAAACCCGGTTTTAGACGATCTCACTTCTCGCCGCCGACTTCTTTAAACGATCTCCCCGTAGTCGCCGCCGACGGAGGCGACGAGAGTGGCGGCAGGGACGGAGAAGTGAGATGCCAGGCATCGGTGTGAGCTTCCTTTAATTTTTATAACTCCAAGCGCATGGTCAAGGTGCGTACACAGCCGCTACACGTGCCGTAGGCAGAGTGCACAGATGCGAGAGAGGTCGCGTGACGCTATCACGGGGCGTTCGGCGAGAACGCAGGGGTTAAACCCGCAGATGTATTTGGTGAGTGTACCGTCTGCCTTCCCCGTGTCTGCATAGGCTCTTAGCTCAATCGGCAAGACAACGGGTTTTTGCTCCGTTTCTCTGTTCATTGCAGGTTCGACTCCTGGCGGAACCAGTAATTTCTTTTATTTGTTCGCGGGAACTTTCTGTTGACACCAACGGTCGCGACAGAACCCTTGGAGGTAGAGGTAAAAAGCTTCGCTTTAGTGGGCCAATTATGTATTATCACCAGCTCTTGGCGAGTGTTGCCAAAAGTAGCGTAACTGCAATCTGCTTACGTTGTCCTGATGGTCTGTGGCCGTATTATGGTAGCAGAATGTGCAATGTTCGTGGGATAAGCCCCACAAAAGCCGCTGTTGCTGCGGAGGAACGAGTATGCTAAGATTCCAAGAAAAGTGGCAGGGGACATCCACATTCGCTTCTGTATTCGGTACTTCTGCTAATCGGGTTACCGAGAGGATGGCTCCTACTTCCGCTTCTTTGTTTCAGTATGTACGAAGGTCACGCATTCACAAAGATTGCCAGAACAGTTATCTACGGTAACTGCTGCGTCGTACTTTCTCACATCCCGGAATAAGTTTAAAGTGTTCTCATGATTTTTCAATCACGTTCTCAAGGTTTTCAAACTTTAGCTTGTCCTTGTGTACGTGTGGATCGAAATTTTCGGAAGAGGGGAGTTTTACGTGGGGTCGCTGCACCGGTGATACGTCCATCCTGGGGGGCAGTCATTTCTTTACCAGGGGGTGCCTGTCTTCCATACAATGCCCCCCCTCCCGGTTTTTGTTTTCACAGCTGCTCCCTTCGTGCTGGAAAGTGGTTTTTCTTATCGCCTCAAAAACGTATTAACACAATTTCAGTACCTGTCCGAAATCTCTTGCCTTGGTCAAGATGTCTCCCTGCACATGCCGACAAGTCTCCATTGCCTTCTGACATCAAAGGTATTGGCACGGCTTTTACGATGGCAGAATTGCTTGCGGCAATAGACTGTGCTAAGCGGAAAACTGCCCCTGGCCTAGACGCTATTCCTTACGAAACCTTCAAGAATTTAGGCAGCTCCTCCTTTCAATCAACGAGGTATGGCTCAGTGGAGTCGTCCCTCGCATCTGGAAGCAGCGCATGTCGTTCCCATACCAAAACCTGGCAAGTCAGCGATGGTGCTATAAAACATTCGGCCAATATCACTTACGATGACGTTTGCAAGCTTGTAGAGAAAATGCAAGCCACTCGCTTGTCGTGGTGGCTTGAACAGCATGGGTATTACTATCCCGCGTAAATCGGCTTTCGCCCATCACTTGGCTCGCAGGACGGGCTTAGCGTTTTAGCAACATTAACATTGTCGTCATCACGCACTCATGGTGTTCGGACTGTCCTAGCAATGGACATCCAAAAAGCGTATGACATCAGTCACACTGCTATCCTGGACTCGAAATGGTCCACCTTCCCATGCGAATACGGCAGTTTGTCCAGTCATTCCTTTAAGACAGGCCATTTGCCATACGCCTTCACGGGGAAGCTGTTGGGTCCTTCGTTATTGTACGTGTTATGCCCCAAGGGTCAGTATTGGCTCCCACCTTGTTTAAAATGGCCTTGATTCCACTGTCATGGCGCTTTCATGATCTGCCGAATGTTAAATTTATCATCCACCAGCGACCTTCGGTCCTCTCCTTCCCAATAAAAGAATTATTCATCATTATTTACGCCGATCACATCACCACGTGGAGCACTCACCATGACCTGGAAACTCTGCAATCCGTGCAATCAGCCTTGGATGTCAGCCCAGCTTTGCCTCTTTCGTAGGCCTCCAGGTTTCAGCGAGTAAAACAACATATGCAATATTTGCCTACCGCTTGGGTAGCCGAAAGCTTGCAACTTGGCCTATCCACCTTCAATTGGCTGGGGAACCACTGCAAGAGAGCCCAAAAATCAAAGAACCGCGGTTGATGACTCCAGTCAGGAACGACGAAAGCTTGGCTAGCTCAGGCTGAACACTAAGCTGCTAAAACGCTATCACGAGTAGGCCGTGTTGCTTCCAAAGCTGGTGGACCAAGCTCATACGTGGCACCACAAATAGTGAGAGCAGTTTTACAAACGCGCTTGGTGTACTCTGGCCAGTTCCTGCATTTGACGGCAACACAGCGGGATATACTGGAAGTTATTAACAGAGAGGCTATGAGAGCAATTACACTGAGCTCCCACGCATCACCCGTATAGTTGCTTTCAAGGAACAAGCCCAACTGAACATGTTGGATGAACTTGGTCATCATCGTCGCGAAGCTCCGAAATTGAAGGCTGCACTGCGTGATTCTTCTCGAGCATTAAGAGCTCATGCAGTCTCTCATACACTACCAGCCCTACCGCAGCGAGTACTTCCCCCGTGGAAGTTAGTGCAATTGAGTGGCAACAAGCCAGCTGACCTTCGTCACCCAGAATCCTACTTTTCGGCGTTTGCCCTCAAACCACGCATTGCCGAAATGGGTAGCCCCCTTCCACCAGGCTCCATCATAGCATATACCGACGCCAGTATTCAAGGTACTGTGATTGCCACTGCCATGTATTACACTAGCCATCCAGCCCTCAGCAAGGTGTCCGTATTTAAGGTCCCGGAACCTCCATCATTGTTCTGTGCGTTATAACTTCTAGTCATTAGAGAGGCTCGAGCCTATCTAATGGTTACAAGTTGCCGCAAGCAGATCTGCCTGCTGTAACCGGAATCATTTTGCAGCCAGGTTGCGCATCATAGTTCGCACCGATGCTTTTGAAGAAGTCCGTTTACTACAGTTAGTTAGTCGTAGGCCTGTGCTGGCTCAGAGTATTCACCAACTTTAGGCAGGAATTGCTCACAAGATTCTTATAGAATAAGTTCCACGTGACCTCCCCACCGACCACTGCAAGGCAGAGGTATCAGCCCGGCTAGCAGCCTGCGTTCCATTTCCGACTTCCCCGTTAGAACTGGATGGTGCCACTATCCTGGTGACGAAAAAAGTACACCTTCGGCGCCGCACACGTGCTCTCATTCCACTGTGTGCTGCCACCCTCCACCCGGGTCTTACCCGTGCCGAGGGGGTTGCGCTTCGGATGATGCCGGTGGGGGCGGCCTTAACTCTCGTTGTGACCGCCAATTGCCTCACTTATGAGATTCTTTTACAAACCCTGGTTGCCCAGTTTGCCACCGCAGCAACGCGATCACCGACTCCCACCACTTGCTGAGGTCCTGTCTCGCCTTGCGTCCGACAAGACTACGGCATCTTGAGGCGACGGGCCTCTGCGTAGCCGACGCTTCCTCGTACGCCGGATGGATACATGGGTGAAGTCATCCTTCACTCGTAGACTTCATCCGCGAAGCCAACATTCTGATATTCATCTAATCAGCTTTCGTCATAATCATACCTCCATATATGCCCTGTGGCATATGCCCTGTGGCAAAATAAACGCTCATTAAAAAAAGCACCTATCCATCATCCTCATCATCATCCTCAAGAGCCTACTTTAGGTCCAGTGCCGGACGAACGCCTCTCCGATGGACCTTCCGCTACTCCTGCCGGACGGTGCACGAGTCTATCCTTCGCCTCCGAATTTCCGTATTTCGTCTTCCCCACCGAGTTAATGACCTTTCCTTTGTTAGACGAACATCTGGGAGTCCTTCGTTTTCCCCTGGTGATTCACCGGTTGTCAGCTCGAACACACGTTGAAGTTGCGAGTTTTATGGCGGTCCTTAATGCTGTCCTGATGATGGTGTTTAGTTTAAATTCTTCGGTGCGCGTAAGTCTGAGGTACGGTACGCTGGGCCATATCGAGCTGATGATCAGTGGCTGAATGAGTTTTTTTCTTTTCTTTTTCTTTGTTTCCTGCTCTTCTCTTGCTTAGGCGTTTTATAATGCCGCTAATTGGTTAGTGATTTCATCTTTTTTGGCGATTGTGACACCCGCTGAGCCGGTTGACTCTAGTACCACGACTACATTACTCACGGGAATGTTCTCTTGCAGAATGTCCATGCCTCTTTTTAGGGTGATTGATAACTTGGCGGCGTGGGGTTATCCGCAGTTTTCCAAAGCTTCCAGCGGAGAGGAAAGCGCTGAAGTATCGAGCAGTAGTTTAAAACACTGTATACTGGTTTGTAAAGATTGAAAACACAGAATACAGTGCTTATACACTGCATAAACAGTGTATACTGGGTTTTACTTTAGGTAGTTCCTGCTCATAAATCCTGCCTTCCTTGATTTTTGAGACTGGAGTTAATTCTTTGCTTACTGTTTTAATTAGGTGACCCAGCGTTGGTGCCGGCGCCAATTCCGGTGTAAAACACGCCGCAGTGGCTGAGTGGGTAAGGCATTGCGCTGGCGATTCGAATGACGTGGGTACTATTTCCGGCCCTGGCAGCTGTTTTTGTCATGGAAAAAGAAAACAGAAACGCGCGTGTGTCGAGATTTTGGCGCGTGTTAATGATCCCAAGGTGGTCAAAATTTTCCCGGAACCCTCCACTACGGCGCTCCTCATAGCCCATGTGTGGCTTCGGCACGTGAATTGTTGTTGTTGTTGAAAACGTTTATTAAGAAAAGAGGACAAGGGTATTGGGTTAAAAAGTGGAGCACTGGGTGGCCATCCAATTCCGGTAGGCCGCGGGGTGTGGCTGCAGTCTTCGCCCGGAGAGTCAGGGCTTCGTGTTCTTCGAGCTGGCTGCAGGGCACGTGAATTACCTAAAATTTATTTTTTTATCTTTCAGTGGAGATGGTGTTTGGTGTGATGGCGCCAGTTGCGGGCAGGGCTGGTGACCCTGTCTGCTGAGCACACTAGCACTGACTGGGCGTAGAAAGAACTTCACTGCTCAGGCACTGCGCATGCATATGCGTGTCCTTTCTTACGTCTACATCGTAGTATCATTGTCCTTATTTCCGAAGTTCAGTTGCGGGTGCGCCGCTTTCCACATACAGGAGAGCCCTCGCATTCAACTGCCTCAGTCCTAGCTTCCAGTTGAAGCGATCACATATTTCTGTGGACGCTTCGTCAGTACGGCTGAAACTGGACGTCTAGCAGCCACGAGGAAATCGAAAAATCAGCCTAATAATGCAGACTCGTTTAAAATGCTCGTCGATTAAGCCAAATCCCCATGAACTGTTCACGTTACAGAATCATCATGACTTCCGGAATACGCCGCTCCTAAGCCATGCTTCCTTGTTCGCACCTCATAAATTTCAAAGCCTTCTTCAGATGGCGCGGCAGCGAGTGATGCTCTTACCCGGCAGTGGCGACTTATATGCTTAGTGAGCTAAAGCTTAACTTGGGAGCAGCAGCGCCAATGCATACATCATGGTGGCTTAAGGCATCATCATCTGGGTATTACATCAAGTCACTGTCACCACCGTCTTTCGTCGAATTCAAACAACTGGAGCATCAGCACCCTGCCCTAGACAGTGAGAGGCAGTTATCAAAAACCAGGTCACAAACGCCCTCAAGTGTAATGCGTCCATAGTAACTTCATCAGAACAGACTAGTGTAGGTGGACCAATCGCTACCTTTTTTAACATACGAATTCAGCCCTTAAACTGCAGATTAAAGATCTTGAAGGCGGCCAAGCATGCTGCGCAAAAAAAGAAAATGAGGACTATGAGTACCTCTTGCGCTTTTTAAAGCAAAGCTTTCTCCCTCTACCAGCCAACGGTTCTTTCGTGGCGAGCGGAAAACTCCCAACGCGGCTGGGGACGGAGAGGGCGCTTTTCACTCACGGAACACAGTGTAGATGGCACGGCGAGAGGGCGCTATTACCCAGCGTTCCCGCGCTCACCCGGCGGGCGCGTCGGTGGGTATATATATACGTAGGCAGCGATAAGATCGTTCCGGTAAACTATGCTGTAGAAAGGGAAGACAAAGAGATAACGAACTGAAATTTCATTGACTTCTGGCGAAAATTTGACACAGTAATCACTACAAATGGGCGAGCTGGCTTCCTCGTTGAGTCTACATAGAAAGCAGTGTGAATTTAAAATCCACACCGAAAAAAAGCGGCTCAAGAACGCTTTTAGAACTGAGACGATTCTAAAACTGGTGTACATTTTTTCTCCTGCTCCAGCTTTTATCCGTCAGGGGATCTTCGCTTGCATCCAGAAAGTACATTATACAACAGCCCCGGTGTGATCGCGACGCTACCTAGACCATCACCTTGCACCGGTCCATCACCCCGACCAGAAGATACAACTTTAAAAACAACGTCGCCGTCCTCCACTTCGCCATAGCGGCAACAGTCAAGTTCCCATGAATCGCAAACGCTACACATTTTTATACGCAGGGCTGCTGGAATTTTCTTTCCTATGCGGCTTACCGTGGTTGTTTTGGTGGTCTTATATCGGTCAAAGATCCTTCGTTTGCATCGACAAAGGTCATTATACGTCAGCCCTCGCGGGACTGTGACGTTGCCTCGACCATCGCCTTGCATTGGTTCATCCCATCACGCATTTAATGCACAACTTAATGTACAACTCCTCCGTCCTTTACTTGGCAACAGCGGCAGCAGAGTGGTTTACTGGACAAACAACAACTCCGCACCTTTTACGCAGGTTTGTGATGGATTCCGGCGTTTTTCTCGATTTTTAATGCTGCTTTTGCTGATGCTGTTGTTGATGCTCTTGTTGATGCTGTTGTTGCTTTTCTTGACGCTGCAACTACTTTTCTATTCGTATTTGTTGTGAAAACATAGGTAAAAGGCAGTTTTCAGGGTATTGAGCGTGAAATTAGAGTTGAATTCTAGGAAAATCAAGAAGCCCTCGGTCGTGACTTCTGTAAATAATTGAGAGAGAACTAAAACTCTTTTTGGTTTCTATAAACACGGATTCCGAAGAGATAAAGACTACCCAGAGATGCTCAAGCGGTCCAACGCTAAACTAGAAGCAAAGTGATTCTCGCGCAACAGATAAAGGATAGCGGGAGCAGGATTGTACACGTCAAACAGTGTACTAGGCAATGCAAATTCAGAGCTCAAAGGCATCCCGTACAACGCCGCATGTGACCTCGCCGAAACAGCCAGTAAGGTTGGAAGGCAAAACTTTAAATGAGGGGATTCGTCTGCTAATAGGTAAGCATTTATTTGCCACTTATTTCTATTTGGAGCTTTTTTCTCAGGCCGATAATCTCAATTTGCGCTGTTATACTGAATGAATGAATTAGCTTTGCCAATTATACTTTTTTGTTCAAGTGCGGTTGGCGCTTTTTCAGAATTCTTTTAGTTTGCTTTTTATGGTTGTAGTATATTTGTGTTCCTCTTTGATGGTGGGGTATAAAATAAGCATGGTTCATTGATTTTAATTTTTTTTAATCTCTATCATCTTTCGTTTGTCACATAAATGTTTTAAACAGTTATTTTTGTTGACATTATTATAGCTATTGGGTGTGTTAATTCGAAAGTTGTGCATTTTAGCGCAGATTCACTGCGATACGCGGTTACTGCTTTGATACATTTTTGCTCTTTCAATTCATTTTTTGGAGTATAAAATTTTGTTTTTGTTGCAAGATGGTGGTTTATAAAAAAAGACACCTTTGATTTTGCTAGTTCGTTTTTAATATTTTTGTTTCTTACTATTATTGCTTAGTTTTTAAAATTATCCTTCTTTATTTCCATTTCCATTAACACTATTATAACGATTCAATATATTACCCTGTCAATTAGGCATCATTTCTGTGCAGATACAGGGTGCTACACGGTTGATATTGTTCACGATTTTTCGTCTTGAGGCTATGTGATGGGTTTTTAGTTTTGTCATCGCTGTTTGGGGACGGTGTTTAGTATAAATCTTGAAATTGTATATTTCTGGTTCTTAAAATTATTTTACGCAGTTATTGCATGTTGATGTTCAGTTAATTATCTCGATTTGCACTATTATAACAGTTTGAGTATTAAATTCTTCAATTACGGGATAATTTAGGACTTTTCGCATTGGCCCATTTTCCTAATTGTTTCATTGGTTTGTCGGTCTGTGTATTGCCAGGGCGTGTACTAAATGCATTTTGTATAAACAGGTTTATTTATATATATATATATATATATATATATATATATATATATATATATATATATATATATATATATATATATATATATATATATATATATATGTATAGAATAAGGGTTGGCAGTCAAGAAAACATCGAAAAGCAAAGGGGGGAATGCGTTAGGTCATAGAAAGAGATGAAGAATTTTTTGAGTCAGAAAGAAAGTGGTGAAAAAATGCCCGCCGGGTGGGATCCGAACCCACGACCTCCAGAATACCGGTCTGGTGCGATAACCACTACGCTACAGAAATCCGAACTGATGCCACTAATATTGGAAGTGGCGCTATCCTGGTGCAATGGCAGCAGGGGACAGAAAAAGCTATCGCATACGCCAGTCGCACACTTTCAAGATCCGGAACGAATTACTCTGAAACTGAAAAGGAATGCCTAGTTGTGATTCGGGCCATAATTAATTCCCGCCCCTACCTATATGGCTACCCTTTCAGAGTGGTTAGCTATCATCACTCTTTATGCTGGCTGGTTGACCTCAAGGACCCATGTGGACGACTCGCTCGGTGGAGCCTGCGGCTCCAAGAGTACGACATTACGTTTCTATACAAGCCCGGAAGAAAACATACCGACGCAGACCGTTTGTCGCGGGCGCCGATTCCATCTGGCTCACCTGAATCGGAAGAGAACATCCCGTTTCTCAGAGTCCTTCACAACACTGACATGGCTGACAATCAGCTGCAAGACGCCGATCTAAGGCCCCTCATCGAACTCCTGCGCGGCAGCAAAGCCACCGTACCGCCTCCCCTCCTCCGAAATGTGGCTGGTTACTGCCTGTGGTGCAATGGGCTGCATAAACGGAGCTATGGCACCCAGGAGAAATTTCTCCTTGTCGTGCCAACTGTGACAACCGCGGGCGAACATCAAAAAATATTACCGTTTCAAAAGAAAGCTTGTCGGGTGCCGCACGCTTGCTTTGTAAATCCGTACATCGGCCTTTACCCTTAAGTTATCCCATTCGCTATTCTGCTCTTTATCACCTTAGTAAACTTTGACCTTCCTGGTCACGTTGTGCAGATAACCGACCCCGAACTTTTAAAATCAACCCGGCATGCCATGGCCTCACTTTATTTTACACCAATATGGACCGTCAATTTTACTCTAATTGCTTTGTTATCTATCAATTGTATGTGTTTTATGGTGCGATGAATCTTAACCCTTCTAATTTTAGAGCTCAGCTTTTAAGCGGCAGCTACTGTGGTTTCGCTGCGTCCCTTGCCGTTGTCTCGCTATGCAATCGACAGAACGACGGGGACACAAAATAAATCGAGGAGGGAAGCGGTGGAGGAAACAACGAAGAAAATGTGAGGTTGGAAACGGTAGACTACCAGTGTCACATGTGACATCCTCCGTGTCGGCGACACACTACCACATAGCTCCAGATTAGCGCACGCCTTCGTGCCTTCGCCTTTGACGTGATCACTTCCTGAGACGAAGAAAGGGGTTCGCCGGGCGCTGCAGCTCAACAATATGCCCGTAAAGGGACTCTGTCGTCGACGCCCGAATCGAGAGGTGCGCGCCGCCGAAGCAGCAGCTATTCGCCGTCGCCGAGAAGACGGCAGTTCGCGCTGCACTTAAATTTCGCGTTAGGTAGTATCATAATCGTCAGGCAATTCTTTCTTAGTTCTTCACTCTACCAACACTTTCCTTGATATCTGCTCCAGCCACCGCTTAGGTGATGACCCTTCCCAGCGGGGCTCTTCAGGTAACCAAAATAAATGAATCAGGTATCCCAGTAGTACCTGTATCGTTGCAGGAAGTGTTTCACAGTCGTGAGATTCACAGTTAAAGCAATGCAGAGTGTAACTAAAGGATCGCTGCCTGCAGGCACGAGCACTCAAGCCCCGTGGGGCTGTTCATTGAAGCCATGGCACGAAGCGTGGATTCATTCCGGGCCGATCCGAAATTCGGGCTGGACTCGACTTGGAGCTGGGTGACGGCGGCCTTCCTCAGCTGGGTGCTCTTACTGGCTATGATCTGCCAGCAGGCCATGGGCGTCCTCTTCTATGGCATTGTGGACACCTTTGGCGTCACAAGGCAAGAAGCTGCGTGGCCGATCGTTATCAGCGGAAGTGTCGTCAGCCTGGCCGGTGAAATCATATTTTCTTTTAAATTGTAAGGTCTCTTTGCAGGTCTCCGGCCAACATAGCTAACCGTGATTCAAAAGCGATAAATAAAAAGCATGCCTTTTTGGGTCAGAAGTGGAGGTGTTTCTTCCAGCTCTTTCTCTGAGGGGAGGCACATAACAAAGAATGATTCACCCTTCGCAATGGACTGTGACATTTTGTCGCTCCTCACGCACGTAAACAGCAGGATGATGAACAGGAGCGGTACTACCTAATAGTTTATCGAACTGCAGTGGCACTCTTCATGACAATAAGTAGCTTCCATACAACTGAGATAGCGTGAGGAATGAACTGTGGAGCAGGAACAAAGATCTCGCTTCTCTAGCTCCTCAATTGATGTGAGAAATAGAAGTTGGAGTGGGTTCAGGGCAGGGACAGAAGAACATACCTAGTAGAACGTGGAGAGGCATATGCGTGCATCAAAATGTATATCGAGCTCTATGTTGTGCTTCACATATAAAAATATTCGTGAAAGTGCGGTAACTCGAGCTTTAAATTGAACATGAGAACAAGCCGCGAGGGTCGGGCAGTTCACGTCCCGCAAGAGTCTAGGTATGCGTGCAACATTACTGTCATTGCGAGAAAATTTGCTCTAGAAGGACAGACTTGAAATTATCCTTTTCATGTACTATGTGATGGCGTACTTACAGAAGCCTCGGATGACAAGGCGGAAATGTGATGCTCTAACGATATGAAATCTCCAAAATGGTGGCAACACGAGCTTTCATGGCACCCAATAAAAACTCACAACTTCGCTTTCATGGAATGTTTGGAGACTCATGTCACTTAATACTGTGGATCTGCTGGAAATGAGAATTTTATCGATTTAAAGTTAGCATAATGAAGGCAAATTTAAAATCACCTGCTTTCTCCATCATATTATCGCATTCTCAAAAATATCAATAAAAAGGGAAATAAATATTTCCACCTTATGCCAAAAGGCCCGGTCCAGGAGGAACCGAATGTCGGTCTGTCGCTGGTTAAACCACGTGTACACTTTACCGCTTATCACATGCTAGAGGCAACGTGCTTGTATCGAACAATTATATCTCTCGGAGGATTGTTGGGCTAGAATTGGGAAACTTACGTTTCACCGAGTGAGCATTGCTGTTATTTTGAGCACCGTTACTTGTTCTCTTGCCGATTTCAGGCCTGTTCACTCGATTCTTCTTTAAAGGGGCCCTGAAAGGCGTTTTGAGCACACTAAATGAACTAGCGCAATCGTTAGATTGGGTCGTCAACGTCATCTGTGCCAAGTATTGCTCTTTTACGCGCAACGGAAAGCTCCCACTTTTGTTGCAAAGTTTGACACTTTTTTCTCACCCTTCCCTTCGTGTTTTTCGACTCCGCCATCTTCACATGTCTACGTCATCGATTCCCAGATGTTCGTCATGAGCTAGAAATCCTGCTATTGGGCGGCTTTTCACGCACTTCCGGCAAAGAGATGAGTCGTCTGCTCAGCTTCGGCTCGCCGGCTGATCTGCCAGTGGAGTGCCGGTGTGCTTCGACATTTTATGACAAACGAAACAAATGTAAACAAACGCTTAACCGTTTGTATTGAATGCAACACGGCCATAACACGACATGGATATTCTCTTACCTGAGTACGTTCCATAAAAAAAGCGTTGAAGCCCCGTGGCATTTCTTTCGTGCAATCGCAGAGAACGCCCTGAGGCGAATTCCCGGGTTTGACGCATACATTTTATTAAACTTCAAAACAATCCAGAGATGCGTTTCGAATGAACACAACGTCACAACATGAGTTGAAAGTCTGAACCGCGATTGACAGACGATGGGTTGCCTCCTCCTGCCCGTCGTAAATTCGGCACTCACCTCGCGCGTGGTTTGCGGGGACGAACAGCAAGTGACTTAACTCTGGCACACAAGCCGAGATGGCTTTTAGCCACGCACACTGCACATACCCCATGCGAGGTTGAGTCGTACGTCGCTCGAGAAAGATAATCCAGACCATGGGAAGCACTATCCACCCGCAGAAGCACAACGTCGCATTGCATCGCGAAACAAAGGCGTCCACAACACACACACCATCGCCTCCTGTAATGTCAAACGCATCTCGCACTTCCCAATGGGAGTGAGTGGTACGCCTGCAGTGCGCACATGTCGCGAGGTGGGGCCCCGAGCTGAACCGGGATCACGCAACCGTAACTGACTTCTAGAGGGGTTTCTGCCTTGTTGCTAAGGCAACCGATGTTTGAGATTGTCAAAGAAATGGCGCTCGCTCCAGCGCTAGAAAGCTCAGATCCGCGGCGGAGCAGAGAGAGAGAGAGTGAGAGAGAGAGAGAGAGAGAGAGAGAGAGAGAGAGAGAGAGAGAGAGAGAGAGAGAGAGAGAGAGAGAGAGAGAGAGAGAGAGAAGTGATTTGGTGGAAGAAAGGAAAGGAAAGTGCACTGGGGATATTATTGAGCTCAGTAGTGAGCTCACCTGCATACAACCCAGTGCGGTGGGGAGGGAAGAGGGGATAAAAGACTTGGGAGGAGGTTAGGGGTGGAATGGAAAAGGTGTGAAAGAGCATGTTTTGCCAACGTTGCCCCTCTCCACCACGCGTCGCCCCAAGCTGAACTGGTCACATGATTGAAGCGTTTTGTGCACGCGTTCTGTATCGGTATAAAATGACATTTTCACATGCCGCCGGCAGGAATTACCACCGCCGCTAAATAAGACCTTGCACCAGCGGGGCCACATCTGATACGGCGCTTTTTGAATAACAGTGTCGGTGCCTCAAAGAGAACGAGCGCACGATCCTCCCCGTGCGACTGCGAGTTCGCCGCCGATAGCAACTGCACCAACGTACACCGCGAAAGGGCAAGGCCAGGCCGCCGCACACATGCGACCAGATTTTTCGTTCGCTTTTCCAGCCTTGAGCGGAGTGCGGGATTCATGGTGTCAACAAAGCTTGCCCGTAGCAGACGGCAGTCGGAGGACCGTAGTAGCGGAAGTACGTTACCGCTGAGGAGCGCAGCATCATGGGAGGCAAGGCTCGCGCGCCGTCAACAGCGGAGAGTAAGTCAAAAGGAGGAGGAAACGCGGCGCGACGATAATGCGCGGTTTTTGATTTACGATTTCTCAGCTAATACTCATCGCTTTAACAAAATTCTTGCGGGAGGAGATTGCTAATACATTGCTTTATTTGGTTACACGTACATCCATGCATCGGCGGAAGGTATTTCAGGACCCCTTTAAGGTTAAAGCTTCATATTTCTCTGTTGCAACCTCGTGCCTTGTGAGATACAGAAAATCGTGAGGTACAAAAAATAGAAGCGCGAGTCAATGAGCGCGCGGCCGTGAAGGGAAGCACCAGGGTCAGAGTTCTGACAACAAGCGACAGAGCGCGCGCCCCGGAAGGGAAACAGTAGAGTTACTGTATATACGCACAGTAACTGCAGGAAACAGCAGGGACGGGAAAGGATAGGCCGCTGCCGCACATGCGGTGCGAGCTGCTTTGACAGGGGAGCTTCCATATGGGGAGGTCCATCAGATGATCGTGTTGAAGTGGTAATTCATGTGTTCTCTTGACTGCATAATCTATGTGTCCTCTTCACAAGCCGAGAAAAAATCTGCGGTTTTTCCGGAAGCGGAACAACGACTACCGACCACGTCTTCCGTGGCGGCTGCTTGAAAAGCACGGTCTGCGTCTCCAGCGGTGGTCAAGGGGCGTCGCAAAATGACCGGCCTCTGATCAGTCCTATATATAAACCCCCGTTCTAAAGTCGAGAGGGCAGCCGTCGCGGAATGGCACAATTGGTACCGCACCGCACACGTTAGCCGGAGGTTGTGAATTCGATTCCCGCTTCCGTAAAAAACGGCGAACTTTTTTACACTTGCATTTTCACTTATTTATACCTGTATCACAAAATAGCTATCACACCTTATTCGGCCCTACAAAAGCGCTGTCAAAATGCCAAATAGTTCTAGGCACGAGGAATGCAACTTTTATATGTGTCCTTCCGGAACGGAGTCCCTCGTTCTGTACATCTCTCTCTCCATATATATATATATATATATATATATATATATATATATATATATATATATATATATATATATATATATATATATATATATATATATATATATATATATATATATATATATATATATATATATGTATATATATATATATATATGTGTGTGTGTGTGTGTGTGTGTGTAGCGAATCAGACTAGGAAATGAGGGGCTCGATGTAATAAGACAGAAATAAGGGTTGGCAGTCAAGAAAACCTCGGAAAGCAAAGGGGAGGAAGTGGTAGGTCATTGAAACAGATGAAGAATTTGGAAAGAAAGAAAGTGTGAACGTGGAGAAAAAAAAAATCCCCGCCAGGTGGGATCCAAACCCATGCCTACCAGAATACCGGTCTGGTGCGATAACCACTACGCTACCGGCGGGGCGATATTCCCCTCCACTTTGTGGGGTATTTATGTCAATGTAATTTTTTCCTGTGCTTGGGGGTGGTAGCCAGCGCCACTACGACTTCTTGAGGTGAAGGGGGCCTTCTTTTTTAACCCCCGGGCCGTGACTAGAGTGTCTACGACATGTCCGAGTGGTCGACCAGCGTTGAACGCTCTTTAGCTCCGTATGGCACCAAGACTGCCATAACAGAGGCCCTCGCTATGGATGTAGCGAATCAGAATAGGAAATGAGGGGCTCGTTGTAATAAGACAGAAATAAGGGTTGGCAGTCAAGAAAACCTCGGAAAGCAAAGGGGAGGAGGATTTCCGAGGTTTTCTTGACTGGCAACCCTTATTTCTATATATATATATATATATATATATATATATATATATATATATATATATATATATATATATATATATATATACAGAGAGAGAGAGAGAGAGAGAGAGAGAGAAATAAGGGTTGGCAGCCAAGAATGCCAAAGAAAGCAAAACGGAAAATGTAGTAGGTCAATTAGTGCGATTGAAACAGATACATTTTTTTGAACGAAAAGAAGTGGAGAAAAACATACCCGCCTGGTGGGATCGGAACCCACGACCTCCAGAATACGCGTATTCTGGAGGTTCTATGAAGCCTAGAGAGAGAGAATGCTCTTTAATGTGAACTGGTGAGGTCAGCCCTGCTAGGGACAAGGCTTACTACACCAGATGGGGGGTGACTACGTTGGTGAGTGGTGAATATCAGACATTATGCACAGCAGGAAGAAGACAAACAGGAAACTTTAAAAAAAAGGACAAGAAAAACAAGAGAATGCTGCCAGCAGAGTCCGGACATAAAAATACAATTGAAAAGGAAATCGTGAATGGAAACGCTGAAGCAAAATGAAGAGTAAACGGCGGGAAAAAATGAGTAACAACACCAACCCTAGAAAAATAAATACATGAACGCCACAATGCGAAAGAGTAGATATTGTGACACAGTTGCTCTGTCTGCGATCTCTTGAGATCTGTCTAGTTCGTTCAACGAAAAACTTTATGAAGCCTAGCCTTGCGTTTAGGGAACGCCAGGCAGCTACGCTGTTAACATCAGCGTTCGCGACGTTGTGTCAGAGAAGTTGGGTAATATTTTTATGTAAAAAAATTTAGAGGGAAAAGGGAGATAGAAATCGGGGTCCAGTCATTTATTTCCATGCAAAAAAATTTTCCTTTTCTGGGGACCAAAGCACAGTGAGCTAGTGAAAATTGTGATCTTTCAGTTTATAAAAAAAAAAGCTCGTTCTCAGTAAAAAAGAGTTCATTTGTGGTGCTCCTTTAAGGATGAAAATAAATACACAGCCTCATCGCGTCAACTAAATACATATTGCCTTTTTTCTACGTTTGCAGGTCCTGCCATGGGATATTTGTGTCGGCGATTCTCCTGTCAGCCTGTGTTGATCGCCGCCTCAATTTTAATGGGCACTTCGGCCAGCCTGTGTTGGTTTGCCAATAGTGTCCTTTTCCTGACCATCATGTACGGCGTTATCCACGGTGAGCAGAAGCTGCATTTACGCTACCACTCAAAGATCATTCAGCGGAAGTCAAAATTATGAACCCTGGTGGCAAAACGTTATAGAAGGAAGTATTTGTCCTGTAGTGTAGCGCTCGGTATGGCCTATAGGACGAGCATTCGAGTCACGAGGGTGCTGCAAGGTTGAGCAGCGTCTTGCGTCCGCGTAAAAGTAAAAAGGTTTCGCAATTCCCACATCACCCCCCCCCCCCCCCCTTCCCATAAGCTTCCTACCGTCCGGGACAGCGACGTTGACAAAATATTCATGAATCATGCCCATCAACGTTTGTGAAGGGCGCAAGTTCAACATTTAGGAATCCTTGTGATACAAGTAAAGCTCCACAGATAACAAAAGGAACGACTTTCATCAACTGCAGGGAGGCCATCAAAGGGCATTCAAATTCTTGTGGCTAGGCTTCACCATCATCCTCATTATCAAAAGCTTACCACGTCCGCTGCAGGACGAAGACCTCTTCCATCGACCTCCAACCGCTCCTGTCCTGCGCCGCTCAAGTCCAGTCTTTGCCTCCTAAATTGCTTATGTTAGCCCTCCATCGACTAATTGGCATTCTGCTTTTTCTAGACCCGAGAAGTATTGCCAGGAAGGTTGCAGGTTTGGTGATATCTCGCCAAACTGGCTGTTTTAAGGAGATTGTGTCAACAAAAATTTCAATGTGGCGACTTGGGTACTTTTTGGCTTTTTTGGGAGTTGGGGATTTTATAAATTTACGGACGCCGCCGGCACGTTACGCTCAATAATAAAGGTCTTAGATTTACATAGGTTCCACTATAATCAAATGGCACACAAGAGATCTTTTCTTATTGCATTCGGGGCAAAACTAAAACCAATCACAGAGCACGCTAGCGGTGACCACGCTGGCGGCCTACCATGCAAAGAAATCAATGTGGAGCTGAAAATACACTACAATGCACTGTCGTGCACCGGTAAAGCTGCTGAATTGTTAGTTTTAATACTCACCACCAGATGTCGTAAGATACGCGTCAGAGCCGTTCAGGGACGCAGCTGAGATAACACGCTGAGAAATTGGAATCGTGTGACGTCATATAATTTGCGCGGGATTGTCAGGACGAGACTGGAAATGGTGGTTAACGGCGCCAGCGCGCAGCATATGCGTCTCTTGTGAGAAATGTCGCAGGAAGTCCGGCAATGGGGAACATTCGGCCACTGCGGATTAAGTTCGGACAGTGCCTGGGGGGTCACCGCCTCTACATTGAAAGTGCCGCCAGAAATGGCGGAAAAACCTACCATCGCTTCCTAAAGATAGTCTAGGACTGCGAAAGATAAAAGTGCGGCCAACCTTAGCAAAAAGCGCGTCCAATCGATCGACAACACTTCAGGGACCTAAATCGGAAACGAAGAACGAACCCGTGCGACGATTTTCCGCGCACTACGGGAACGCACCTACAAAAGATCTAAATGCACACCGATGAGACAAAGGGGTACTATTTTATTCCTTCCTGATCGCTGCGTGTATTGAATTAACTAGAACCATTCCTTTTCTCGATTGTTAAGTAATCGTTTTGACACGAGGAAAGCCTAATTTCACGTACGCGCCGTGTGTCGAGATGTTATCAGAGCTTTTCGCTTGACCAACTGTTCTATGAGGAAATGAATTAGTTTTTTGACGAGACGCCATTGGTCCCAATAAGAAAGCTTTCGCTTTAAAAAGGGAACGCCACCATGTACAACTGAATTGTTTCCGTTGTGAGCTATCAACCTCCCCTCAACCAATCTGTATTTCTAATTTCAATGCTGAAGTGTTCTTGCACTCGAATTTCGCGGTTTCTGATCCCTCAGTTCCTAGTTAAGATGAACTGGTCATGTTGTCTTCGATACACACATTGTGTGACATTTATTTAGTTCTTGCAAACTTTGATTTCGTAAAGCCTTCAAGAAGGTATACACACACACACGCACACACACACACACACACACACACACACATATATATATATATATATATATATATATATATATATATATATATATATATATATATATATATATATATATATATATATATATATATTTATATATATATATATATATATATATATGGTAAGGAAATGAGGGGCTCGTTGAGGAAATACAGACAGATAGGTCGGCAGTCTACAATGCCAAAGGAGGCATAGGGGTGTGGTTAGGCTCTTTTCTTTTTCGCTACGGTTAATTAAGTAAACTTTTTTCTTTTAAATAATTTAAAATTAAAAAGAATGTTTACTTAATTAACCGTAGCGAAAAAGAAAAGAGCCTAACCACACCCCTATGCCTCCTTTGGCATTGTAGACTGCCGACCTATCTTTCTGTATATATATATATAAATTGGTTTTGATACATATATATATTTATTGGTTTTGATATTAACTCGTGTACTACATCTACGTTGCATAACTTGTTTTTTCGGGAAGAATATGATGTTTTGGATTAGTTCCTTGCTGCTTTTGTATGGTTTGCTGCATATATTTTCTTTTTAATGACTATTGCCTCAAGTCGTTATCGGCACTGGTTGATGCGCTATCTATTGTACTCTTGAATATATTGTATTTTCGTGCTATGAGTTTTCTTTGACACCCACAAGCTGTGTCTATGTATTGCGTTTTTTTTTTCTTCCACCCCGCTGTTGTTTTGACTCTGCGGAGTACGTAGGCCTTGGTCAAGTTGCTGAGTGCAGTTTTTACTCTGTTTTCAGCCGTAACGTGTGTACATTTTTGGAAACAAACAAACAAACAAACAAACAAACAAACGAACGAACGAATGCCTATAGGAACAAGAACACATTTGTTTATTGGAAAGAGAGATTGTATGATAAATTGCACATGATGTATTGGCCATGACGGACCTGTTTTGTGCTTTCTCATCCGTCATTGCAGGGCTAGCAGTGTCGGGAGCGTTCGTCGTTGTCAACGTCGTGGCGGCGCAGCATTTCGAAAAGCGACGGACAACGGCGTGCAGCATGATCTTCACTATCGTTGCACTGGGAACCCTGTTTATTCCTCCCCTTGCCGAGTACTTTCGGGCAACATACGGCGTACGCGGAACATTCCTCCTGCTCGGGGGGATCATCCTCAACGCCTGCCCCGCTGTCATCATCATCAAGAGTCCCGTGTGGATGCAGCGGCCACCACCCACTTCTTCAGACAAGGAAAACCTTGAACTCTGTGCGAATACCGAGGCGACTGTACGAAAACCTGGCCTGCCGATGAACAGCCCGGAAACTCACATAACTTCTGAAGAAACCGAAATACCTTCGCGAAATTCTTGCAAGAAAGGCACTGTCCGCACACACATCTTTAAATGCTGTCCACAAAATATGCTGCCTTCCCGGATGCGGAGTTCACCCTTAAAGCAAACCAATGAAAAAGTAACGATTCAACGTAACACAACGTCCGTGGCGAAGCAGCTTTTGACAGTTGAGTTCATCGTTAATGCGATATCGTTTTCAATGATAGTACTAGGATTAACAACGTTTCTCATGGTGTCGGTCGACGTTGCTACAGACCGAGGCGTCACGCCTACTCGTGCGGTGTTCCTTTTGAACGCTTTTGCAGCAAGTGACATCGTGCTCAGACCGCTCAGCGGCCTCGTCATCGACTCCGGAATCCTTACAATGGAAAGTGTGATGCTTGTCGGGTACTTTATACAAGGACTTGCATTCGAGCTTTTTGTGTGGTCAAGCAGCCTTTCCTTGATGCTGGTCAGCTCGGCGCTTATAGGTGTCAGCAACGGATCAAGAATATACCTTCAGGCGCCGATACTTGCACGAGCTTTCGGCATCGAATCGCTGCCTCTCATGATGGGCGGGACGACCTTCTTTATTGGCCTCGTGGGTTTCACAAGACCGCTTTTAGTGGGTAGGTGTTATATTTAGAATTTTGTGCATTAAAGATATCTACTGTGTAGTTTCAGGTAGACTTTAAGGGTAAAAGTGGTGCCTGTCTTGCGATATAAGCCTAAAAGATTATGAAATGAGGGATTTCGCTTCACGGCGTTATCGCTTTTACTACCCCAAGCAGTTTCGCAAAAAGTGCCGAAGTCCTAATGATAATTCCGCAACTACGATTCCAAGTATTTCTTCTTATGAGGAAAGAGTTCAAACCCTTTTCCGCATCCTCAAATGAGCATAAGTACACATCGCTAGTGCGTTGGACTACAAAGATTCCTACACCGGAGGACAGAGTCAACTACCATTCCGCCGGTGTTAAGCGAGCCTGAAATATGGATGTCCGGAAATGGAGAAAGAATAATAGCTTACCACTATCAAAAGAATTCCTTAATTTTTTATTTCGATGAACAATTAAGGGGTTTCATTTAAAAAAAAACTTAACGACTAAAGCTGCCTTTGACCTCCTGTATCTTGAGTTTGGTAGTGAGTGTAATGAACATGACACATTTTGCAAATATTTGTTTTTCCCCGCGTCGTCTACTGTTTTCTACGAAACGTAGCATGGTGATGTGCTTCTTGATTTCCCGTTAATAAGTGCTATTTTGCACTAATCAAAGAAAATTTTAGCAGAACTAATGAACTTTTTTTTTGGTCATTGCGACTGGCAGCGGCTTTTGTTACTTTGCTACAAAACATCCTCAACCTCAGTATTCTGATTAGGCCTCTAGTCCTACTGCTGGCTTGAGACACGACATTGAGAAGATCGTTATGATTCATCACTTACAAAAAGTTCACATGTCAATCTGTTTGTAGCAACGAGATAACGCCAGTACAACCCCCAGAGAGTTACACAGGAGGTGTGTCTATAATATTGCAAATTGACGTTGCACATTCGATAGATGAATACACAAGTCTTGATTGTGTGACATGCAAGCGTAGTTAATTACTCAGTTGCTGTACGATTAACTCCATTACTTTAAACCGTTCCTGCCGATCAGTTTCCTCGGAAGGAGTTTCTAATTGGCAGGGATGTTGTCTAATATTTAATATTTTATTTACAAGGTGCTACTCCTTGACATAATCAAAAGTTATCTGCGGTAACTTTGATTTGTATTTACTAAAGCGTACTAACCACGAATGTCTCTCGCAGTGTAACTTTCGAAATTGAAAGGGCAATACAGCCACGGTAAAAGTTGCAATGCAATTTATAAATGAATTTTTCTTGCTCTGTGAACGGTACACCACATCGCAACACATGTAATGAGGTGTATGGTCAACATTGGAGGCACCCGATAACCAGCATATCAGTTTCGATTGCTATCATTAAAGCACACAAAAAATAGCAAAAATGCTTCCGAAATTCAGAGTATGATCTATTAATGCGTAGCATTCTTGTCTTGTTAGTTTTGAGTGTAAGTTTTTACAGCCAAAGTTTTCGGTTTTTCTCAATCCTGTCCGACCAATGATCTGCATTTACGCTATTATAACGATTAGAAGTGAAACATTCGCGGAATTTGCGCTATTGTGGAAATGCAGGGCGTCATACTCTTTGCCATTTTCTGTAATTGCCTAATGTTCTCCTTTTTTAACTTTTTCAAAATTTATTTAGACCAATGATCTTCGTTTACGCGGTTATAACGAATACATTAGGAAGTTTCCCGAAATCTGCATTATTGTGGAAATGCAGGGCCGTACATGGTTCGCCATTTTCCGTAGCTTTTTTATATTTTTCCTATTTTTTAGTTTTTCAAAATCTCTCTAATAATTCTCTCATTTACGGTAATATAACGTTTATAGATGGAACTTCCGCAACATCTGGACTATTGTGGAAGGGCAGGTGGTTATACGATTTGCTATTTTCCGTATTTTTTTATACTTTGTTATGTATCATTTTTTCAAATTTCGTTCGACAAATTTTCTCCATGCATTTTACGATAATATAAGGACTACAGGTAAAACTGTTCCGAAATCTGCCCTTTTGTGGAAATGCAGGGCGTCACACGGTTGGCCATTTATCGTAAATATTTTATATTTTTCTTACTTTATAGTTTTTCGAAATTTCATTCTGCCAATTAGCTCCATTTACGGTGTTATAACGATTACAGGTAAAACTTCGGGAAATTTGCATTATTGTGGAAATGCCATGCAATATACGTTATAGCACTTTCAGAATTTTTAGTATTCTTGTTACTTTTCTCGTTTTTCAAAATTTCGTCTGAACAGATATCTCCCCTTACGTTATTATTACACTTGGAACATTTGCGAAATCTGCATTATTGGGGAAATGAAGGCCGTTACACTTTTTGCCATCTTCCTTAATTATTTTACGTTCTTCTAATTTTTTGTAGTTTTTCAAAATTTAGTTCCACAAATTCTCTATATTTACGCTGTTATAGCGATTACAGGTAAAAATTTCGTGATATCTGCATTTTTGTGGATATGTAGGGCGTTACACGGTCTTGGCTGTGGCGGTACTCGGCAAAGAATGCCACGGATTAAAATATTGTGCGAAACACGGTGAACCTTACGTCCTTCCAGTCCGGAAGGGAGAGAACCAAACCTAAGAACATTAACGTCTTATAACGCTAATTTCGCGCTACTTGCGCTCTATTATAGGGCGTTTAATTATCCCCGCAGACTTGAATGATGACAAGTTCTCTTAACGTGTCAAGCTTCTAGCAGGCGCGCTGTGATTCAGCACAGCTGCAAGTTTTCTGCGCACTCATCGCTATTTTTTTTTCAGGTTACTTTAGGGATCATCACGGATCTTACAACGGCCTTCTCCACATGTTGGCGGTCATGAACGGTGTGCTCGCCGTCACTTGGGCAATTAGGCTTGCTCTGAGGAAGCGAAAGGAGCATGCAGTGAAAGATGAGCTGAAGAAAGCAGCATCAGGTTCACCGTAAATGCCCTCCAAGATAACCAAGATAATGATGGCTACTGGGGAACGTGGGGCAAGTCGAATCTGCCGTGCAGAACTGCAAGTTCACATTGCAATGAGCGAGGAAAAACACGCCGAAAATGCTATTGTTGGAGTTCGTGATTGTCCAAGTAAACATCCAAAGGCGCCTACAGTGTTGTCTACCGTTAACTGTGACGTGAAACAATATTTTCCATCAGCAACAGTGGCGTCTGCCCATGTCGTCTGCCAAGAACAGCGCCGCCTACAGAAACGACAGTGTCCACGCACGCGTGGCAAATTATGTCTGCCTGAAGGACTCATTCGGGGGTCATAAATACTGCCTGCCTGCATGGTGCTTCTGGATTGTCAGACTCCCTTAAGAACGAGCGGAAAATGCGGCGCTTTTTTCCTCTGACATGACCATCTCCAGCACTCACATTTAGTTCACCCCATGATGGCAGTTGTGAGATAAAAAAACGTAAGACTGTTTCATCTTTTGTGCCAACGGTCAGAAGACAATGGCTATATCTGCCGCAAGAAGCAATACAGTGGCGGGCGTTTGCTTTCTCGTCATTCTTTTAATGGCCGGAAACACGTACACGCACACATACGTTAAAAAAAACGTGTATACACACACGCACATACATACATACATACATACATACATACATACATACATACATACATACATACATACATACATACATACATACATACGTACGTACGTACGTACGTACGTACGTACATACATACATACAATCATACATACATACATACATACATACATACATACATACATACATACATACATGCATATAAATGATTTAGTTAAGAATAATCTGGATGACCGTTATATACTTCTGGATTTCTAACTGCTCATAAACAGGTATAGGCTATAGATAGTTCGCTCGTATTTCGCTTTCACTGAAAACGGAACGACTGACCCCATGAAACCTTTCTCTCCAACACAGTTTTAGTGACTTCAACTCACTATACAGAGATATCCTTTCATGCCTTCTGGTGGTAGGCGAGTTCTTATAAGGCCCGAGGCAAATTGATAAAGGTAATCTTAGACCCTGATTGACACACTTGACACATTTAAGTACCTTCTGAAATTACGGATCAAACTTAACTGGGGCCAAATTGGCAAAAACATTCAGTGTAGTTAAAGGAACGCGAAAGGATGAAGATTTTTGGGCTTTAAATTACAGTCCAAAGAGCATTACTAGCTGTTTCTTCTATTCTGCGACGAACAGTGGTATCTTTGTTCAGAAATGTTCTTAAAACTGAGGTTTCATTGTTCATTGTCTCCTCTGTTTTTTTTCCTGACAAACACACACACACACACACACACACACACACACACACACACACACACACACACACACACACACACACACACACACACACACACACACACACACACACACACACACACACACACACACACACATCGTACCCTCGATAAAAAACAGAGGGTACCAAACGCATGCCACACTCCTGCACAGATGTGGGCGGCTGCTATCTCGGAACAGGTGAGTGAAAAAGAGAAGCCAACCCTAGAGGCCACTGTGATGACATCGCTGTTTCCACCAATAATCCACGATTTCGCCAATGTTTGTCGAATGATCGTAACTTTTATAAGTCCGTTGACTACACTTGTTCATCAACACAAAACCCCTGACCATGATCAAACTAAAGGAAAGCGTTCCGCATGAGGTAGCGGAGGTTTGGTGCGCCGGAGTCGTGTTATCGGACAAGGTTGAGCATTTCACAGGTCCGTGGTAGGCCCCCTTCCGTTCGTCTAATATGGATGTGACCTGGGACCCAGAGCTTCCAAAGAAAACATGCTGTGCTAAACCGCCACCAAAACATGTTGTGGTAAACCCCCTGAAATTCTCAGCAGGATACACAATACCTACGTGGCTTTGAACTCCTGCTCACCGTGCTTGGCTAGACTACAGTGGTGATGCTGAACTAGCTTTCTTAATATAGCTGGAACTCGCTTCTCACCCGCTAGGCCTTGAGGATATGAAGCAAACGCAAACAGAACAAGTGTTTAAGTTACATTTGAGGCAATTTTATTTCATTTAATTTTATTTACTTCCACTTAAAAGGCCCTAGGGCATTACATAACGCCGAAGTATACGACGTGTGAACACAGACAAGGGAAAGGCAAAAAGAAAGACGAAAGAAATAATTGTGGTTGATCCCTCTTTCATAGCAATCGGTAAAACACAAAAGTGAAAGGTGACTTCACAGGAGCAATCGAATGTTAAAGAAACCTCCTAGTGCGAAGGGTTCCCGGGCCTGACCCCGCCAGACGAAGTGACGCCGACACGCAAGAAAAAAAAAATAACCGGTTTATTCCAGGACACCAAAACCAAAAATGACATGCACAGAAACAGCACCTTGAAACACAACGGTCATGGAGAGAACGCCACAGCGGAGCCTTGCCTCAATTCACGCGCGTCCCCCGTACACGAAGGCGCTGGCATCGAGACGCCAACTGTCGGCGCTCATTAGCCTCGTGATGAGCTCCTTCGCTTCGCCTGTACGACGGCAGCACCATCTGAATGAGTCATAGGAAAGGACAGAAGGCGCGTTCGTAGAGCTGGTCACGTCGCTGCTCCTAGCGCAGTCGTTAGAACTCTATGGTCGGTAGAGCGCCACGTACCTCCCGTTGCGGCGAGAGGTCATGGGCTCAAAACGGGGCGCCGCCGCGTCAATGGCACTTTTAGATGCGAAGCTGAGATGAGAGCATCTCTTGTCGGCGGCCCTGCCCTTCCTGCGTGCGTCCGTCGTCGTCGTCGGCGTCGTCGTCCGCACTCTCCTCCGCTCACCCCCTCTCCTCTCCGATAGCGAACACTCTCTCGCGAGGGGCATTGGATGGGATTGGATTGGATTGGCTTGGCTTGGCTTGGCTTGGCTTGACTCGGCTTGGCTTGGATTCGGATTATATTGGATTAAAGTGGATTGTTTTGGATTGTTTTGTGTCATAGCCGCGGCAGACGCACTGGCGCCGGCGCGTGCCCAGGTGAGAGCGAACACTCTCTCTCAACATCTGCGGGTATGTGGCCCAGCTCGCTCTCACTCCGCCGGTGGGTGGTGCTGCGGGCGGTGCTGTGCATGTACTCTCTTTCCCCGCGGTCTCCTCTCCTTCGGGCGCGCTGCGCTCCGCCGGCCTTTCGGTCGACGGTCGCTCTCCGCTTGCCCTTGAACCCCCCTCAGCGTCGCATCACACCAGGGTTTCCGCGAGGGGAGGTGGGCGTAATTTTTTCTAGCGACGTCACTTCCATAACGGATAGGACCAGAAGGGGAAATGGATAACAGATGACCACCATACCAACGAAACACCCTGTTCTAGATGCAAGTCCACAAAACTATTTACATTTTTGGTTGATTTTGCAGTGCGGTAAAATGGCTTGCGTTGTAGAAGTCTACTTGAAAATTACGCTTGAACGAAAAACTCGAAAAACTACAGGACTTAGGACGGACGGAAACATGGACGCGGATGAAGTCGCCGTGCAGTGTTTCGTATGCAAGTGACCCCAAGCGTGTCAGTCGAAAGCTTTGGTTGAGGCTGACGCTCCCATGTCCCCAAGGTCACCGTTTTCGTTTTGTTGGGTCGTTCGGTGCCCTTCACCGGCAATTTCTCCGCCAGCGCTGGTCTTTCCAGGTTCGTGTCCAGAGTTGGCCCGCAAGTCAATAACATCAAATTCTATTACTTACGTTTGCTTTTTTGCTATTGTAATTTTTTGCGTTTATTTCTATGTATAATGAACCGAATGAAAGTGCGTTACAAAATATTTTTGTATTTGCGCATTCTTGGGACTTAGGAGGATAAGCGACAGCTCGTGTTGGCTCGTTGGTGGGGTAACCTCCATCATGTTTAATGAGTCCCGCACGATGCGTAGCGAAGCTACGTTGCCTTGGATGAGGCTCACCCGCATAGCATCTTTGAACAACAGCGTGAAAACAAAGACACTAGGGGAAGAAAATGACAAGACGTCCTGTCGTCTCCTTCCCCTTGTGTCTGTGTTTTTACGCTGTTGTTCGAAGATGTTCAACCAATACCAACTCGCTCAAATGTCGAGCCTTCTGTCACCTGCATAGGCTGGCGCTGACCTTTCAAAGTCGTTCGTGGCTGCCCCGCATGAATCGTAAGGAGGAAATTGCGCCCCGTGTCGCCGGCTTCCAACCTGTTTGCGGCTCGTCGCGTCTGCATGAATTGTGTGCGCTTCTCTCGTTTAGATACTTGTTCTGGTACACTATCGCGTCATTCGACATCGTCACTTCGTTTCTTTCGCGTAGCTGCTTGTTTCGCAAACAAGGCCTTAGAAGTCAACGTGCAGCCGAATAAGCCACGAGTGGAGATGTGTTGTCGTTTCGGCCAAGGTGCGCGGAAAGATATGATAACGTCTTGAAGTGTTCCCATTCCCAGTCGTTGCCAATACTTGGTTCTACTTTGCAAGCTACGAATGCATCTCGTCAGCCGTTCGTGGGCTGTTGCGCAGCTGTATGCCAAATCTGGGCACGCATGAGGAAAGGAGGTGGACAGGAGATAAGGGATGCTCGCTAACCATTTACAGCCTGCGATCTCCAAGTCCACAGCCTGCACATATATGCGTCATGCTACCATCTTTCGCCCATCTCGCAAGAGCTTTTTTAGTGGAACAAGTTACGCCTTCCCTCGGTTCAGCACAGGGTGTGCCTTGGGTATCTCAGTTCCACGATGGGCTCGCGTAGGTTAGCGGGTCTTTATAGCCCGGTGCGCTCTACACTCTAAGGAAGTCCCGTGGTATTGCTTCACCACAATTGCTCTCGATAGACCAATTCACGTAGCCAACGACAACATTTGGGCGAATGACGATGTCGAACGTAAGCTTAAACTCACAACTTGGGTCTGCGCTGTGTCATCCCGCTATAGAAGCATGACGTTCTGCATTGCGCAGCGCAGATCACACTGCTGAGTCAAATGGTTACCGGGTTGCTGTCATTTGCTGAGTTTGCTTCATTGGAGTCATGGATTAGTTACTCGAGTGCGCTATGTTGAAGCTTAACCAGGCGATTTTCTTAGAATGCAGGGCGTTTTGTGCTGCCTTTTGGTTCGGCTTGCAGCACTGTTTTAATGCAGTAGCATTCTTTCCCCGGTACCCCTGCGCACCAACTTGCCGCTGTAGAAACGAAGAGCAACAGCCGTGTGTCGTCCCAAAAATGCATAATTTGGGAAGTTGAGACCATCAGACGTCATAACAGGCGAAAATTTTGTAGCGTGGCTACACTGGCCGAGGTTGAGCAGTTTTGCGCGGCGGCTACTGGAGAGCCGTGCTGCGCAAGCGCGGCACATGGTGGCCCGGTCCACTTGATGATCATGCGAGGGGTGGTCGGGTGTGGACCCGATGGCTCGTGCGTCGCAGCAACACGGGCGTGCGCCTGTGGAACCAGCTTAGTTCTGGGGCGATTGGTGACGCTGCGCCGGAGCCGCTTGATAAATATACATGTGTCACAATGCGTATGCCATGTGTGTGTCAATGAAACAGCAGTAAGCATGATAATCAAGCTAATTCTAGACAACCAGGAAAGCTAAGAATGACCAGCTGAACCTTAAATCACGCTACGTATATCCTGGCATAGCCGGTCTAAGTCACGGCTAATTCTTTACCATTGGTTTCAAGAAAGAAATGTGACGAAATGAAACGTGCAATAGAGTCTAATCTAAGTCGCCCAATAAAGCCTAATCTAACACGCAACAGCCAAATTTAGCCCAATCCTTAACCGCCCTATGGAACCCAACTGGAACAAAAAATGGCAAAACTAGTCTATTTTGGCTTTCAGAGCTAAATCTGGCTACCAAAAAAACTGAAAATCAAGAGAAGCTGCATAAGAATGCGTGCGTACCAGTAGAAGTGTCTAGCAATTTCCGTGTAATTCTTTAAATGGTATACCGAAGGTCTATCGTCTTACGATATTTGCAGCGAAGCAAGTACATACGCAGCCAACGGCCAGGTTAAAGCATAACTTAACAATAATCCATTTTCTTGCGCCGAGTAGTATACATATTTTTAGTTGTTGTTATCGTTATCGCGATCAGGTGACTTTTACAGATCATCGCCCCTCCTCTTATTCTTTAAAAGAACCATGATGATAAAATACTGAGTTGCTTCATTCGAGATAGCGCCACATCAGAAAAGCACGCATATCGCGTTTAACGCAACATTTTAAAAGTTTGCAACATTAAAAAGAATTAAAGCCGTTCCACTAAACGTGAAAGCTGTCAACGTGGAGCAGTGAATCGCCATTGGGGCTGTGGCGCCATGTCATGATTGTTCAACAAAAGCCTGACGTTGATACCGCAAGTAGTCACGAGAAGGTGCCGAGTCCCCTGAAAATGCCCGTAAAGAGACACTGGATTGAGTTTTTAATAATGTTGGGTAATTAATGCGTTAATTCTTTTTTTTCGCTATTATATATTGCCGCGAACTTGCGTTCGGCTCAGCAACGACAGCCTCCGTGGCAACGGCGCAGCGCGAAGATCACTCCAACCAACATGCCCCAACACTTTGCACAAGGGGAACGTGTGTCGAGGGGAAAGACGATAGTCGAGTGGTGCTCCTGGCAAGTAAATGCCTCCCTTATGTTTTCCGCTGACCTCTCATGCTGTTTCTCTTCCGTCTCCTTCCTCCCAGGATAACACGCTGGAGGTTTGCTGAAGTCAATTTAAATTTACCGCGTTCCACTGCTCCGAGTCGGGTCAGCGATGGCAGCGCTACCGTATGGCGGAGACGCGGGTGAATCGAGGCACCCTACTACAACGTTTATTGAACCACGCTGCCCAGCTCCACGAGCGTGCCAAGCGGAACGTGGAAGCTCCCCAGTGGTACCTTTCGTTGCTGTTGCCGTTTGGTTTATTAATGCCGCCAGGTAGTGCGAGCAACAGCAGGCGACGGTTTTCTGCAGTTGATGTAGCATTTCATTTGCTATCGCAAAAACGAAGCATCCGTGATTTTTTTTAAATAAAAGAACACTGCAAATATCACTCATGTAGTGATTTTGTGCTTATATTTGCGTAATTTCCTGTTCTTGTTCAACAATGTTCAGAAGTATGAACATTAACACCGAACTTGCACGTTTCGGTTTGGCTGTGGGGATATAAGACTATTGCGAAATTTCTGTTTCACTTCGGCCGGGTGGCTGAATCGAGTCACAGACAGACCGACAGACTGACAGACATACAGACAGACCGAAATTTCTGCTTTTAATTAGCCCAAGAAAGACTCCAAATTGGCTCCAATCCACGCTGCGAAGGTGGTTGGACGGCGAAGCTGTAAACGACACCCACAACGATTACCCATGAGACGTCACTTGAATTCACACACGTGGCTCTACAAAAAGTGAAACCAGAGGCTCTGCCAACCGTTACTTGGGGTTCACGGGGGCGGCGTTCTAACGCAGCAGCGTCGGCAGAAACAAAAATGGAGATGAGCGTCTTTCGAACGATGAGGATGAGGGCGGCACGCGCAGCTATGGCATATCACTCACTACCACTCTTTTTTAATGTGTCGCCTCCGAAAAGCCCTCACCCTCCTCAGACGCTCAATCCAAACCACAGACTGTCTCCCCTGTCTGTGGCCGTAGCTTATTCGGCAAGACGACGGGCTCTCGCGCCGCTTCTCTTCGGGCCCAAGTTCGATCCCTGAAGGTGCGAGTAGTTTGTTTGTGTAGGCTGGCTGTAGCCAGTAGCCAGTAGTAGCCTGGAAGTTTTCTGCTGACGCGGACACGAAAATTTTCCTGGTTGCTTAGGGGTATACTGCTTCGCAGTAAAAAGGAACAAAACAGTGTTGACGCAACAGGTACCTTCTCGGACAGCCCCCATGACGTCACACAGCACAGTTTGATTGGCGGTCAAAAACAAAAGCTACCGTCAATAAACATTACTGTGCAACTGTCGCGGGGCTTCTGTCTAAGTTTGATCAAGCCTCTTGCGTGCTTGCGTAGAGTTACCCAGTTATAATTCTGTTCGAGTACCTCCCAATGACTTTACTGCTGCCAGTGCAGCAAAAAAATATGAAACCTGGTGAATGTTAGCGACATATTTTGGCGAAGAAAACTGTCTTCGGCGACGCAATTAAGTTGAGGGTGTTATAAAAGTCTTAAAAAAACAAGATTTTAGGTTGCTTTGCCGGTTATTGTGCTGTTGTAATTTTAGGGCTGTTAGGTGTAGATGTAATGTTTCAAGTTAATGTTACTTTGGTTGTTATTAAAACTTTGTCAAGCACGACCACGGCGCCTCTTTTGTTTCTTGTCATTCTGGATTAGCTCTTTTATAGATGTACCCAATTTCGCCGCCTTATCCTCTCTCTATACAGCGCGAACATTGCGTGTTTGGACTGATAAAGTTGCTCAGAGATTGTTCTCGGGCTCCTAATTGTTTTTTCCTGTGGGTTCAGAGCGAAGAAATAACCGGTGCTGCCAAACGTGACCGAAGGCGGCCGACAAAACGTTTTGTTGCTCAAATTAAAGCCGACTTCATTAGGATTAGCCGGTTATAGAGTTATAGCTGGAATACTCGATTAAACACAAGTTCCCTAGAAGTGGGGCAGAGTAGGGGACCTTATGCATCCATCCAGGACGTCTGGCTGCATAATCTTCATAGCAATACCAAATACTTCGACGGGGAAATCATAAAGTAGTGGCGTGTGAGGCGAACAGACTTTCAGTTCTCCCGCCATTCACGCTATTAACGGTACAGTAATCCGGTGCCACAAGTGGTGTGTAAATCCTCTGTATATAATTGGTAGCCGGACCACGACTCCCCCCTAGGTTGTCGAAAACATACGTAACGACGCTTGAACGCGAGCGGAGGAAGGTAAACTTTATGCTAGTCCCTGGGCCTGAGGGGGGCTCGTTGGTCCAGAAGTCCCTGTGCGGTGGCGGCGAGGCGGGCGCAGTTGACGAGGTGAAGCTGGTCAGTTGGATCCGAGCGGGCCCAACAATTATTTTACAGGTTAATAATTAGTCTTACCATGGAAAATCTCGAGGTCATTAGTGTCACTATAAAAAATTGGCCGCGTATCTGCTCCTTTCGTTGCAAATGTCGAGAAAAGACGATTGTCTGTCAAAATTTACCAAGTGAATGCCTCCCTTTGCTTTCCCGCTCACCTCTCCTACTGTTCCTGTTCCGTCGCGCTCCTCCCAAGGTAAACACACTGAGGGTCTTCTCAAGTCAATTTAAGTTTACCGCGTTCCACTGCTGCAGGCCGCATTCCTCGATGCCAGCGCTGCAATACGGCGGAGACACGCCTGTATTGAGCCGCCTTACTACAACGTTGATAGAACCACGTTGCCCTTTTTTACGTTCGTTCCAAGCGGAACGTGGAACCTATCTAGAGGAACGTTTCGGTGCTGTTGCCGTTTGATTTCTTAACTACCGCTATGAACTATAGGAGCGCTGGTAACAGCAGGCGACGATTTTCTGCAATTCATGTAGTATTCATTTGCTATCGCAAAAACTAAGTATTCATGAGTATTTTAATAAGGCACACTGCAAATATCACTATTTCCTGCCTCCTATTTGCGTAATGTCTGGTTCTTGTTCATCAATGTTGACATGTTGACAAGTATCGTTAACACCGGACTTAGACGTTTAGATTTGGCTGTGAGCATATAAGACCATTGCGCACATTTTGTTTCACTTTGGCTGGGTGGCTCAGTCGAGTCGCAGACAAGCAAACAGACAGACAGACAAACAGACATACAGACAGACCAAAATTTCTGGGTTGAAGTAGCCAAGAAAGACTATCGTCTTTAAAAATAAAAAATTGTGGCGCCGGTTGACGTACAAAGTGGACGTGTTTTTCTTAAAGCTGTGGGCGGGTATAATTCACAATTGAATCCCCGATTCAGTGGTTTCCAGTGAGGCGTCGCTCTGCACTTAAACATCACCAACGCTCACGATATCGTCGATCGCATGCAACAGGGCAAGCGAGCACCGAGTCCGAAAATCTTGGGGCCCGACAACAGAGTGAGAGGGAACGTTCCGTGAGACGAAGATAACAGAACGAGAGGAAAAGTTTGCGGAGAGTGATGAGCTCCTTGGTTAACTGATAAAATAAACTCCGTCTCAGACGATAAACGGACGTGCGTCCTAAGTTTCTCCTGTTCTTCGGTTGCGTCACGTTAGGTGCAAACTCGAAAGTGGGAGTAGTGCTCTTTTGAAGGTTTTGTTGCTGATGAATACACAGGTAAGCCGTGTACCTTTCTCATTTTTTTCGGTGCTGCCTGATCGGAGGGTTTGCTTTGCTATTTCCCGGTAGTCCAAGGGGAAATGAAGTCGCGGGAAGGATGAAAGTATTGAAATGCACGGCATAAAAAGCAATCTATAAGGGTAACTTGCTTGAAAGCAATATTTTAGTCATTGCACCAACAAAACGTGCAGGTTCTTTCCCGAACAAATGCCTGCGGAACCTACTTTGAGCTGTCCAATTCCATGTTTGCTCTGTGTGGCCCACAACGTCCGGGGTGTGTTCGAAAGTGACGCATCATACATCAGAGTATCCCTTCCAAATACCGAACACGTACTTGGCCATCACACAGTGCATAAGTTTCTTGTTACAGCTCGAGTTGAAAATTCGAAATTTAGTTTTACGTGACAAGAGAGACACCCGAGCTTTGAAGCGTGCGTAGTGGAGGACACTTGGTTTATTTGGAGCTCTTAATTAATGTGCAGAAAATCTCGATACGCGGGATTGTAAGCTTTCAGCCTCAACACAAAAAGCAGCACATGGTATCGAGACTCCGTCCTTGTTCTCAGCAGTACAACACCTAGGTAGTGAGCCATGCACGGTGAGTGTGATGTTGAATTCCCTTACCATAATTGTACGTCAAAATACACTATGCACGGCCTGGTTTAGGAACATTGCCCGCATTTCCTTGCGCTGTAGGGCTGCTGTGAGGTTGATCACTTCTAATACGCCGTGTTTGCAACAAGCGTCATCTACAATTTTGGTTCAAGCAATTTAGTACGAGCAACCTTATACAAGCAATTTCATTTTTTAAGGCGGCCGTCGTTCACGGGGTATGTAAAGAAAGAATTTCTGTCTGTCTGTCTGTCTGTCTGTCTGTCTGTCTGTCTGTCTGTCTGTCTGTCTGTCTGTCTGTCTGTCTGTCTGTCTGTCTGTCTGTCTGTCTGTCTGTCTGTCCCTTGAATCAACCAGGAAATTTACTGGCGGACTCGCTTGATAGTAAAAGACTTTCCAAGTGGCGAACCCTAAGTTCCCGGTAACAAGAGCTAGTGTAAACTGTGACTAACAAATTATAATCAAGCCACCGCATATGCCCGTGACCCACAGGTCTACCACCCAGCAGTAACCCGTGGCTCCTAAATTACTAGTGAAGATACACGAAACTACGGCATACAAATGGCTAATGACCAATTCATGTGTGAGTGACAAACCAGCGGCCCGTGACCCGCTAACGGCTAGTGACACACCAGCCACCGGCTAGCGACATGGGAATGCGCCACACAGTGGACTACCTCTGCTCGGCCCCCTATTTGTGATCCGCCCAAGCGCCACACGTTTGCTATTTGAATTTTTCACAGGGCTAAAGTTGTTTGAGGTGCCCTTCAGGCCACCAAGTTCTCTGATTGCGCTAAGCTATTACGTGTCGCGAAGACATTACCTAAGGCCAGCCGCCGATATTACCGGCGCCAGTACTGGATCTCACCGGTTTTTTCGGGCTTGATTTCCAGGGCGAGAGAGGCGCTTCGACACACCCGGGTCATTAATTCTGCACTGGTTACCCCTGAAGTTCCGGGCGCCCATTTCCCCTTCGTCCTCGCACTACGTTGTTTGCGTGAGTCGAGAGGTGCGTATACGCACGCCTGTTTTTCTGCGCCGTTTGTAATATCCGGGGCCTTGAGACACTACGACCAGTGCGTGCTTTGCGGACACCATGGCCGAAGGCGCATATCTTGAGTACCGACCTTCCGTTCTGATACGTGTGACGCCTTTACTTCGCGATCTTATAAGCGTCACACGGTATCTCCCGGGCCACTATAAGCCTTGGATTACGCCGCGTGGAGTCACACCTATCACGGTGTGAGTCGTTAGAAGGCGCGCCGTGCGATTTCATACGGCAAACGGTCCTCTGGAGGGTCGACGTCGAACCACGTAACGTACAATCCCACGGAACGCAAACCTTTATTTGGCAGTGATGTTGCGCTTGTGCATCGGAACAGCGGGCTGTTTCGCTCGGGCTCAAGTTTTTTCGCTCATATGTGTAACGTAAGACGTCACGCAAGCACTTGTACTCATTTTACGTTGAGTTTTTACGAAAAGCCGTGATGCTGCGAAACAGGACACAGCAGCAACGCAGCTCCAGCTGAAGCATGCAGCCTCCGCCGCTCAACATTCGGTATGCATTGCTTAAATAATGCCCCTTCGAAATGATGCCCTTTCCGTTTTGTTCTATTAGAGCGCAGTTTTCTCGACATTTCATTGGCGACATTTGAAGAGATTTGGACCCAGTGCCAGCCTTAATTTGTACGCAACATAGTGGTCCCCGACTATACCAAAATTGGTCGTCCAGGTGCGGGTAAAACTGTATATTTCGCTACATTCGCTTTCTTATAAAGATCACGTAAACATGATTTATTGTCTAAAAATTTGTTTTTGCGAAGATATGTGGGGCAGGGAATTGAGCTGTTGAGCAAACTAAAACTATCGCGCAGAATCTCCTCTGGGAGTTATCTGAATAACGCGTAGGCACGTGATTCCGTTGTCCGACACGTTGCGCGGACGTGAAGTGAACATGTTGTTTGTGTCCACTGGAACTCCCAATATTTGACCCACGTTCCCAAACTGTCCGCAGTGCTTAGTCAAATGATGGACGTGAAAGGGATTCCAGAAATGAGGTGATTGATGGTTTCGTCCAACTGCGGCAGATGCGCAGGCAGGGGCGAACCCTCTGCTGCGGCAGAAGTGGCAAAGGGTTTCTTCGCGCAGGAACCCTTTGCACGTCGAGCAGAGCAGAGAGTTTCTCACGTAGCTTGAAGTAGCGTGTCGAAGTGGCTCCACTGTGCTTTAGTGGAGTAGTACAATGAAACCACAATGTGTCCCCGACGTCACACGAAGTCCGATATCGTAATCGATGAATTTGTTACCGAAGTGGTCATCGCGAAAGTGTTCTCGCTGTGGTTTTTGGTGACTGGTGTCAGCCCGCTGCTGAAGATGCCAATCTGTGTCTTTGTGGCGTTTTGCCTGAACTTGTTTCTCTTACAACAGAGCTCTGCGTTCCCGGGGACTTTCGTTATCCCGCGCGTGCATATATCGTCTTCGTCGTCCAAGTGGGCTCTTTGTATCATTTCTCTCGGTATCACGTGCTTGTATTTCTCGGGATCTTTCTGTATTGTGGCTTTCTCTGTCGCTTCGCCGTCTTACTTCCTTATAACACATAGTACCATTCTTCTCCCTTGGCTCAGCTGCTACAGCTGTAGTGGATGTGTGCAATCTTTCTGGGAATGCATGGAGATAAGAGAGGTGAAATCGCCGACTGGGTTTTATGCTACTGAGGCTGTCACTTCGAATACAAAGGCGTCACTCAGGGAAAGTGGCTAGACAGATGGGAAGGTCCAATGAAGCCGAATAAAACGGGATCAGTTTCCGGTGAAGAAAGATAAAAATGATCCGCACGGTATTGCCGAGTGTGCAACAGGACAGCGTTGTCGATGGCCTCAAGTGCTGTGATTCTTGTCCTGACGTAGGCCCCTTAGATATCGATTAGGGAAGACAGAAGGGAAGAGTGAACTCGGGGCTTCAAAACGGGCTTTTAACTTGATGGTGACCGTAAATTCCGACAGTGAGTAGGCGTTCGTCATCATCATCATCAGCAGCCTATCTGCGCCCACTGCAGGGCAAAGGCCTCTCCCATTAATATCCAATTATCCCGGTCCTGTGCTAACTGCGACCAATTTATCCCTGCAAACTTCTTCATCTCCTCTGCCCATCTAACATTCTCCCGCCCCCTGCCACGCTTGCCTTCTCTAGGGATCCACCCTGTTACACTTAATGAAAGTTTGAAGGAGCATACGGTAGGTCTAGCTTTCGTTGTGCACCCCCAGCCTAATTAGTACCCTTGGTCATCGCTTCGTGGCGAAAGCCTCCAGTTGCGGAAGCCTGAGGGCGTAGATTGTAATGACGGCGTCATCTACGTAGGCTCCCATGTACATGTCTCGAGGCAAGGGAATGGGCAGCATAGGAAAAGCGTAGGTTCGGAAGTCGGGCAAGAACTCGGTGCAGACGGCTTCGTATTTCACCAGTTTAGTAACGTTGCGTGTGCTTACGCAAGGCGGGAACACAGTTGTTGTGGCCGCCTTCACCGTTGATAGGAAGAGATTGAAAAAAAAGCGCAAACACAAGGGACAAGAGGCAGCCCAAGGCGCTTCGACAGCTTCGGCGCCATTAGCAACGACATGAACGCTGCGGTCTGCTTCGGTCGCTTCCCTCACTGCACCACCATCATGACGAGCGGCTGAAGGTGACTGCCCTCTATGAGCATTGCGGTTTTTTTCTGGCTGCAAGACTACTTTTTCTTGTAGCTTGGTGACGTGGTGTCTCTTTGGTCACCGTGGGTAAGGATCTTAGAACTGTTCCCACCTGGTTTTGTCGGAGAGGACACAAAACTTTGGGCAACAAAAACATAAAAGACTCCTTTCGGCAATTCTGTTGCTACGGCGGCATTTTCCACAACTGCAATTACTTGTCTCTAAAAACTACGCGTTTCACTGTCCTAACCCCAGTACGAAGCTTTCATAATGAAATCTCCGCTATGTCTGAGCTCAACTTTGGTCTCAATAAAGAGTACACCAGTGCAGAGTTTTGGGGTGTAGATCGGCAGGGCTGGACTCGCAAACCAGTTTTGTACATCCGAGGGCTTGCTGCCCTTTGTAAAAATGCAATACATGGAGCACCTCGCAAAATACTCTCGCTTCAAGCATGATCTTCTCAGGTTCCATGACTCGGCATGGTGAATCCGGACACCGCTGCAATGTAAAACATCCCAGTCGTGCCTGCTCCGTTTACATTAGCTATCCACAGTAGGAAGTTTTATCATTGAACCAGTGCACAGTATAACAAAAGGATTGCTGTTTGCAGGCACGGGAACTCAAGTCCCGTTGAGCTACCCTGCAAAACCATGGCACGACGCGACGCTCCCCTCCGGGCCGACCCGTACTTTGGGATCGACTCTACGTGGAGCTGGGTGACGGCGGCCTTCCTCAGCTGGGTGATCTGTATGGCCATGGTCGGCCAACAGGCGGTCGGCGTCCTTTTCTACGGCATCGTTGACACCTTTGGTGTCTCCAGGCAGCAGGCTTCGTGGCCGATCGTCACCAGCAGCAGCCTCATCAGCCTGGCAGGTTAAAAACTTTCCGTAAATAATTGGTCCCTTTGCAGCTCTCTGAGAAATATGGTTAGGAAAAATTCAGAAGGCTTTACGTGAGCGTTTAAGCAGGTAGAGAAAGTAGACTCCGAACTTTCTGAGATCTGTGAGAGCTATATGCTGAGCTATATGATGAATACTGCGGCTACCATTTCTGTAAATTATTTTATGTGACTGTCGGTACTAACTGTATCAGTGGCCGTGCATGCATTGAACTGTCAATTCGTCCGCCGCTCCCCCCGTCCCCATCCGTTTTTTTTGTAATCTTGTAATAAGCATTGTGTAGTAAGCGACGAATTTTCCTACCGTCTTTCTTTCTTTGCTTCTCCGCTGCTAATGAGGGTATCTTTGTATAATGGTTCTTTTGTGTGTGTGAGACTGTCTGTACAATTTGTATAAGTTTCCACTTGTTGCGACTGATAAACGGGGCCGATGGGCCAGTTAAGCGACTCTAAGGCAGCTTTTTTCCGTGGTTCCTGGCAATGCATTGCGCGGGCAAATAAACAACCGTTTAAATGTTCTTTGCAAAACGGGACGTTTAATCTCGTTCTTTTCAAAGCGGCGAGGCAAAATGAAGGGAGGCACTCATCTCCCCAGCATCTGAAAGCGCGTGCAGATCTTACTACTCGTTATCCTACCAACTCCAGGAGGCGTCTTCATCACTACTCTACCCTGATGCCACGCGGAGAGCAGCTTCGAGCTGCTTCATATGGGATCGCAAGGGTGCCGAGAGGAGAAATAAATACTGAAGTGCCCGACCGACCGACCGACTGATCGACCGACCCATCAACGCTCAGTCGAAACTGCTGGACATAGAGACTTCCGCAGTGTATTTCTCTCATGGCGTAGGGATCAGGCGGTATGTTTAAAAATTATGCCCCTAACCGACGAAAAGGGAGACATTGTATTTTCCCAAATTCGTGATTATCTCCCTCACCCGCTGAGATATCGAAGTGCTTTTTGCTGATATCTGCAGCCCGTAAGAATATCTAAAAATTTGTTTTGCAGTTTTGTCCTAACGGGAATGTCGCGAATCTGCATGCCGGAGCAAATTCGGTGGTTTCAAAGGTACCCCAATATATGTCTTATTGCTTGGTACATCCAACTAGCTTTTGATGATAAATTTTTCTCTTGGAAATTCACAAGATAAATCTTGATTTTTTTTTCTCCGGCGCTGCTCAAAAAGACCAAAGGATGTTTTTGAAAAAAAATACTAATCTTTATTTCATGTTCTAAGTAGTACATGAGGGAGCGAAAGAAAAAGCTGATCTTGGCAGCTTGACCAGCTCCCGCCCCCTGTTTGCAAGGACAGCATACAGCAACACAGCATACAGCAACACATGTTTAACGGGTAAGACTCGGTGAAGGGGTTATAAATGCTACACGATACCCGGCCGGAAACCCCTCCAAGCAATAACACAAGAGAAATAACCTGACAATGCGCATTGAAGTAAAATAATTATGCCTATTAGCGCACATGATCATTAGGCATTTCGAACAATACAGTACAGTTGAATACAGTAAAATAAGCGACAACAGTAAACAAACAAGAAAAAACCGAAAAAACTCTGAATTTCACACAGAATATACAAAATGACACCCATAAAGTTTACAAGAACAATTGATAGATCTCCTTAGCAGTAAGCTTACTTGTAAAAATCTATACCTTTTTCGTGGAAGTTCTTCAAATTCTTCGGAATTACTGTTCGTAACATTTGATCTCCATAATTAGCTCTATTTAAACCCACCTTCCAATACTCCGCACGACGTGTTTCATGGACATGTTTATTTATGACTAAATTACCCTAAATTAGGGGGCTGGAATTCCGCTTTTTTTTATGTTCAAGGCTCTGGACAAACGGTAGCTGTAGAGATTTTCTATACCAACTATACGAAAATTGTTCAACAGCGCGTCTACTTCATGATCCGATGGAACGTTAGCAATTATCCTAATTATTTTATTTTGCATCCTAGTCAACCTTGCAATATTTTTTTGCGTTGTCATGCCCCACACTAAAAACAGTATACTGTACATGAGAAAGAAATAGGGAATGGTATATAACAAGTCTGATTCGAACTGGAAGTACATCACGATTACGATACAGCAAACCCACGACTCGCGATAATTTGTGTATAACGTGATCGCCTTGCATATCCCAAAGCAAAGTGTCAGAAAATATCACGCCTAATGTTTAAAGCTCTTTACGATTTCAATTGGAGAACCGTTCATGTATAGATTCTGGCTGGCACTTGCTTGCTTGCTTGCCTTTTGCACGGAATATTACGGTTTTCGTGTTTTCTGTATTGATAACCAAGCCATTACAGGAAGCCCATTCCGTTAATTTACCTAAAATTTCATTTCCTTGGTTGATTAACTTGTCGCAGTTGTCATTTGAAATGAGCAAGGTCGTACCCTCTGCATAGATGATGAATTTTACACGGGGGTTAATCTGTACAATATCGCTTATATACATATTGAAAAGAAAAGATCATAAAATACTCCCTTGTGGGACACCACAGGCAGTCGACTTAATGGAGGAAACATACCTATTTATAGCTACATACTGACGACGATTAGACAAATAGCTTTGGATAAGCTGTAGGCCAGTCCCTCGGATCCCATAATATTGCAATTTCTGTAACAGTAGTTCACGGTTCAGAGAATAAAAAGCCCTTGTAAAGTCTACAAATATTCCGAGTACAATTTTTTTGTTTTCAATTTCTTGAAGTAAAAATTCTTTTTGTGTAAGCAATGCGAGTTCTGTTGAACGCGTCTTTCGGAAACCGTATTGGGAATCAGTCATCAGGTTGTATTTGTCTGTAAATATTGAGAGGCGTGAATGCAGAAGTTTTTCGAAGGCTTTTGAGATAACAGGTAATATTGAAATTGGTCTATAATTTCCCAAATTATTCTTATCACCTTTCGTACATATAACTGTAACCTTGGCTGATCTCTGTGCTGCGGGAAAGATACCAGTAGAGAGACAAATATTAAATACATGTGACAGCGGGCGTGCAATGATACCTGCGACAAATGTTACTGGACGTATTTGAATATCAAAGGAATCCGTACAGCTACTATTTTTTAAATGCATAATAGTTGAGTAGACCTCAGCCTCTGTTACAGCGCGCAAAAGAATCGTGTGAGAGCACGGATTTGTTAAATATCTTGAAATATCCCCAGTACCGGTTGAAAACGACAAGCTAACGAACTAATCATTCAATGCCTCTGCAAGCTCCGTCTCAGTAATCGTTTTTCCGTCAATGACCACTTCAGTGATTGTGTTTGGCGAGCTGGCTGTCAAAAACACCGAATTAATTTTTTTCCATCTAGCGGCTGTGTCTTGACTACTTGCATTAAATTGTTGGTTGAAGTACTTATTCCTGGCCTGTTTAATTTCTTTATTAAGGCGATTGCGAAAAGTTTTAAATCGTTTTAGCACGTCGGGATCACGCTCTTTCAGAAATGTATTATACATCGAACACTTTGCTTTGATTTTGCTCAGAAGCTCGTGATTAATCCAAGGTTTGCGGCTTTTTTTGGCTGGCGTAAAAGTTTCGAACGGGAAATGTTTATCGTACTAGTTCTTAAATATCTGAAGGAAATTATCAAGAGCAATGTCTGCGTCATCACTGGATAGAATATCTACCCATGACGTTGTTAATAGTTCATCACGGAATGTGGTCAGATTCACGGGGAAAATATTACGAATTGTGTAAGACGGTTTTGATGCTTTACCTTTCCGCTGAATGGTCATAAAAATTGGGAGATGGTCGCTTAAATCAGATGCTAATACACCAGATTTTACGTTTGCGATAATTGAGCTAATGAGAAAAAATATCTATAATGGTGGAACTGGTTTCGTAACCCTCGTTGGTATTTTTATGGGATTAGTAAGACCAAAACTTTGAGACATATGCACAAGTTCTTTCGCTGCATGATATTCTGATAACATATCAATATTAAAATCTCCACCACAAAGAACGTTGAGCTTGTTGTTAAGGCAATTGTGAAAAACTGTTTCCAAATGCGAGAAAAATGTGCTGTAGTTTCCAGTGGGTGGTCGATATACAACCGAAACAACATAGTTATTCAATGAAAGGGAGAAAATTTCGAAATCGTTATTTGTAGCACTGAAATCATGCAACAACTGGCAGCGATAATAATTTTTTACCAATATAGCGATACCGCCGCCACGGCGAGACGGGCGGTTCATATAGAAGTTATTGTATCCAGGCATCGAGAATGCTGGATCTTCACTGGATAGCCAAGTCTCCGACAGCATAATTATGTCAAAATCAAATCCTATCTGACTAAACAATAAGTCCAAAGATACCTGCTTGTTCCTTATTGACTGTGCATTTAAGTAAAAAACTTTTACTCCGGCGAGATACTTCTTTCCTGAGTGGTGCCTAAGCTTATCAGGGGCAATGTATGCACATGCAACTGGAAGATGCGAAGAACGCTGGTCTATGGCCTAAGCGATAGCCGACAGGTCATTTCGTGATCTGACGACCACCGCGCGCTCTCCCTCGCATCGACGCACGAGAACCTTGCCATAGCTATGCCAGGCAAAGCGAAAGCCTTTTAAATGCGAATGCATTTATTAGCCGCAGGTTGTCTTGCGTCGTTGAGCGGCGTGCGCCTAGCAACAGCTGTGGCGCGCGCCTAGCAACCGGAGCAGGTGCGGAGTAGCGGAGGTCAAGGGGAGAGGAGGAGCGCGCTCGGCGTGTGAGGGCGCTCGCATCGCGGAGCTCGGGCGGAGTAGCGGAGAGTGAGTGGAGAGGAGGAGCGCGCTCGGCGTGTGAGGGCGCTCGCATCGCGGAGCTCGGGGCGGAGAAAGAGCTCGCGCGCGGGCTGGCGCGGGTCTCTCTCTCCTCTCCGCGTACCCCTCTCCGCTCGCTGCGCATATAAATGCAGGGAGCGCGCGCCTCTCTCCGTGACGGCTTGCCGACTGGCGCCTTGATAGCGATGGAAGTCGGTGAAGTCGAATCCCTCGCGGCAACGATACCGCGAAGAAGAATTTGGTGCACCCAATGCATTCGCATTTCCGCATGATCCCCTTCGGGGAGGTGGGGGGATTTTTTTGCTCTGCCCACTTCTTCGTTTCCCATAGAAGGGTTCGCGTCTGCTTCGTCAGATTTTCTTGAATGAACACGTCCGACTTCGCTTCCACTAGTTTTTTCTTGTTCTGAAGCCACTTGTCTCTCATGGTTTGTCGAGTGAAGCGTACGATAATCCCAGGCGTCTTATCTGGCTTCGATGGCAACCGATGCACGGCTGTGACGTCACTTTCAGTTAGTTCAGTAACCTTGAGCGATGCAGCAACCGCATTGACTTTCTCAAGAAGGTTTTCATGCTCTGTTTTTTGTATGCCATGCAGCTCAAGATTCAGTTTACGGTCGTGCCACTCGAGTTCATTCATGTCTTTCTTCAGGTTGTTTATCTCTACGTTGCCTTGGCGTATTTCCATTCGCTCCACTCGGCGCCTAATGTCAGCCATTTGCTTCTGCTAGTTCGTCATATCTGTTATCACCGTGTCGTATTTGTTGGACAGCAACTGCATGCTGCTTTCGATGGCAGTGACTGTTTCAGAAAGGCTTTTCACTTTCTCAGTCAAAGCCGCGATCGCTGTGACACTGTCGTAGCCTACAGTGTTTTTTTGTTTCACTCCTCAGCACAACGGACACCGCCATCGCTTTCGGCATGAGTCACTTCGCGACCTAAAGACTTTATCTGACACGGCTGAGCAATCCCCCAGATGGTACGCGAAAAACTTTCATTGCATACCAGATAAAAGTCACCAGGCCCGATTGGCACATCACACTCATTGCATGCACAGTCGCTCATTGCTGGGCAGCAGTGCGGCAGAGATATTGTACAAAATTGAGCCGTTCAGGGGTCTACACACCTGTAAAAATACAGGATGATCCGTGAGTTGACCGGTCCGTGCCGCCGTTGCTGCCCAAGTGCCGGCCGCTCTGAATCCGTCGCTTCTTATAGAGCAAGGACGGCCTCACCGCGCAGGGAAGGGTTTCACTGCGCAGGTCCAGGGGAATCACCCAGTCAAGCTGGTGTTCCGTCAGCACAGGCTAGACGAGCAGCAGGGGAAGGGTAGTCGAAGCCTTCTCTTTTTTTTAGCCTTTACTCCAGTAGGGGCAAAAAGGTCTAAAAGGTGATTTCAAACCCAACCAAACTACTGGTTCTAGAGAACTGAAATTTCGGTAGTACATCCTATACTATTTTGTAGGAGTTTACCATTGCTGAAGTTTTTTTTTTAATGCACCCCGACAGAGTGAAAAGCGCTGACATTTTTTTCACGTTTTTTTTTATTTTTATCGCGGGCGCTTTGATACATCTAAGACGTTTTGTTGATTAGGTAACCTTTACAAATGTCGAAAAACTGATTTTTTAATATTTTCACAGCGAAGCAGTATACCTGTAACCGCCCAAGGCAATTTGCGTGTCCGCGCCAGCAGAAAACTCCCAGGCTACTTTCTGGCTACAAAAATATACATCCCTGGCTACTGGCTACACCCTGGTTACACAAACACACTACTCGCACCTTCAGGGATCGAACCTTGGCCCGAAGAGAAGAGGAGCGAGAGCCCACCATCTTGCCGACTAAGCTAGGCCCACACGTGGAGACTGCGGACACAGACGGGGGTTTGGATTCAGCATCTGGGGAGTGGGAGGGCGCTCTGGCCGCGATGCATGAAACAAGAGTGAGGGGGAAGCAGTGAGAGAGATTACACCAAAGACGCGCGTGTCGCCCTCTTACTCAACCTAACTGCATAACGTACTGATAACTCAACAAGTAATTCATTGTAGGGTTTAACGCGCCGACGCAACGCAGACGATGAGGCGCGCCGTGGTGGAGGGCTCCAGATTAATTTTGACCACCTGGGGAACTTTAACGTGCGCCGAAATCTCGTACAAACGGGCGTTTTTGCTTTTCGCCTCCATCAGAAAAGCGGCCGCCGCAACCGAGAACCGAACCCGCGACCTCGCGCTCAGCAGCGCAACGAGTTACACCCCGTTCGTGCAATTAGTATACTGGCCCATTCGGCATCGCTGCTTGCGCTGGGTACTATCGCTACTAAAAAATCGAGAAACTCTGCAGTTCGTAACGCTTGCCTCAGAAATGAGCCTACAAGAAAAGGCGCGCACCTGCGCTTTCACCTTGAGGATATAGGAAGGTCCCACTTTGCACACGAGGGGTTGCTGCCGCGCTGCTGATTTGCTAGATGACGCAAAGTGGCCCAAGCTGCGTAATTTCGACCTGGGGTGTATAAGCTCATCTTACGATATGAGTGCCGGAACTGTCAGTGCTATAGTGCCTTCGTTGTGTACACACGAATGAGGCGGCTAACACGCTTTCTCAGCACCCTTCGTAACAAGTTACCCAAAATAAGCGCTTTAGCAACGTCATCTCATCAGAATATTACAAGCCATCCTACACAAAGTTTATAGTTAGATGGCTTGATTTATCCGTGGCAGCTATTCGCGCAGCGTTAGTTCCGGTTGGAGATGGCTCGTGCTTTCTGGGTGTATCTTTTGTGGGTGGTATCCGGAGGCCCACGATCACATACCTAAGTAACGATTTAACCAAATAATGGAGGGCCAAATGAGATTATTGGTGCAATTGACCAGGCGTTATATTCGGCCGTAAAGGTTACTGATCATCTCTGTAGGTAACACTGCATGTAGTTTAAACACGTTCTTCTGGGTGGCACCGGTTCAAAAGATGACTTTGGCAGCTCGCTATCATTCAGCATCCCTTTGGCGCTGATTTGAAACAACTATGACTTTTGTTGTTTCAATAATATTCAGAGAGAAAGGCGACAGAGGAATATAAGCTGTAATTATTCATTGTAGTGAGCGTATTATATAAGCGTTTCAATGAGATAAAAAGCCACCACGACGGAAACTCGGCAGATAAATTCCGCTTAATTTACAGCAACGTGCCTCCTAAGGTCCCATTGGTGGCTAATCAGTTTCCACTGGGGATCGAAACCAACAGGAATGGGAACAAATTTTGATGCAGGTATGCCACGGCCCGACGTTAACCTGTCACGCTTTGTGGTCTTATGACATCAGTCGATATGACGTTGCTCGGTGTGTAGTTCAGCTCACGTTAAGGTTGCCCGACGTTACGCCTAACAATCGGACGTTAGGCTAAATCTAACGCTCTGGCGTCTAACGTCGCCCGGTACCCATCGGAAAAAACAACCATTGCTCCTAAAACTACGGTTACTGGATTACGACGTAAGACCTCCGAGCATATTCTTGGGTCAATATTAAATTCCGGCATATACTTGACAGTTGCCGCTGTCAGTGTAGCACAGTGTTATGCACAGAATAGCACATACCCGCAATGTGTGTATGGGCCAGCGCTTTGCACGGATTCCGTGTCTTAACTGTGAATACTGACCAATTCATGTCAACAGGATGTTCAGTTGGAACGACTGAGAAAACATAATAATCAGCACTTCGTCACTAAGGCTTTCACTAAACTACCTTTTGAGGACTTCTTAGCTGTTTGTGCAATTTTTTCCTAAACAAGCGAACCAGCTGTTGCCGGTGAACGCAAGCCAAGAGATTTCCAAGGTTTCCGACCTTTCAGTCAAAGAAAGAATGCCGTCGCAAGAAATAAAACTATTCATCTTTTATGGTTCCTTTAGTATGAAGGTAAATGTGCAGCCCTGATATCTGCAAACCAAATACACGCCACCTTTTTTCTCGTTTGCAGGTCCTGCCATGGGATATCTGTGCCGCCGTTTCTCCTGTCGGTCTGTATTGATCGTCTCAACAATTACATCGGGCACGGCGGCCAGCGTCTGTTGGTTCGCAAGGAGTATCCTGTTCCTGACCATTGTGTATGGCGTCATCCACGGTAAGCGGAAGCTGTGTTTAGGCTACCACGCATGGAGCGTCGAACGGAAGTCAGAGTGTCCGTATTCCGCAAGCCCTGCTCTGACTTGCATATTTGAAGCTCCGCCATAGTGATGACGGGGCCAAAACTTTCGTGAGGCACACCCCTCGTCCCAAGAGAACGCCTCCAGTCCCGTACCATGAACGCCTCCCGTCCTATTCCAAGACACCCTCCACTTCTCCACGTAATCCTTCCTTCATAACTTTCAACAGCGCAGCTGTTTAGGGGCTCGCAATGTCCGCCCGTGATGCCTGTCACGCCAGGCGATGGTGGTGCCCCTCACTCTAGTCGGAGGTACCCGCTGGGAAGACAGATGGCGCGATCGTCTCGGCGGTCGTGCATACGCGATCTCGGCACGCGGTGCAGGTCCACCTCCCTACGCAGTAGGACCTTGTTGACGTTCAGGGTTCATACGAATTCCCGGTAACTACGCTCTCAACTGTGAACACTAACAATGTCCCATAGTACGTTTCTTCGCATCTAGTACGTTTCCCGGATAGTACGTCTCGCCCTCACGTTTTTTTAAACGTACCAACGAGGTTGTAATGTATTTGCGCCGATGAATTACCACACCTTGGTGTGTCAGCTTCGAGTTGGTACATACCGCGGCGAGTGGCGTTGTGGCCGCCAGCGTGCTTAAGTCAGCTCCGCTGTTTCAGCAGGTTTCACAGGCGAGGAGCTGGCTTTTATTTTTTAGATGCAAAGCATCTCTTAGACGACCCTCCGTCGTCCGGCGTCTGCACCTCCCCTCTTACACTATATAAAAAAAGAGATAGTTAGCGGTGCCCGGTTTCGATACTACGACTCTCTGTCAGCAACGGGAGGTACGTGGCGCCCTTCCCACTGCGCTACAAAACCGGGACAGGGGCAAGTGCTACGAACGCGACTTATGTCCCTGACTCATTCAAAGTACGTCAAGAGGCTACTGATACAACGAAGGCACGTGAAGCTGAACGTCAACGGAAACGACGAACTGAAAACTTTAGAGGAGGATGTTGCATTTCCCGTGGGAAAGCTGTGGCGGGAAGCGCCACGTGCCTTGCAGCGCAACCAGAGAAGAGGACGGAGAGGGCGGGTTCGTGGTAGGAGCGTGAGCACGCAATAAAGAAAGACGAGAACCAGGAGGTGTTCGATCAGGTAACGCCGGGGACGGTCTCTTCGCTGTCTCTACATTTCTATACATTTCTCTGACTCTACATGGCGATTCACACTACATTCCCATTCGAGCTCCGATAAATGAAACAACATAACAGCAACACAATGAAACCTACACAGAACCCCTATAATGCTTCACATCCTCCTCATGGTTCCCCACGAGAAGATGGTGTAATTTTTTTATTCCCTCTTCTCTTTCCAGGTTCGCTAGATGGGGGATCATCTGATAGACAGTTACTTGGTGTGTTAGCACCCTCATCCGCACCCTTCAATAAGCACCTGCTCTTTTCATTTTGTCATAAAGTGTTTAATCCTACGGATAAGTTATCTGAACAAAGCTCCTAAAGCCTTCCCTGCAGGTCCACTTCATTAACAAGATGACGTCATCGCAAACCCAAAGCGGCTGAAATGTTCTCCGTCCATTGGTATGCGTGACTTGTCCTATCTTACTAAATACCTTCTTAGACCCACTTCAAACAACGTTGTTCAGGTGGTGCCTGCTTGTCTGACGTCCTTCCTAAATATATATTCTCAGTCTTCCTACCGAGGGTCATTGTTCCCATACATACATTTTACATGCCCTACAACGGCTCTAGTACGTCTTACCCCCTCCGCGTTCGCACTACGTTTTTATCTGCACGGGGTGCCTATTGAAGCAAACTCTTTTTCGCAATTTTTAAATGCCATGGATGTATATATGTGGTCGTCCACTCTGTAAGGGTGGTTCTGAGTTTTTTTCCCGGTTCCCAACAACCAATATGTAAATATCGTGGAGAAATTAGAATCACTGATTCAATATGGTAAACAGCAAGGGAATTATTGTATTGCTAGCAACGCAAAAAACAGACAACAAACACCATAAAGGGTTACAAAGAAGTTCTGTTTGTGGCGCAATTTTTAGCGCTTCTTGAGCACTTGTCTCTGTCTGCGGTCTGTTTCTTCCGCTGTTGACATTGAGGATTACGAACTAGCCGGAACCCTCGCTCTGTTTAGGCTATTGTATTGACCCTGACGCAGTTCTTTGGTGCCTTCCCCTCTGACACCCCAGGATTAGCGGTGTCTGGAGCGTTCGTCGCTGTCAACGTCCTGGCGTCGCAGCACTTCGAGAGGCGGCGGACAACTGCATGCAGTATGATCTTCACCGCCTCTGGAGCAGGCATGCTGTTGGTTCCGCCCCTTGCCGAGTACTTCCGCGTGACGTATGGCGTACGCGGCACATTTCTCCTTCTCGGTGGAGTCATCCTCAACGCCTTGCCCGCGGTCATCATCATCAAGAGTCCCGTCTGGATGCAGCGAACACCTGCTTCTTCAGGCAATCAAGATCTCGAACACACCATAAGAACCAACGCAATTCAAACTCAGGCTGCTCTGCCCATGAATGCCGTGGAAGTGGAAATGATCTCAAATTCGGGGGAAACAGAAATGACCCTGCGAAGCTCTTGCAAAGTAAGCAAGGCTAAAAGGGAATTTTTAAAATTCCGTTCACGAAACATGCTGCCTTTATGGATGCGCAGTTCCTCCTCGAAGAAGTCTAACGAAAGTGTAACTAGTCAACTGAATTCAGTGGCTGTGGCAAGATATTTCTTGACAATAGAGTTTGCCGTAAACGCCATATCTTTTTCAGCAATAATACTCGGACTGACAACATTTATGCTGGTGTCGGTGGACATCGCTACGGACAGAGGTATCACGCCTTCCCGCGCCATCTTCCTTTTGAACGCCTTTGCAGCAAGCGACATTGTGTGCAGGCCCATAAGTGGCGTAATCATTGACTCGGGATTCTTGACGCTGGAAACCGTGATGCTTGCCGGGTACGTCCTTCAAGCGCTCGCCTTTGAGCTGTTTGTTTGGTCGAGCACTTTCCCAATGATGCTGGTCAGCTCGGCGCTTATAGGTGTCAGCAACGGTTCCAGAATATTTCTGCAGGCACCGGTACTAGTACGAGACTTCGGAATCGACTTGCTGCCTCTCACAATGGGAGGAATGGCCTTCTGCATTGGCCTCGTGGGACTCACAAGACCGGTTTTAGTTGGTGGGTGCTATTTACGATCTTGTTCGTTGAAAATACTTCGTACTTGACTGCAACAATTCGAGCGACTTTCTAAATACCATTCTGGTATTTCTTTTAATTACATCCAGAAAGTCAGAAATGGCACTCGCCTTCTAATAGGTAACGAAAAATAATTACCTAATGCAGTATTTAGGTTTGTCTCATTATTTCTTCTACGAGCGGTTCTCTCACATAATGTGGGAGCATCTGATTGATACTGCTGTAACCAGGTGGCAGGCAATGTGTTAATATGTGCTTGAACACCCCCAAATCATAAGAGCATAGGCCTATCCGCATCCAATGCTACTGCCCCGTGTTCAGTGTACTGCGTAAAAAGACACACCCAATTAACACGCCGTCAGGGTGAAGCAGGTCACAAATTTGGATTTCGGAATGTAAATGAACAGTAAAATAATGGCAACACAGGACGAATTTTGAACACATTCGAACACATTCTGACGAACACATTCTGAATTAAAAGCGGTTTTATAGCGTAATACGGAAGAACTAACTGTTAGAATGGAATGTATCTCCCATTTCATGGGTCTACAGGTGAATGGGATTGTCAAGATGCAATTTTTCGGTTTTTTATACGCGTTATCAACCCTAAGAACTAAAGATGGCACTGAACATTGCTTGCAGACCCGGTCTGTTCAAAATGCGTGGTTGTTTTTCATTTGGAGCTTTACTTTCAACGCGGTAGCCATGCGATTGGCAGTAGTTTTTGTTACCTTGCAGTCACAGACCATCCGAGGTCAGAGTTTGCATGATTGCAGATCGGCTAAATTAACACCACGTTTACAGCAACGATCCCTTATAACGTCAATTATGGGCTGCTTGCATTCAGCTATAGAGAATTTTATCGTAACTCTTCCTTCTAACGCCAGCATAGAATCGGTCAGTTCAACCACAGTTGCAATCATTTACGCACTCATTACGTTTTTCCAGGTTACTTCCGGGATCATCATGGGTCCTACGACGGCCTCCTCCACATCCTGGCGGTGATAAACGGGGTCCTTGTTGTCACTTGGGCAGTCAGGCTTGTTGTAAGGAAGCGGAAGGAGCACTCATTTAAAGAGAAGCTGAAGAAAACAGCATCAACTTTTTCGTAGATCTCCTCCAAAATTTTGGGAACCACTTGTGAATGTGTTACCATGATAACACCCATGCAGCCCTATGAGGCAGAACTGCAACTAAAATCACCGGACAACATTCGAAAGCTCTGCTAGATCTCCTCGAGCGCCCAAGAAAAATTCGACGGCGCCTAACAGTGTTGCCCATCCATAACAATGGAGCCCACAGTGTTGTCTACCAATAGCAGCGACGTGAACGAGTGATGTGCACCAGTAACGATGGTGTCTACAAGGACTACATGGTCTACGAATGCGGGACTACTGTGACCGCCGTTATGACAGAAGTCGCCGGCATTGAAAACTGCTCACCTGCATTGTACTTCTGAAAGTGTTGACCGTAGACGTGACAATCACTATCAGTTGCCTTTCATTTATCACATGAAGCTGTTATCACATGTCATTTATCACATGTCACATGTCATTTATCACATTCCATTTATCACATGGTGCAGAAATAGTAATGCGGATTGATTTTTTCTGAATTACTGCTTGCATGAGGAATAACGCCATAGATATGTAAGCCTCCAAGAGCATTGAAGTGTCACTAATTAATTGGCTCTTTGGTTTGTTTTTATTGGCCGCGAAACGTGCGTGCATGTTTTTATTGGCCGCGAAAACATGCGTACATACATACATGCAAACATACGTACATACATACATACATACATGCATACATACATACATACATACATACATACATACATACATACATACATACATACATACATACATACATACATACATACATACATACATACATACATACATACATAAACAAACGTAATAGCTGGCTCAATGGCCATCGTGTAGAATTCAAGAATCAAATCAGCTCACGACACAGACATATGTTTTTAATAGTTCCCTTCTGTGTCGTTTTTATGCTAAGTACAGGGGCGACCACCCTACCACACTCTCTCCAACACATGGTATAAGGTCTTTTACTTATTCTTATGGTAGGCGAGTTCATGTAAATAAACAGGTAATTGGAATCCTATGCTGAAGAGCATGATAAGTAGCGCCAATGTACGATCGACACAGGAGAAAGGGGACACGGACAAGCTCTATACTTCAACCGTTTATTATCAAAGACTAGCCCCGTACATTTATGCCAACAGTCTTTGCTAATAAACAGTTGCAAGTGTTGCGCCTGTCAGCGTCCCGTTTCTCGTGTGTCGATCGTTCATTTTCTCTACTTACCATGTTCTTAGACAGTAACAAATGTGCCAAGCAACAAGTTCTTCTGTGCTATAAGAGTTCGCCTGTGCGTGAAAATACACCCAACCATAAAGACCAAACTTAACTAGAACCGAGTTAGCAGGACAATTCAGTAACATTAGGACGACGCTAAATGACAAACACTTTTCCAATAAATGACATATCCTGTGTTTTTTAGGTTTCTCAGCTATTTTTCTTGGACAAACGGTTGAGTCTTTAATAGGAAATAAACGGAGATTATACTACTTTCTCGGGACCAAAAAAAGAAACGTTGTAACACTAGGGCATCGTAAAAGCCCAACAACAATCATTACGCCTATAAATAGTTTTGCGCAACGTATTTGCAAGAAACCTTAATGTGAACTACAAACTAATGTTTTGCAAGACTTGGAAACCAAAATCCCTAAAAAAGGCAACGCGAAAAGCATAATGCACTTCAGGTGCAAATCACGCTGTATTGAAACAAACATTGTATCGCAGTCTAGTACCGCGATTCCCTGCAGCCAGTACGAATCATGGCACACATGATCATGACATACACGACATACGCCCAAGCCTGTGAGCGTAACCGTGTTGTTGATTCGCTTCACAAATGGGATAAATGGGAGAGCTGCGCAACAACAGGAGACGCCAGCGAGGGAGGGGGAAAGCGATTGGGCAGGGGAGCACCTCAACAAGTCGAATTCAAGTGTGCTCTTATGTTAGCCCAATAATATCCTTGGTGGAACATGGCTTTCTTGTTTCCGAATAAAACACCTACTACCTTTCGTCCGCCAGTCACTCGCGCGCTGCACGTGGGTCGTCGGATAACACGGGTGAGGCATGAAATCGCGTCGGGTGACCCAGGTTTCTAATACCTTGTTTCTGCGGGGACTTAACCGGGACTCGACTAGGCTGCCGTAAAACCCCGGGTTGTCGCAAGACCCGGGAACATATAACCAGAGTTACACTATACTTATTAATACTCATGTCCCTTTCCAATCTTCCTTCCGTTTGTGTCGTCACTAAGAACTGCTTGCGTCACTAGAAATAATGTGGGGACAATATGTCGTTCCTACCTCTCCGGCCACATGACGGTGCGTTTTCTCTCCCCTCTAACACTATTTTTCTCCACAATGCCTGCTTCATTCACTTCCTCTTCGTCCTTTCCCCTCTCTTTACCCCCAGTGACTCAATCCGACGTTTTCGACAAGTTCCTTCCGATACTCTTCCCCGCGACACCCTTCTCCTCTTCCTCTCTCCTCTCTCTCATCACCCTCCCTTTTGTCTCTTTCACTTTTCTGACCCCTTTCTCACATTTACTTTTCCCTCTCCCAGAATCTATCCCTCTATTTTTCTCTTTTCTCCTCCAAATTTCCTCCTTAGCATGTCCTTACCCGTTAACTCCCTTCCGCCCCTATACTCCCGTACCCTTTCCCTCTTGCTCCCCTCCCGTTGTTTTGTTCTGACTTGTTTCTCCTCGCTACTCCCATCCCCCCTTTCTTTCTCCTATCCTCTGCCTCTTCCCATTCCGCAAACTATCTTAAATTCTTCCTGTTGTTCCTGTGTACATCCTCACCCGCCACGTTCTTTTTATTTATCCTGTTACACAGACTGGAAAGCTATACTAGGCGACAACAGATAATCTGATAACAGTAATGGCACTCGAACGTAAATGCTTCCATCGGTGGCCCACAAAGCTTTTGTCACAGAAGGCATAAACTGGATCGAGAAGAGTATTGCATATTACAAGACTTCAAGGTCAACGCGTCGATGGGTGTTGCAAGTGAAATGATACAATGCTAATTTTTACATGGCTCTCAAACAGCTGGAACAAAAAAATTACAAATGCCACTGCGGTCTAGGTTGATAGCGCCTTTAGATTTAAAAAGGGCCGATGGCTTTTAAAGTTGGACCTTTCAGGCAACAAACACGAGCAGGACACGATATCAGCTCGTGGCCAAAATAAGAGTTTTCAAAGTTCGGGAGTAAATAACCACTTATCAGAGGAGCTCAATGAGGGGCCATTTTTAGTATGCTTTCCAAACAGTAAAACGAATTCCCATTTACACTGAGAGCAACAGATAGCCCGCGAAAAGTTTGGCTTTGCTTCAAAGGGTATTCTGTCTACATTCTTCTACGGACGTTATACACGGAAGCCGTAAACGACTGAACCATTGAAGAGGGGTACATGCGTTAAGTTCTTCCGAAAATTCTTGATAATTTCGCACGGCTGTTCATACTTCAAAAACGGGGAAGTCGCCAGAAAAGTCCTGTAGCGTTTCAGTATGGTGCCCACTGAAACCCCCAGAGTGGAAGGCGCTACAACAGCAGATAGAGAAGGAGCAGGAGGAAAACGTTTCACTGCTCGGATAGTTTTGAAGTGATGCGAACGGGGTCGGATAACACTATCAAGCTGCACGCTTTAAGGGAAAGCTTAAGCGTCCTCTATTTTTGCCATATGAGCAACGCTTGCCAACGTCTACAAGCTAATATCAGGGTATCTCAAACGATACCGAATACCACGAATGTGGATTTGCGGACAAATTACGCGCTTTACGTTTTAGGCTCAGTATGTATTACACCTTTTGTTATACTCATCGCCGGGTATTAGGGCTAGCAGGTGCAAGTACACAAACACTCATGAAATTAACGGTACCTCATGATCCAAAAAATGCCAGCGTTGTGAGTGATAAGCAAACATAACAGCTATTCCATGATTCAGTACACGTATGTACGTATGGCGGTAGTGACCTGATAATATATTCGGTGTACAGGGTTGTACTATTAGGGCAAGATAATGTCGTATGGGGGGAATTGGGTGTGAGAGCTGTGAAAATTTCGGGAGATGCTTCGAACTTCTACGAATGTAAGGCGAAAGCCTACTTCTGTTGAACTTTGCGGCCGCCCTTAACCAGAACCGTGGACAGCCCGCTCCCTATCTATGTGCCGCTAGCTTTCCCCCGCCAGGAGCCTCCTGTTCCCCCCCTCCCCCATTTCCACCTTCACGACTCAAGGCGGCTCGAACTGCTAAGGCAGAAAGTCGGGCTAGTTGGTTATCTGACTGCATTTTATTAGTGAAAAAGAGACGCGGACGAAGAAGTACACAGGACACTCGCTAGACTACAACTGAAATTTTACTTAGCGTCCGTGAAACAAAGAAACATAACATATCACCATGCCCTTCCCCTACACAACCCCACACACGCCAGCCTATGTCTCGCACATGCGCCCTCGTAGGTAGCCTATCTCCTTATCTGTAAGGGTGATTGAAGGAGTGCCCTAACTATTTCCCTGTAGATATAAAATGCCTCGTTAATCTCGCGACTAGTTTGGTCACGTCCAGATCCTAAAACTAATGTTTTATCGAACGCCGGCGTACAACTAGGACAGCGCTTGCAATGATCGGTCAGATGGCCTCCGGCTGCGGCTCGCAGTGCACGTGCGAAAGCTGCCTACCCTCCCGCTGCTTCAATTCCCCAGCGTGGTCCGTCACCTTTCTTCAGAACACTGCTCCGGCCTCCTCCGAAACCGCTGTTTCCCTTTCCCGACTTGCGCTACTATTTATAAATGCGGATGCATTTCTTAGCCGGGGGTTGTCTTGCTCCATTGGCCGGCGTGCGCCTGCATTCCTCCAGCGCGAGCGCACGTGAGCGCGCGCCTCGTAGTTCTGCCTTCGTCGTCGTCGTCGTCGTAAATGCGAATGCATTTCTTAGTCGGGGGTTGTCGTGCTCCGTCGGCGTGCGCCCGCAGGTGTTATCTCTCCACGCTCCTCCTCGCCCCTAGCCCAACCTCGCTCGAGACGCCGTTGCCGCGCAGCTGGACGCGGCTATGGAAAGTGTGCGGGTGCGCTCCAAACCCTCTGACCCCATAGTCTTGGTTGACGACTTCAACGTTGACGTGCGCAAGAAGAGTGGCGAGTGGCTGGTCGAGTACATGCACACCAGGCACTCTATGCATTGTCTCTCTGCCGGCTTCGACACGTGCCCCACTACCATTCACAGGAGTTGCATTGATCTGGTCTTCACGCGAAACTGTGACGTGGTTATGCTTCTCAAAGACCCTTTGACCGTGCACTTTAGCGATCACAAGGCAGGGATTGTGGCCGTCAGGTACAACGATAACACAAACAGGTGCTGATGAATAAATGATTACGTTCACACTCTCGTCATTAATTACGCCATTACTCGCCACACACTCATCGGTGCACCCAATGCATTCGCATTTCTGCACGATTCCCTTCGGGGAGATGCGGGGGAATTTTTTTTGTACCTTCACAGATTTGTTTCGTTTATTTAAAACACACTGTAGGCCTCAAGATAGCCCAGGCGGAATTTGTGGTGTTAAAAAACCAATAAACATACCCAAATGGGTAACAATACAGACATCGCAAAAAAACAGACAAAATATGCAATACAGTAAGACACAAGATCAAAATCACACTTTACATGCTCACAAACATGCGTAGCTATTTGTCGAAAAAGGAGGCTGTGGAGGGCCTTCTGGGGGATAACGGCACAGACCTCCCTTTTTTCATCAAATCTTGGTTGACCCTCGATGTCGACAATCATGAGATGTCGTGATGTCGACAATCATGTCGACACTGCACTTCTTTGTTTACTACGTTCCGACGTTGCAGGATTGGTCGGAGACATGCTGGCGCTTTCGTGCTTGTGAAATCCAGTACAGACACCAATCTCTGCACTACCCGCTATGAGCACGAAATTTTTTGCATCCGTTTATCTCGCCCTACACGCACGAATATTCTGATCGCCTGCTACCGGGCACCCGACTGCGAGCGTTCTTTCGTTGAAGATATTTTATCCGTCATCCTTGAGTTGGTAACCCGCTTCCCACGAGCAAACTTTTATACTTTGCAGAGATCTTAATTTCTCTGCTTTTGTCTGGACTAATTTCATAGACAACACCCAGCAGTCAGAAGATTTCCTAGAACTCACCCTTCTTTACAATTTTACTCAGTTAGACAATGAATCACTAGAGGTTTGAATACGCTTAACCTTATCCCCAGTTCAAACCTGGAACTTTTCCAACCTCTGTCGTGTGCTAACGGCTAAGCGATCATAACACAGTACTGTTTAACATTACAAGTCACATACGTAGGCGCCAACCTGTCAAAAAGTACATCCGTAACTACAATTAAGCTGACTTCTTTCTTATTAACGAACAACTTCTACATTTAATTCAACCAGACAGCGTTCATTGGATCGGTCAACGATAACTGGCTGTTGTTTAAAGGTAAAAGTTTAACTCTAATTGACCACTCTGTCCCCCTCGCCTGCATTTGCGGTTAAGCAGATAGGTCCTGGTACTCTAATACAATACGAAGACTATCACGCAAAAAAACGCCTCGTCTGGTCGGCAAAGAAATCTCACTCTTCCTCAAAATGGGAATAATATTTTTGCCTGCTTGAACGAAATGCTTCAAAAAGAAATACTTCCACAATGGCCTCTTGGATATCCTACGCACAAAACCGAAGAACATATGGTGATTACTTAGCGTGCAAAACAGTCACTCCAACAGCCTCCCCCTTGGTAACTCGAACGGCTCGCACAACCCACTCGACCAGTGTCCTAATATCCTATCCCCTACTTTTCATCTGTATTCCCGTGTGAACCTAGCCAGGATACTCTAACTTTACGATATGCTCACAGAAGGTATGAAACTCATCAACAACCTGCTGCCATCTAGTGCTCCCGGTCCAGACAATATCCCCGCAAAGCTATTGAAGGCTACCAACGCGGTATCAAGCCGCTTTCTCCAAAGTATTTCACCCCGTATATTTCTGGAAGCCCTATTCCAGATGAACGGAAACTGAACGAAGTTGCACCAGTCTTCAATTCCGGCAACAAATCTGACCCATCCAACTATCGCCTCGTTGTCTGCATCACGTGCCAGCTACTATAGCGCATAATGTATTCCCATACATCTGCTCACTTCGATAATAATTTCTTTTTTTCCAAACCAGCACCAATTCGTCGAAGTTTTTTATGTGAAAACCCAGCTTTTCCAGCTCACTACAGTCTTAATCTCGATTCTTCTTCCAGACAGATGCCATCTTTAATGACTTTTCCAAAGCATTCGACCGCCACCCTCAGCAAAGACTAATTAGTAAACTACCGTGGCTTTGCCTGCACCCGCCGATATTAGCTTGGATTAGATGCTTTTTTAAAAGTTCACTACCAGTTCACAAGCATCTCCGGACTTCCTTCACGCACTGCAGTAACGTCCGGGGTAGGCTGAGTTCTCGGCCCCCTTTTATTTTAATCTATAGTAACGATCTAATATCAGATATTTCCTCATACATTCGGTTATTCGCAGACAACTGCAGTTCTCTACAGAAAAATATTATGTAAAAATGATCAGCTGCTTCTCCAAAATGACCTAACCCACTCAGAAAACTAGAGAACGCTTTTAATTATGAAACTAAACGTTTCGAAATGTAAATTTCTGCAAGTCTCGAGGAAACACTCTCACCTTACTTTACATACTCGGTTAACTCAACCGATTAATTACGCATGGAGACCTCCCGGTACCACGGTGTCCTTATAAACAGCAAATTAATCTAGTCTGACCTTATCCAAAAACTTGCAACCGATGCCTCTGAAATCCTGGGGTAAATTGATATTCGATCACTACCATGCTCACCTGTTAGAGTTTGTTGTATGCGCTACGATTGATTACGCTTCAGCAATATGGAACCCCCCAAACCTTATTTGATAAATCCTCTTGAGTCAATACAAAATCGTGCAGCCCGTTTTATTCCTGCGACATACGGATTTCCTTCGAGCATCTCCGTAATAAAATCGTCCCTCGGTCTCACCAACATTGTTTATAGACGGAAAATAGCAAGGCTCCATATTTTTCAAAAACTATATTATACATTCCCTGATTTGCACAGCTCATTATTGCAACCTCCATCCCACTCTTCCCGAATCCTATATAACTTAATGAGCAAGCAGCATCTTCATGGTACCACAAATGCACTCAAAAATTCCCCCGCACTTCCCCGAGGGGGAGAGTGTGTAAGTGCGAATGCACGGTTGTTAATTTGTGGATTAAAGAGTCGAGGACGCGCCAACGCTAGCAGTCACTGCGAGGAGAGAGGAGGAGGAGAGCAGCGCCCGCAGTTTACGGCGAGGAGAGAGGGGAGAGGAGGAGCGCACCACCGCGAGGCCGCCGCGGCTGCCCGCGCGCCGGCCCGCGCTCACCGCCGGAGCGCCGTCGATGCGCGCGCCATCACGTGGCCTGCTCCGTTACTTCACGCGCGCGCCGTTGCTATGCACACGCTCCCCTCCGCTCCGCGCCGTTGCTAGGGGCGAGGAGGCGCGCGATAACACCTGTGCTGCGGACGGACGGCGGTCGACGGAATTCAGGGTCGCTTATGAAGTGCATTCGCACTTAAAAATCTTTTCTTCCTGTTGCCATAAAAGAGTGTAATAACCTGCCTCAATCAATAGTAACTATACGTAATCGAATAAATTGAAGATGTCATTAACAGTACAGATGTACAACTAGATCCCCTGACCTAACAGCGTGAAGTACAATCAAACTCCGATTTCAGTGTATAATTCCCATGTATATTATCGCTTGTTCTCCTTGCTTTTTTAAACAAAGCTTTCTAGTTCTACCAGCCAACAATTATCTGGTGGCATGCGGGACAACAAACTCCCAACGCGTCGGAGGCGGCAGCACGGGGAGGAAGGTGTAGCGGAGGGTTTCACTCACGGAGCACCCTAGAGATGGCGCGGCGAGTTTACCCAGCGTACCCTGCGCAGAAGTGCCTGCTTGCCGGCGTCGGCGGTACGGCTTTGTCGTCTGCTTTAGCGACAGTTGTTTCGGGCCCGTTTTGGTGCAGCTTCGCGTCCATTGCTCGGTGCCTACGCACGGCTTGATTAACTTGCTCGACAGCACCTACAGTGTAATCCGCACGTGACGGAATTCAGTGATCGCACGGCGATGATACTTTATAGACTGGTTTGTAGGGCGGGAAAACAAAATCTACAAACCATGGACCGACATTTGGCCGCTAGAGAAACGCTACCTTTTCCGCACTGCTTCACACGAATTGGACTCCGTTGTCTAAATTGGTGATGACCAATTCGGTTGTGTTTTAAGAGGTATTACAAAAGGCGAAAGTAGCAACTGGTTCTGATAAATAGCGATTATAAAAGTTCCCATATCTTTCTCGCAATTCTCAACGAGTTTAAATTGGTATAAATGGAAGTCACTAAGGTCACATGCCGAATTGTTTCGGTGTCTACGCTTGTGTGGCGCTGTGGTGTAGCCTCGAGCTAGCACATCAGGGTGGCTAAGTTTCGCTGTCTCACCCTTCGAAAGACCCTCCTCTCCGGTTTCTTTTTGCGGACGCACGGCCGGGCTACGGAGTCAGCGTCAGCCGCTCGAGTCCGACCGTGGCCTACGCTGCTGCTGCGTTCGGGACGCCGCCCCCGCGAATTCCAGGTAACGGCTGGTAGAATTTCTGGTTTCCCTCTTTGTAGAGCCACGTGTCTGAATTCAAGAGACGTCACATGGGCAATTGTTGTGGGTGTCATTTAAAGCATTGCTTTCCAACCACCTTCAAAGCGTGGATTGGAGCCAATTTTTTTATTATCTGTGATTCCATGCGCTAAACTGATTTGCTGAAACATTCTCCCCTTATTGATGCCTCATTCGTTGTTTCCTTCCGATTTCTTCTTGTGATTACACGCGCTCAAACTGCTGCATTGATCACTTTAACCTTTTTGTGCGCCAATATTTCTTGTTTACCTTCCATACTGCTGTCTCACCCTTTTATTAATGGTGTTATATCTGTTCTTGTACTGTCCCCGATCGTTTTTTTTTCTCTTCTTTTATGCCCTCGTTACCCCATGTGGTCAAAGGGCTAGTAGGATGAGTCTTTTCTTGACTCTTCCTCCATAATTCTTAACCCTGCTTTACTTGTTGGCTCATCTGTTTCTCTTTGGTGTTCCATCTGTTTATTCCTCCTGTTTTGTTTATTTTTGTTTCAACGAACATGTATACGCTGCCATGTTTTCGCTTTTCCCCATTTATGTAATCTTCTTGTTATTGCTGTTGTGTTTTTTTTCCCTCAGTTATCATGACCATTCGCAAGCTCTCGTTTCCGTCACCCCCCCCCCCCCCCTTTTGTAATGCCGGAGATATGATCGTCAAGGGGCCCTATTCTCGACTCCACCAATTGCCGGCAATTCGCCCATGTTTTTTTTGCGTAAGCACGACGTAAGCAATCAGTGACGTGCTGCACCTATAGCTATGACGACATGCAGTGTAATTTAATTTGACGAGTCACTCATAAAGATCGCTACTAAGGTATCAAACATTGTGCAAGAAAGATATAAAAACACTTGCACGTACTATAAAAATTAAGACGGTAGCTGAAGCTGACAAAAGAACACATTTCTGGAGGTCAAATTTGGCGTCAACACCACAAGGCGATCGAGTAACGTTGATCCAAAAGCGAGCGAAAGGCGGATGTCGAGCTAAAGAACATCGCACAATTTTTTTACCGGGTCTATTTATTTCTTTCAAACGCTTTTAGTAACATAGCTGGGCTCTCTGCTTCAATGCAAGATTTGTTGCGTTATCACCTTCCCTGCCGCCACCGCCGCCACGCCATCGTCTGCTGCTATGTTACAAGTTTATGGCGTGATCACAGAAAAAGACGGCCGAGACCATTGCTTCTATGATACATAAGAGCAGCGAAGCGCTGCGCCTGATAACCGCGGAGCGCACCGATGTCACCGATTCACTCATTCGTCAAGCTCGACTTCAATCGGCGCTGTAATGAACCAAATAGTCACTTTTCTTTGTTATTTTCTCTTGACTTCGATCATGTGGTCCAACAGCTTACTAGGGCGAGTATGGACAAATGCCATGCATTGGGTTTTCTTTGTCATGGAGAGGATTGTACTGCTTATGTTGCTGTTACGGAAAACAAATAATTTTTATTTTATTGCCAAACATCAAAGCAAAATACTGCACGTTATTTGTATGCTCCATGATCGCTGACATGGAAGCAGTTGAAACTATAATTTGTTTCGGTAGGAAACATGCTTTAAACAGCGCGCATGCGAAACTGCGCCGCTGCAAATTGCCGCAAATTTCGCGGCGCCGTAAGTCGGGGCAATTTTTACCCTATTTTGCTTGTATTTTGCGACAAAAACAGTCGCAATTTTTAAGCTGTTAAGTAGCATTACGTCACTTTTACGCAGGCTGAAGTTGCCAATGCGTAAGGTAATCGTTCCCGCCAACTGTTTAAATTACGTCCCGCCTTCTCAGCCAATCACAAAGGGGGTGTGTATTACAAGCAGTATTGTTGTTGAATAGCAAAGACAGGCTTACGTTGTCATGTCCGCTGCATTTAGTCTGGTTTTTCATTGCCCGCTAAGAATTAAGCGCCTTTAGTAACGAGAAATAAGGCAAACTTTAGAATTGGTGTCCGTAGACGTCATAAAACGTCAAAATGACGACAGCACACACAACCACTTTGTCAACCGGAAGCACGTGACCAAAATTGAAAGCCAATCAGAAAAGACTTCCGGCAAATTGCCTGAATTGCCGGCAATTTGTGCAGTCGAGAATAGGGCCCAAGGGTAAATAAATAATGAATGATGATGATGATACTTTTCAATTCATTTTATAACGTTACCAGACTCAAAGATTTGGTGTAACAGTTCGCTACAATTTTTTATTGTGCGAGAAAAAAAGAGAGTATTGGGTTAGTGCGGACAGGGATGGGGGCGGAGTTGTATCAATGCTATCATCTTGTCGGACGCTAGGATAGGGGAGCAAGGACGTTTGATAGGTCTAGTATATAAACATGTAGAAATTACAACACGCGTAGTTGAAACAGATATGCAAGGTTTTCGCCTCAATATTCTTCAAATGACCATTGCCTAATGCTGGCGCTTCCGCAGAAACCATCGAAAGGCCTTGCTCAATAATTTCTTTGACGTACTTTCTATTGCAGGGAAGACATTATTACTGTTTTCATTGATCACACACACACGGAACAGAACACTGACACAACAAGGGTAAACACAAGTCTCTTTGATAACGGCTGCGGCACTCGACTGCAAGCCCTTGAGTCGGCGGCCCGTACCTCTCTGGTTTGCCAATGCCGGGGAGCGATACCCGGGAACGTAGGTTACACAGCAAGGTCTTGACAAGCTTCTCAAACAGAAGTGAATATTCCCGTTATCAATCGTGCCGCGATGCTAGAGTGGCGTCCCATCTTTACTACGCCGGTACTGAACGAATGCTGCGACGGAAGCGTGTTATCTTGACCTCCGCACAAGCCTTTCACACGTCGCGATCACAACTTCGGTGCGGTAAGCGACGAACTATCGTACGTTAGTCGCAGCCTGCTTTTACGAGCAACATTGACGTTTCAACTTCCAGCCACCGAGTGTGTGTTTTATGCTGAAGGCTTAGTACAATTGCCTTCCGGGTGACGGGGATTCGGAAGCCTGGATTTAACTGCTGCAACTCCGCCACGACGTGCCTCCTACACCGGGTGTTTGTCTCCAAGACGGTCAACGCCCAATCACGTGCGTATTTGCACCGCGGCGCTCGCTTCTCTCTGGTAGCCACCTTCGCGACGGTGCTGACTAGTCAAAAACTGGAGTCTTCTACGTTCAGCCGAGGTGTTTTTAGGATAGCAGATATTTTATTGTATAGAGAATGTTACATGGGCGTGTAATCGTGGCTTTGCGCTCATCACCGTGTGTGCTTCACCATGTGTCTACGGCTGGTATATACGCATGGCTAAGCCCATTTCTCAAAAAACAGGGGGGTAGGAGGGAGGAACCTTACCGTGAAGCAGAGTAATCGAGGTCAGGTGGGCATGGGCGTAGAAGACAGGGGTGTTTCGATCCGTCAACATCTTGAGCTGCGTATAAATGTTGTAGTTTTAGTCTGCTGTGCTCTTGGTAGCGCGGTGTGAGATTTCCGAGATCGAAGTAAGGAGAAGGGTGCAGGGCTATGAGGCTCGACAAATGCCTTTACCTGTTCTGAAATTTTGGACGTCGAAACGAGGCCCCATGACTTTCTGAAGCGGCAATGTCACTTCTTTGGGGAAAATGTATACTTCAGTGTTTTGCATTCCCGTTAAGCGGCGGCGAGGTATCAGATGATAAACTCACGCAGATGTCGGCTCAGCCAGAAACTAAAGAACGAGAAATGCAGGCTGCTGCGCAGGTGCGCCTGACCCATGACAGGTACCCTTATTGGGTATTGACAAAAGTGCCAACGCCAATACCTGGATACTACACCTGCCGGGTCATTTGTGCAGCACCTAATATCCACAAGAACACCTACTTTCCACATGTCCATGTTCGGGATATTTTTCTTGGTTTAAATCGACTTGTTTTTGATACAGGGTATGAAAGATTATCTTCGATAAGTCACCGTAATCGCAAAACATTAGACGACGAACGTCGCTGTAGGTTCCATAGTGTTGGGTGGTCATCAGGGATCCGTTGTGAATATTATTTGCTGTAATTTTGTTTTATGGGCGAAGCCCTTTAAGGGCTAGGGGTGTCGGCGTGTCATGTCGTCGTAGTATCACGCAGTCACGGTCCTAAAACATCGGGACACTCGTTTTACAAAGCCTCGCGCTGGAACGCAAAGCGAACTAAAAGAACACACCTGGACACTCATTTTCAACGCCTCGCGCTAGAACGCTTCGTGCTTCAAAGACACAAGACTTACAGCAAAGCTGTATGCCTCTACCCGAAAAACAGTTTCATCTCAGTGAGCGAAAATGCCAACGCACCAAGAATACACTTATACGCTGCATGCTTCGGCCTTCCCCCGGTTTTACGTTAGTAGAGATAGCCCGGGATCTCATTGTCTACTCTTTCGCAAAAGCTCGCATATCAGTGCCACTTTAGAAGTGGTTTTTTATTTAATGAGGCGCAGCAATATAAGCAAACTGCTTATAAGCAAACTGCGGAGCAATATAAGCAATATAAGCAAACTTCCCGTACCGACACCGTTTGTAAATGTTCGACTCGCTGTGGCATACAGCGCTTTGTGAAATGTTTACTGCTGGCTACCAGTTGATGACAATCCGGGTTTCCCTTCAAAGTATAGTAGTTATGCTGTTATGGGAGTTTTGTAATAATGCGACTGTTAACGCTTTAATGGTGTAATTTTTAATGCTCAAAACAAGGAATACAAACATCTAAATCTGAGATGTTAATGCCCAAGCCCGAGCGGTTCATGTAGAAAATCTGGACGCTGCTTGAAGCTGCACGATTAATCTAGAAAAGCCGTGGTGGTGTATTGCGAACACGGTATTCGCCCACGGGCGTCTTAGGCAGGATAATTCAAAGTGATTGAAAAATAAACTAGAAAGCTTTTTGCTTTATTTCGTGGCAGCCGCTGTATTCCGTGAAGCATAGTGTGTGTCTACGTCGAATTCTGGACGTTTTCCGGAGTGCTCTTCCTATTTTTGGAATGTTTTACAAATTCTGCCGGCTACTCGGCGTGTGCAACTGCGTCACGGCTGCTCGGAATGCGCAGCTGCGAGTCGTTACATATTTTCAAGCGCAGACCACGCCTTCGTAAACGCTCCGCCCGTGAAGTTCGAGCTCGCCGTTTTCAGTGCGATAATTGCTTCGAGACCTGCCTGAAACATCTGGTGTCAGGACTGTTTACAGCGCTGCCACCACGGCACCTTTATGATAAACGACTCTGATTGACAGTGCCTGCTCTACCGCGGGTTAACCGATGCGCAAAAAAGCGATCTGAAGTGTTGCTTTTGCCGTAACAACGCCTATACGATGAGTCATTAATTTTTTGAAGTCGACACATTCTTTTGTGTAGACGCCGTACAAAATGAGCAATGATGCAGATGATTTTTTATTTTTTTTTCACCGGCACTTCCTTTGTGCATTAAATTGTCATTGCGGTATTTTTTGTCGCGGTGCTTCCTTGTTTTATTCTTTCTAGATAGTGTGTACATTTTGTATGCATTGTCGTTTACACGCTGTTTTTGAGAGTTATATGCATGTACTGAATGTGATTTGTTTTTCATGTTTGACTTGTACTTTACTTGTCTCCTAAACCTACTCCCCTCTATAATGATATATTCCCTGAGGGTACAATAAATAAATAAATAAATATGACAATATAATTCATGCCGGCTGGAGGATTTCAAAAAAATTCCCCGCATTTCCCCGAGGGGAAGAATGTGAAAGTGCGAATGCACGAGTTGAATTTGCGCGGTTCGGTAATGTTCGCGAAAGAGAGATCACACGCACACACACAACTACAAAGAAAGAAATATGCATTTATTCACAGACACCTATTTGTGTTGTCGTTGTACTTGATTGCTAGAGCGGATCTCAGCTTTGAAATTTCGTGTCAGTACTCCTTTAAGCGGGTGCATTAGCCCTTCTCACGCCCGATTCCTGGCCAATCCCCCACGTGGGTATGTGCCATGCATGTCGTTGTACTTGATTGCTAGAGCGGATCTCAGCTTTGAAATTTCGTGTCAGTACTCCTTTAAGCGGGTGCATTAGCCCTTCTCACGCCCGATTCCTGGCCAATCCCCCACGTGGGTATGTGCAATGTCAGCGGCCAGGCAGCGCGCGCCCATCTCCCCCCGTTGCCAAGGAAGACGAGGAGATTCCTGGCCAATCCCCCACGTGGGTATGTGCCATGTCAGCGGCCAGGCAGCACGCGCCCATCTCCCCCCGTTGCCAAGGAAGACGAGGAGCGCGCGCACCCGCAGCTGTTGCTATGTGGACGGACGGCGGTCGCCGGAATTCAGGGTCGCTTATAAAGTGCATTCGCACTTAAAATTTATTGACAGTAGGCGACTAAAAAAATGTGTTTATGAAATCGAGAACTTGCGGAGCGCTCCATTTCTTCACCGACAAGCAAACTGAGGCAATATAGACTTAACTCCGCAACACGTGCAAACCAGTAACACATCAGGTGTTTGCACTGGTAAGAACAAAAAAAAAAAAAAAAAAGAAAGAGTGGAGAAGAAAGTTGCCGTGTTTAAGGGCACAGGGTAAGCCCTATACTTCCCATGCATTTTTGGCCATATTCAGGTACATTTTCTTCGGCATCTAAGAAAGGTATCTACATAACTTATATATCATTTTCTTTCAAATTTTGTGCTCTTTTAACTATACTAGAATTATGAACGTTCTTAAAAAATTCAGTTTTTTATAATTTTTTGTCCGTTAGTACCTAAATTTTGGCATTATTTTAGTATTAAAAGTTGTGTACCAAAAAAACTGTTACGTGCAAATTTTCAATTCTAGTACAGCAGGTGTGACAAGTTATGTAGATGACAGGGAAAAAAATAACTCGTTGTCTTGGAATATATAGGAAATAATGGTACCTATGTAAGAAAAAACATTGTTTTGAGATAATTGAGTTTAAAGTAAAAAAAAGGTGAAAAACAATACTTTTTTGCCATAAACACCACTGGAGCCATTTATTTAAAAAGCACCAGCTTCATAATCACTGTCAAAATCATTATTTTGCTTTTCACCCGGTCGTCTGTCCTTCCTTGACTATTTTGTGCACCATCCGTACAGATCTGTTCACAAAGTATTTTGCTTGTGGTCAACCTCTTTAAGCCACTTGATGGTGGTGTTGTGTTCAGGTTTTGTTCTGAATGATTTCAAAATGCTGGCTCATGCATTGCTTCATCATTTAATGAAAGAACAGCATCTAATGTTGCAATCATTAGAGTGTGAAGCCCAAAAAAGATGTTTTTTTGTGCGCAGCTTCGAAGGGCAAAGCAATTTCCTAATACAGCTGGTTCCAGAAAACCATTTTGATCTAAAACGGGAAGTAGTTTGATGAAAAAAAAATGACAATAAACCCCTGAGAACATTCTTCAGAGGATGTGGGCACTTACTACTTGCTTACGGGAAAACTGGTTTTTAGCGAGAAATAAGACTTTTTAAGGCAAGTGTGAATATGGAAAATGTGCACAAGGAATTGAACTTCCCTAATTGCGAAGAAAAACAAAAAGTCATTTTTTCAAAATTTCGCCTTACCCTGTGCCCTTAACGACTTCGAAGTCGTCGGAGTGGTAGCGAATTTCCTTGGTTGCATTTCTCTGTTTCTCCAATTAATATTTCTAATAGTTTCTACATTGCAGCAACAATGAAACAAAAGAGTGAAAACTAAGTAAAATGAGGGACAACAGAGACACTGGACTGACTCTCAGCAGGACTTTATTTGAGGAAAATGATGCACTTACACTCGTACGTCATGAAAACAAAACAGAAAAAATGGCCGCGTATCTGCTCCTTTTGTTGCAAATGTCGACAACATACGATCCTCTTTGTCGACATTTGCCAAGCAAATGCCTCCGTTCCCTTTCCGGCTCACCTCTCATGCTGTTCCTCTTCAGTCGCGCTACTCCAAGGTAAACACGCTAAAGGTTTTGTCAAGCCGATTTAAATTTACCACATTCGAATCCTCCAGGCCGGTGCCTGGATGCCAGCGCGGCCGTACGGCGGAGACGCGCGTGAATCGAGGCGCCGTACTTCAACATTTATAAAACCACGTTGCCCTAGTCCACGTGCGTTCCAAGCAAAACGTGGAAACTATCTAGTGGAACCTTGCGTAACTGTTGCTACTTGATTTTTTTTTAAATGCTGCCAAAAGCTGCAGTGGCGTGGGCGACTGTGTGAATTTTTTTCTCTGCAGTGGATGTTGCAATTCATTTCGCAAAAGTCAAGTATCTATGATTTTTTATAAAGAAACACTGCAAATATCTTTTATGTATTAATTTGCTGTCTTATATTTGCGTAATGTCTTGTTCTTGTTCAACAATGTTGACAAGTATGAACATTACACCGGACTAGGACGTTTAGATTTGGCTGTGAGTATATGAGACGACCTTGCTTCACTTTGGCCGGGTCGCTGAATCGAGTCACAGACAGGCAGACAGACAGACCAAAATTTCGGCGTTTGAGTAGCCCAACGAAGACTATCGTCTTTAAAAGTGCAATCAGAAAACAAGCTGGCAAAAAATTGCACGTATTACATCGCTAAGAAAGCTCTCAGCCTCACGTGCAGTGCTGATACGCAACCATTCTTGGGAACGGTGTGGCAGAATATAAACTGAACATTTATCGCGACGTTCACCAATTACACGAACTTCCATATTTTTTCGTGTGATTCCATCACGACTAAAATGGTGGTTTTATAAAAATCTTGGATGCAACGCACGTGCTGGTATGTGATTGGAGTCAAGGGGTCGTGTTACAAGCAGTTCCTGTTACCTGCCGCAAAATTAACACGCATTCGAGTTCCGCCCACATACCGTTTATCCCGGGTCAAACGTTGATTACAAATCTGAGGATGCGTTTTACGCCACGGCCCTTCTAGGGCGCATTCGCAAACCCAATAGCCATCCTGTGCTATTAGGCACGAATGATCCGCTATATTCTGGGAGCGCAGTCGATAGACGGGTCGTAACAGTCAAGTTCATCGTCATCCTCGTCGCCGATTAACGTTCAATGCTTAACCGTCTCGATCTTTACTATTGTTATTAACATTCTCCGAGCCCTTCTTCCTGTGTCTGGTCGGTAACGTCCTAACCCTTTCCCTTGGCGGGGCATCAAGCTGCTCTTAGCATCGTACAGTGTGGATAATTGAGGGAGGGAAGCATTGCAATTTTATTTTTCAAACGAGATGTATGGAGGTAGTGGAAGCTAAATAGAAAAACAGGCAAGAAAACACATTTGTTACACTACTGAAGGAATTTCAGTAGCATAACCTCGACTGCCATCGCAGATGGCTCATGTCTGATTTTTAATGCAAGTAGCCCAGGTATGAAGTACCATCAGGGAAGCACTACAGAGTTTCGGCGCCACAATGCTTGACGTGCGCAGGCGCGACCAGGTTGGGCGTACCTGCGGACGCATGGCGAGAAGCCGAGAGACCCTCAAGGCTGACCCATCCTTCGGGCTCGATTCGACCTGGAGCTGGGTGACGGCGGCCTTCCTGAGCTGGGTATTTTGCGTGGCCATGATTGCCCAGCAAGCCATGGGTGTTCTCTTCTACGGCATCCTCGACTCGTTTGGCGTCAACAGGCAGAAAGCTTCTTGGCCAGTCGTCCTGAGTGGAAGCCTCCTCAACCTAGCAGGTTCGAAAAGCAGTCTTCTGACATGAGCTTGACGTTAAACCCTTGCTTAAATTTTGCCCAATATGGTGACCTGTTTTAACGCCAAAAGCTCTTCGGCTAGTTTGTTCTTAAATTTGCCTGTGCTGGCGATGGAGGCCGCGCTGAAGCATCACTCTTTGGTTTTCCGTAAAAGCAACCGTGCCGCCCGTATCGTGACAATGCGCGCCTCAGCTAAGATGAGAGGAAAGGAGGATCCTCGATAGCCCCCAATTGACGTCATATATCCAACTGGTTACACTCAGTCAGTTTTCAGACAACAAAGCAAAGAAGACAAGTTCTTGTTTCACTCTTGCAAGGGGCTGGGTTAGCGCAGTTGGTACACACTTGGCTCTATGCTTCGACAGATAAACGTGTTTTGCTATTTCTTTACAGCGGCGGTCATTTTTGCACCATTCTTGTTGACGCCGATGACAACGGGCACTTCTCGCCTTTGATGAGGCATCTAGATTTCCAATTAAAATATCCTGGCAGAGCGCTGATGTTACTTAAATTACTCCAATTTTCAGCGTACAGTGGATAAAGTTTCTAAGGGAATTAGCTTCTAGTTTTTCTTATCCCAAACGCTAACAGGGAATCTAAATCTGCTTACTTTGTTTCTCCGCTTGACGCCTGAATCCGCTCGAAAGCCCTGTACTCCATCGATGGAGCGAAGTTCTATTTTATTTGCTCCAGACTCCGCATTCAAAACACACGAATCGATGGGAAACTTTGCTCTTAATGGGTTAATGTCTTCTCGGTACACTTCCTCACAGCAAAATTCGTCGTAACACTTCAAGTTGAAACTGTATACGTGAAAAGTTCCCCCGTGACAATGTTATTTATACGACGTCGAATAGCTTTTTTAGACGGGAAGCTATGTGCATCAGGACACAAGGGGGGTGGGGTCGAATTGAAGGTTGTGTATGGCGTAAGGCACCCTAAATTCTATCATTACCCACGAGTTATTTTCGCCGAAAATTCAGGGTTTTGTTTGGAAGCAATGACGTGTCGATGAGCGGACGCTTCAGAAGAGAACACTGCGCTCCTGGCGCCCACGAATCCGATTTTCTGCAATGTGCCTTACTTGTATTCATTGCAGGTCCCCTGTTTGGATATCTGTGCCAGCGTTTCTCCTCGCGGTCGGTGTTGTTCGTCTCAACTTTCGTGGCGGGCGCATCGACAAGCATCTGTTGGTACGCTACAAGCGTGCTGTTTCTCACCATCGCGTATGGCATCGTCCACGGTAAGGTCAAGTTGGACTCGGAGTGCTCTGAGAACAGCTCTAATAGAAACTAACAAATATGGCTTATGGGGGCGACACGTATGACTAGGCAAACGTGCTTCAGATCACATTTTAACTCCACAATAATGCTAAAGACCGAGTTCGTTTTACTAGTTTTCTAGTAACTTCGCAGTCATCCGCCACATTAAAACACGGATAATTTTTAAACCAATTCTTGTTCCTATCTAAACTTGGAAACCTTGGCTACTTTCCGCAGTCCGAAATTAACGTTGCACAATTTACTGCCTAAAATCTAAAGTGTGCTTCAGGGCGTTAGATCTCAGCGTCAGCATTCGTGCATACGAGTACATGGCATTCGAGTACATCGAATGCATCGCCCGATAGTTGCACTGTAAAGCGTACTTGAAATTAGCCTGACTGTCGCCAAGGCATTGTGCGGTGCTTACGACTACAATTAAACGATGCACTGCGACGCCGAATGAAAGAGCCTTTAGTAGTACCAGAGTCCTTCAAAAAGCATTGAAGGACTCTGGTAGTACCCTAGTTTCTTTTCGTACGTCCGTGCACACAGATGGGTGATTTCAGATAAGATCGAAGAATGGGTGGCTGGTCGATTCTTCAATTTGCTTGAAAATGTTTGTATCATCTTGGTCATTCTAATGTCGAAGTTCGGAAATATTTTCCACGCGAAAAATTTGCGTTACTGTAAAACATTTTGGAACGCAAAAAGGTGGGTCTCCCCTGCAACATGCGCGTGCGCCTCGGCCAACTTTAGCGACGTCTTTCTACGAAAATATCTATGAGGGGCAATTCGTAAATTTTATGTTCAATTTACTTCTGGTGTACATTTCTTGAGAAAGAGATGTCGCTGTCAAGAGTATAAAAGGTTCAGAGGGAAATGTCGAATTCGGCTCAGAGCGCAATTTAGTTCGAAATTTCAGTTTAAATATTACAAAACTTTTTTTAGTTACAACCTTCACATTTTTCAACGGGTGCTCCACGCAGTTGTAATCGAACAAACAAACAGAAATATTATAATTGCAAAAAGTATGGTTAAAATGCAACGAGCACGCACGTTTGAAGAAAAACTTAATAACATACATTTCATATGCTAATATAACAACTTCGATTTTCTTTCTCAAATTCTCCCCCCATGGAGGCATTTACATGTACTCGCATTATCAGCAAAAACATGTTGCATAATTTTCTTCCTGGAGCGTGTACAGCGCGAGAGAGGAGCCCTATCCGCCCCGCTCTCCACGACGTACTGTAGTGATCGCGACGTCCCACAGATTCGTATAAATTACGCATGTTTTGTGTAAAAGGCAAATGATCCCTTTGCGGACACAGTAAGTGAGAATGTAACAGGCATTTTAACAGGTGAGAAAAAAAAAAGCATTTTAATGTCCACGTTGGCACCATAACAACCAATCTGCGCCCAATTTAAAGACTGCAGATTGGGGGATAAAAACCACAGAACTCTTAGGCTCAGCCCCATGTTTAAAAAAGTGTTCTATCAATTTTTCGAACCTCTGCCAAGATGTTGACCACTAAATTTACTTTGGTTAGAGGTAGAAACACCCTGCATTCACAAAGTTTAAATTGGGCGCAGATTGGTCGTTATGGTGCGAAAGTGAACATTAAAAATTCATTTTTTTTTCTGTTCCATGCGCACTTAAAGAGATCATTTTACTTTTATTTAAAAAATACACAATTTATACAAATCTCAGGGGAGTTCTATCACTACAGTACGTCGTGGAGGGCCGGGAGGACGGGGCTCCTCGCTCGCGCTGTACGCGCTCAAGAAAGAAAATGGTGCAACATGTTTTTGATGATAATGCAAGTACACGTAAAGGCCTACCCCTGAAGAGAATGCCCAAAAAATCGAAGGTGTGTTTTAATGGTGTGTCAACTTTGTGTTTCCAATTTTTTTCTTCGAATGCAATTATAGTATTCGGCGTGTTTGTTTACAACTGTAAGAAGCACACGCGACTAAAATTTAAAAGTAGTAACTTCACTACTGTTATGGTCCCTAGAAATATTTGCTAGTCTGCCGTCTGCGCGCCCATAGAGTTTCTTATTAAGTATATTGTAAGAAACGCTATGCCCGCGCCTTCTCTATGGGAGGCGTGTCCACGCCGCTGATGCACGCACAGCGCTGCGCAGAGGGCACTGCGAGCAATCGGTGCGCCCGAGGGATCCGGCCGGTCGGAGCGAGAGCGGCCGTCGGCCGGCCTGTGCCGCACGCTACTGCCAGGGGTACCAGGCGCGCATCGTGGTTTGTCGGCCACTTAGAGCGGTGAAATTCAATGGCTCGAGGTACATAAGCTCACAATTGAAGCTGCGATAGAACTACTATCAGACCCTTTAATTTCGCCTCCCGAATTATTCGTTAATCGGGCTGAGGAGTCTATTTGCGGCCGCTGACCTTCGGGAGGGAGACCGAAGGATAAAACCGCAGCAACTAGAGTAGCCGTATCGCTGCCGCCGCTGGAACCATTATTTCACCTAATGTTGAGACAGTGAGATCACGTTCAAAGAGAGCCCGGTGGCGCCAGGCGCAGTGTTTGTTCCAATCAATTGTGAAAACTACTGAGTTATCCCCGAACGTCAATCATTCAAGGTGGTCGGCATGCATGTAGCCGGCCAGTCTAGCTCGAGAAAAAGGGGAAAAAAGCTGTAGTGAAATGCTTTCCCCCCGAAAAAAACCCGTTCCTAAATACTTCAGGCAGAGCCCCAGGGGGGGGGGGGGGGTAAAGCAAGGCATATGGTACTTGGACTGTGGCCATAACACAAATATTCTCCTTTGTTGCTTTCCCCACGTGCGTCTCGCGATTCTTCACTTCGAGTATGCGGGCGATCAAAAAAAAAAAGCTATCTGCAATGAGGAACGCAAGAGTTAGTGTTTAACAACCTGATTTTGTTAAAAATAGGTTTCGCGTGCCCCTCCAGCTAGCACATTTCCCAAATCGTGGAATTCACAAAAATTACACGCGCGCAAAATAAAACGTTTGATATAGCACAGTTTCTGCCTGTTGATTAAAAGTGCCAAGAAAACATCGTATGCATGCGTACACACGTAATATTTTTCTTCGGCATTTACATTCAACAGATATTCCAACTAAGGAAGCAGCGAAGACGTGCGGTGGTGCCTAATTAATGAACGACGCGAATTGGTTAGATCCCATTCAAGCTTCAAAGCATATATTGGAATCGCAAACAGAGATAAGTCAGGATGGTTCCAAAGGGCCGCAAAAGAATTTGCGGAGCGCCCACACAAGTATTTTCACGCGTTTACATATCCATGGTAGTGTACGGCGGGGGTATACACAAAACGCTTCTTTGTTAGGTAACGGATTCAAAATTCCGCGTGATGTGCCCCAGCTAGCAGAAGATGCCGTGCCGACAGTGTTTCCGATGCCCCGGAGTAAGTGTCGAAACCTTTGAGGATAGAGCGCAGCGACACGATTCCGTGGTTTGCCTCGATCGTTCATAATACGCGAAAGCGTACTCCCATTAACTCATGCTTCGGTAAAAAAACTCTTCCTATTCGTAGGAACCAATTTATTCCGCTAATCTATTTTGTAGACAGAAACGAATAGAGGACGAAAGCGCGCAGTCAAAATCGGCTGAAACCGCCCAGACCTACTTACGCAGCACGTCGGAGCGCCGTCCGCCGCACTTCTCGCGGCGACACACTGGCCGGCCGCGCTTCGATTCCCTGCAGAGCCGCCGCTGCATGCATCACGGAGGAGTCCCTTTTGCGGCCGGCGGACGGCAGACTAGCAAATATTTAGGTTCGAAGAAAATTGCGCTCTGAGCCAAATTTGACGTTATTGCGAAAAAATTATATTCTTGATGGAAGAAAAACTTTTTTTCAGAAAAATGTGCACTAGGCTTTTAGGATAAATTTAGCATAAAATTTACCAATTGCCCTTCATAAATATTTTTGTAGATAGACATCGCTAAGTTGGCTGAGGCGCACGGGCATGCAGCAGCGGTGGTCCACTTTGTGCCGCTTTTTTTTTTTCACACTTAGACAACATTTTCCCCCGGGAAAATATTGCTGAATCTCGTGTTTGGAATAATGAGGGAATTATATCAAAATTTTCAAAACAAATCGAAGACTACTACCAGCCACCCTTTTTTCGTTCTTATCTGAAATCACCCAGATGTGAAAAATGCAATGCTGCAGTAAGTTTGCAAGTTCTGGAGGTTGAAATCAGGCGCCACCGCTTCCAACAAGGTATTCACGACTAGTTGGCCACAATTATTCGCTGACAAAATAGTATAACTTTCCGGTTTCCAGCATAAGTTGTTTTCGTAGCTGCAGGAAGTCCAAAACATTCATCATGGCCTGTGGATGTAGATAGACACCACTGGAAAGAGCAACGTTAATGAACATGCCATTGCTGCCCGAAATCCGCGATTCCGTACTCCAACAGGGCACACAATTTCGTTGAAAGAAATGGCAAGTCCCATGCCTGGCCGAATGATCTCGAGGTTGATCTGCCCCAGTCCATATTGATGTCTTCGTACATTGCATATGTTCAAGCCTGGGATTTATGAACAATGGGTAGAATCTACGCCGTTTTCCATAAAACGATTTGTTTCCTCGCTTATTACGTTTTTTGTTTACCCACCTGGGGCATTCATACTATATATCATTTAGTGCACTAGACGGCTTTCTCATGGGAAAGCCTACTGTCATTTGTCTGCCTCCACGACTTCCTCTTTTGTGTTGCAGGGCTGGCAAGCTCGGGCACGACGGTCGCTGTGAACGTCCTAGCTTCGCAACACTTCGAGCGGCGACGGACAACTGCCTGCAGCATAATATTCACAGTTTGTGGACTGGGAATCCTATTTGTACCGCCTCTAGCAGAGTTTTTTCGTGAGGAGTATGGTGTCCGTGGCACATTTCTTCTCCTTGGAGGTCTCATCTTCAACGCCTGTCCAGCGGTTATTGTTCTTCGAAGCCCCGTATGGATGCAGCTTTCGACCACGGCACCTGACACCAGGAACCCCGAACTTCCGGAAGGAACTACGGATGTTACGACTACGCGGCTTCTGCCTGTACATAGTGTCGACGGGGAGATTATTTCCGAAGAAACTGGAACGAACTCACGCGGTGCTTCTAAGGTAGGCGCCGCCGAAACTAACGTCGCTGAAAGTGGTGCACAAAATTTAAAATTTCTTCAGGCGGGGCGCCCTCCAACAAACCACGCCAAAATAAAAGTAAGTAATCAATCAAGCTTCACGGCCGTGGCGGGCCAACTTTTCAAAACGTTGTTTATTGTCAACAGCTTATCGTTTTCAGTGGTAGTAGTATCACTGATAACATTTATGCTGGTATCTGTGGACATTGCTACAGACAGAGGTGTCACTCCTTCACGTGCTGTGTTTCTTTTGAACGCCTTTGCAGCGAGCGACATTGTGTTCAGGCCCATAAGTGGCATGGTCATTGACTCGGGACTACTTAAACTGGAAACTGTGATGCTTGCCGGGTACGTTCTTCAAGCACTCGCCTTCGAACTGTTTGTGTGGGTTCGCAGTTTTCCTATGATGTTGGTGTGCTCCACGCTAATAGGTGTCAGCAACGGAGCTAGAGTCTTTCTCCAAGCACCAGTCCTGGTACGGGACTTCGGGATCGAGTCACTACCGCTCACGATGGGCGTAATGTCCTTCTGCATCGGCATCGCGGGTTTGGCAAGACCGCTTTTGGTTGGTAGGTGGTTTCTTTCCAGTATTATGTTATTTTGACGTTCTGTCGTTAAAAAATTAGAAATTCTCAGAGGAAGTCCACCAACGCTGGCAAAAAAGAAAGAGGAAAAGTAGAAAAAGTCCTAGTGAAAGTTTCAGAATTCCTGGTAATCACGTGAGACCAGTATTTGAATAACAATATAGGAAACACATAATGCGAGGCACAGTTATGCTATTTAGCTCTTTTTTGTCTTTCTTACAACAATTCTCAAAAAGTGCCTAAACTAGACGCTTGTTGTGGAGGGATCAAAGCTTATGGTATCATATAATTCTATGCACTCGATCTCGTGAACGCTACCATTTTTATACAGTGAACATACCAATTCGGGTAGTATTCCCAGCTAACATGACAGGCCACACATATCGTAATGAAAAGAGCCATTTCACAAAGGCCTTGGCGTCCAGGAAAACAAAAAGGCAAACGCAATGGTCTAAAAGTAAAAGGTGCAAGAGAAGCCTCTAATTTTCGCAGACGTGTAGAGCAAACAAGAGAAGCCTGTAATTGGTGAAAACGCGTATCGCGTACAGTAAACCAGACACACATATCTACAAAACACTAAGGTAACATTATAAATATTCCGATGACTACGTTAGTACTATCTTACCTACTGGTGATCTCTGTCACTAAGCTAACTGGGAAAAATACTTTTGGTTATTATAAAACATCAAAACTAAACAATGTGCATTTTTGGTTAAATGAACGCGTTATGAAAACACGGCGTAACACTGTTTCGTCGTGCCCTTTTACTCGGGATACTCTAAATTGCGTTCTCTATCTGCAAGCTAAGGTGCTATTTTTTTTTCTACTCCGGACTACCAAAGCTGGAGTGGTAGTTAACTTTTTGTGCTATTGCGTAGATTGCTTATAGAGTTAACCATTGGCAGCCATCGACCTCTAAACTTTCTATTTGTCCTTACGATTTGCTTTCTGAAAAACAAAGGCGGTAAAAGACTAAAGGTTCAAAGTCTGAGGAAGACCTCGCTCAGGATGAGAATCCACATGATAGCGAATTCCTATGCATTGCGAACAGCCCCACTCTTAAAAAAAGGTCGTGGCACTTACTAACAGAACACTAACCAGCTACTTGTCCATGTATTAACTAGGTAATTAGTGGATAACCTAGTAAAAAGCTGAGCGCGACAATGTCAGCGCGACATACACACATTCAAGACGTACATATCACACTTAGACAACCAACAAATAAACTGAGCAAGAAAACGAAAGGAATACCGGAGAGTGAGTACAACTTAGTTACCTTAGAAATACACATGCTCATCTTGCTTTTATAGCCAGCAGCGGAAAGTCATTTGATAAAGTTGGTGGACTTGTCGGAAAAATAAAATATTTTAACGATAATTTCAGAAATATGGATTTTAATTTGAGCATATACAAGTGAACATGCGGATTTGCAAAAACTTTTTAATAGTGATTTTAAGTGGGAAAAGTGCTGTAGTTATTACGTTGAATAATTCATAGAATTTTGTTACTGTCAGTGAATCTTAGTATTGTAGGAAAGGGAGCCGTGGACTCGGTTATGCGCTGTGGCTCTCCTACATTTATTCAGGTCTGCAGCATTGCTTACGCTGGCCAGGCACCGCTGATGATGATTGTGGCGCTGATGATTACGATGACGATGGTGTCGCTACAGTATCAAACAAGCAGCGGTTACTAAGTGCACGTCTAGACTAGTAACGGTTCCACACTTAGTGGCAGGACCGACGTATCGTTCTGGGGGGTAGTAAAGTTCGTAAGGAGTTAATAAATGCAGCCGTTACTACACTTTTACGAGATTTTTTTTATGGGTGCCTGATTTAAAGGAAGAACATAGGAAAGCAGCTGCATGCTTACCATTTCTGCAGTACAAAACACAACGTTCATGCACGAACAAATATTTGCAGAAAACCTAGTAGGTATAATGAATTAGTTCCACATAATACATGAAGAACAAAAAACTCCGCAAGGCTTTTGTTTGCCCGTTGTTCCAGTAAACACTGACTAAAAAAATTAAGACATTTTAATCAACGTGAATTCTGTCGGAAGTGCGGAGCCATGGCGAGAAAGACGGGCTTTTGGCAGTCTGCATTCATAGGACCATCCTACCAACGCCGCTTGTATTACATTTCCTGACACAGGAGGCGTTGCCCCTACTCTCCCGCGAAGAGTGTCTGTGGCACCCTTTCTTGACTAATTTCAGTATCACCCTGGCGTTGGTACAGAAAGTAGTTCAGAGAGGGTGCCGCAGCCACTGAAAAGAACTATAAAGAGACACTTGCCTAGCAACGGCAGCGTCCATGGCAACAGCGCAGCGCGATCACCCAAATACTTTGCATATGAGTAGCGTGTGCCTCTGTGGTGCAATAAGAAAGACATTAGGTGCGTAACCCCAGGGACCCATGCTAGGGGAAGCGGTTTTCTTTTCGGAACCTCCGTTTGGGGGAGTTACACCGTGACTCAGGCTGAGCTATGACGACAAGACGGGCACTAAGATGCTCCGCACTTAATATTTTGGGTAGAATGGCATGAGCGTAATTAACCAAGCATGTTTTGCGGGAATATTACTGGCTAAAATGGTTGAATAAAAAAGGGATCTGATCCTTCCTGCGCATTCGTTACAAATGTGTCCTCGTAAAAGGCGGCCACTCAATTATTTTGCGAAGTATGTGTTGATGTATGTCAGTATAAGGCCACCCATGAAAAGTTTATTACTTTTGGTACGTACAGAGTAGTCAGAAGTCATTCATTTGATCACTTTTACATAGGGATGTTTTATTAATATATGCTGCAACAGAAACCTTTGACCTGCGGCTGTGTTACTAAAATACTCTCAACAATTGCTTCCGTAAATAAATATATTTACTGTAGTCAGTCGTAATAGATGTTCCCAAGATAAGATATTAAAACTTAGAGTAAAATGCTCTGCATGGTTAAATAACGATGTTTATTTACGCAAAAAAGGGTCAACATCACGATTTTCTTCTAGAAAACACTGTTTTGCTGAAATGAGCTATTGATAGGATTATTTCAAGATGAACTGCAATACATTAACTCCCAGAAAAGATTTTATTCGCTTTCTCCCTTGTTAAACTGTTTTGACAAAAACGGAGCATGTATATGGAACCTGCATGACAATAATACTGCTTGCACTTCAGCTGAGCACACTTCTTTTTCTACATCCCTTTTCGTGACATAATTTTAGAAGCAAAGGTTTCAGTCCAAGACTCACTCCTTTGCTATTGTAGCAACTGCCAAAAGGGTTCCTAAGATTAGTGCACGTCCAAGCCTTGTTGTTCTGCGTTTTCGATTAGTAAACTAACCTTAGCCTAGCAAAATGTACAGCATTATAAACTACTTTCAACCACAGTCACATGCACAGCACTGTTCATTGACACAGGCAACGCCACCGGAAGTCAGAGAAAGCACTGATAGGCTTGCAAAGTCTGTAACATGGACTGTCGCCGATGCCATCTTGGCGATGACTCGATCAGAATGTTATCTTTCGGCAGGAAACTCAGCACCGAGTAACTTCTGTGCTATAGGCCTGTGATTGCACATGGCTATGGGGCACTCACGTCATTCGATAACTGTGGCAATACGTTAGAAAGTATTAACATCAAATTCTTTGCGAAAAGGGGAAACATAGCTTGATATGCGAATGTCACAGATTGTTTAACTTTAAACGCTCGCAGACGTGAAAGCGATAAGTAAATACGTCTCTAAAATCGCCATTGCACCAAATGCGTTCACCTAGAAGTGGTTTAGGATAAAGGAAAGTTGACTTAAAGCTTAACTGCAGTACTCTGCACCAGCAGTTTATATTCTTTATTTAGTATATTTATTAGGGAGGACGAGTCGACGTTGTTTGTTATACGAGTTATGAATTTTTAGTATAAACGTCTTCAGCTAGATTTTTGTCTACGATGCACTGTCAACAGCAGTTACAAGCATAGAACTTTGTGCTGACTTGACGATGTATCTGGCTGTACAACATTTCTAACCCCAAATAACCCTCACATACCCCAAAGCGCTAAATCAAGGGCATATGAGATGTTTATGTCAAGAGAATTACAGTGATATTCGAACAAAATGTGTGCACTTGGAAGTTGCGCTTCTAAGTGTGGCATCCTTAGAGCTTCAATTGACGATTTGAAGATCCAGGTCATTTCTTTACGGGTCTACTGACGGTATACTGCTCTGTCACTGATTCAAACGAACAGTGCAAGCGCTGACGAGCATCTACAATATCCTGAATGCTCGCTTCTCTTTTTTCTTACTTTTTTCAGGTTACTTTCGAGATTACCATGGGTCGTACGACGGACTTTTTCACATCTTGGCCGCCGTAAACGCTCTGCTAGTTGTCATCTGGGCAGTCAGGCTTGCTGTAAGAAAGAGAAAAAACCGTCATCGCTCTAAGTAAAACTAAAGCAATTAACAGCAAATTTTTCGCACATATCTTTTATGAAAACGAGGTGACTCGGCGTGGATACGCTTGGACTGAATCTGGGTGCCAAGCTGCAAAGCCTGACTGGGAGAAAAAAAGAAAGAACAAACATATGTGAACAACTTGCTGTGCGTTCACACGCCGGCTTTTCATACTGTCCTCGCCTATTGCTTGTTAAAGTCTATTTCGTAAAGAACGTTAAGAATATGAGTTGCTTGATTTACGAGGAAAATATCAGAATTGTGTGACCCCTTAGCCAGTTGCAAAATTTGCCTGCCTTTAGCGTGTTCTTGAAAAAAGGAATCTCGCAGAGGAAAGTAAGGCTGTGACTCATTTCCATGAGGTAAGGGCTGCCGGCCTATCGTCCTCATTTGCTCGGAAGCGAAAGCGCTGATGTCGTTAGAGGTTTTATGGCGATGGTACGGCAAGAGGCGGAGCCGCAGTGACTGTGCAAAGAAAACTAATAAAGACTAAAAGGGCCTATTTGCTGGCCCTGTTTTTTCTTGTGCTGCTTTTGTGTGCACTTGCGCGCGCGCGCGCGCGCGCGCGTGCGTGCGTGCGTGCGTGCGTGCGTGCGTGCGTGCGTGCGTGCGTGTGTGCGTGCGCGCGCGCGCGCGTGTGTGTGTGTGTGTGTGTGTGTGTGTGTGTGTGGGGGGGGGGGGGGGTAAATGGGTGGGTGGGTGGGTGAGCGTGTGAGTTTCTTTTTGTCTTTGTGTGCGTGCGTGCGTGCGTTTGTACGTGTGTGTGTGCGTGTGTCACTGTGTGTATATGTGCGTGTGTGCGAGCGTGCGTGTGTACGCGTGTCTGTGTGTGTGCGTGCGTTTGTATGTGTGTGCGTGCATCTCTATCTCTCTCTCTTTCTCACTCTCTCTCTCTCTCTTTCTCTCTCTCTGTGTATGTGTATGTGTGTGTGTGCGTGTGTGGGCACGTGCGCGTATGTGCGCTTTCGAGTTGACAGCGCTGCCGCAGTTATTTCGAAAATGAAGCGTTCTCTGTTAAAAATTTGCGTCGCATTGGGTTTACGAAAAAAAAATACCCGGTTAAAAATATGGCCTCAGGGGCTACATAAAAGGAACGACAAAAGCACGACAAAAAATCGTCGCAAACGCTGATGTTAACAGCGAAGCTGTCTAACGTTCCCTAATCGTATAAGGCTGAGCTTTATAAAACTTCTCGAAGCCAGCAGATCGATTTCCAGAAGCTGAGGGTGGCTAAGTGGTTCTCCGAACAGTTCAGAAACTATCGCCAAGCGCACTCGTCTGTACTCCGTTTCATACATAGCGTGCAAAGCTGCCAAGAATAGAACCGTTATTGGCCTTTGAGGAACGTAAGGTGCAAGGCTTCCCAGAGCAATAAACGGACAAGTGCTGTGAACTGAATTATTATAATTACGATTTTTCTAGTGTTATCTGGACAGACAAAGTTTACGTACCTGTACTGCTGCTTTCAGTGTTTGCTAAAAGACGAACTCAGGGATAGCGCCTTGTGTCCAAGCTGAATGCGGCGAGACGAGCACGTCTGAACCAACACCGGCTTTAGATAGCGACCTGTCCAGGCTCGCCGATTCCGCATGCCGAATTTGTTATTGGCTGTTTGGGTTTTTTTAGTTATCCCCGACATTACTGCGCCTAGTGGCGCCGCATTTGGCCCCCATTTCTGCGCTGCATACGCGCTTGCTCTGCCTCCCATAGTTGTTATTCCGTCTTTTAAGGACTAAGCCCTTCAGGGATGGGCTGTTGGCATCTCCTGTCGTCGTCGTAATTGTCGTCAGATGTAGTCACGGTACTACAATACCAGGTAACTCATTTAGGCCTCGCGCTAGAACGTAACGCCGACTAATAAATTAACCGCGTATCTGCTCCTTTCGCTGCAAATGTCGACTAAAGACGATAATCGACTGGCGACCCTGCAAATTAAAATGCTTCACTTCTCTTTCCCGCTCACCTCTCATGCCGCTCCTCTTCCGTGTGGTTCCTCCCAAGATAACACGCTAGAGGTTTGCTCAAGTCAATTTAAATTTACCGCGTTCCACACAGCTCCAAGTCGGGTGTCTTGATGACAGCGCTACCGTACGGCAGACATGCGCATGAATTGAGGAACCCTACTGCAACGTTTATAAAACCAGTTTGCCCTACCTAAAAAGCGTTCCGAGCGGAACGTAGATCCTATATAGTGGAACCTCTAGTTGCTGTTGCCATTTGATTTCGTAAAGGCCGCCAGTAGGTGGTACGAGCAACAGCAGGCGACGGTTTGAAGAAATTGGCCGGGAACAGGCCACTCTTGATTTTGGGCGATTTCAACGTGCCACACACCCTATGGGGATAAAAATTTCAATCCAAAAGGGGAAAGGCTTTGATCAAAACTATGGAAGAGCTGGACGTTTCTCTAATCAACGATCCCGGAGTACCCACAAGAAGAGGCAACAGCGTCTCCAGAGATACACCACCAGATCTGTCATGGCTCAGCGGAAGGCTGGATATCTCGTGGAAGTGTGAGGACAAGGATTTGGGCTCTAAATACTAAATACCATTCTGGTATTTCTCTTAATTATATTCAGAAAGTCAGAAATGGCACCCGTCTTGTAATATGTAAAGAAAAATGATTACCTAATGCAGTATTTAGGTTTGTTGCATTATTTATTCTACGAGAGGTTCTCTCACATAATGTGGGAGCGTCTGATTGATACTGCAGTAACCAGGTGGCAGGCAATGTGTTAATGCGTGCTTGAGCAAACCCAAATCATAAGAGCATATCCGCATCCAATGCTATTGCCCGGTGTTCAGTGTACTGCGTAAAGAGACACACCCAATTAACACTCCGTTGCCGTCAAGCAGGTCAGAAATCCGGATGTCGGAATGTAAATGAACAGTAAAATAATAGCAACTCAAGACGAATCACTTTATTCTGAATTAAAAGCGGTTTTATACCGTAATACGGAAGAACTAACTGTTAGAATAGAATGTATCTCCCATTTCATGGGTCTACAGGGGAATGGGGTTGTCAAGATGCAATTTTTCGGTTTTTTATACGCGTTATCAACCATAAGAACTAAAGATGGCACTGAACATTGCTCAGAACCGATCTGTTCAAAATGCATGGTTATTTATTTTTAATCAGGAGCTTTACTTTGCACTCGGTAGGCACGCGATTGGCAGTAGTTTTTGTTACCTTGCAGTCACAGGCCATCCGAGGTCAGATTTTGCATGTTTGCAGATCGGCTAAATTAACACCACGTTTACAGCAACGATCCCTTATAACCTCAATTATGGGCTGCTTGCGTTCAGCTATAGAGAATTTTATCGTAACTCTTCGTTCTAACGCCACCATAGAATTGGTCAGTTCAGCCACAGTTGCAGTCATTTACGCACTCATTTCTATTTTCCAGGTTACTTCCGGGATCATCATGGGTCCTACGACGGCCTCGTCCGCATCTTGGCGGTGATAAACGGGGTCCTTGTTGTCACTTGGGCAGTCAGGCTTGTTGTAAGGAAGCGGAAAGAGCACTCACTTAAAGAGAAGCTGAAGAAAGCAGCATCAACTTTTTCGTAGATCTCCTCCGAAATTTTGGGAACCACTTGTGAATGTGTTACCATGACAGTCATGCAGCACTATGAGGCAACACTGCAATTAAATCACCGGACACCATTTGAATGCTCTGGTAGATCTCCTCGAGCGCCCAAGAAAAATTCGACAGCGACTAACAGTGTTGCCCACCCATAACAATGGAGCCTACAGTGTTGTCCACCAATAGCAGCGACGTGATCCAGTGATGTGAACCAGTAACAATGGTGTCTACAAGGACTACATTGTCTACGAATGCGGGACTATTGCGACCGCCGTTATGACAAGTCGCCGGCAGCTGATCACCTGCATTGTACTTCTGAAAGTGTTGACCCTATACGTGACAATCACTATCAGTTGCCTTTCATTTATCACATAAAGGTGTTGTGGTGCAAAAATAGTAATGCGGACTGATTTTTTGTGAATTAGTGTTTCCATGAGAAATAATGCTATAGACATGTAAGCCTCCAAGAGCATTGAAATGTCACTAATTGTCTCTTTGGTTTGTTTTTATTAGCCGCGAAACATGCGTGCATACATACATACGTAAGTACATACATACATACATACATACATACATACATACATACATACATACATACATACATACATACATACATACAAACATACATACATACATACATACATACATACATACATACATACATACATACATACATACATACATACATACATACATACATACATACATACATACATACATACATAAACAAACGTAATAGCAGACTCAATGGCTTCGCGTAGAAATCAAGTACCAAATCAGCTCGCAACAGAGACATACGTTTCTAATAGTTCCCTTCTGTGTCGTTTTTGTACTAAGCACAGGGGCGACCACCCTACCACACTCTCCCTAACACGTGGTATGAGGTATTTTATTTATTCTTATGGTAGGCAAGTTCATGTATATAAACTGGCAAGCGGAATCCTATGCTCAAGAGCATGATAAGTAGCGCCAATGCACGATCGACGCAGGACAAAGGGGACACCGACAAGCTCTATACTTCAACCGTTTATTATCAAAGACTAGCCCCGTGCATTTATTCCAACAGTCTTTGCTAATAAACAGTTGAAAGTGTCGCGCCTGTCAGTGTCCCCTTTTTCGTGTGTCGATCGTTCATTTTCTCTACTTACCATGTTCTTAGACTGTAACAAATCTGCCAATCAACAAGTGCTTCTGTGCTATAAGTGTTCACATGTGTGTAAAAATACACCCAACCATAAAGACCAAACTTAACTATAACCGAGTTAGCAGGACAATTCAGTAATATTAGGACGACGCTAAATGACAAACACTTTCCCCATAATTGACATATCACGTGTTTTTTAGGTGTTTGAGCTATTATTCTTGGACAAACGATGGTGTCTTCAATAGGAAATAGAGCCGAGATTATACTACTTTCTGGGGACCGAAAAAAAACGTCGTAACATTAGGGCATCCTAAAATGCCAACAGCAATCAATACGCCTATAAATAGTTTTCCGCAACGTATTTGCAACAAACCTTACTGTGAACTACTAACTAATGTTTTGCAAGACTTGGAAACCGAAATCACTAAAAAAGGCAACGCGAAAAAAATAATGCACTCCAGGTGCAAGTCACGCTGTATTGAAACAAACATTTTATCGCAGTCTAGTACCGCGATTCCCTGCAGCCAGTACGAATCATGGCACACATGATCACGACATAGACGACATTCGCCCGAGCCTGTCAGCGTAACCGTGTTGGCGATTCGCTGCAGAGTGGGATAAATGAACACTTGCTGGGTACTACCCCTGCGACAGTGGCGCAGCGAGAGGAGACGCCGGCGAGGCAGGGGGAAAGCAAAGGGGCAGGGGAGCACCTCAACAAGTCGAATTCAATTGTGCTCGTATGTTAGTACAATAATATCCTTGGTGGAACGTGCCTTTCTTGTTTCCGAATAAAAAACTTACTACCTTTCGTCTGCCGGTCGTTCATGCGCTGCACGTGGGTCGTCGGATAACGCGGGTCAGGCATGAAATCGCGTCGGGTAGCCCAGGTTTCTAATAGTTTGTATGTGCGGGGACTTCACCGGGCCTAGACTAGGCTGCTCTAAAAACTCTGGTTGTTGCAAGACCCGGGAACATAAAACCGGAGTTACACTGTACTTATTAACACTCATGTACCTTTTAAGTCTTCCTGTCGTTTGTGTCGTCACTAAGAACTGCTTGCGCCGCTGGAAATGATGTGGGGACAATATGTCGTTCCTACCACTCCGGCCACATGACGGTGCCTTTTCTCTCCCCTCAAACACTATTTTTCTCCACAATGCCTGCTTCATTCACTTCCTCTTCGTCCTTTCTCTCTCTTTACCCCCAGTGACTCAATCCTACCTTTGTCCCTCTCCGCTCTTCCCCTTCCCTAGCGATACTCATTTCCACACTCGACGTTTTCTACAATTTTCTTCCGATGCTCTTCCCCGCGACACCCTTCTCCTCTCCCTCTCTCCTCTCTCTCATCACCCTCCCTTTTGTCTCTTTCACTTTTCTGACCCCTTTCTCACATTTAATTTTACCTCTCCCAGAATCTATCCCTCTGCTTTGCTTCTCTCTTCTTCAAGTTTCCTCCTTAGCATGTCCTTACCTGTTAACATCCCCCCCCTATACTCCCATACCCTTTCCCTCTTGCTCCCTTACCCCCATTCCCCCCTTTCCTTCTCCTATCATCTGCCTCTTCCCGTTCCGCAAACTATGTTAAATTCTTCCTGTTGTTTCTCTGTACATCCTCCTCCGCCCCGTTCTTTTCATTTATGGTGTTACACAGATTGGAAATCTATAGTAGGCGACAACAGATAATCTGATAACAGTAATGGCACTCGAACGCAAATGCTTCCATCGGTGGCCCACAAAGCTTTTGTCAGAGAAGGAATAAAGTGGATAGAAAAAGAGTATTGCATATTACAAGACTTCAAGGCCAACGCCTCGAGGGGTGTTGCAAGTGAAATGATGCAATGGTAATTTTTTACATGGCTCTCAAACAGCTGGAACAAAAAATTACAAATGCCTCTGCGGTCTAGGTTGACAGCGCCTTTAGATTTAAAAAGGGCCCTTGGCTTTTAAAGTTGGACCTTTAAGCCAACAAACACGAGCAGGACGCGATATCAGCTCGTAGTCAAATTCAGAGTTTTAAAAGTTCGGGAGTAAATTCCCACTTATCAGAGGACCTCAATGAGGGGTCATTTTTAGTATGCTTACCAAAAAGTAAAACGAATTGCCATTTACACTGAGAGCAACAGATAGCCAGCGAGAAAGTTGGCTTCGCTTCAAAGGGTGTTTTGTCTACATTCTTCTACGGACGTTATACACGGAAGCCGTATACGACTGAACCATTGAAGAGGGGTACATGCGTTAAGTTTCGCTTTAGAAGGCTAGTGTCTTCAGAAAATTTTTGATAATTTGGCAGGGCCGTTCATATTTCAAAAACGGGGAACTCGCCAGAAAAGTCCTGTAGCGTTTCAATACGGTGCCCTCTGAAACCCCCAGATTGGAAGGCGCTACAACAGCAGATAGAGAAGGAGCAGGAGGAAAACGTTTCACTGCTCGGATAGTTTTGAAGCGATGCGAACGGGGTCGGATAACACTATCAAGCCCCACGCTTTAAGGGAAAGCTGAAGCGTCCTCTTTTTTGCCATATGAGCAACGCTTGCCAACGTCTACAAACTAATATCAGGGTATCTCGAACGATACCGAATCCCACGAATGTGGATTTGCGGACAAATTACGCGCTTTACGGTTTAGGCTCAGTATGTATTACACCTTTTGTTATACTCATCGCCGGGTATTACGGCTAGCAGGTGCATGTACACAAACACTCATGAACTTAACGGTACCTCATGATACAAAAAATGCCAGTGTGGTGAGTGATAAGCAAACATAACAGTTATTCCATGATTCAGTACACGTATGTACGTGTGGCGGTAGTCACCTGATAATATATTGGGTGTACAGGGTTGCACTATTAGTACAGGAATGTAAGGCGAAAGCCTACTTCTGTCGAACTTTGCGGCCGCCTTTAACCAGGTCCCTGGACAGCCCCCTCCCTATCTGTGTTCCATTAGCTTTCCCCCGCCAGGAGCCTCCTGTCCCCCCTCCCCAATCTACACCTTCAGGACTCAAGGCGGCTCGCACTGCTAAGGCAGAAAGTTGGACTTGTTGGTTATCTCACTGCATTTTATTATAAAAAAAAGAGACGCGGACGAAGAAGAAGTACACAGGACACTCGCTAGACTACAACTGAAATTTTACTTAGCGTCCGTGAAACAAAGAAAGATAGCATATCACCATGCCCTTCCCTACACAACCCCACACACGCCAGCCTATGTCTCGCACATGCGCCCTTGTAGGTAGCCTATCTCATTTTATGTAAGAGTGATTGAAGGAGTGCCCACACAATTAACTCCTTCCCTGTAGATATAAAATGCCTACTTAATCTCGCGACTAGTCTGGTCACGTCCAGATCCTAAAACTAATGTTTTATCGAACGCCGGCGTACAACCAGGACAGCGCTTGCAATGATCGGTCAGATGGCCTCCGGCCGCGGTTCGCAGTGCACGTGCGAAAGCTGCCTACCCTCCCGCTGCTTCAACTCCCCAGCGTGGTCCGTCACCTTTCTTCAGAACACTGCTCCGGCCTCCTCCGAAACCGCTGTTTCCCTTTCCCGACCATTACAGATTTGTTTCGTTTATTTAAAACACACTGTAGGCCTCAAGATGGCCCAGGCGGGAGTTGAGGTGTTGCAAAACCAATAAACATAACCAAATGGATAACAATACAGACATGGCAAAAAAAACAGACGAAATATTCAATACAGTAAGACACACGATAAAAATCACACTTCACATGCTCACAAACGTGCGTAGCTATTTTCCGAAAAAGGAGGCTGTGGAGGGCCTTCTGGAGGATAACGGCAGAGACATACCTGTTTTCATCGAATTTTTGTTGACCCTCGATGTCGACAATCATGAACTTTTATACTTTGCAGAGATCTTGATTTCACTGATTTTGACTGGACTAATTGCCTAGTCCACACCCAGCAGTCAGAGGATTTCCTAGAACTCGCCCGTCTTTACAATTTTACTCAGTCAGACAATAAACCAACTAGAGGTTTGAATACGCTTAACCTTATCCCCAGTTCAAACCCCGAACTTTTCCAACCTCTGTCGTGTGCTAACGGCTAAGCGATCATAACACAGTACTGTTTAACATTACAAGTCACATACGTAGGCGCCAACCTGTCAAAAAGTACATCCGTAACTACAATAAAGCTGACTTCTTTCTTATTAACGAACAACTTGAACCATTCTACATTTAGTTCAGCCAGACAGCGTTCATTAGATCGGTCAACTAGAACTGGCTGTTATTTAAAGATAAAATTTTAACCCTAATTGACCACTGTGTCCCCCTCGCCTGCATTTGCGGTTAAGCAGATAGGTCCTGGTACTCTAATACAATACGAAGACTATCACGCAAAAAAACGCCTCTTCTGGTCGGCAAAGAAATCTCCCTCTTCCTCAATAAGGGAATAATATTTTTGCCTGCTTAAACGACACGCTCCAAAAAGAAATGTTTCCACAATGGCCTCTTGGATATCCTACGCACACAACCGAAGAATATAGGGTCCTTACTTAGCGTGCAAAACAGTCACTCCAACAGCCTCCCCCTTGGTAACTCGAACGGCTCGCCTAATTCACTCGAACAGTGTCCTAAAAAATTCCCCCGCATTTCCCCGAGGGGGAGAATGTGAAAGTGCGAATGCACGGTTGTCGGCCCGCTTGCGGCGCTTGCGCTCGGCCCCCGCAGCCCACCGCCTCGCCGCCTTCTCTTCCATCTCTTCCATCGGGTTTGTAGTATCACGTGTACACCACGCAGTTATCAAGCCGCTATAACGCCGCTGAGTCGCCAACGCACGCCGCTGACGACGTAGTTTGAATGCGTTAAAGATATAAGGCGCGTCACTAACACTGATATCACCGTCGCGTCCGTGGCTTGGTCGGTAGAGCGTCGCGCTGCGGCCGCAAAGTCCGCGGATCGAAACCTGGCGCCGGATGCTGTTTCTTTTTTAAATATAGAGGAGCACTGCGGACGCCGCCGCCGCCGCCGCCGGCGGTGGATGGTTTGGGGTCGCTTATAAAGTGCATTCGCACTTAAAACTCCCACCTCCCCTCGCGGGAACCCCTGTGTAGATGCGACGCATAGGGGGTTCACGTTTCAGCGTTGGACAGCGGAGGAACGGTGCTGGAACGATGCAGCGGAGCGGCGCAGGCACCGCGTTTTGTAGCGCGCATAACGGTGAGGGGACGCGCCGGTGCCAGTGCGTCTGCCGCGGCTATGACGCAACACAATCCAACACAATCCACTTTAATCCAATCCAATCCAATCCAATCCAATCCAATCCAATGCCCCTCGCGAGAGAGTGTTCGCTATCGGAGAGGAGAGAAGGTGAGCGGCGGAGAGCGCAGCTGGCGCGGCGAGGAAATGGGGGAGGGGCGGACGCCGACGACGACAACGCCGGATGCAGGGACAAGGCGGGTGAATGAGATGCGTTGCATCTAATATCCTTATCCCCTACTTTTCATCTGTCTTCACGTCTGAACTTAGCCAGGATACTCTAACTTTACGATATGCTCACAGATGGTATGAAACACATCAACAACCTGCTGCCATCTAGTGCTCCCGGTCCAGACAATATCCCAGCAAAGCTATTGAAGGCTGCCAACGCGGTATCAAGCCACTTTCTTCGAAGTATTTCACCCAGTCTATTTCTGAAAGCCCTATTCCAGATGATTGGAAACTGAACGAAGTTGCACCAGTCTTCAATTCCGGCAACAAATATGACCCATCCAACTATCGCCTCATTGCCTGCATCGCGTGCCGGCTACTACAGCGCATAATTTATTCCCATACCTGTGTCACTTCGATAATAACAATTTCTTCTTCCGAAACCAGCACCGATTCGTCGGGGTCTTTTATGTGAAACCCAGCTTTTCCGGCTCACTATAGTCTTAATCTCGATTCTTTTTCCAGACAGATGCCATCTTTATTGACTTTTCCAAAGTATTCGACTACCTCCCTCAGCAAAGAATAATTAGTAAACTCGCGTGGCTTTCCCTGCGCCCGCCGATATTATATTGGATTAGATGCTTTTTAAAAGTTCCCTACCAGTTCGCAAGCATCTCCGGACTTCATTCACGCACTACAGTAACGTCCTGGGTAGGCTGAGTTCTCGGCCCCCTTTTAGTTTAATCTATAGTAACGATCTATTATCAGATATTTCCTCATCCATTCGGCTATTCGCAGACGACTGTGCTCTCTCTCTACAGAAAAATTGTATGTAAAAATGATCATCTGCTTCTCCAAAATGACCTAACCCACTCAGAAAACTAGTGCGCGCTTTTAATTATGAAACTAAACGTTTCGAAATGTAAATGTATGCAAGTCTCGAGGAAACACTCTCACCTTACTTGGCATACTCGGTTAACTCAACCGGTTAATGGTGAGTGGAGACCTCCCGGTACCACGGTGTCCTTAGGATCGTAGAAAAAAGTCCCGCCTTGATTTTCTGTCTCTTTTATATAATCGCAAACTTGCCCTTTATCCAACCCTTTTTATTTCTCTATTAAACACGAGGCCGACAAGACATCAACCAAATGCACTAACTCCGTACTTCGCGAGAACGGACACGTTCAAATTTTTGTTTTTTCCACGCAACATTTCAGACTGGAACCAGGTAACCGAATGAAGTACTTCCGATACTGGGTTAATGTGCATTGTTTTTTATGTATGTTTTATTGTATTGCTCTTTGCATTGTACCATGCCCTCCTGCTTGGGCGGAAGTGTGGCCCGCAGAATGTATTAAATAAATAAATAAATAAATAAAATAAATCAACAGCAAATTAACCTAGTATGACCACATCCAAAAACTTGCAGCCGATGCCTCTGAATTCCTGGGGTACATTGATATTCGATCACTACCATGCTCACCTGCTAGAGTCTGTCAAGTGGCAAACTAAATCTTTATACGCGCTAAGATTGATTACGCTTTAGCAATATGGAACTCCCCAAAACTTATTTGATAAATTCTCTTGAGTCAATACAAAATCGTGGAGCCCGCTTTATCCCTGCGACACATGGATTTCCTTCGAGCATCTCCGTAATAAAATCGTCCTTCGGTCTCACCAACATCATTTATAGATGAAATATAGCAAGGCTCTATATTTTTCAAAATATATTTTACATTCCGGTTTGCACAGCTCATTATTGCAACCTCCATCCTGCCCTTCACGAATCCTACATAACTCAATGAGCAAGCAGCATCTGCATGGTACCTCAAATGCACTCAAAAAATCTTTTCTTCCCGTTGCCAGAGAGGAGTGTAATAACCTGCCTCCATCAATAGTAACTATACGTAATCCAATAAATTGAAGATGTCATTAACAGTACAGATGTACAACTAGATCCCCTGACCTAACAGCGTGTAGTACAATCAAACCCAGATGTCAGTGTATAATTCACATGTCTCTTATAGCTTGTTCTCCTTGCTCTTTTCAAGCAGAGCTTTCTAGCTCTACCAGCCAACACTTCTCTTGTGGCGTGCGGGACAACAAACTCCCAACGCGTCTAGGCAACGGCGCGGGGAGGGAGTTGAGGCGGAGGGTTTCACTCATGGAGCACCCTGGAGATGGCGAGGCGAATTTATCCAGCGTAGAGTTCCTGTATATAGCTCCCCTAGGAGAGCATAGTTACGCGTCCATTCGCCATCTTGAGTTCCAGGTCGTGCGAGAAAGCCACCCGTCTCGCATGTACGGCTGCCGCTGGGCCGCCGCGCAGCGGCTGCGGCGAGGAGTGGCGAGGAGCTGCGCGGACAAAAACTGGTGCACAAATCTCGGCTGCTTATCAGCTGAACTGTCGCCGATGCCGCCGCTTCCGCAACCGCCGATGCTCAGTTGAGCAGAACCGGCTCAATACGGGGTCTTGTGCGCAGCAGTGAAAGCGGGCTTTCCTGTCTGATTGGAACCCGCGGCATGTGGCAATCAGACGCGCAACTCTTGCGCTAAGCGATATACCGGAACTCTAATCCAGCGTTCCCCGGTCGGAAGGGCCTGCTTGCCGGCGTCGGCGGTACGGCTTTGTCGTCTGCTTTAGCGATGGTTGGTTCCGGCCCGTTTTGGTGCAGCTTCGCGTCCATTGCGCGGTGCCTACGCACGGCTTGATTAACTTGTTCGACAGCACCTCCAGGGTAATCGGCACCCGACGGAATTAAGTGATCGCACGGCGAAGATACGTTTAGAATGGTGTGCAGGGAGGGAAAACAAAATCTACAAACCATGGACAGACATCTGGCCGCTAGAGAAACGCTATGTTTTCCGCACTGCTTCCCACGAGTGGAACTCCGTTGTCTAAATTGTTGATGACCAATTACAAAAGCGAAAGTAGCAACTGGTTCTGATAAATAGCGATTATGAAAGTTCCCATAGCTTTCTCGCAATTCTCAACTAGTTTAAATCGGTAAAAATGGGAATCGCTAAGCTCACATACCGAATTGTTTTGGTGTCTACGCTTGTGTCGCGCGGTGATGTAGCCTCGAGCTAGCACATCAGGGTGGCTAAGTTTCGCTGTCTCACCCTTCGAAAGACCCCCCTCTCCGGTTTCTTTCTGCGGACGCACGGCCGGGCTACGGCGACGGCGTCAGCCGCTCGAGTCCGGCCGTGGCCTACGCTGCTGCTGCGTTCTGGACGCCGCCCCGCGAATTCCAGGTAACGGCTGGCAGAATCTCTGGTTTCCTTCTTTGTAGAGCCACGTGTGTGAATTCAAGAGACGTCACATGGGCAATTGTTGGGGGTGTCATTTAAAGCTTTGCTTTCCAACCACCTTCAAAGCTTGGATTGGAGCCAATTTTTTATTACCTGTGATTCCACGCGCTAAACTGATTTGTTGAAACATTCTCCCCTTATTGATGCCTCATGCGTTGTTTCCTTCCGATTTCTTCGTGATTACACGCGCTCAAACTGCTGCATTGATCACTCCAACCTTTTTGTGCGCCAATATCGCTTGCTTACCTTCCATACTGCTGTCTCACCCTTTTATTAATGGTGTTATATCTGTTCTTGTACTATCTCCGATCGTTTTTTTTTTCTTTTCTTTTAAGCCCTCGTTACCCCATTCGGTCAAAGGGTTACTGGGATGAGTCTTTTCTTGACTCTTCCCAACAAATTCTTAACCTTGCTTTACATGTTGGTTCATCTGTTTCTCTTTGGTGTTCCATCTGTTGTTCCTCCTGCCTTGTTTTTTTTTTGTTTCAACGAACACGTATACGCTGCCATGTTTTTCGCTTTCCCCCATTTATGTAATCTTGTTGGTATTGCTGTTGTGTTTTTTCCCCTCAGGTATCATGACCCTTCGCAAGCTCTCGTTTCCGCCACCCCCCCCCACTTTTGTAATGCCCGAGATATGATCGTTAAGGATAAAAAAATGATAAAAGATGATGATGATAATTTTCAATTCATTTTAGAACATTACCAGACTCAGAGATATGGTGTATACGTTCGCTCCGATTTGTTATTGCACGAGAAAAAAAAGAGTATTTAATCGGGTTTGTACGGACAGGGATAGGGGCGGACTTGTATCAATGATATCGTCATGTCGGACGGTAATATAGGGTAGCAAGGACGTTTGATAGGTCTAGTATATAAACATGTAGAAATTACAACACGCGTGGTTGAAACAGATATGTAAGGTTTTCGCCTCAATATTCTACAAATGACCATTGACTAATGCTGGCGCTTCCGCCGAAACCATCGAAAGGCCTTGCTCAATAATTTCTTTGACGTAATTTCTTTTGCAGGGAAACATTACTAGAAGTTTCATTGAACATATAGATGGAATCGAACACTGACACAACAAAGGTAAACACAAATCTCTCTGATAACGGCTGCGGCACTCGACTGCAAGCCCTTGAGTCGGCAGCCCGGACCTCTCACCTTTGCCAATGCTTGGGAGCGATACCCCGGAACGTACGATACACAGCAAAGTCTTGACAAGCTTCTCAAACAGAAGTGAATATTCCTGTTATCAATCCTGCCGCGATGCTAGAGTGGCGTCGCATCTTTACGAGCCCGGTACTGAACGAATGCTGCGACGGAAGCGCGTTATCCCGACCTCCGCACAAGCCTTTCATACGTCGCGATTACAACTTCGGTGCGGTCAGCGACGAACTATCGTACGTTAGCCGCGGCCTGCGTTTGCGAGCAACATTGACGTTTTAACTTCCAGCCAGCGAGTGTGTGTTTTATGCTGAAGGCTCAGTACAATTGCCTTCCGGGTGACGGGGATACAAAAGCCTGAATTTAACTGCTACAACTCCACCACGACGTGCCTCCTACACCGGGTGTTTGTCTCCAAGACGGTCAACACCCAATCACGTGCGTATTTGCACCGCGGCGCTCGCTTCTATCTAGCCACCTTCGCGATGCTGCTGACTAGTCAACAACTGGCGTCTTCTACGTTCAGCGGAGGTGTTTTTAGGCTAGCAGATATTTTATTGTATGGAGAATGTTACATGGGCGTGTAATCGTGGATTTGCGTTCATCACCGTGTGTGCTTCACCATGTGTCTACGGCTGGTATATACGCGTGGCCAAGCCCATTTCTGAAAACAAAAACAGGGGGGAAGGAGGAACCTTTCCGTGGAGAAGAGTAATCGAGGTTAGGTGGGCATGGGCGTAGACGAGAGGGGTGCTTCGAGCCGTCGACATCTTGAGCTGCGTATAAATGTTGTAGTTGAAGTCTAGTGTGCTCTTGGTAGCTCGGTGTGAGACTTCCGAGCTCGAAGTAACGAGAGAGGGTGCAGGGCTATGAAGCTCGACAAATGTTTTTACCTGTTCTGAAATTCTGGACGTCAAAACGAGGCACCATGACTTCTGAAACGGCAATGTCACTTCTTTGGGGAAAAGGTATACCTCAGTGTTTTTCATTCCCATTAAGCGGCGGCGAGGAAGCAGATGATAAACTCACGCAGATGTCGGCTCATCTAGAAACTAAAGAACGAGAAATGCGGGCTGGTGTGCAGGTGCGACTGACCAATGACAGGTACCCTTATTAGGTATTGACAAAAATGGCAACGCCAATACCTCGATATTACACCTGGCGGGTCATTTGTGCAGCACCTAACATCCACAAGAACGCCTACTTTTCACATGATCATGTTCGGGATATTTTTCGTGTTTTATATCGACTAGTTTTTGACACAGGTTATGAAATATTATCTTCGATAAATCACCATAATCGCAAAACATTGGACGTTGAACGTCGCTGTAGGTTCCATAGTGTTGGGTGGTCATCAGTGATCTGTTGTGAATTTTATTTGCTCTAATTTTGTTTTAGGGGCGAAGCCCTTTAAGGGCTCGGGCTGTCGGCGTCTCATGTCGCCGTATCACGTCGTCGTAGTATCATGCAGTCACGGTACTAAAACATCGGGACACTCGTTTTACAAAGCCTCGCGCTGGAACGCAAAGCGAACTAAAAGAACACACCTGGACACTCGTTTGCAACGCCTCGCGCTAGAACGCTTCGTGCTTCAAAGACACGAGATTTACAGCAAAGCTGTATACCTCTACCCAAAAAACAGTTTCATCTCAGAGGGCAAAAATGCCAACGCGCCAAGAATACACTTATACGCCGCATGATTCGGCCCTCCGCCGGTTTTACGTTAGTAGAGATGGCCCGGGATCTTATTGTCTACTCTTTCGCGAAAGCTCGGATATAAGTGCCACTTTAGAAGTGGTTTTTTATTTAATGAGGCGCAGCAACATAAGCGCGCCAAACTGCCCGTACCGACACCGTTTGTAAATTTTCGACCCGCTGTGGCATGCAGCGCATTGTGAAATGTTTACTGATGGCGACTAGTTGATGACAATTCGTGTTTTCCTTCTAAGTATAGTAGTTATGCTGTTATGGGAGTTTTGTAATTATGCGATTGTTAACGCTGTAATGGCGTAATTTTTAATGCTCGAAACGAGGAATACAAACATCTGAATCTGAGATGTTCATGCCCAAGCCCGAGCAGTTCATGTAGAAAATCTGGCGGCTGCTTTAAACTGCACGAATAATCTAGAAAAGCCGTGGTGGTGCACTGCGAACCCTGTATTGGCCCACGGGCGTCTCAGGAGTTATAATTCGAAGTGAATGCAAAATAAACTAGAAAGCTTTTTGTTTTATTTCGTGGCAGCCCCTGTATTCCGCGAAGCACAGTGTGTGTCGACGTCGGAGTCTGGACGTTTTCCGGAGTGCTCTTCCTATGTTTGGAATATTTTACAAATTCGGCCGGCTGCTCGGCGTGTGCAACTGCGACACGGCTGCTCTGAATACGCAGCTGCGCGTCGTTACCTACTTTCAAGCGCCGATCGTTCTGGAGCTTTCGTAAACGCTCCGTCCGTGAAGCTCGAGCTCGCCGTTTTCAGTGCGATAATTGCTAACAGACTAGTACGTTGCTCGAGACCTGCCTGAAACATCTGGTGTGAGGACGCTTTACAGCGCTGTCACCACGGCACCTTTACGGTAAACGACTCTGAATGGCAGTGCCCGTCCTTCCCCAGATTAACTGATGCGCAAAAAAGCGATCTGAAGTGTTGCTTTTGCCGTAACAGCGCCTATACGGTGAGTCCTAAATTTTTCGAAGTCGACACATTCTTTTGTGTAGACGCCGTAAAAAATGAGCAATGACGCAGATGCTGTGACAATACATTTCATGCCGGGGGGAGAATGTCAAACATTTATTGACATTACGAGATGCGTCTGGACGAACTTTTGCTCACATTCGGCGACTAAAAAAATGTGTTTATGAAATCGAGAGCTCGCAGAGCGCTCGATTTCTTCGCACACACGCAAACCGAGGCAATATAGACTTAACCCCGGAAAACTTGCAAACTTATAACACATTAGGTGTTTGCATTGGTAAGAACAAAAAAAAAAGAAACAATGGAGAAGAAAGTTGCCATATTTGACAACTTCGAAGTCGTCGGAGTGGTAGCGAATTTTCTTGGTCGCATTTCTCTGTTTATCCAACTAAAGTTTCTAGTAGTTTTCTACCTTGCAACAACAGTGAAACAAAAGATTGAAGACTAAGTAAAATGAGGGACAAAAGAGACAGTGGACTGACGTTAAACAGGACTTTATTTGAGAAAAATGATGCGCTTACACTCGTGAGTCATGAAAACAAAATAGAAAAAAAAAATGGCTGCGTATCTGCTCCTTCCATTGCAAATGTCGACAAAAGACGATCATCTTTGTCGACATTTGCCATGTAAATGCCTCCCTTCACTTTCTCACTCACCTCTCATGCTGTTCCTCTTCAGTCGCGCTCCTCCAAGGTAAACGCGCTAAAGTTTTGCTCAAGTCTATTTAAATTTACCGCGTTCGAATCCTCCAGGCCGGTGCATGTATGCCAGCGCTGTCGTACGGTGGAGACGCGCGTGAATTGAGGCGCCCTACTTCAACCTTTATAAAACCCCGCTGCCCTACTTCACGTGCGTTCCAAGCAGTACGTGGAACCTATCTTATGGAACCTTTCGTAACTGTTACCACTTGATTTCTTAAAATGCCGCCGGAAGCTATAGTGGGGAGGGCGACCGCAGGCGGTGGTGGAGTGAATTTTTTTTCTGCAGTGAATGAAGTATTTGATTTCGCAAAAATCAAGCATCTATGATTTGTTTGATAAAGGAACACTGCAAATATAACCTATGTAATAATGTTCGGGCTTATATTTGCATAATCTCTTGTTCTTGTTCAACAATGTTGACAAGTATGAACATTACACCGGACTTGGACGTTTAGATTTGGCTGTGAGTATATAAGACGACCTGTGAGTATATAAGACAACCTATAAGATGACTTTGGCCGGGTGGCTGAATCGAGTCACAGACAGATATACAGACAGACCAGAATTTCTAGGTTTGAGTCATAGAGTTTCTTACAATATACACTAGAGAGGAATCTGGCGCTAGTGTCTATGCGGCTCGCATCAAGGCCGTCTGTGTCGTCATGGGCCGCCATTAGGTCATACGCTCGCCAAAATTTCATCATTGGCTTTTATTGAAACGTTTTAGTGGCCGCAAGTTTATACAAGGAGTGTGCAATTATGTAAGCGGAATATAAAACAGGCTTTTATAAAACTAAGAAAAAAGGAGTTAAAGCGTATTTTTGGCGGAACGTTTGTTCCTGCTATTTTGCTGGCCAAGGTGGTAGTTACGAACATTGTTAATATTTTGGAAAGAAACTCATTAAATACTCTCATTTTATTAACTTTACCATTATTTCAAGTAATAATTTGTTTGAAGAGTTTGGAAAGTTTTTGCAGCGTGCCTATGAAAACGTCGCCTTCGTTGTGAACCGGTGCGCCGACTGCAAGCTGCAGTTTAAAAACAAGAAAAAAGAAAAAGTCGCGTTAAACAGTCGTGGATGATGACAAGATAGGACGGATTCAGGCGTCCGTATATGTCGTATCTTGTCTTCGTCGAAGTACATTTTGTTTATTTTTTTTGTCGGGTACAAATTTCGCGGCGGCATATCACCCGCTCAGTCATACGTCCTTCGACTGCGGCATGACCAACGTCAGGTGCGATCACGCACTGCCTGCTGTATCACCGAACACGGCTACCACAGAGCAAGAAGGATTTCGGCTTCCTCGTAGCTCGTAGACGTGTTAATGCATAGTGAAAAAAGCAAGTTAGGAATCCAATTGCCATGCCAAGCCCAAGCCAAAAAGGGGGGTCATAAACCCCCACGACGAAATGGACTACCAGGCGCAGTTTCCTCTCTAGTATACTTACTAAGAAACTCAATGGGTTTGAGTAGCCAAGAAATATTATCGTCTTTAAAAGTTCAATCAGAAAACAAGCTGGCAAAAAAATGGCCCGTAGTACATCGCTAAGAAACCTCTCAGCCTCACGTGCAGTGCTGATACGCAACCATTCTTGGGAACAGGGTGGCAGAATGTAAACTGAACACTCATCGCGGCGTTAACGGATTACAGAAACTTCTATATTTTCGCGTGTGAGTTCATCACGGTGCTTGACTAAAACGCAGCTGTTATCAAAATCTTGGATGCAACGCACGTGCTGGTATGCGATTGGAGTGAAGGGGTCGTGTTACAGAGCGGTCCTGTTCCCTTGCCCAAAATTCACACACATCGGAGTCCTGCCCACATACCCTTTATGACGTGTCAAAGGTGGATTACAACTCTGACGATGCGTTTTACGCCACAGCCCTTATAGAGCGCATTCGCAAACCCAATAGCCATCCTTTGCTCTGCGGCACGAATGCTCCGCTATAATCTGGGAGCGCAGTGGATAGACGGGTCATAACGGTCAAGTTCATCGTCATCCTCGTCGTCGATTAAGTTTCAATTCTTACACCGCCTAGATTTTTACTATTGTTATTATCATTCTCCGGACACTTCTTCCTGTGTCTGGTCGGTAACGGCCTAACCCGTTCCCTTGGCAGGGCATCAAACTGCACTTAGCATCGTACAGTGTGGATAATTGAGGGAGGGAAGCATTGCAATTTTATTTTTTAAACGAGATGTATGGAGGTAGTGGAAGCTTGAAAAACAGGGAAGAAAACACATTTGTTACACTACTGAAGGAATGACAGTAGCATAACCTCGACTGTCATCGGAGATGGCTCCTGTCTGATTTTTAATGCAAGTAGAACAGGTATGAAGTACCATCAGGGAAGCACTTCAGGGTTGCGGCGCCACAATGCTTGACGTGCGCAGGCGCGACCAGGTTGTGCGGACCTGCGGACGCATGGCGAGAAGCCGAGAGTCCCTCAAGGCTGACCCATCATTCGGGCTCGATTCGACATGGAGCTGGGTGACGGCGGCCTTCCTGAGCTGGGTATTTTGCGTGGCCATGATTGCCCAGCAAGCCATGGGTGTTCTCTTCTACGGCATCCTCGACTCGTTTGGCGTCAACAGGCAGAAAGCTTCGTGGCCAATTGTCCTCAGTGGGAGCCTCCTCAACCTAGCAGGTTCGAAAAGCAGTCTTGTGACATGACCTTGAAGTTTTGTTTTTTGAGGTTGTTTTGTTTTTTAAGACGGAAAGCTATGTATCAGGGCATAAGGAATGGGGGGGGGGGGGGGGGAAGGCTGTCGAGTTGAAAGTTGTGTATGACAAAAGGCAGCCTAAATGCTATCATTACTCACTAGTTGTTTTCGCCGAAAATTGAACGTTTCATTTGGGAGCAATGACGCGTCGATGAGTGGACAAGTCAGAAGTGAACACTGCGCTCCTGACGCCTACGAATCTGATTTTCTGCAATATGCCTTCGTTGTCTTCATTGCAGGTCCCCTGTTCGGATATCTCTGCCAGCGTTTCTCCTCCCGGTCGGTGCTGTTTGTCTGTACTTTCGTTGCGGGCGCGTCGACTTGCATCTGTTGGTACGCTACAAGCGTGCTGTTTCTCACCATCGCGTATGGCATCGTCCACGGTAAGGTCAAGTTGGTCTCGGAGTGCTCTGAGAACAGTTCTAATAGAAACTAACAAATATGGCTTATGGGGGCGACACGTATGACTAGGCAAACGTGCTTCAGATTACATTTTGACTCCATATTAGAGCTAAAGACCGAGTTAGTTTGATTAATTTGCTAGTAACTTTGCAGTCATCCGCCACATTAAAACACAGATAATTTTTAAACCGATTCTTGTTCCTATATAAACTTGTTGGAAACCTTGGGTACTTTCCGCAGTCCGAAATTAGCGTTGCACAAGTTACTGCCCAAAATCTAAAATGCGCTTCAGGGCATTAGATCTCAGCGTCAGCATTCGTGCATACGAGTGCATGGCATTCGAGTACATCAAATGCATCGCCCGCCACCTTAGTAGAGTGAAGCGTACCTGCAACTAGCCCCACCATCGCCAAGGCGTTGTGCGGGGGGGCTTACGATCCCAATTAAACGATGCACTGCGACGCCGAATGAAAGGGCCGTTAGTAGTACCCTAGTTTCTTTTCGTGCATCTGTGCACACAGATGGGTGATTTCAGATTAGATCGAAGAAGTGGTGGCTGGTCGATTTCTTCAATATGCTTCAAAACGTTTGTATCGTCGTGGTCATTCTGATGTAGAGATTCAGAAATATTTTCCCCGGGAACAATTTTGGAACGCGACAAGGTGGGCCCCCACCGCTTCATGCGCGTGTGCCTCGGCCAACTTTAGCGACGCTAAATTTACTTTGGTTAGAGGTAGAAATACCCTGCATTCATAAATTTTAAATTGGGAGCAGATCGGTCGTTATGGTGCCAAGGTGTACATTAAAAATTCATTTTTTTTCTGTTTCATTCCCACTTATTGTATTCGTGAAGGAATCATTTGACGTTTATAGAAACATAAAGAATTTACACATATCTCAGCGGGGTTGCTACCACTACATAACATCGTGGAGAGCTGGGCGGATAGGGCTCGTCGCTCGCGCTGTACGCGCTCAAGAAATGAAATGATGCGACATGCTTTTGATAACAATGCAAGTACATGTAAAGGCCTAACCCTGAAGAGAATGCCAAAAAATCGAAAGTGTGTTTTTTATTGGTGTGTCAACTTTGTGTTTCCATTTTTTTTTCGAATGCACTTATATTATTCGGTGTGTTTTTTTTACAACTGTATGGAGCAAACGCGACTAAAATTTGAAATTTGTAAATTCAGTACTCTTGTAATATTTAGCCTCAAGGTTCGAACAAAATTGCGCTCTGAGCCTAATTTGACGTTATTGCGAAAAAATTATATTCTTGATCAGCGATTTGGGCCACAAGAAGCTGACACCCTGCGCATCATTCACGCCCTCCTTATTAGCCGGGTTGCGTACGGGACACCGTATTTGGCCCTGAAACCTGCAGAGTAAGAAAAACTAAACATCGCCTTACGCCAAGCCAACAAGGCCGCCCTTGGACTGCCTCCAAAAACAGCAACAAGAAAACTTCTACATCTCGGCGTCCGTAATACATGGGAGGAACTGGAAGAAGCTCATCGCATCTCCGAATTCACGCGACTGAAGCTCACGCCAACCGGCAGGGCTACGCTTACCCGGCTCGGCTACAGGCCTCCCCCAAAATGCGAACAGAGGCAACGCATCCCTCTAACCATCCGGCAGTACATCAAAGTCGCCCCCATTCCCAGAAATATGTACCCCATCTATAACAAGGTATGCCGAGAAGCCCAGATATGAGCCCTTAGAAAACGCTTCCCCAACTCTTCCTGTACTCGTTACACGGATGCCTCTCCATACCACCAACAACCCACCCATGCCGTGAGTGTCACCGACGCCAACGGTGCAGAGCTGACGGCCGCTTCAGTACACACGATAACTATTGAGGCAGCAGAAGAACTTGCCATCGCTCTAGCTGCCACCACTGGAAACGACTACCTCACTATAATGACAGACTCGCAAGCCACCTGCAGCAACTTCCTGCTAGGTCGAATGACACCCATGGCCTTAAAAATTCTGCGAAGTGTGTGCCAGCTCCCGGAAATGCACATCATCTGGACCCCCCGACACGAGTCCTTCGAGGGGAACAAGGCGGCACACGCCGCTGCCCGCTTTCATACACACCGGGCCGTTTCTCAAGAAGGCGAAGTCACGCAGCCCCTTCGCTCTCCCAAGCCCGCTACTATTAATTCATACGCGGAAATCCTCGCCCATTACCGCCACGAACGACGACGCTTCCCGCCACCACATCCCCATTTATCCAGAGCAGAGGCGACTGCCTTTCGCCGACTTCAGACAAATTCCTATCCTCACCCCACTATCCTCCGTGCCCACCCTCTACTACTCTACGTCTAATTTCGGTCCCCAACCCGGTACCCTGTACCACATGGTATGGGAGTGTCAGAAAACCCCATCCCTTACCCCGGGGGTCAATCCTCACCCAACGTACGAGCAGTGGGTGGGCCAGCTGGCCAGCACCGACCACTCAGTCCAGCGTAGCCTGGTGGAGAGGGCTAGGGCAGTCAGCGCAGACCAGGGCTTCCCTGACTAGAGGAGGCCCCCCGCCGGGCGGGCGCCCAACCATCAGCGCCTGAAGCTCGTCTTAATAAAGTTTATCCACTCCACTCCACTTCACTCCACTTGATAGAAGCAAAACTTTTTCAGAAAAATTTACACTAGGCCTAAGTTGAGCATAAACATTGCGAATTGCCCTTAATATATATTTTTGTAGATAGACGTCGCTAAAGTTGGCTGAGGCGCACGGGCATGCAGCAGCGGGGGTCCATATTGTGCCGTTTAAAACTTTTCACAGTTAGACAAGATCTTCCCCGGAAAATATTACTGAATCTCGACATTGGAATAATAAGGGCATTAAATAAAACTTTTCAAGCAAATCGAAGACTTCGACCAGCCAACCTTTATTCGATCTTATCTGAAATCACCCAGATGTGAAAAATGAAATTCTACAGTAAGTTTGCAAGTTCTGGAGATTGAAATCAGGCACCAGCGCTTCCAACAAGGTATTCACAACTAGTTGGCCACAATTCTTTGCTGACAAAGAAGTATAACTTTCCGGTTTCCAGCATAAGTTATTTTCATGGGTTCAGGAATCCCAAAACATTCATCATGGCCTGTGGATGTAGATAGACGTCACTGGAAAGAGCAACGCCAATGAACATGTCATTCGTGCCTGAGATCTGCGATTCCGTACTCCAACAGGGTACACAATTTCGTTGAAAGAAATGGTAAGTCCCATGCCTGGCCGAATGATCTTGAGGGGTATCTACCCCAGTCCGTACCGATGTTTTTGTACATTGCAAACATTCTAACCTTGGATTTAGGAACAATGCGTAGAATATACGCCATTTGCCACAAAGCTATTTGTTTCTTCGCTTATTAACTTTCTTGTTTACCCATCTGGGACATTCGTACTAGCGTTTAATGCACTAGACGGCTTTCTAATGGGAAAGCCTACTGTCATTTGTGTGCCGCCACGACGTCCTCTTTTATGTTGCAGGGCTGGCAGTATCGGGCACGGCGGTCGCTGTGAACGTCCTAGCGTCGCAACACTTCGAGCGGCGACGGACAACTGCCTGCAGCATCATATTCACAGTTTGTGGACTGGGAATCCTATTTGTTCCGCCTCTAGCTGAATTTTTTCGTGAGGAATATGGTGTCCATGGCACATTCCTTCTCCTTGGTGGCCTCATCTTCAACGCCTGTCCAGCGGTTATCGTCCTCCGAAGCCCCGCATGGATGCAGCTTTCGACCAAGACAACTAACACTAGGAACCACGACCTTCCGGAAAAAACAACAGATGTTACGACTGCGCCTCTCCTGCCTGTACATAGTGTCAACGGGGAGATTATTTACGAAGAAACTGAAACGAACGCGCGTGGTACTTCAGGGGTAGGCACCACCGAAACAAAGGTGGCTGAAAGTGGTGCACAAAATTTAAAATTTCTTCAAACGGGGCGCCCTCCAACAAACCACGCCAAAATAAAAGTAAGTAATCAATCGAGCTTCAGGGCCGTGGCACGCCAACTTTTCACAACGTTGTTTATCGTCAACAGCTTATCATTTTCAGTGGTAGTACTAGCACTGACAACATTTATGCTGGTATCTGTGGACATTGCTACAGACAGAGGTGTCACTCCTTCCCGTGCCGTGTTCCTTTTGAACTCCTTTGCAGCGAGCGACATTGTGTTCAGGCCCATAAGTGGCATGGTCATTGACTCGGGACTCCTTACGCTGGAAACTGTGATGCTTGCCGGGTACGTTCTTCAAGCACTCGCCTTCGAACTGTTTGTGTGGGTGAGCAGTTTTCCTATGATGTTAGTCTGCTCCGCACTAATAGGTGTGAGCAACGGAGCTAGAATCTTTCTCCAAGCACCATCCCTGGTACGGGACTTCGGGATCCAGTCACTACCGCTCACGATGGGCGTAATGTCCTTCTGCATCGGAATCGTGGGTTTAGCAAGACCGCTTTTGGTTGGTAGGTGATTTCTTTCCAGTATTATGTTATTCTGACATTTTGGCGTTACAAAAATAAGAAATTCTCAGACGAAATCCGCCAACGCTGGCAAAAAAGAAAGAGGAAAAGTAGGAAGAGGTCTCAGTAAAAGTTTCAGAATTCGTAGTTCTCACGTGAGACAACTGTTTAAATAACAACATAGAAAACACATAATGCGAGGCGCAGTTATAATATTTGACTCTTTTTAATCTTTTTTGCAACAACAATTCTGAAAAAATGCCTAAACTAGACGCTTGTTGTGGAGGGATCATCACTAAAGGTGTCATATAATTCTATGCACTAGATCTCGTAAACGCTATCATTTTTTATACAGTGAACCTAACAATCCGGGTAGAATTCCCCGCTAACATGACAGACTACACATATCGTAATAAAAAAACCCATTTCACAAATCCCTGGTCGTCCAGGAAAACAAAAAGGCAAATGCAAAGGTCTAAAAGTAAAAGGTGCAAGAGAAGCCTCTAATTTTCGTAAACGTGTAGAGCAAACAAGAGAAGCCTCTAATTGCTGCAAACGCGTATCGCGTATAGTAAACCAGACACACATACCCACAAAACACTAAGGTAACATTATAAATATTTCGATGACAACGTTAGTACTATTTCTTGCCTACTGGTGATCTCTGTCACTAAGCTAACTGTGAAAAATACTTGTGGTTATTATAAAACATCAAAAACTAAACAATGTGCATTCTTGGTCAAATGAACGCGTTTTGAAAACACGGTCTAAAACGATTTTGTCGTGCCCTTTTACTCGGGATACTCTAAATTGCGTGCTCTACCTTCAAGCTAAGATGCTATTTCTTTTCTAATCCGGACTACCACAGCTGGAGTGGCAGTTAACTTTTAGTGCTCTTGCGTAGATTGCTGATAGAGTTAATCATTGGCAGCCACCGACCTCTACGCTTTTTATTTGTCCTTACGATTTGCTTTCTGAAACACAAAGGCGGTAAAAGACTAAAGGCTCGACACCTGACGAAGACCTCGCTCTGGATGAGAACCCACATGATAGCAAATTCCTATGCATTCCGAACAGCCCCACTATTAAAAAAAGGTCGTGACACTTACTAATACACCACTAACCAGTTACTTGTCCCAGTATTAACTAGATACTTAGTGGATTTTGCTACCTCACCATGCATAACCAAGTAACAAGCTGAGCGCGACAATGTGTATCGCCTGAGCATTCAGCGCGACATACACACATTCAACACGCACATATCACAATTAGGCAACCAACAAATAAACTTAGCAAGAAAACCAAAGGAATGCAGGAGAGCGAGTAACACTTAGTATTTACCTTAGAAATACACATGCTCATCTTGCTTTTATAGCCAGCAGCGGAAAGTCATTTGCTAGAGTTGGTGGGCTTGCCGGAAAAATAAAATATTTCTGCGATAATTTCAAAAATATGGATTATAATTTGAGCATACACAAGTCAGCATGCGATTTGAAGATCCAGGTCATTTCTTTACTGGTCTACTGACTGTATACTGCCCTGTCACTGATTCAAATGAACAGGGCCAGCGTTGACGAGCATCTACAATATCCTGAATGCTCGCTTCTCTTTTTTCTTACTTTTTTCAGGTTACTTTCGAGATTACCATGGGTCGTACGACGGACTTTTTCACATCTTGGCCGCCGTAAACGCTCTGCTAGTTGTCATCTGGGCAGTCAGGCTTGCTGTAAGAAAGAGAAAAAACCGTCATCTCTCTAAGTAAAACTAAAGCAATTAACAGCAAATTTTTCGCACATATCTTTTATGAAAACGAGGTGACTCGGCGTGGATACGCTTGGACTGAGTCTGGGTGCCAAGCTGCGAAGCCTGACTGGGAGAAAAAAAGAAAGAACAAACATATGTGAACAACTTGCTGTGCGTTCACACGCCGGCTTTTCATACTGTCCTCGCCTATTGTTTGTAAAAGTCTATTTCGTCAAGAATGTTAAGAATGTGAGTTGCTTGATATACGAGGAAAATATCAGAATTGTGTGACCCCTTAGCAAGTTGCAAAATTTGCCTGCCTTTAGCGGGTTCTTGAAAAAAGGAATCTCGCAGAGGAAAGTAAGGCTGTGACTCATTTCCATGAGGTAAGGGCTGCCGGCCTATCGTCCTCATTTGCTCGGAAGCGAAAGCGCTGATGTCGTTAGAGGTTTTATGGCGATGGTATGGCAAGCGGCGGGGCCGCAGGGACTGTGCGAAGAAAACTAATAAAGACAGGCCAAAGGGCCGAATGGGACGAATTAAAAAGTAATTTTAACCAAATGAACTTTCCACCGGCCATTCCTCCGTGGGAGCGACCTTCGATCGGCATCCCGCGTCGCAGACGAATTAGGAGAACTCATCAAACTGCCCGAGAGCAGTATGTTCGAACCCTCGTCAACGACAAGGCCGAAGATGAGGCAGACATTTACAAGGACGCTGCGGTTGACGGAAGAACGGCGGCCATAGCCTGGACCTCTACAGATATCCCCCAAATAAATGGATCCCGTCACGTCTCCAATACATACGGGCTTGTGGAAGAAGTGGAACTCCTGGGAACATTGGGAGCAATCCGGCACATTGGCGAACATTCCTCCACCCTCTCCATTAAGAAGTTCAGAATAATCACGGACTTCCACGTCGCACTTCGGGAGCTGAACCGTGCGTTCGCGCCTAATAGCACTGCGACCCGAATTCTGACTTCGGTACGCGACCTACAACAAGAAAGCTTCACGATTCGCATCGCCTGGACACGGGGACACACCATGAGTGCACATGGCAACCTTTCATCACACGCTGCTGCCAGGGAGCGACTCCAAGCACCTCCCGCGGTTCCCAACGCACCAACTCCCTCCCTACAGTCGGATTGGCAACTTCGGCTTCGTTATCTGAAGAAACTAAGCAGACAACGCTTGCAAGATGCGACACCGGACGGAGTCCTCGACCTTCTCAAGCCTCTTTCACGCTCGGGGAAAATATTCGCAAACAAAGTCTATGCCAATGCGGCCTACACCCCTCACGTCATTTACAAAAGGACAGCCCCTGCAGGGTCCGAGCTCCACCACTGCCCACACTGTGGTCGTGATGGCACACCAAATTTATATCATCTAACCTGGCTTTGTCCCGCTTTCGACAGAGGCCGTGAGCAGCTTTTAGCCATTGACCCGGTACCTACATCCGAATCCGAACACATACGCCGGGTGCGGGAAGATCCATCAACCCTTGAAATGATTTCTGAATGCGCTCTTGAGATTGGTCTCTTTAAAATGGTGTAGCAGCTTGTCCGACTCCACTAGAGTGCACCGAGCACGCTCCATCTGCCCGGTTTGTGTACGAAAAGTGAGAAGAATACAAGCTAGTGAACTGTGAACCGCATATGAACAGCGAGCGTGTGCATTAATATGCAGAGAAAGAGAACTGTGTGAACTGGGAGCACCGCTGAACTGCTCTTTCCCCTACCTTTTTACCTCTTTCCCCACAGGGCATCTGGCCTCCTTACCTCAATAAAGCAATTCTCTCTCTCTCTCCCCGTTTTTTCTTGTGCTGCTTTTGTGTGTGTGTGTGTGTGTGTGTGTGTGTGTCTGCGTGTGTGTGAGTGGATGGGTGGGTGGGTGATTGAGCGTTTGTGTGTCTGTGTGTGCGTGCGTGCGTGCGTGTGTCTCGGTGTGTGTGTATGTGCGTGCGTGTGTGCGTGTGTGTGTGTGTGTGCCTGTGTGGGTGTGTCTGTGTGTGTACGTGTGTCTCTCTGTGTGTGCGTGTGTCTGTGCGTGTGTGCGTGCGTGCGTGTGTGCGTGCATGCGTTTGTACAGGTGTATGTGTGCGTGTGTCTGTGTGTGTGCGTGTGCGTGCGTTTGTACGTTGTGTGTGTGTGCGTGTGTTTGTGTGTGTGCGAGTGTGCGTGCGTTTGTACGTGTGCGTGTGCGTGTCTCTCTCTCTCTGTATGTGTATGTGTGTGCGTGTGTGTGTGCGTGTGTGTGTGTGTGTGTGTGCGTGTGTGTGTGTGTGTGTGTGTGTGTGTGCGTGTGTGGGCGCGTGCGCGTATGTGCGCTGTCGAGTTGACAGCGTTGTCGCAGTTATTTTGAAAATGAAGCGTTGTCTCAGTTAAAACTTTGCGTCGCATGGGTTTACGAACAAAAACACCTGGTTAAAAATATGGCGTCAGGGGCTAGATAAAAGCACGACAAAAGCACGACAAAAAATTGTCGCAAACGCTGATGTTAACAGCGAAGCTGTCTAACGTTCCCTAATCGTACAAGCCTAAGCTTTATAAAACTTCTCGAAGCCAGCAGATCGATTTCCAGAAGCTGAGGTTGGCTGAGTGGTTCTCCGAACATTTCAGAAACTATCGCCAAGCGCACTCGTCTGTACTCCGTTTCATACATAGCGTGCAACGCTGCCAGGAATAGAACCGTAATTGGCCTCTGAGGAACGTAAGGCGCAAGGCTCCCCAGAGCAATAAACGGACAAGTACTGTGAACTGAGTTATTATAATTACGATTTTCCTAGTGTTATCTGGACAGACAAAGTTTACGGACCTGTACTGCAGCTTTCCGTGTTTGTTAAAAGACGAACTAAGGGATAGCGCCTTGTGTCCAAGCTGAATGCGGCGAGACGAGCGCGTCTGAACCACCACCGGCTTTAGATAGCGACCTGCCCAGGCTCGCCGATTCCGCTTGCCGAATTTGTTATTGGCTGTTTGGGTTTTTTTTAGTTATCCCCGACATCACTGCGCCTAGTGGCACCGCATTTGGCCCCCATTTCTGCGCTGTATACGCGCTTGCTCTGCCTCCCATAGTTGTTATTCCGTCTTTTAAGGACTAAGCCCTTCAGGGATGGGCTGTTGGCATCTCCTGTCGTCGTCGTAATTGTCACATGTAGTCACATGTAGAACATAACGCCGACTAATAAATTAACCGCGTAACTGCTCCTTTCCCTGCAAATGTCGACGAAAGACGATAATCGACTGGTGCCTCTGCAAATTAAATGCCTCCCTTCTCTTTCCCGCTCACCTCTCATGCCGCTCCTCTCCCGTCTGGTTCCTCCCAAGATAACACGCTAGAGGTTGGCTCAAGTCAGTTTAAATTTACCGCGTTCCACAGCTCCAAGTCGGATGTCTCGATACCAGCGCTACCGTACGGTGGACATGCGCGTGAATTGAGGCACCCTACTGCAACGTTTATAGAACCACTTTGCCCTACCTAAAAAGCGTTCCGAGCGGAACGTGGATCCTATATAGTGGAACCTCTGGTTGCTGTTGCTGCTTGATTTGGTAAAGGCCGCCAGTAGGTGGCACGAGCAACAGCAGGCGACGGTTTTGTGCCGGTAATGTAGTATTTCATTTGCTATCGCAAAAACCAAGCATCCATGAATTTTTTAATAAAGGAACACTGAGAATACACTTATATATTGATTTGTTAACTTATATTTAAGTAATATCTTCTTTTTGTTCAACAATGTTTACAAGTATGAACACTGACACCGGAGTTAGACGTGCAGATTTGGCTGTGATATATAAGACTATTGCGCAGCTTTTGTTCCATTTTGGCCAGGTGGCTGAATCGAGCGACAGACAGACAGACACACCAAACATTCTGCGTTTAGGTAGCCCAAGAAAGACTATTGTATTTAAAGAACTTTGGGACACTCTTTTACGCTTCGCGCTGGCGCGCTTCGTAACGTGTACTAAAAGAACCATGGGAGACTCGTTTACGCCTCGTGCAAGAGAGCTTCGTGCTTCAAATACACGAGACTTTTACAGCAAAGCTGTATGCCTCTACCCCCTAACGGTTTCATCTCCGTTGGCATAAACGCCAAGGCGCCAAGAATGCACTTATACACGGCATGCTTCGCCCCTCCCGAAATTTGACGTTAGCGGAGATGCCCGAGATTTTTTTCTCTGTCCGTTGTTCTCAGCCTTCGCCAGCTGATATTAGGGGAACTGCACACCTTCTCTGGGCCAGGCGTGCTAAAATAAGAGTTTTTAATGCGTAGCATTCTTTGCCGAGTACCCCCCCCCCCCCTCCCCTACGAACCTGGACCGTGTAATGCCCGGCATTTCCACAAAAATGCAGATATCACGAAAGTTCCACCTGCAATCGCTATAATAGCGTAAATCGATATAACCGGTCGCCCGCAATTTCGAAAAACTAATAAATAAGAAAAGTATAAAAATTACGGAAAATGACGAGACGTATAACAACCTGCATCTCCATAATAATGCAGATTTAGCGAAATTTGTAAATGTAATCGTTATAATAGCGTAAATGGAGATAATTGGTCTAGAAAAAGTTTTAAAATCTAAAAAAATAAGACAGTTATAAAATAATTACGGAACATGGCGAACGGTGTAACGCCCGGCATTTCTGGAATAACGCAGATTTCGCTATAGTTCCAAATTTAATCCTTATAGCAAAATATATGGAGATAATTGGTTGAAAAAAATTTTGAGAAACTAAAAAATAGGAAAACTAGAAAAATATTACGGAAAATGGCGAAACGTAAAACGCCCTGAATTTCCACGATAATGCAGATTTCGCGAAATTTCCAGCTGTAATCGCTATAATAGCGTAAATGGAGATAATCGGTCGAACAAAAGTAAAAAAAAACTAAAAAAAGAAGAAATATTTAAAATAATTACGGGAAATAGCGAACCGTGCAACGCCCTGCATTTCCACAATAATGAAGATTTCACAAACGTTTCACGTGTAATCGTTATAATAGCGTAAAATTTGAGATCATTGGTCGAACAGTATTTAGAAAAAAACAAAAAATTTCACTGGAAAAAACGCACACTCAAGACAGGCGGCAAAAAAATGCTACGCATTAGTAGATAATGCTCTGAATTTCTGGAGAATTTTTAAGGCAAAACTGTTATTTGGCTCAAACAAGTTGAAACTTGCCTCAAGTGTTTGCACATGCCTCACAGCCTCCCGCCAATGTTCGGCTGTGACTTCTGCAACCTTATCCTTCAGCAGCTGTTCCACATGCATAATGTTGAACCTCGTGTCGGCTGCTGCCAAAGCGCTCTTCATTTGCGTCCAGTTCAGTTCAATAGGATTGAAGTCGCAGTGGTAAGGCCTTACCACGACGAAGCCTGCCTTTTGTGCAGCCGTTTCGACTCGGTGGCTGATGAAACGTGGCTTTACTCGAGCAACTATCTCCGGCAGCTGCTTCTTGGTCAGCCCAGCGCCGTACTGGATGCCTTTGCTGTCCAACAGCTGTGTGATCTTCCCTTGATGGAATTCGTCGTTGGCACTGCCTCGTTCCGCCGTGACCGGTAGGAGGCATTGTCCATCACAACGACGCTACCACTTTGGAGCATCTGCAGCACACCGTCAAACCAGCTATCGAAGCGAAAGCCGTTCATTTCTTCGTGGTGGTCCCCAGTCTTCTCGCCACGGAACTCATCGAGACATACATCAAAGAAGCCATCTTCGCTGCCTATGGGGTTTACAATGACCCGCTGACATTTACGTGATGGCTGCTTCAGTCCCGTCGTCAGGCCGCGCCTGAAGGCGTCTGCACTGGACTTCCCAGTGGTGTCAGTCCACACAGTCGACCTCATGTGCCCTGCCGTCACCCAGGTCTCACTCAAGTAGAAAATCTGCCGATTCTCCGCTCGGTACAGCCGAATGTCACGCAGGTAATCGTGCCGCCATGCGAGGATTTCTTCGCAATGAAGCAGCAGTGAATTCCTGCTTCTTTTCTCCCGCTTGAACCCTATCTGTGGAAGCAAACGACTTCAGCGACGGGTCACCGGTACGCTCCGATTACTCCTTTGTGATCTTTGCCTCCATCGGTATCTCGTTGCAGCGAAAATAGAAGAACTCTTCAAACAAGACTATGTTTTATGTACCCAAAACCCACACAAACTACACACAATGATTTAAAGAACAACAGGTAACTAATAAAGAATGGGGAAAGGCAACGAAACAATATAGAAACGGTCAGGAGTAGGAGAACCTGACGAACAGCGCCGGCTTGGATGCACAGCAATTCCTGGTGTCCAGGGCTGAGACAGCACGGTCGTCCCATGGTCTCCTGGACTGAGGGACCACTCCCACATCACCAGGCTCACAATAAAGTTTTTCCTCCTCCTCGAACAACCGCGAAACAAACAAAGCCAGGAAATGAAAAAAAGAAGGTCCCCCTCACCCCGAGTTCCGTAAAAACCCGCGTATAATACGAACACGCGTATAATACGAGGTGTAATTCGGGGACAGCAAAATCAGAAAAAAGCAAATAGTCAAGAGCTTGAATAAATGATGATGTGCTTGTCTTGCTTTTGTAATAGCATTACCCTCTTTTTAATTCATTCGCATGTCAACTATCCATCGAGGCCTGTCAAATTGCTTTATGGAAGGCCACAGGTTTATGAAGATACGAGGAGTGATCGAATGAAACCAGGGCCCGTTTGCCCGCACGCATAAGTTCCCGCTTAAGTTCCCGCTTATGAATAAGACGCCAACAAGTAGAAGTTGGCCACGGCAGAGAAGCCGGTTGCCAAAAAGGAAGGCGAAGTTCTCTTCATGTTTCACTGGGGGACTGCGGACTGCACCGTGTGTAACTGTTGGATAGCTCCAATGAAGCGCAAGAACACGGGAAGCACGGTCCTCCTGTCAACGCGGTCGACCCATTCACACACCATTGCAAACTAACTAACTGACTGACTGACTGACTGACTGACTGACTGACTGACTGACTGACTGACTGACTGACTGACTGACTGACTGACTGCAACGGCTTACTTGCACGAATGCTTTGCTCTGTGGCAGCCAATGTACAATGTACAAGCCATTTGTACAAGTGCGGCACGCACACACACAGCTGGCTGGCGCCGCATCTTTTCAAAGTGCTACGAGTTGTGCCGCGCCTCTGCCAGATGGCGCCACGGGTCCCGCGACCGAGAGAAGACGCAGTGAAACATCCCCCTCGCGAGGGGCACGATCAAATGCAGAGCATTTCCGGGGGCGTACGACGTTAAGTAGTTTGCGTTACGTTAATGTTGTTGCACTTGTGGCAACTGCTGACGAGAGAGCGCTCGTCACCAGTAATTTGAATGAGTCAACGATATAAGGCGCGTTCGTAGCGTCCCATTCTGTGTCGGCTTTGTGGCGCAGTGGGTAGAGCACCACGTACATTGCGTTCCGCCCGCAGGGTCGAGGGATCGAAACCGGGCGCCGGATAGTATTTTTTTATATATAGTAGGGACAACGACGGTGCGGACTACGGAAGTCAACGCGGGTGACATCGTGAGTTAATGAAATGCTCTGCATTTAAAAGTCGTGCACGTAAAACCTCAGCGCGTTCAACGTGAAGGTGTCGTACGAGGCACTGCATTGATTCTTCTCGGAATTTTGCGGGCATTTCCGAGACGGCGTTGACAGCACTCCACCAGTGGCTTCTGCCTCCTTCTTGACCGCAAATACGGCCTGCTAGCCAATTCCGACCGTATCGGCGACATATGCGGCAGTAACTTCCCCGGTGCATTTCGGCTTCCTGGCCCGCCAGAACTCGTGGCAGTGAAAGATCAGTTTCCGCGCAGTGATGTTGAGCACATTGCCGCTGTTGTTCTTCTTGCTGAGGGTCCTCGGTGTAACCGTTGCAGCTCCACCAGACTCACCAGTCGAGAAACAATTGCATGCCGACGTTACCACGCGGGAACCCATCACGGAAGAATAGCCACACAACGCACTCAGAGAGCCGAGGAGAGGATGTGCGGTGCAAGTAGTGTTGGCGGCGCACTATACATACGCGAATTCGTCAAAACCTCACGTGGGAACTAATGCGCGGGTAACCTAGCTGACGCGCTTTAAGGGAAAATTGCTGAAAACATTCCGTAATGCAGCGATGCCAACTACATAAGTGAAAACAAATACATACATTTTCCCAAAAGCTACTTTCTGTTTTTTAGTAGGTTCGTATTCCTTTTTTTTTTCGCCGCACCACGTTTTCGCATAATGTTTTTTTTTAAGTTGTTTGTGCGTACCTTCCAATAAATAGTTCTTCATGCCGTAAAAATAATTCGACATGGATATAACTGCCTTATTTGTAGTGATCATTTACGCGCAAAACAACATTATCATTACGGAACTACATTCTGAATCGCGGAAGTCTCCCAAAGCGACCACATCACACCCGTGGGCGGAACTTCTACAGAGCTACCCTGTCAACATATATAGTAGACTTAGGACTTAGGAGACGAACCTACCCAAAAGAGACGCTTTCGGGAAAGGATATGGTGAAAGATCCCGCAAAATTTTTGCATGGTACTTTCTGTGAACATATTGTACGCGATAGCATTTGCTGCGTGTAGCTGAGAAATCACCGCAGGCGCACCGTAAAGCCAATTTGTTGTCACCAGGTTCCCATCGCTTCGCTCCGGGGGGGGGGGGGGGACCGTGGCTCAAAAATATATCCCGAAGATACTGTGGCTATAACCACGAGCATTGACCGGGACGCAGCTACCGTACCCAAATTCAGCATTTGTTGGGGTTGTAAGCCACGCTGAGTGAGCTCCTACAAGCGTGGTTTCAGTTATTGCGAAAACGCCTCCACTGCTGAAAAGGTTGCCGTCGCTTAGTGCTCCCTTTGCTAGAAAAACGTCACGCTCCCCCGAAAGAATGACGGCGCTTCTGTTTCGGTGTTTATAAGAATTCCAGCCTTCCCTGTGAACTTTTGCACGTGCATAGATGCGCTTCACGTCACAAGAACGCTCCGCCACGTAAAGAGAAAGTCGAGAAAATTGCCGCATTTTTAAATTATCTAAAATTCTCGAACAAGAGAACGCTAGTCGAACAGGCAGCTTTCGTAGTAGTGAGGTTTACTTGCGTGCGTTGGCGTTTGCTCAGCTAAGGAATGGGGTAGACCTTTAGTTCCCAGTATCGTAGGTATGATCGGTACAATCGGCATTTTTTTGTACGACGTCGTTATGGGATCAGTCGCAGACCCCACAGCGAGCCACAGGATGCTGGCGAGCCTGGGAGTTAAACTTGGCCCCACCTGAGGCAGCTTGCAGTCCTTACACGGCAATTCCTTTTTTTTTTTTTTTTTTTTTTTGCACGCTGGCTCCCACTGTCGCCGGCTGCGATGAGCAGGTCGTCTTCTTGCTCGAGGCTTTCATGAAAAAGATAAATAAGAATACACTGCCTTACGCTGTCGCGAGCGGCTCCGAACACAACAAGAACAAAGCATTCAAAATTAAGCGTCTGATTCCTAATTGGTTGATACGACAGTTATGCCATGCTTTTGTTCTGTCGTCCTTTCATTATTACCTTTTATTTTGGGGTACCGCAACCGTAACAAACTTACACAGACTGTTAATATTACAAAAAAGGCAGTTAGATGGGCAGAGAACTTGCCCAGCTCACACCACTAGAATCCGTTGTTTTTAAAACACAATTTCCTTAAAGTAACTCAGTTGTTTGAGCTAAACTTTCTGTTCATACCCGCGGCGAAATGAAAAGATACAAACTGTTTCTTGATCCCTACACCCCAGTTAACACCCGTTACAAACTTGGACCAGCTGTTGTTAAGAATCCATTTATTAAAACAAACTATAGTGCTCACAAACTAGAACATATAATACCACGTTTTCTTAATAGCAACCCGGTCTTATTCGACATAATTCTACAATACAACTCCCTACAGACATAAACAAGGTAAAAAGCGACATTTTTTATTTAAATTGCATTGAACGGTGCACCTGCTTTGTGGAAGCAATTTGTATGCTAGGCGTTCCGTTGCCAGCTGCTGTATATCACTCATGTATGCCGATATTTTTTATAGTCGCAGTATAACGTTATTTCTTCTGGCAACTTTTTTGCTTCTATTTCATCTTTTTTCATCAGCATTGCTGATGATGGCTTTTTATAGCCATTGTGTAACGTCGTTCCTGCTGGCATCTTTCTTTCTTTCTTTTTTTCCTCTCATCTTCAATGCTTTGCAATGTAAACTGTAGAGATAGTAGGCCGATGTCAGTCAGGGTACATCTGCCTCTTGCCTCAGTACGCCAGACTACTACTGTCTGAGTAAAACCAAATTTCAAACTGAATACGCTCAGCTGGTTTACACGGCACATATTTGGTTAACTCCACCCGGTCTCCCAAAGTGAAAGGTCAGCGAAGGCGATTCAACTATGACAGCTGAATGATAATTCTCCAAGTTCGTAGTTCCACCCAATCTTTTCTTCAAATATAAAGTTTTCAGAAAAAAAAATGCTTAGCAGATTTCTTCGCATCCGCGTATGACTGCGTTTTCAGGTTGATGTAACTTTTTTACATAATCCTACTCCACCTTAAAGGCTTCCGTTTATTCAGACGGTTAAAATGTTTTCTTCAAACAATAAATTACTTGTTTACTGTCAAAGGGAATGAAACACAAGAATCGACAAGTTGAACATCAAAGAAAAATTAAATGTACGCCTGAATTTACAGCCTCTGAGCGCAATCTGTAATTTTGGGATCTAAGGCACTACCTTATGAGCCCTAAAATCTTTTACATCTACTAGTTATAACATAGTCATTGCCAGGCATCACCCCGACAAGCCACCGGTACGCGCGCTTCCATGTGAAGGAAGGAAGGAAGGAAGGAAGGAAGGAAGGAAGGAAGGAAGGAAGGAAGGAAGGAAGGAAGGAAGGATGTAAAAGAAAGGCAGGAAAGTTAACATGGCTAGAGCTTAGTTTACGATCCTGCATGTGGGAAAGGGAACATAGGCAAAAAAGAGAAAGGCGAGAATTAAGAAAAGTAGGAGCAGACAGGTATGCCCAGCGCCGAAGCACTAAACGTTCAATTTCAGTGATGGAAACTGGAGGCTTTCAGTTCAAGTTCGTCGCCCGTAGAAAGCATAAGAGTTCCTTAATCACCTTCTGAGCGGATGACAGAGAAGGCCAGTGACACTTAATCTTCTCCTCTAAAAATGGCCGCCGAGAGTCCAGGTTCCTCAGTGCTGACGATAGCTTCTTTCTTTCAGGCGAGTAGCCTGGGCACTCGCCTAAAACGTGGCGTATCGTCTCCGGCCTGCCGCACGTTTCGCACTCCTCACTTGCTGCCATTCCTATTAATTATGATTAAGCATTTGTGAATGCCACCCCCAGGCAGAGACTGCAAAGAAGAGTTGCGTGAGACCGTGGAAAGCTCAGTGGAAGGGGACGTTGCAGGTGCGGGTCAAGGGCACCAATACGAGCACATGTGAACTCTTCTGTTGACCATTGAGAGATTGTTTTTTCCCGGTCAAGTATGCGGAGGGCCCTAGCTGCGTCCGTTCTAGACAATGGAATTAGTAGAGTCGTCGCTGTTTGATGCGCCGACCGGGCGGCAGCGTTTTCGTTACCGACAATGCCGCAGTGACTGGGAACCCACCGCAGGGTGACATCATGACCCGCCTGGGCAGCACGGTCGTACAGCAATCTTATTTCTGTCAGTATCTGAATCTTGTTAATTGAGTAAGGCGGAAGTCAAGGTCTGTTGTTTTATACTTGCTTTACGGCAGTAACTGTCCTTGTGCCTTGCATCTCCTCTTTGTGTAGCGTTTTTATTTTCCCTGGTTTATTTTCAAGCCTCCTGTTAAGCTGAATCTATGAATAACTTGAGGCTTCATAATTTTCGTAATCAGTACAAGGCATCAAAATGTCTCGTATTCGTTCACGAAAGACCCTATTCCTGAATGAACAAATTTTCTCAAAAAAGCCCATCTCGAAATACCAGTCGTTCATCCTTGAATACGAACAAGGCAGATTACTGATAGATGAATGACACACAACCATAACTATGAAATTTCTTTGGCGGATAAAAGACGGCAGCCATTGCACGTAAAACCTGCTGAATGATACCAAATCATCTGTGAAATATTAAAAAAAAGAAAGTTGATATCTGCAGGTGATGAAGGCGGAAAAATCCAGCAAGCATGCTTGAAGAAATAAGCATGCAACGGCGATTGCAGGCGACTCCACTACGTTTGCAGAAAAGCGTTTTCTCAATTCAGTTCCGAGGCTCAAATATTTTTCTTGCCAATATGGAATTCCTAATTGGGGAGTTTAATATCTGACATAACGCAGTTAATTACTACAACCTCTGTGCTGTTTGTTCGCTAGCTGTCAAAGAATATGGGTGGTAAGCAGCCAGCAATACATTTATTTTATGAATCATCCGACCGAGGTCCCCTCCGGAATGCGGCGGCCATGATGTCAGTCAAAGCCAAGAAGCGTTTGCCGACTAAACACTGACATGTGGAAGGTCAGTCCTGCCACGAGCAACACACGGGATTTGCGGATGATTGAGTGGCGCGAACGGGCATTCCTGCTACGCACAAGAGTAGCGCGTGGTCCTTCGGGTTCCGGTTCCCCTGCGGAAGTAGCGCAGGAGGGGAGGGGTTGTCGGCGGCGTATTCGTTTGCGCTTGTCGGATGTGTGCTGCCTGCCTCCTTTACAGAAAGGAGGCGCGGGTGTGGGAGAAAACAAATGTGTCGGAGGCACGTGGGGCGAGGGCTACGAGTTGCGCATCGGGTTGTCTGCCTGCATCCAGTCCTGACCGCGAAATAAAGGGAGCCGAGGGGCTTGTTGGGCAAGCGCGTCAACGCGGTCACCCCCTCCATTTCCGTGTCACTTGGTATTCAGATGCCACCGAAAGCGTGTTGCGGATGTGTATCCAGCTTGCTGATGAGCGGTGATCGTGTGTTTGAACAAGAGCTGCGCCCTCTGAACTTGTGGACTGCTTGTCGGGAGCTCGTAAGCAGGTCAGTCGAGTCAGTCGTTCTTGCAAGAGCAAGAGTGTGTTTCAACCGTTCGTGCCATTGCATGCATTTCGAGTGCTGCGCCCATGAGCGGATGCTGAGTGTCCCCAGTTCCTTTTGGCTGTATACATGGGGGCTCCCCTTGGAACAACGGCTGAGGATGCAATTATACAACACGTACCTGCTGCATAATTTGATCCTAGCGAGCCTAGTTTCAAGTTTGGGACATTCGTGAGGGGAAAGGTGTTTTTGTAACGTTAGGTTTGTGATGGGAGAGGGCGTAGCTGGCTTTCCTCATCATGCAATCTCTACCTCTGTATTGACGTCGGTTCCTCGGGTGGGTTGAAATGCTCCCCCTGCCCCTCCAGTCATGCTGTGTGGGCGGGTTAATGAAAGTCAGAAGACTTCTCCATTCTCATTGAACATAGAGCCCAAGCGTCATTCGTTGATAAATGAACATTCGGGTAGTCCAAAATTGCTGAAAACGAGCCCAAAGTTTTTATTCACAGCAGTGTATTCGGTGGTAACTTATGAATGATCATTATTGTTGACGTCGAACTACTGCAATCTTCAGACCTCAGCTCTTTGCTTTCCTTTTTTTCCCTCTCTTCTTTCTTTGTTTCTTTTCTTCTTTTTCTTACTCGTCTCATTTTTCGCCTGGCGTAGCATGTTAGGCTTTATCTTTAATTTCTTTAATCCACTTTTTAATTATTCCAAGCATTATGCGACTACGTTGTCTCTCTGTCATTCTATTCTTGAAGTTAAGGGGGCACGTCGGCCCACGTTTCTTTACCCCACGAGGCACTCCCCGCTGTTGTCCATCTTTAGGACACTACGCAGCGATTGCTGGCCACGTTTTAGTTTCGACAAGGGCAAGTTCCTCTAACGAGACAGAAGATGGAGATCGGATGTGATCTTAGCAACGCCGGTCATTTGCGATAGCGGTTGAAAATCCTTATTATACACTTTCATGCAAGCATACTTGCTTGCATCTTACTTTACCTCTCTAGCAACACTTCGCACCTTGGATGCTCAGTGCAGAAGCGTTATTAAAGCAAAGCTTTTTATATATCACTGATGGTGTGTGTCGCATCGAAAACGCACTGTAGAAAAGCCAACTTTCTCTGGCAATGTTGATGATAGAGGGTGCACTGAAAGGGGAAAAAACGCTTCCCGGGATTGAAATCGAACCTGGCCAGGGTCACGTCACCCACGTTATGAAGCCGGCGTCTACCATTCGGGCAGGTCGCAGCCCTGTGGATTTCGAAAGGCATGCATGGACGCGCAAAATTAGAGAGAAAAATCACGCACCCCTCCCTCTATCGACGACGATGGTTGAACATGAAGCTTTCTTTATGCGACATCAAAGGGCGAGGGATCAAAGTCAAAGCCACTGTGATCAAAAGTCCAAACTGCGTGCGAGTCAGATTCAAAGCTGAACTATCCAAAGTCCAAACCGTCTCCGAGTGTCAAATTCCGAATTCATACGATCAGGAATACTTCGTGCACGAAAAGCTTCGCGTTTAATCATCGTCGTCATTAGACGGATGTGTGCATGATTTTTCTCCTTTCTTTTGTTCAAGCCATGCCTAGCGGTTGTTTGTTCAGGGCAGGGACATAGTGAATGTGTACAAATTTGGCTACACTGACGTATGGTACGAGGCACACTGGAACCACTTCTCATAGAGAGTTACGGACGAAAACCGTATTCCCTGCACAGCCGTGATGCAATTCGATTGTCGGGCGTATCGACGCGAGACAGATTCTCGAGGTTGTTTAGTTAAATCCCGCTCCCTTTCCTGTAAGTTGCAATGCTGTCGGACTCGATGTTTAGGCGGCGCCTGTTTTCTTGCTACCTGCCATTGATATGAAACACCATTCTTTCACAGCTGGGGATGATGTGCCTGACGGAATGCTGTCAAAGCTCGTCTCCAGAGTAGCAACACTGCTTCCCAGCTGGCAAACGTTCTGCGGGATTTATTCGCACGCACCCTGACATAGAGCAAGGGCCGATTCGAACGAAACTTTGGGTGACTGGGTTCCGGAACGTTTCTGTGTACTGGCAACTGGTCGAACATAGCAAACTACCCGTACAGCCGACGTTACTACAACTCAGATTTGAAAGACCCGTTCAATGAATGGCTGGGGGTCTTCATATTTATTTGTTTTGCACGTCCCAAAGCTTGAGCTGCTTTTGACCGAGTCACATTTCCCGCGGCATCTAGAAGGACGCGATTTCGAGAGAGAGAGAACGCCTTGAATGAAAGCCTAGTAAAGTACGTTGTTGGGCTGGTTGGTCGATCATTATTAACAGATGTATAGCGCAAAAAAGACGAAGGACAAAAAATGCACGAGGACGAAGCGCTAGCGACGCGCTTTAGAGCATTCTTTCGTCTACGTGGTAAGGTTGTTAACATTAAACACGCCTGACACTAAAATGGACGCTCCAAGGCGCCTCCCGGTAACACGCTGTACGTTTGCATTTTATATTTTCTTCTTCTGTGGACCCTACCTATTAACCCAGTCGCTAAGTCAACCCAGATGGATGTTTTGCGGGAGGTCAAAAGCATTAAGCGCGACCTTCTGCAATGATGTGCGCGACGTCTTAGGAACGCTAGAAGGAAGACCCGGAAAGAAAAGAATACGCCAACGTATAACACCGATTTCCTCGTTCACCCTGTCAAGAGACACAACAAAGATGTACGACAGGTCAAGGTAAATCTTATGGACTATCTCAAAGAAAAGTCCAACAACACCTAAGCATCTTTTTATAGGTTGTGAATGGGAAAGCGCGGACGTATTTTTGAAAGAGTGAGCCGCCTTGCATCAATGTCGAGCTGTCGTAGGGCTTTGTAATCTTGCCGCGGGAAACGCCTTGCTCTGCCATCCGCCTTGACGCTTTCATATGGCTTAGATCTGTCTCGTGCGCGTTACGCCGCTGCTCGTTTCTGTCGCCGTGTACAGGGATATTTGACGACGGTGGAGAATGCCGCTGCTTGTCTATTCTCTCGTTCGGACTGGCTACTCCCTAGTTTATACGCTGGTGGTGCCGAACACCTGAGGTTATACGACGAAGCTGAAGAATCACCTTTCTCTCAGGACTACCAGTTTTTGGCTTAAGTCCGCGCAATAGAGCACCTCTTATAATAAAACTCCCCGTGATATGGAACCTTTCCCTACCGAAGGAGCCCTTTTTCTGTTACGGACGCCGGACGTAGGCTTTCTCGCTAAATGGTTCATTTAAGGCTTCCGCCTGAATATCGCAATGCTTATTGTTACCTTCTGGAGGTTTAGTAAGTAATGCTTTATCATAACTTCAATACGTAAGCGGCAACAGCCCATCTCTAGCACTTAATTTTCCCGTACAGAACGATACAGCGATATAATTTTCTTGGATGCTCTCCTGGTGCAATTTGCCTTGTTATGTGCAGCTGACACTTGCCGCGGTGGCTCCGTGGCTGTGGCGAATTCTGGTAAGAGCCAAAGCTCGCAGATACAAACCCAGCTGCGGAGGCCATTTTTCTGGTAAGGGTGACAAAATCATGAGCACATCGCACTCGGTGAAGGTTGATTCCACGCGAAGCGTTTTAGCAACCCACATTAAGCTTACACGGAATTCAGGAGAAAGGAATCAGTGAATTTTATAGGAAAATGGCAAGTTGTACTATCTGGTGATAATTCATATCGGAACAAACCGGCGCATAAAAGTGTGCAAGAAAAGAGGAAGGGACAAACAGAGGGCTGCTCACAACTGAATCTTTATTGGTAGAAAAATAGAAACGCATATGCATAACAGGATTAACCGCCCCTTCTTTCCAACACCACCGCAACCTTCAAGCATTGCGACCAGCTTACGCGAGAAATATTGGAAGCTTTCCATATCTGTAAATCTAAGGAAAAATGCGTCAGCCAAGTGGTTTATTTCATAGCAGAATGCATGAACTAAAAAAAGGAAATTCGGCGCATCCGGGTATTTTTGGTGTCGACCTCAACTGATATTCAAGGTTTTTTTTTGTTTATTTAAGTTGTTTTTAAATTAATATTTCGCTGTGAGCAGGACATTGTTTGCCCTTCCTCTTTTCGTCCACGTTTGTGGCTGCTGGTTTCATCAAAAAGCAAATTTAGTTTATTTTAAGCCTTGAGGGCCCTCATCTCTAATAAAAATTTAAGCACGCACTTCTAATTCGACTCTATTGGTCTTGGAAATTGCGCCTTTTTGTGACTAATCCACTCAAAACACATATAAAATATTGAGGTGTATATAAGCTTAAAGTCTACGTCATGCTTTTATCTTCAAAATGGTGCATATTATTATTCAAATGATGAGACGCGTAGGCTTGACGTCCAAATGATGTTTTGAAAGGGCCGCGACTTTAGTGTTGACCTCGCGCTAATAATACACAAACCGGGACCTTCGTTATCCAACGCCTCGCCCTACAGAACGCCGACGGACAATAGAAATACATGGAACCCTAAAAAAATTGTTTTCGTTTGTGGACTAGAACAATACATGGAGCCCTAGCCATGTAAGTTTCTCTTAAAACGCCAGTGTGCTAAAATTTAGGCGCGTTTAAGATCCCCCGGTGGACAAAATTAATCCGGAGCCCTCCACTACCTACGGCGCGCATCATAGCCCCGGTGTATCTTCGGCGCATAAATATCCGGAATAAAAAAAAACAATAATATTCTCAACTGACACTTTGCCAGCGCATTCGGACGTTACGTATTCGTGATATGTTTGCGCTGTTTTCTACAATGGAGCCATTGTGACACCCGAGGTGCCCACTGCGATTCCCACATAAAAACAGCATATCTTGTTTGCTGACCTTCCGTTCTGATTGGCGTTACACCCATCGCTTTGAGCTGCCATACACGCCCCTAAACCTTCGCAGGGCAATAAATCTTCGAGACGCATATATTTTTTGCGGGGTGCTCCTCTTTTGTTTTGGCTGTGATAGCCGCTGCGCAGCCCTCGCTGGGCAATAAATCTTTGAGCGTACGTGACAGCGCGCGTCAACTGCAATGTCCACATTTTCCCACATTATTGCCCATACGGTCCCTGGAGGAGTTGTCGCCTGTCAGGTAATGTGCAACCGCCGGGAAGTCATGCCTCTATTTTGCAGTCTGTTTCCTGTGCGTGGGGGTCCGAACAGTTTTTTTAGGCGGCACTGGCAGCTTTAAAGGTATTTGGGGGCAACGCTCCACCGAAGGTGTATGTTGCTATTTTACACTGCTAATGCTGTGCGGGTCTTTACGTTTTTGAATGAGTGTTAAGTTTAGCAGAGAAAACGAGGGCGGCGAACCATTCCTAATGCTACCTGCTACTCAACTAAGACAGCCTTAGGTCTTCAAAGCTATGCCCACATCGCAGCAGCAATTTTCTTTCTTGGGAGCAATATAAACAGTCTCTACTCCATGCTGAGATTACTAAATGTGTGAGCACATATGCTTATTTGAATACAAAACGCCAATTTCATCATCAGCCGGAACATACGTTGCAGGACGGTGCCACCTCTCCGGTAGTTGCAATCGCGGGTTGCAGTAGTTGCAATCGCAGGGCTTTCGCCTCGGTGCTTGGTTCCGAGTTCCCCATTCTTACTTTTACACTGAAGTCAACTCTCCATTGCCATTCGGTAGGCCCTGTTGCCAGTCATCGGAATCCCGAATTCCGGAGCAAGAACTCCTTATTTTTTCCAGTTTGACCTAGGGTGCCCACTGCACAAGTCGTTTTCGAAGTATTTAATGATCGTTTCGTACGCCTAGGTGTTACACGCATTGTTTCCGTAGCTTTTCGGCCTTGATTTCCTTCAAGGCTTTTCCAAACTAAATAAAACTTTTAACCATGCCCTCCAGACAGAAAACTGAATCAAGAACCTAAACTTCCTTTTAAGCCGTAGGGCAATCTCTCCCAATTAAAAAAAAAAAAAACTGTTCGGGCAGAACATGCTCTCAGAGGAACCTAAGTGTCGCGTAAATATTTTTGGTGTTGACCGAAACGTTGCGGGGTTGCGGAGGGACCTTTGTTTACGTCAGATTGAATGCTCACTCATTTGCCCATGATCCCAAGTTGAAAAAATGTAAGAAGTTTAACCCTGGTATTCCGAATCCTTTTTCCACTCGAGCCTCTAGTGGAGGAGATCCTTGAAATCGATTTCCCCATGCATAAGCATGGCTGAATCCTCCCCTCAGCCGAGTGGAGGGAGTAAATTGAGTGCAGGAGGAATTCAGAATACGACCCTAAGGCACAGAAGCTTCGCTTGGGTGCATCGGAGAGAAGGGCTACGGAATAAATTAGGCCACCCAGGGATCTTTAATGTGCGTGAAAATTTGGACACACGGGGGCTGTTGTTTCTTGCACCAACAGAAAAGCAGCCATCGCAGCAGAAATCGAGCCAACGCGATCCCAAACTATTTGCGGTGTATTAGCAGCTTTACGTACACGAAGGTGACTGAAGAATAAGTCAGACTCTCGAAGATTCTGGCTTTCATTGACGTGAAAGCGCTAGCCGCGACGGGTACAGCGGGTTTTATTGTTGAGAGAGAGGCGGTGAAGTTTGTTGTCGTTCACTAAATGTGGAGCACGTGAAGCACAGCCGAAAGTTTGTGACGTCTTAGTTCGGGGCTGTGACGTCTTCGTTACGTAGTGGACTCGATGCTAGCGATGCCATTCTGAATCTGGGTCGCGTTTTGGCTGGACTTGTTCCTCGTCCAACTGAGCTCTTGGTTCCAAGTGATGCTCAGTATTCGTTGGTCGTACATTTCGAACCATGTCCCTCATTTGATTGATTGTAAGGCTTAACGCGCCGACGCAACACAGGCGATGAGGCTCGCCGTAGTAGAGGGATTCGGATTAATTTTGACCACCTGGGGACCTTTAACGTGCGCCCAAATCTCGTACACACGGGCGCTTTTGCTTTTCACCTCCATGAGAAAAGCGGCTGCCGCGGCCGGGAATCGAACCCGCGTCCTAGTGCTCGGCAGCGCAACGCCTTAGCCACTGAGCCACCGCGGTGGATAACCATGGCCCTCGGCCGCGTGAGCAAATTGTTGACGATGACGCTCGGTGTCAAGCGCTTGTATTTCTCGTGCCTGCTCTGCATTGAGGCCTTCCCTGCAGCGTGTCTGCCTGGCTGCTGTAGAATATGCGCTCCGTGTTTTCGGAGTTTATTTTTGGTAAAATTCGGAGGCCGCCTGGGGAGTTGATTATTTATCAAAAATTTGGAGTTCATAGAACTTCTTTTAAATTCCCAAATTCGCCAAAATTCCTGGCTCAATCTCGCCACATGTATTTGTGATATATAATAACCTTACCTGAAATCAAACCAGAACGCAAGCCCAAGGAACACACGAAGCGCATATTGATTTTCAGGGAAGTTTGAAGGCTGAAATACACGTGCACACAAGAAGGAATTAAGGAATACAATACATGAACCTTCGTGAGTATTAAATAAAAAGCTAGTTCCAACAGGCACAAGCATACTTCCCGAGGTCTCTGTCGTTGGGGCAAGCGCACTACTTTCTATTGATTCTCTCAGAATTGCAAATGCCATTTTAACCTTTTGGCTGTAAACAGGAAGACAAAGCAGCCTCACGTGGGAAGCAAGAAAGCGCTGGCCAGTGAGAAGTCTCCAGAGGACTAGGGTTGACAAGTGTTAGCTATTTCGCCAGCTAGCAAAATAAATAGTGAGCTGGCAAACGTCATCAGTTTTAAGAAACACTTACTTGAAAACCGGAGCATAGGTTTAGAAAGCGACGGGCAGCTGAAGCTTCCCAATCCGATATATAGTTGGAATACTGTACCATAACAGGGGAGCTAAGATAGCCATATTTTCTTACGTGTGCCGGTCTTAAGAGACGGCAAAGAAGGAGCCCCTCCAGTATAAGTGAGAACGACCAGAGGCCCCAATAACTGGCCGGACATCCTAATCACCATGACGTCGGATAAATCGGATAAATTTAAATTGTCAAAAACTTTTCCAGGGAGTCTCGAATTTTTTTCGAGTTAATAAAAAAATGCCTGCGGCTTAACTCAGTTAACCCTGTGTAAGCAAAGCAAAAGCTTGCTTTATCCTGGTTAAGTCTTGGTTTCACTTGGTTAACCTTTGATTTACCTGTAATTATTATATTATTCCTCCAAAGTCTGCCTTTGTCTGCAGTTGTGCTCCCGCTTCCGACGTTTTGGGAGCAGAACGGCTCGCTCTTTTTTTAGACTTCGACGTTATCTTGGCGCGCTTGGCATTCCGGAGCTTATCCAGTGAAGCAGCTCGGAGGGCGATATCCACGGGGTGACCAGACGCTGCTTGCGCACGACGGCTAAAGGGCCCATCTCCCCGCGAGGGGGACTCGAGTAAATGCGTCGCATAGGGGGTGGGTGTATTGCGTTAACGTTTAGTGTTTGGGGAGTTGGTGGTAGTGAATGCGTTGTATCAGCAGCTTCTTGACGTAGCCTGAATGAGTCAAGGATATAAGGCGCGTTCGTAGCCTTTCATTCTGTGTCGGTTTTGTGGCGCAGTGGGAAGAGCACCATGTACCTCGCGTTCCGCCCACAGGTAGTGAATGCGTTGTATCAGCAGCTTCTTGACGTAGTTTGAATGAGTCAAGGATATAAGGCGCGTTCGTAGCCTTCTATTCTGTGTCGGCTTTGTGGCGCAGTGGGTAGAGCACCATGTACCTTGCGTTCCGCCCGCAGGGTCGTGGGATCGAAACCAGGCGCCGGTAAGTATTATTTTTTAAATGCAGAGCATTTCTTTAACTCACGATGTCACCCGGCGTTGGCGTGCCTCAGCGTCCGCAACAGCCGTTCCAGGTGCGCCCTCTCCCCCACTCCTCCTCGCCTGCTCTCCGCTGCTCCTAGCGTGTTCTCTGCGCGCTCGGATCGGCGTTCAGCAACAGGTGGGGCGCGCATGCGTCGTAGTTTGGCGCGGGAGCAACAACAGTTGGGACGTGGTCGTGATGTAGTCGTGACGTGGTCGTGGCGCGGTCGTGCCGTGATGGGGCGGTTCTCGGCGTTCGCTCTCGCTGTCAATTTCTTTCGAACCAGATAAAATAGGGTATGTGCGCCCCCCGAAAATGCTCTGCATTTGACCGTGCCCCTCGCGAGGGGGATGTTTTTTTTATATAGTGTAGGGGGAGGGGTGCGGACCTGTTGTTGAGAGCGAGGAGGGTAGCGTGATGCGGGAGAGGATGAGTGGGGGAGAGGGTGCACCTGGAACGGCTGTTGCGGACGCCGAGGCACGCCAACGCCGGGTGACATCGTGAGTTAAAGAAATGCTCTGCATTTAAAAGCCTCCCGCCCCCTCCCAACGTTCGGAGGAGACGACCCGCTTCGCTCTCATACATGACTAGGCTGGCACTGACTATCCGAGCGCGGTGCTCCTGAGCCAGGCGCCCGGCGAGTAACGGCGTTAGGCGGTTACCCAGCCGCAAAGAGCGCATGCGCGAAGCCGGCGGGCGAGGCGGTGGGAGCTAGCGCACGCGGGGGCAGAGGAGATTGGCGCGGAGGGTAACGTGATACGTAGCCAAGGCTAAGACGCGCTTGCGCTCAAATGAAGGTAAAATTGCTGGCGATGGCGAAACTCGGCTCGACTAGGTTAGTAAAGCTTTGCTTTAAAACGCGGAACCCGAATAAAACACACTGATTTCGGCGCACGTTAAGGACCCCAAGGTGGCCAAAATTAATCCGGAGCCCTCCACTACGGCGCGCCTCGTCGCTTGTGTAGAGTCCGTGCGTTAAACCCTGCAATCAATCAATTATAACACCGTGTCTCCTCTTTCGGTCTACCACGGTTGCTAGCAGCCGCGACCCTTTGTGCCTCCATCAATTTATTTCTTTTGCAACCGACACCTTATGTCCCTCCGAGTTTCTGCGTCTTCGTTCTTTATCACTTAGTGGTTAGTGGGGTGAACAACAGAACGCGGTAGCCCTTGACACCATCGCGTACACCAGCAGAGGACATTTATATTGTGGCGCAACAGTTTCTGCATGAATAAAACTTTTGTGATTAACCCGCGCCGCATTGACCAAGATATGCGTAATGGCGAGACGTGAATCGAATATGGCGTACTGGTCATACGGACTAGACGGCTTGATTCTTGGTATCGGGAGTTCACTCCTGAATACAAAACAGAATTACGAGCGCGTTAAATTCTCCTTACCCCCATTCCGCTGCAGCGTAAGCTATTACTTGACCTTCGTCCAACATGGCGTGTTCCGTATTCAATGTGAGGTTTCACAACTGAAAGAAACCAGCAATTTGTTTCAATCGAAAGTCTGACCTTCTCATTGCCCTTTCAGCGTTGATTCGATGCCGAAAGATGCCTTAAGTACAGAGGAATCACTAACCAAACGTAAGGCAAACAGCGACTGCAGACGATGTTTGCGCTTCAATAAAAAAGCGAACACGCGAGCAATCGAGCCGAGCGAGGAGCAAGCGAGGCAGCGGTGATGTATAGCGGTATAGAAACAACCGAATACAGCGCCATTATGTACCGAGGAGTTTGGTCAGTTTCGGTGAAATCAGTCGTGCTTTCCCGAACTCCCACATCTTTTGTAGCTCCGGATCACTAAGCAAAATGTTCCTGCATGGGACCCGTGATCAGTGTTGACGCTTTGTTGAAAAAAAAAATTTGCGGAGCTTGCGCTAGGTCAAGCAAGGCTTCAATCATATCGGAGCTGAAGGATTTCTTTTTATGTAAGAACTGAAGGACGCACCACCACGCATTTCCTTAGGTTAGAAATTGCTTATTTAAATGTTTTCTCGTCGCTTTACATTGCGGTGGTAGTAGTAATCATCATATCCATCGATATCGTCGTCTTCCTCATGCATGACTGGTGGGCCCGGATCGTTTTGTCCGCAGGCTTTCACATTTCTCCCAAAGGGGAACGCAGCAGCACAACCTAGAACCGGCGGTAACCGGATTCTCGAACTGGGCGTCTGTAGGCTGTCCTGTACTCCCCCTTGTGGTGCGGACGCAGACGAACTGTTTTCTCGGTATTTCTTGCGAGTGCCACGCGCAAACCGGACGCTCCTCGTAAAACGCGTGCTGAAGATCGCGGTGAACGGCGGGAGTAACTACAGCACGGGGTTTACTGGTGATGCCTTACACCACACACATAACGGCCAGCAACAACAGCTTCGCTGTTGAAACACATTGTCTTTTTGAGGTCCGGAGAATGTTGGCGTAGAACCAACCGTTCTTACGTAGCTCGCAGGCTTTCTCGAAAACGGTATCACCGCCCCTAGTATGGACGAGTAGTGCCATCCAGCGGCAGCCACGAAAGACGCCTCGCACGCCAGACGTTTTAACTACTTCCGGTGCAAGATATGTGGAGGCAGCACCTCGCTTCACGTTCTCGCTATTTTCTACCTCATTTTAAAAATAAATACGCATAAGATTGGTATGTCCGGGTTCTCGCTGAGCTAATCTATCAATCTAGAGCAACTTGTACTTTGACTTCAGTGCACCTCGAACTTCAGTGTTCTTTGACTTTCGGGTCGCTAGCTGATTAATAGTCAATGCTTTTATCTCGCCCGCCTACGTTCGCACGGGTACTCACAGTATGCAAGGAACCTTTTCTGGAATGGCTGTGCTATCCTCAATGGTTGCATACCCTTCATCACGTACATGCAGACGGAGAATCAAAATTGGTCGTAGACTGTTTTTTTTTTCGAACCGGCTGCAGGCAATGACCGTAAATTTAACTGTGAGTGAGGACTTCGGCGTCAAACTATCTCGGCAAGGTGAAATTACCCTTAGGGGTAATTTCATTCCTAAGGGTAAATCACCCTACACTTAAACAACAGAAGAAATTGTGTGGTTAGATGGAGTGCGCCAAGTTTCACGAAAGCTGTTCCTCTTGTAGGATGGTGTGGCTCCCGCTGAAGGCTACAACAAAATGAAGGATTCCAGCAGAAGCTCATTTTTAAATCTCGTCCCGACCGCCTTAACCTCTACTGCTAAAGCAAGGGGCCTCCTCTTGGTTCAAAGGGCAGAATTTTTGAGTAACGGCAGAAAATTTTCTTTGCACTCGCAGACACCGAAACTTCCAAGACTGTTGACGGTCCTGGGGACTCATGGCGAGGAGCGAGGCGTCCCTCAAGGCCGACCCGTTCTTCGGGGTGGACTCGACCTGGAGCTGGGTGACGGTGGCCTTCCTGAGCTGGGTGCTGTGCTTAGGCATGATGGGTCAGCACAGCGTGGGCGTTCTCTTCTACGGCATCGTCGACACCTTTGGCGCCACAAGACAGCAAGCATCGTGGCCCCTCGTTCTCAGTGGGAGCCTCCTAAACCTTGGAGGTTCGTGGAACATCCGCAACAGAAGCAGAAGTGTCGCGGAGGATTGGATGGAACGACTTCGCATACAGCTTAGCCACACTGCTCTCTTATCCTTCATCTTCCTACATGTGTTTGCATATCAATTTCAGATTGCAGGAACTTAGAGCTGCCCTGATTTTGCGCGTCGCTCGTCACCTAGTGCAATTTGCACTGAACCCTAGTTTTAACACAGTGAACGGGACGGCAAAAATGTTTGGTGTGAGCGGTAATTCGATAGACGCGACTGCTTCCCAGGAGCTCAGAAAGCATGACAACTCTGTAGAAGTGTTAAGTGCAAGATGTGCAGTGAAGCAACCTTTATTTGGGAAAAATCAGGCAGTAAGGTGGATCTGTCATGTGTTTATCACCCGCGCGAGGACAGCCTGCTGCTGTTTGCTCAGAAACAGAATGAAGGGGCCACGAGCGCATTCGACCTTACAGACGGAGGCTATTCTACGTCTGCGACTTACCGGCGTTTGTTTATAAGTCTCTTCTTCACTTTATCCCGTGTTTCACGCTGTTTAGTTCCAAGATGTACGAACTTGCCCAACTGCAAACCCGACTTACCAGCTACTTCCCCGCTGTTAAACCGTAACATTACACGCGTGAATTGCGTGGGCGATTGAAGCCTCCCAAATTAATAAATCATCGGAATTGTTTGTGTGCTTGATACTGAGGGTCACAACTTTTCAAAGAAAAATATAACAATTTTGCGCCGATAACGAGATAAACGGCTAAGGTCAGATGAAGTAATAAAATCAACGTTAATTAGAGGCGAACGCTATATGGGCGGCTTTGCGAGCTATATACAGTGATGCTGTGCCACCTGTTGAGTTTCTCCGCAACGGAGCGATAGCCTTTGAAGTCGAATTAATTATCCATAACTCCTTCGACTTCAAAAACTATTGCGCCCACTGAATTCTGTAGCGGCAGTGAAGGTTCAGGTGACCTCAACTAGTACCACTCTTCTCTTTTGCGTCGCACGAAGCATGAACGAAGGTCAGTGCTGCGGAATTACGCGTAATAAGGTGAATACATTCTGAGACGCCTTGTTATGTCTTCCTAAGTTTTGCGTCTCGAAGCTTTGCGTTTTTTCGCGCGGCGCTGAGCCAGTCTACGGACTGAAAGCTGTTTTAAAGCGAAACTTTCTATGCCTCACTGATGGCGTCGTTCGTCCGAGTAAAACGCACTGCGGGAAGGCCAACTTTACACAACGAGTTTCACAGACGATGCTGACAATAAACGAAGGCACGTCAAATGCCTCACAAAAAAAAAAAACGCTCCCCGTTGTCGGAGTCAAATCTGGGTCCATCCAGTTATGAGGCCGATGTATTTTCGATTTCGCCATTCCGACACGGTAAAAGCAGTTTGGATTTTGGACTTTGACTTTGACTCAAGTGGCGTGGGAGAAAGCTCTGCGTTTTAACCCTCTTTATCTTAAGAAAGGGGTTTTGATGTTTTAGCTTCTAGCCCAAGTATGTCAAAGAACTTTTGGTACGTAATATAAGGGTGCTGCAAGCGGCTAATTTAAAATCCGTCTTTTTAAACATTAGTCCGTGAGCGACGAAAACAACGTTTCCTGTCTAACAGAATTGGATCAAGATTTCAGCTGCGCACATTTTTTCATAAAGCTAAACTTTATGTAGTCGTAATGGTCTCCTTAGATGAGAATTCACTGACAATGACAGTGCAAAACGCTCACAAGGCTGGCTGGCAGTGTACTTTCCTCTCGCAATACACGATAAAAACAGAGTGCGTAAACAAACTAGTTCTCGTTAGGCAAGTCCAGAATTCGTGTCCACCTTTTAAGTCTTCTTGTTTGAGTAGGATTTGTAAATCCCGCTTTTTGCCCCAGTTCTAGAGCTGCTTCATACGTCACTCGGCCACGTTGCAGTCGATCGAACTGACTGGTCATTCACTTTGGTTGTGGGTACGCGTACACTCGGGTATTTAGAAGGTTACTCATTTCCCCTATTGTTGTTGTTGTTGGTGGTGGTTAACGGGCAGATCTAACTTGCAGGGTGTGCCAGCAATCGCTCCATCCCGTCAGCAGCTTTTAAAATTATTCGTGGCAAATCACCAAGATATGTAACGGCTTGCATCTTCGAAAAATAAAGTGATCCTCCCCAAAAAGAAGGCTCTTATATTGCGCTACTGTAATAAGTTATTGACTGCAATGTTATGCGGTGACTTCTGTTTTAAACTGCATGAAGCCATTAAACTACAGAAATATATAGGTGCAAGAATGTGAAGCCGGTGGAACACGTGCTACTCGTGTGAAACACGCGAATACGTTTAATTAGCCAGGAGTTCATACGGTGTCTAATCATGGCTCTTATACTGTGGACAGTGGAGCATGATGCGTGCTGTCCGGGGAGAATATAAGTGGACTGCTGTAATGGGGCGTAAACACAATTTATTGCTAGTCACGTTCTCCTTTCCTTGCAGGCCCCGTCATAGGACTTCTGTGCAGGCGTTTCTCCTGCCGGTCTGTCTTGTTTGTCTCAACTTTCGTCTTGGCCGCATCCACGGGTGTCTGTTGGTTCGCTAACAATATCCTGTTTCTAACTGTGGTGTACGGCATCATACACGGTAAGTTCAAACTCTGCCTGAACTGCGAGGGAATTTGTTGTGAATGGAGGCGAGATGAACTGATGTATCCAGGAAAGATCTGGATGGGCACATTTTTATCCCACTTGAAACTACTATGCATACAACGCAAAAATATATTTTGAGAAGCTAAGATGAATATCTGTACTCTACCTTAATTTAAATAGCGGTAACTTTTTCACTACACGCCCAACACTACATGAGTTCAGTAAGAGCTAGCTGCAGAATCCGAGTCACTGCTTTTAGCTACACTGATGTCTACCCTTCTTGATTGATACGCGCGCTATTCAAATTCCTCTTTTATGGTGTCGCAGGGCTGGCAGTGTCGGGCACGTTCGTCAGTGTCAACATCCTTGCGCCGCAACACTTCGAGAAACTTCAAACGACAGCGTGCAGCATCGTCTTTACTGCTAGCGGATTAAGCTTGCTCTGTGCACCCGCCCTAGCTGAGTTCTTGCGAGCAACCTACGGTGTCCGTGGCACTTTCCTCCTCCTCGGTGGAGTCATCCTCAACGCCTTTCCAGCGGTCATTGTAATCAGAAGCCCCGCCTGGATGCAGCGACCTGCGAAGTGTCCTACCACCAAGAAACTCGAATTATACCAGAAAACCGCAGTCATTCCAAATGGTCATCATCTTCACACAGCCGGCGGGGCAAGCAATGGCACTTCCAAAGAAGCCGGAATAGACTTAGGATGCACGCCTGAAGTAGCCACGGCGAAACCTACTGTTATATTGTGCCCGAAAAATCTGCAGATCTCTAAGATACCCAGTACACAATCAACACGATTAAACAAGACTAGTGAACCCAGCTTAAGGGCCATCGTTAGACAGTTTGCGACGGTAGCGTTTGCCGTGGATGCCTTAACGTTTTCGGTGATGATACTCGTGCTGGTAACATTTAAGCTTATATCAGTGGACATCGCCGTAGACAGAGGTGTCACGCCATCAAGGGCCGTCTTCCTTTCGAACGCTTTTGGGGCCAGCGACCTTGTTTTCAGGTTTGCGAGCGGGATGGTCATTGACTCTGGACTATTGACACTAGAAACTGTGATGCTTTCCGGGTTCTTTCTCCAAGCGTTGGCGCTGGAACTCTTTGCGTGGTGGGGAACTTTCCCCGTGATGCTGGTGTCTTCAGCGCTTATAGGCATCAGCAACGGATCTAGAATCTTTCTTCGAGCCCCCACGCTGGTACGTGATTTCGGAATGCAGTCCCTGCCCGTCACAATGGGCGGGATGGCCTTCTGCATTGGCATGGTGGGGTTGACGTCACCGTTTTTGGTCGGTACGTGTTTTTTCTACACTCCTTTCTCATTGGGCTATTTTTGTTCGTCCTATGATAACTCAACAGTTGAACGAATTTTTTCCAGGGGATGAAGATAAGGAAAGAAAAGTTCAAGGGCAGCTTAATAAGCTTCAGTGCCTGCAAGGAACATGTCATTAAAAACCCGTTGTTTCTTTAAGTACTGAAGCTGAAAAGCGGCGCAGTATTTCGATGCCCGTAGAAAAGAGCACCAAACAAAGTAAAGCGTTCCGTTTCGGTAAAGTGCCCGTGTATTTAAGGACAACGAGTTTCGCGGCACAATGGAAACTGAGCGGGGTGTGACCCGATGGGCTCACTAATCGGGGGACCACGGCAGAGAGCGCGTGGGTAGGAAGTGACCACGTCTCACAGCAGTTACCGAAGACAGCCTTGGCGCCATTTTTTGGTGGGTCGTCGCTTTGGAGCGCGTCTCCGGCGGTCAGCTCACATTCTTACCCTTTCGCCATGCTCACATCCTCCGCCTTCCTCCTTGCGCTCTTGCCGCTAACACCGTCATTAATTCTCCGTGGTGCTTCGGGTTCGCTCAGTTCATCTTGGACTGTGCTCCTTGTGTACCACCTTCGTTCGTTTGTGATGCCGCTCAACCGATGGAGCGTGCCCTTAAGGGTCGTGCTTTCAAGTCGGTCAGTGAATGTCTACCCGATTACAAGTAATTGATGGGGCATTCAGTCCTCGGCTGCTAGGCAGTCATAACATTTCTTTTCCTTAATGTTGCATCAGGGCATACTCGTCAAAATTCCCCGAAGCGTTGCTGCTTACACTACGCTAAAGCAGCCTTTAGCGGTGCATGCGGACAACCTACAAGTATTAGGTTCGGAATCTACTCGATTTAAAACTTCTCCGGTCACATTTATATAACGCTTTCGTAACTGTTTGTATTTGGTCACACTTACATACTGTCTACGCCTGTGCAATGGGATAAGAATTTCATTGCCCATCAATCATTGAACGACTTCGTTTAAATAAACATGTACACGCAAACGATATTCCGTAAGATTAGCTGTGCTGCGCTGTTGCAATGTGTGCGTACGAAACAGAATTAACGCCCGCTAAAGCATTCTCGTTTGTCTTTTCTTTTTGTAAATAGCATTTGTTCTCCTGAGGCATTTGTAATTAAGGCTTGTTACTTTGACCATGTCAAGGGTTGCCCTATACCCTCGTTAAACTTTGCTGCAGCTGCTTTAAAGCCTGAAACCGCTGTAAACACAATGACACGGAAGACGCAGGATGGGAAAATTGCTGTTGTGTTTATCGTGCTTTACTGTTTAGAAGAGTATACACCAACGCGTCCAGCAATGTGGTCTACTGAAGTTTGCTGTAGTTTCAACACAATGCAACGTTTGGTCGTTTCATTCCAGGTTACTACCGCGATCACCACGGCTCCTACGAAGGACTTCTTCACGTTTTGGCAACCGTGAACTCGGTGCTCGCTGTCATCTGGACCGTCAAGATGGTGCTTACAAAGAGAAAGCAGTCATCCTTCAAAGTTAATTAAACAAAGAGGTCACGAATTTCTTTCATGAGCGTCTTTATAAGACGTTCCGACATGCGCCGCGCATGCGTCTTGCACGAATTTTCAGTGCAATACACACAGCATGGTAACGATAACAATGCGACGTCTTCGCGAATATCTGCCAATGGTATGTACTCAAGGCCAGCGGACATACACTAACATCTGCTTGCTTGTAGCCTCCTTCTTAAAGGAAACCCAGAAAAACCAAGTGAAACCAAACAAATGCTCATTTTTCTCTAATAAATTCCCGTTGTTCAAAACATTCATGTTTGACATTTTTATAAATGTGTGCTGGTTTCTGCGAAAAGTAGCACCACAATGTGGCTAGAGACACTGAAGGTGCAGTAACAAGGTGTGTAACCTGGTGTTGATCGCGACCTTTTGGTTCCACGTCAATCCCCCGAGTGGCCCATGCAAGGAATTCCCAACAACAATTACAAAAAACTTTTGTTCCACCGCTAACGACGTGCGCGGCGGTGGCATGGGGCTAACAAGCTCAGTTCGAACTCCAAAGGCCCCAGTTCAAATCCCATGAGAACTCAAATGTTCTTTCACTTGCTCTTCGCAGCGTCTAGTGTTTTCTGTATACTGGACAACAACAATTAACAACTACGACGACTAAGGTTTTCCGCAGAATAGGGTACTTAAGGTTCTCGCGTTAAAATTCCTCACGGCTTTCCATTCTTCCATTCATATTCGGCATCTTTCAATCAATTTCTGGATGTTTGAGCAATGATACCAAACAAGATTGCAACCTCAGTTTATCGGGAAGCAACTGGCAAAACCAATACCTGCATTTTAAGAGCAGCCGCGTTAAACAGTGTAAACTCAGAATGCCATAGACTCAGTCTCATCGTTTCAGGCGGATTTATTCCGACCTGGTTCATTCCGCTTCTTTGTCAACAAGTAAGCAATGACATCACGTGACAGCAACACATTTGAGGCCTGTTACCAATGGTGCTATAATAATGAATGTGAAAGACAGGGCTGCCGACACCCAATAAAGCACTTGAAATTCGAATCCGTGAACACTACCTCGAACCTCATCTTAACGTATTCAGCTTCTTCCCACAGATGTAAACAGAACACGAAACCCGGCAATGTTCTACAGATCTGATACTAACTCAAGAAACGAATTATTTGTGGTCCCCCCCTCCCCTGTTTGTTTGATTTTTTTAAGTGGTGCCCGCATTTTCATCATTCAGTTTGTAACCTGTTGTACTGCATGTTCTCTATGTTATGCTAGAGTCAAAGACCGCAATCTGCTTCGTATTGTCCGCGCTTACGCTTTGGTTTCTTCAGCCAATTATCAATCCCTACTACATAGTAATTTGTTACACGCAATAATTTGATATCAGTTCTTATGTTCACAAACAGCCTTGTTCGCTATCATGCTCTAATTCAGTATTTGTTGTTATATATCATGTTTTCTTATGTCTACTTAATGCGAATTTTTGGAAACATTGTAATGTTCATGTGCCGAAAATTTCTACACGGCATGCATATGTCCTGTAACCCACGCCACGCACTGGATAATGGGCCTCACTCAAGTTGTCTTTTGCGATGTTTAAACCAAGAATCTATCTAGATCATCTTCTAGGAAATAAAGTGAATTTATTTCAATTATATAGCGAATATAAAAAACTCTAAATAATTCTTTTACCGTTGTGCGTAATTCTTGTTCAATTAAATGCTTCGTTTACTGTTTTATTCTTCCAATTGTGTCCTCCCATGTGTTGCGCAACGCGTTATATTGCATTTGCCGCTATCTGTTGTTAAATGTTTATGCCTACTATCCGCTCATATTTTGTAACAACTCCGGCTTTATTAGCCGCAAAATGGGTGACAGTATTCATTAATGCAAAACAGATCCGGTCCGATTTTTTTCCCTACCGTCGTGTCTGATTTAGATCGGTAGTAAATACTCGCAGATTGCAGGTAGCCTTCCTAGTTGCTGCCACTGCCATTCGCAACAGAAGGACGTCAAGATGCACAGGACTGCTCAATGAATTTTCAAGGACTGGGGGGGGGGGGGGTTGAAAGGACACAGTGCGTTGAGGCTACGTGAATTCGATATCTGCTTCCATCACGACAAGGCAATTTGAATACCCCTGCCGAAAAACAAAGAGAACGATCGTAAGGGTTATGTAAAAGGCCCCCTGGGAATTGTGTGTTAACTTTCACGTTTCCAAATGTGCGTTTGCCATTGTTTTCTCTTTTTTAACGAGTGTTGGAGGAATAAATGACTGTACGGGTTCCAGTCCGCCGCTGACAGCCACCCGCAGAGGCCAGGTCTTTCTTGTGGGCGGATATATTTCACTTCTGTATTGCGGCTCCGCCTTTCTTTCTTTCTTTCTTTCTTTATTTCTTTCTTTCTTTCTTTCTTCCTCCCCCTGCCCCTTTTCTGTAACATGTATTTTGGCCTGCTGCGTGTGTGCATGTGTAGTGCGTGTAAGTGTTGGAACAGAGCCAACTTATCGTTCGTTTAAGGTTATTAAAACTGCATTTTGAAAGGCCGGTGTAATATATACAAGAGGGCCTTTTTCGTTGCCTGCTACGCAAGCGGCCCAGTTCAAACTGGTTTTGAGAGAGTCACGTTTTCTGCAACCTGTAGAAGGAGCAACCTCAGAGCCCTCCCTCGTCGATGTGGTAAGGATGGTAAAACTAAAAGCAGCTGGCACGATTGATTAGCCCCAGGCGCTTCCTCATAATATGCTGTTGGTTGTTCAGAGCTTCTATATCCTCTCTGCCGTAAGTTGTCGACCTTGTGTGTTTCCTTTGCTGTATTGTTTGTATTGGCCGAGTCGATAGATCCACACAGACGACGGTTTTGCAGAAGGTCAGAAGCATTAATGGCGGCTCTCTGTAGTGGTGCGCAAGATTTCTCCCGTACGCGAAAAGGAAGTTGCGTGTAAAAAAGACTCCAACAACACATAAAATCAATTTCCGCGTTCTGCCACCGCAACCTGTGCCACGCCAATGCTCATCGACGGGCCGAGGTAACTATTTTAAACTGTCTTGAAAATTCACACTCATTCTTCTTATCTTCATGGCGTTAAATAAACGCGCCTTTCATCGTCCCTTGAGAACGTACAGGTTTCCTGCCCCTGTATTGCCCCTGCCCTGCCCATATCTCGTACAGAACAATATAGGGCAGCAATATTGTTCATTGCCGTGAGCAGCTTCGAAAACGGCGTAATTAATTTTAGATGTGTACCTGGTGCGATTTTCCTGTTATTCTCAGCTGATGCCTGTGTTACATATTCGTGATATTTCTGTGCCGACCTTAACAATAGAGCCGTTGCCACAGGTGAGGTGCGCCCTTTAAAAAAATTTTCTCGGACAAACATATGCCTACTGTACCACAAATAACTCAGACAAGAATCTTTACCTTTAAATGTGACCAACATATTTTATGACAGCAAGAAAGAACGGTCTTTTCTGTAGCTTTTCGGCTTAAAATGTTTCAGCCTCTCTCGGGACGTAAGCTTTTAAGCTTGTGTTTCACAGGAAACACAAATGTCGTGAACCCAATCAATTTTCTTTCCTCGAAGCGATACAGACAGTCCCTCCTTATGCAATGTATGAGTAGTCGCTAAAATACGACTTGCCCATTTATTTGTAGATGATAAAGATAATACTCAGCCTTTGCGTCCACCGCAATGTTGCCTTTCCCAGCAGATGCAATACTGTGTTGTGTCAACCGACTCATTGCCGAGTTTTCTGGCCTCATGTTTACATTGAGCTCCGCCCCTCGTTTGCCATTCTGTTGCTCGGTAGGTCCACCTGTTGCCAGCCATTTGCATGGCTAAGTTCGAAGCAACACAACCTTCTGTTTCCTACTTTTGTTAGGGCACCCACTGCACAAGCTTTTTCTAGAGTACGTGACAGTCTCTTCGTACGTCCAAGCGTTGCGCCTTTCACTGTTATTCCCGTGCCTCCCAGAGGGGGCAAAACAAAACCACCCCTGTGTCGAGGTTTAGCCGCACTTCAAAGATCCCCAGGTGATAAAAATTAATCCGGAGCCCTCTCCTACGGCGCGCCTCACAACCCATTCTACGCGGTAAACACTCAGAATGTTTTGTTTACTTTTATGCCTCCCTTGCGTTGTTTTCGTGCACGGTTTTATTTATCTAAATCTTAACACCTACGAAGCCCCGAATCTTAGTTTATCCTTATAAAAATATTTAAGAAGTGAATGCGCTTTCTCAGTACAACTTTAACCAGTCGGCTCACGCCTATCCTTTCTTATTCTCTGGCAAAGTCAAACACTCTCCTGTCCTATATACAGGAACGTTTGTCAGCTGGCCTTGTGTTGCGGCAACGGTATTTATATATTCGCGATTTCAAGCTTGTTGAGCAACCGCGCGTGAGCACAGACGAAGGCCACCCAAGTACGCAGTGCTGTAGGAGTCTCGGTGTGTGGGGTAACCTCATTCTTTTCGCAAGCGAGGGCGTTTCGGCCCGGGTGAAAAAGTGGTCATTAGGGCACGCGTTCGCAAGAATCTTCAGTACTCCGTTTGAAAACTTTACAGCACGTGAAACGGTATACTCTGTAAACAGGTAGAGAGAGAGAGAGAGAGAAAGACTTTATTTGAGGCCAGCAGGGAGTGGGAGGTCGGGATGCGCAGAGCCTCCACATCCCACCCACGTTCACGACGTACTCCGATGTATTAATCAGCCGGATCCTAGGGCTAACCACAATCTGTCGACTTCAGCTCGTTGCTTTAAGTTCAATGCAAGTTCCCGCGCTGTAAGAGCTGAGGGTGTGCAGACGCAATATTCCGAATGCACAGGTACCACGTGTAATTCTAAACATTACTGCATAAAGGTTTTCTCAAACAGGCTAGAATCACAACGCTCATGAAATTATAGACATCGAACAGCCCTAATCCGCCACCGCTGGCTACAGCAGCAAGCTTGATAACACCAGCGAAACTGTATTGCGTGCGGCACTGGCGTTTGGAAACATGGGATGAATCCCATACGTGTTGTGCTAGATAACTGTATCGCTATGCGGTTTTGTTTATCACGAGACTCAAAGGTTGTTTATTTGTCCGTAGTTATGATCCTGCCAATTCTTTCCTTCTGGTTCCTCTTGCGTAGCCTGTACAGTTCCGTAAGATGACAAAGCCCATGTTAAAGCTGATATTAAATTTAAAGAGAAGGCTGACACATCTCAGCTTCAACATCTTTGTTCAATTCAAAGCAGAAGAGCAGGAATAATGGGGCAAGAATAAGCATGCCGTCAAACATTTGGCTTCTGCCATTTTTGAGTCCTTGCCGAGCTTAACGGGAAGAATATTTAGTGGGCTTACAGCTGTGGCCCGGTGGCTATGGCGTTGGGCTCCTGAAAACGAGGATGCGATGTCAGTCTCTGCCGCTGCGACCGGTGTTTTGGGTGTTTTTTTCTGTTTACGCAGACGAAAGACGACAGAGGTGGTGTATAGAAATGGCAAGGCACGGGCAGTCGGTAATATGCTCATCTATAACATCGATTTCAACTTGAACTAGTTACACCTGAAAACTGCCAAGACATGCATACTCTTTACAGATGTGTTGGTGACAAGAGGGGCGGGCTTAGACTTCAGACTGTCGCGCACAGTTGTTTTCTTCAAATCCCGCTCGGGCGAGGCCGGATAAGGCTGAAACACACGAAAGCTGTGTTGTAGACAAGCGTTTCACCTACTTTACGTTAAGGGTCCCGAGAAGGCCGATATAACTGCGTAGCCCTCCAATATGTACGATATTGGTGTACTTTCGGCACGTAAAACCGTAAAATTCTGAATTTGAATCAGTAATAGCGAATTCTGCAACGGTAATACGCAGCTCGCGACCTCCTTGCAAACTGTATGTGTCCAGAAATTCGAACTCCGATACCACCATTGAAAAAGTTTCTGTACCCCTCACCTGTCGGTTCATATATGACATTCTGGTGGGGCCGACTAGATGGAAGACGATTCCCAGATGCAGAGTTCTGATCTGATGGATGCCTAGCGCAAACGTATGCGTCGAAAGTATGGAGTACGCTAAAGGCCCAGTGAGCCTTAAACTAAAGTAGTTACCCATTCTAGAGCACCCCCGATTTCAGTGCGCAGGTAAGTGTACATGGAAAAATTCGAAAAATAATTTTACGCCGATTCTACCGCGCAGATGTAAAAGGCGTGACACCACACGACATGCCTGGAAGAAGGCATTTTATTTTATGAGCGCAACGGTGGCAGCTAGGATTTTTTGTGCTTCAAAACTTTCTGATCCAGCTCCGCATTAAAACTGTGTTGGGGAACATTGAAAGTGTTTGCAATAGAGCACTGCACAGGCCAGGCTGACCCGGAAACCCTGGACCTGCCGGACCAGGCCCGCGGATCGGGCCGGGCCGCTTGATGTCGACTATCGAAGTGCCAGGGCCGGGCCCGGGTTCAATGCCGTGGGCCCGGGCCGGGCTCAGGCTTGAAATCATGGGTCCAGCCGGTAATAATTCTGACGTGAAATGTAGAAAAAGCATTAAGTGTATGCTCTTAGTATATTTTTCCGCGATGCTTGATGTAAGTTGTACGCATTGTTTAAAAAAACGTGCTTTGCTACATCTGATACTCACTGTGGTGTAGATTTATTGCCATTTCTTGTATTGCATGAAGATTTTATATTTTGTGGATAACATATTAAAAATACGATTACAAGGGATGGCCCAGCGGGGAAGAGATTAATTCAGACGACTTGTAGCTGTGCCCATAGGTCTATGTACAGGTGTGTTTTAGGTGTCGCACCCATCAAAATGCGGCTGCCGTGACCGGGCATCGAACTCGCGTGCCAAAGAAAAGCACCGCTGAGCAAACACTGCACGTAAAACATTTCAATGTACGTGCATAGTCGGGGATGGAAACGCGGAACGAACAATTTCAGCAATACCAACTTGTGGCCGAGACAACCCCGTTAAGTTGGCAAGAATCTGGTAATCAAAGGTGATGTAGTCTCTATGTAAGAATACAAGCAAATATTGTGCCATTGCGACGTGATCTGAAAACGGTGTAAGCTGAAGTACATGCACTTCTAAGCGAACATTTTTTACATTTCAATTCATGACCTGCTGTACAGACTAGATGCTCCGTGTGATTGACCGCTACGAAGAGAATCAACTAAATGTAACAAACAAATTTGCGGAAGAAGATAATCAACCAAATGTAAGAAACAAGTTTTTTCAGCGTCTAAGCGAGGGGCTGGTCACGCAAACGAAGGCCCTAACAAGGCTTTAAAAAAGTGACCGGGCCAGGACCGGGCCTGAGCTTTACACGATGGGCCCAGGCGGGACCAGGCTAGGTGTCACGGGCCCAGGTCGGGCTCGGGCTTTATAAAGGGGGCAAGGGCCGGGTCCCGTCCTTAAAATCAGGTCCATGCAGTGCTCTAGTTGGCAATATCAAGTGTCTTGACTATCATAATTTTAGACGTGAAGGGCCGTTGGTTAATTCGATGGTAATCTATGAATTTCACCTGAAACTCTTCAAGTTCTCGAAAACGTCCGTGCTCGGGGCCGGTGAAGCTCTTCATGAGGACATGGCTCTGCTTCGTTTACGCCAATTGCACTCATTACTCCGGGCGCCCGGTGCGGATGACGCTGCTCGGTTCCCCTCGCTGTCGGCAAGTAAAACTTGCGCTTGATGAAAGCTTTATAGTAGTGCCTCTTCGGAGCCGCAACGACAGTAACGTCGTCTTAATTGCAGCTGCAGGAATGCGGGAGACAGGTGGCTAAACTATGCCCATCAAAAAGCAAAAATTTACTCACGCTATGTTGACGGATTGTTTTCGATTGGATTCAGTCGGATTGCAGGAAGGAGTTCATGTCCAAGGGAATGCTGCTGGCCGCTTTGAATGTGATTTCGGTTTTTAGCCCTGTTGTAACGCGCACACAATTTTGAAAGCTACTTTTAGTTAAAAAAAAATAAAGCATTCCACTTGACAACGTGAAAGCGGTCGCGTGCGGAGGAGCGATTCGCCAAAGGGGCTCTGGCGTTCTCTGTTGACTAGTTTTAGCATCAGCGTAGCGTTGATACTGGAAGTAATCAAGACAGGGCGCTGCAGCCCCTGCAAAGGCCTATAAAAAAGACTCTGGATTGAGTTTTAATTTATTTGAGGTAATTAATGTGTTATTCATGATTTTTCCTTATTTTACATTATTGTGTTCTTATTTGCAGCCTAGCATCGGAAGTTTCCATGTAAACGGCGCAGCGCAAAGATCTCCCTTAACAGTTTGCATACAAGTAACGTGGGACTGTGTAGCCCAGCGGGATTGACATCGGCTTCGTAACTTGAGGAGCCTAGGTTCGGTCCCGGCCAGGGGAAGTGCTTTCTTTTTAAGGGCTGAGCACGTTAGGGGCCCGCACTGTCGTCGGAGCTTGTCCGCCGTCACGCTATCTAGCTACCGCAGACACGCGGTGTTACGCACAAAAACAGAGCCCCGTGGCGTCATCACCCAAATAGAGGCTCCGAAAAGATACCCGGTTGTTCCTCGATTCAGACTTCCGGCGAAAAGTTAAAAGAATACTTGAAAATGAGGTTTGTATACGCAGAACTGTTCGAACTGAACCGCTGGTACTTGTCATACATGTCCCCATTATTTAGTGCAAAGAGAACTGCAGGTAAATTTGAGGCAGAATATATGTAATTAACCAGCAGTCCATTCGTTCATTTAGTTAGGAATGTTTATTTGGGTTGATTTTTACGATTGCCGGCGAAAAAAGTGGTTACCGAACAAAAAAATGACGCTTTCAACATGCCGCAGATATGCTCCAGCGCGTGCGAGATGAAAGCAAGCACACATAAAATGAAAAACCTCACACTAACACGTAAGACTTCAAGCTAACGAAGCTGTACGCAACGTTAACGACCATCACGACGGTTTAAGTTCACGATTGCAGCCCATTTGCTTTGTCTTCGCTGTCGCAACGACCTTTACTTCCTCATTGTGGCTATAACTGTGAGCTTGCATCACGTTTTGGAAGTGATGCTCATTGGACATCATCTTGGAGGGGCGTACGCTATGACGTGTCTTTCTCATTTCCGAGCAAGTGTTGCCACGATTACGGCGAACCCTGGAGATTTTTCGCCATTCTTGGCCAATCTCGATAAATGGGTATACCTGGCCTGACCAGCGTGTGCCGGGGAAGCTGGGCGGTCGCCGTGAGGCATGCACAAACGAGCGCTCCACATTTTCTTGATTTATTTAACTGGCCAGCAGTCGCCGCAGTCTTGGCCGATCTTCCTTAGTGGATATGCATGGCTTGACACACGCGCGCCTGGGACACTGGGCTGTCACCGCGAGGCATGGACACATGAGAGCTCGACATTTTCTTGGTTTTTTTATTTGCCGGGAGATAGCCGCGAGGCACGTGCACGGCATTTTTTCGTATTTTTAACTGCGCACATGAAAAATCATGAATAGCTAAACAGCTCCGCTGTAGAAAGAACAGAATTCCCGCTCCTGCTATTCAAGCAGTACAATAACAAAAGATAAGGAAAATGATACGAGCTGTCCCAAGAGAAGGCGTGCCTGCACTGCGACGGTGGGAAAATTGAATTGCATTGAACAAACCTACGTTCAATTCATCAATAAAAGAGTGCGACAGATGGAGGAAGAGCGTGAGGGGTGGTAGCAAACAGCGAAGAACTGCGTCACAGCCCGTATGGCAAATCCCCTCTCTGCACTTCCAACAGCTTTAACGTTGAGTGGAACTGCTTTAATTTTAAAGACGATAGCCTTTCTTGGGCTTCTTAAACGCAGAGATTTTGGTCTGTATGTATGACTGTCTGTCTGTCTGTCTGTCTGTTTGTCTGTGACTCGACTCAGCCACCCGGCCAAAGTGAAACATAATCTCCGCAATAGTCTTACATACTCACAACCAAATCTAAACTTCTAAGTACGGTTTTATGTCATACTTGTCAAAATTGTTGAACAAGAACAAACATTACGCAAATATAAGACAGAAAATTTATACATACGTAATATGCACAGTGTTTCTTTACAAAAAATTCATGGATGCTTGATTCTTGCTTAATAAATTACTACATCCACTGCAGAAAAAAAATTCACACAGCCGCCTGCTGTCGCCCGCGCCACTATAGCTTCTGGCGGCATTTTAAGAAATCAAGCGGCAACAGATACGAAAGTTTCCACTAGATAGGTTTCATGTTCTGCTTGGAATGCACGTGGACTAGGGCAACGCGGTTCTATGAATGTTGAAGTAGGGCGCCTCGATTCACGCGCGTCTCCGCCGTACGGCAGCGATGGCATCCAGGCACCGGCCCAGGGCGGTGGAATGCGGAAAATTTAAATTGACTTGAGCAAACCTTTAGCGTGTTTACCTCGGGAGTAGCGCGACGGAAGAGGCACAGCATTGAAGGTGAGCGGGAAAGCAAAGGGATGCATTTACCAGGCAAATTTCGTCAAACACTATCGTCTTTTGTCGACATTTGCAACGAAAGAAGCAGTTACGAGGCCAATTTTTTTATGAAGCCTCTGTTTGGGTGCGCGAAGACGCGTGAATGCAGTGGCTACATACCGTGACCCCGGACGAGTTACGACGACAAGCCGGGCCACTATAAGTGCCACGCACACAAAATGTCCGCGTTATAATCGTGCGAATGCGTACTTCTTGGCTATACCACCATCGCGTGCTCCCTAGCCAGTGGGGTCTCAGGAACTTAAATGTCAAATTCCAATTTAAAAGAAGGTTTACTTTTGCACCGCTACCTCATTAACGCTCGCTGTTGTTGTCGTGACCATGCACGTTGCCACGTGTACATGTTGACACGGGTACTCACGGGTATTCACGGGTACTCATGGGCTTTTTCTGGGATGGCTGTGCCAGCTTAGTTCTCGTCATGTACTTCCCTATAGAGAGTCAAAATTTATCGCAGGAATTTTTTTGTAACTGAAAGTAACGACCGCAAGACTCTTCCTGAGTGAGGGCCTTAGCGTTGAGCTACCTCTTCAAAGCGAAATTATTCGTAAAGAGATGACCCTACATTAAAACAATGAAATAACGTGTGCGGCTCCATAGAGTACTACGACGACTACGAAATTGATTGCTTTCTCTGCAGGCTACAACAAAAGTAAGGATTTTCTCAAAAACCCTTTTACAAAGCTCGACCAGACCGCTTTGAACTCCACGGCTGAATCAAGTGGCCTGTATGAAGTTGGAATTAAACCCAAGTTCGGAAGTAACAACGAAGGCTTTGCTCGGCGCTCGCAGGCACTGTAACTCCAGAGGTGTTTCGTGGACCTGAGGACGCATGGCGAGGACCGAGGCGTCCCTCAAGGCCGACCGGTTCTTCGGGGTGGACTCGCCATGGAGCTGGGTGACGTTAGCCTTCTTGAGCTGGGTGCTGTGCCTTGGCATGGTTAGCACGCATAGCACGGGCGTCCTATTCTACGGCATCGTCGAAAGCTTTGGCGTCAACCGGAAAGAAGCCTCGTGGCCGCTTGTCCTGAGTGGGAGCTTCCTAAACCTAGGAGGTTTGTGAAACATGCGGGATCAAAGCAAAAGTGTTGTAGTGCATGGTAGTCGAATGAGCTCAAAGCATTGTGACTTCCATGAGCACATGCATATATCGCGAGGATAGACATACATGTACACACATACCTTACATAAGGGATGTTAGAGCTTAAGGATAGTACAAGGCTACGCACCAACAGCTACGATGATGAGGCGGTAGACAGTTTCTACGAAGACGTCGAGTCAGCAATGAACAACGGAACAACACAATTTGTGTTTGTGATGACAGACTTTAACGCAAAAGCAGATGAAAAAAGAGCAGACCAGAGGTCAGCAAGAAAGTTTGGAATAGGCACTCGCAACAGTCAAAGAGATACACTGGCTGGATTTGCGGAGTTAAATGACCGGAGTTAATATAGGCCTTCTTCTATAAACGAATGAATAGCAAATGTTCACGAAAAAGTCCAAACGGTAGAACAAAAAAAATGAAATTGACTTCCTTTTAAGTGACAACCCAAGTATTGTGCCGGACAGAGGTCCTAGGAAATTTTCGGAAAAGTGATCATAGGATGGTTAGGGGCAAAGTACGGCTAAATCTCAAAAGAGAAAGAAGGAAACGTCTGAGACGTAATAAACCTAGCACGGAGTCAGTCAGACCAGCCAAGGCGGAAGAATTCTAAAAGAAAAAAAAAACCTCGGAAACAAAATCGCACTTTTAAACTTGGAGGATGACGATAGTATAGGCAGGCTAAGTGACAACCTAACTACGGAAATAACAGAATCAGCAGCAGCTGTGGCAGAAGCAGCATGAAGGAAACAAAGTGGAGAACCAACGCAGAAAACGTAGCAACGTATTGCGAAACGTAAGATTATGACAATGTCGAGTACGGCGGATCACGCTGCTTTAGGAGAGCTGTCAAAATTGATCAGCAGGAGTACAACGAACGACGTTCTTGCTTACAACATGGCAGGGATCGAGGAAACGGTGGGAATAGGAGGAATATTGAATGCACCTAAGAGGGAGATAGCTATCGAAAAAGACATAATGTACGTACTTACAAACGGGCCAGGCAAAATTACGTACAATATGGACGATATAATAAAAGAAGCACAATGAGTCAACACCAGGTTATATACCAGCCATTTTAGACCAGGGGAAACTACTGAGCGTAGAAGCTTAGCTTACGATGTCCTACTAGTAACTAAGGAGGACGTTAAAAGGTTCTCGAAGGCATGAAAACATAAAAAGATGCAGGTGACGGCAGCGTAACCACGGATCTTTTAAAGGGGGGAGGAGATATTGTACTGGAAAAGCTTGCTGGACCATTTTCAGAATGCATAATGACACTAAAAGTGCCCTGCTCTCCCTCCCTTCCCCCGCTGCTTTCACAATAAACCCAGGGGGGGTCACTCAAGAAATTTGAATTTTCTCGCGTTCCACTGTTCGACTTCGAATGCCGTGACGAGGTCTAGGTTTGGGCGCGAGCTCTTTTTGTATTTTTTGGGTCGAAATGTCTTGAAGGCGTATTTTTGTCGCTATCGCAAATATTAAGTGCACATGTATTTTTAAATAGAAGAAAACTACCTAGTACCGGCTGTACAGTGATGTTTTACCTCAAATATGCCAAATATTTTTTTTTGCTCAACATTGCTGATAAGTATGAAGGCTATTTCCAGATTTAGTTGTTTGGAAAGGTTTTGCCTCTCTCAACTTCTCCTTTCAAAATTCTTTAATTTTTTTTTGTCCGGATGGCTGAATCTAGGGACGGCAACACAGACAGAAAGACAGACAGACCCACCAAAAATTTTCGGGATTAAGTAATCCAAAAAGACTATCGTTTTTAAAGCGGCGACAGTAAAATCAAGTAAGGAAATCAACACGAATAAAAATGAAACGCTGCCATATCGGCTTTACGAGCTAAGGAGGTGACGCTTCGCCATACCTTGAGTGGCGCCAGAACAGCAGAATAATAGCCTTTAAAGTCCGATGGATTGGGCAAAAATCCTTCCCAGTATTTTCTGATGAGGCACTAAGCGTACAGATCATCTCAGGTTGTGCATCTCATCTCACTTTCTTCACTCGAACCATTATCAAAGCCCACGATTCGCTATAACGCGGCTGAAAAAATAGTACACGGTTGAACGCCCTGCAGTTTTGCAAGGTTTGAGATTCTAAACTTCGTGTTTCTGCACAACGGCTAAAAGCCGAGTCTACTAGTCGTTTCTCTTTTTTTTTTTTTTTTTTTGGTGGGGGGGGGGGGAGGGGGGCTCCTTTACAGTTCGTGTAGCACGTCGTGCAACAATATTGTGGGTGAAAAGTTGGAAATCCACCCCTTTAAACGCTCATTCCGGAGTGGTAGAAGCAACGTTTCCAGCTAGAAGAAAATTGATCTGATCTTATTGTAGGGTTTAACGCGCCGACGCAACGCAGGCGATGAGGCGCGCCGTAGTGGAGGGCTCCGGATTAATTTTGACCACTTGGGGATCTTTAACGTGCGCCGAAATCTCGTACACACGGGCGTTTTTGCTTTTCGCCTCCATCAGAAAAGCGGCCGCCGCAGCTGGGAATCGAGCCCGCGACCTCGTGCTCAGCAGTGCAACGCCTTAGCCACTGAGCCACCGCGGCGGGTGGGTGGATACCATTTCTTCGGTCAGATATTCATCTAAGACTGAATGAATCTAATCGGCTTAAATCTAATCGGTCTAAAGACTGAATGAATCCAATAGAAAAAAATTGCAGCCAGGTATCAGCGGCCCCACGTTGCGCTTAAAGCAAAGTTGATACGATTTTCACCATCTTTTTAAATGAAAAATTACTCGCAATGTCATTGGAGAATGCTCACAACGTTGGCTGGGGGCGTGGCCCCCTCCCCCAATCAGTAAATTCAAGTGCTCAAACTAGACCCTGGAAGTTTCTTTCGGACTTCATGCCAGCTTATAAATTCTCTTATAGTTCTGTAAACTCGCTATGCAAGCCGCACTTTAGCGTCAGGTCAAGTTACATATACGCACGAATGCAACCCAGCCTGACGGGTGTGAGTGACGTGAAACAAACTAGCTATCGTAAAATTAGCGAAGAGTTCATTTGGTGACTTATCACGGCTCTTCCATGAGTCAATGTCGGGGAAGACGAAGAAAAGTGGGTGGTTTTTTAGCGCATGAACATGGTTTCCAACGGGTTATCTTTTATTTTTGTAGGCCCTGTCATAGGACTTCTGTGCAGGCGCTTTTCCTGCCGGTCTGTCTTGTTCGTCTCAACGTTCGTCTTAGCCGCAACCACGAGCGCCTGTTGGTTCGCTGGCGATATCCTGTTTCTCACTGTGGTGTATGGCGTCATCCACGGTAAGCTCAAACTCTGCCTGAACTGCTAGGGAAGTGAGTGCGAATGAAAGTGAGAGGAATGTATCATTTCGACTAGAAAGTCACAGTGAGCAAGGATTAATAACACTTAAAGGGGCAATGAAGACAAAATGCAAGTTTGGTTCATTCAAAGGATAGCCTCGTTAGGATCATACTGACAGCACTTTCAACGTAAGCGTCACCCAAATAAGCTATATAATTAGGAAAAAAGGGAATGGCCATGCGACCCACTAGCTCATTTCCCGCAACAGAACCTATGATGTCATACCAGATAGTTCTGCAATTGGCGGAGGCCGGCAAAAGCAAACGCAAATTAGGCAGAGCTTATAAGCTTGCCGAACGAGCTATTTGCGCTTAAATTTAGGGCACATTCTTTTCATAGCAATGAGAATGGTGGGACAAACAGAGGAAGTTGCGAAAGCGTACGTAAACATAGAAGTACCGATGCGTGCTGCTGTTGCTACTGCGTGCACTATGCTTGGTTTAGATGAGCAGCACTGTGGGGCCTTGGGGGTGTCTCAGATGACACTGGCCGATTGACGCAAGGGATGATGCCTTACGTGACCATATTTGTCGAGCGAGCACCAAGTTTCACGAGGCTATTATTTTCTCCATGAACAAAAAGAAGCCAGGTTAAAATACGGTCACAAACAAACCAAAGGCAGAAAACAGCATCCCACGGTGTGGTGGCGCCATCTAGGTTGAATAACAGAACACAAGACCCCGCTCCATGCCAAGTTTAGTTGAAAGACCTGTTCTTAGTGGCGGTGAGATGTTTGAGTGGCGCCCCCTGCCTCAAACGTCGGCTTAGGGACTCGCGCCGCTGTAGTCTGCTTGTGAGAGGCAGCAGTGCCTGCGCTAGAAATCACCTGTTTTGATGCTTTAGGGCATTAAAAAGCGTATTTCCAGTAATTCCGTTTTTTCTGCCATCTTTTGACACATCTGAATAATGTCAAGCTCTATCGTCTTGATGCTTTACACGAGGACGTAGATACCAACTTTCTGCAGATAATCTGTCAGATGATTTTGTGTAACCCGTCCTTTCTAGCTCATGCGCAAAATCTGGAGCGGACAAGCATCGAAAGTCAACCGAGCGCAAATAAACAGCACGAAAAGCGAGCCCGGGTGAAGCAGACGACAAATGCTTGAATCCCTAAGCCGACGTCACGGAGCCGCGCTTCGCAGCGCCGTCCGTGGTCGCGCTCCCCGCCAATGATGTCATTGCAAACACCGTTCAAACACACGTTTTGCCGCGAAAATCAAAATTTTAACCTAAATTGATTAATTTCGCAGTGAATAAAGCATCGTTTGCTTCCAAACAAGCGCTGGAGGCCTATACAACGCAAAATGTTTCGAATAAAAGAAACTTGTATAGGTCTTCATGGCCTTTATCAACAACCTGAGCCGTTTAGAAGACCAACTTTATTCTTTGAGCTTTCCGCCGGCTTCAAATAAATTCTCACCCTCATGGCACTCGTCTCCACCTGAAAATTCAGAGGTGAATTCTCTTTCGAGGAAAAAATTTTATGTAAATATTTCCTTTAAACAAGTATCTTGACTTTCTGCAACACTAAATTTGTGCTGAGCTATTCGATCGCGCAAGTTTTTTATTTGAGCGAATGCGATGTTGTCGGATAGGGCTGTCTGTAATAAAACTCGTGCTCCACTAGATTGCTCTGGGGTTTTTCCAAGTTCTGTAGGTCTGCCATTACATGAATTGGAGTGGTGATTTGTGTTTTCGTTAGAACAAAAAAGAAGCCGTCGTCTTCTAATCCCTCAAGTTTTGTATAGTGATAATTCTGACAGTTCATAAGCACTGGGTATATCCCATTGTGTCGCTAGGATTAATATTTTGTACTTTTTAGAATGCATAAAAGCAGTCGCCGTAATAGTTCATATGTGAAATTGATTTGTTTGCAGTTGATTAAGCGATATACACCCGGTATCAGACATTACACAGGTCGCACAATACATATCACAGACATAATGAATATCATTTAGTCAGGTTCAACTTACAGTTACAATTTACTGGGCATGCATGTTCATGCCCGCACATTATCTCCTTCGGCCGCAGACCCTACCCGCGCCCTCTTCTGACCACTCCACAAACCACTTTGGTAGGCGCACTCTTACTCATAAACTGAGGTGTGCGAATTTACCTCTGAATACCTTTCCCTCTTCCCATCGACTACCCAACTACAGAGAAATGGCAAATCTTGCTGTCCAGCCCCTCTTTGCCTACCCAGCTTCAGCCGGCGGCCAGAGCACGGGTAGCTCCGACTGCATGTGTGCTCCAGTGAGAACAAACCTAACATTTATATCTGAGTTACAGAAAAAATCGCCCTGAAAAATAACTAGGTCTCATGACGTTTGATTGGTTCCAGCCCCGCGTAAATATGGCGCACAAATGCCTCTTTAGTCTTCACCATACACTTTACTCTTTTAACATTACAGAAGAAAGCATAAAATGTTAGTCTAGAAATTGCTTGAAAAGTATGTTTAAATAATTATTGTCTTGTGTTAGGTTTCTTGCCTGTGTATTTTTGTAAATAATGTACTGTTTAAAGCTGGTTTTCTGGAATCCATATTATTTGCAGCAATATTTGCACTCGTAATTATTTGTACTCATGTCTAGTCAAGTTAATCTATTGATTTGTGTTGCTTGATATGTGCAGCAAAATGCGATTACTGTTTATATTTGTCAACTGATGCCTTTGCTATTCTTTGTTTTGTTTTGTTTTGTTTTGGAGGCTGCGGTTGTGTCAAGCTGCTGTAGAGCAGCTTTTTTTCCCACTTTCCCTCGCCAACGCCTGTTGCACAACACCTGTGCAAATTGTGAGCAATAAGGATTCAAATTCAAAAATTCGAATTCAAAGAAGGAACCCCTGCCTTGGTCCCCTGAGCCGTTTATAATCCTAAATAAACGTGTTCCCTCCTTCTCAGTCTTTCGTTTTTTTTAACTTCTGCAGGGCTTTAGCACAGCATACCTTTACGAAATAACCTGAACGATATAAGGCGCTCTACGCATCTGTTCAACTCATTGATAAACTAAATGCAGGGGCGTTTGCTGGCATATTCGTCCTTGATATCTTGTAAGTGATTGTTTGCCGGATTCTTGCAGCTATGAATCTCCAATTCGCTTGAGAAACCGGAGTCCTTAATCTGGAAAACTGTAGGTACCTTGAAAAATGGTTTATAGTCAAGTTTCATTCTTATTTTTCTGCTTACATTTGTTACGTATACACTTAAGTCAGTGATTGAATAATGGATCCCAGTCCATAAACCAGGTTTAAAATGGTGGGGTGCCTATATTCATCTTCCAAAGTAATCTGCAGTCATTCAGCACAGCTTCATCCACATCGCACACATTTTTAAAGATTTACCTCGTAACTGAAAACATGATTATTCACTTTTCGATGGAATATCTCGTTATGTAATTTGAAACCCTTTGAGAACCCAAGTTAAAAGTGAAATTGCAAAATTTATAAAAAAAATTGTACACCACCTTTTCTAGAGAAAGTGGTCGAGTGCACGGAATGCAAAAATGAAGCTCCCGAATTTGAAAGCCGGCAGGCAAAGCCACCAGACTGAAAAGAAACAAGCCAGCCTTCAGCTAACCAAGCCGTTTATTCGCTTTTTCCCCAATCCTTAGCGATTGATTGATTACGAAGTTTCAATGCGCCGACGATGGACATGCGATGAGGTGCGCCGTAGTTGAGGGCTCCGGATTAATTTTGGCAACCTGGGGATCTTTAACATGAGTTTAAATCTTGACCACACGGGCGTTTGGGCTTTTCGCCTCCATCGGAAAAGCGGCCGCCCACGGCTGGGAATCGAACCCGCGTCCTTAGGCTCAGCTGCAGAACGCCTTAACCGCTTAGTCACCGCGGCAGGTCAAATCTGGGACATGAATAAGGACATTTCTTACCGATGATCGTTACGGGTACATTAATAATTTTTCTATTCTGACCACGTAGGAGTACGCTACAAATTACCGCAGGTAGTAGCAAGCCCTGGCATCAGCAGGGCTGACGTCGTCTGATTTTATTGAAGGCTCACTATTTCTTTCACTATAGGACAGCTCTATTTTCTTGCCAGAGGGGCACAAGTCAGAATCTGTGCCACCTTTCTTTCTAAAATTGCACATGTTCACACGTGCGCACGTTCTTGCTAAAATGGTTAAAAGCATTTTGTGCATTAATCTATGATATACTCTATACCACCACAAAGGATTATCTGCTGTTTACTAGCATTCCATTGAGATTATATAGTTTCAATGGTTGTATTGATATATATATATATATATATATATATATACAAGAAAAGAAACTTTCGAACAAGGTAGAAACCATGATTGTAGCCAACCTTTCAGCAAAGAGACTTCTGACGAAGGCAAGTCTCTTTGCTGAAACGTTGGCAACAATCGTGGTTGTAGGCTAGGGCGCCGGGGGATTATATGCCCTCAGGAGTGTCCCCCCGATACAAAGGGGCAGCCACCAAGCCATCATCATCATCATCATCATACCTTGCTCGAAGTTTTCTTTTCTTGTGTTCTCTACTATCTTCCAAGTTTTATTGCTCCATATATATATATATATATATATATATATATATATATATATATATATATATATATATATATATATATATATATATATATATATATATATATATATATATATATTGAAGAGGTGTTTATTGGCAGGGAATGGTAGCGTTCCAGGTGACGGTGTTCAGGTAGGCACTGAGACTAGCCGGAGCGATGATCACGTTGCAGCGAGCTATCAGATATCGTGGCGCGTTCTCTCCGAGGCCGGTGCTACCTCCTCGTCGTCTTCACAGTCCCCATTCACTACGTACCCATTATGGCCCATGGCCACCGTATCAGAGCATACCCACACGGGGCATAGTGCGTCCTTCGCAGTGCCTGATAGCATACTCTAAGTGGGCAAATCTTTGGCACTACAATTACCCCCCGCGGACATAAGAAGCCATCCTGGCGACCTAAGGGCAAGATAAAACCATCGGTTCGTGGTAAGCCTTGAGACGGTCAACGTGCACAGTTTCGCGACCGCGACAACGAAGGTCCGGAGACAACGTGAGCGGCTCAACTACGTAGTTCACTGGGGATGCGCGCTCGATTACACGGTAAGGACCATGATATTTGGACAGCAACTTCTGAGCAAGACCAGGAACAGTCGAGGGTATCCACAGCCACACAAGAGAACCGGCAGCGAACTCAGGGGGCGGTGTTCCATCGTCGTGACGCTGCTTCTGGCGAGATTGCTCCTCAGAAGTCAGGGCCCGGGCGAGCTGGCGACACTCTTTGGCGTGTCGAGATGCCTGTGACACGGGGGTACATTCAGATGCATCTGGTCGGTACGGCAGGATGGTGTCGAGCGGACATGACGGCTCGCGGCCGTAGAGGAGAAAGAAAGGCGAAAACCCCGTAGTTGCTTGAGTGGCGGTGTTGTACGCATAAGTTACGTACGGAAGAACTTGGTCCCAGTCGGTGTGGTCTGCCGAAACATAAGTTGCCAACATATCGCCCAGTGTCCGATTAAATCTTTCCGTGAGCCCATTGGTCTGTGGATGGTAAGAAGTAGTGGTGCGGTGGATAATGTTGCACTTTGCGAGCAGGGCTTCAATTACTTCAGATAGAAACACACGGCCTCGGTCACTGAGCAACTCTCTAGGGGCACCGTGACGAAGAATGAACCGGCGTAGGAGAAATGAGGCGATCTCGCGGGCGTTAGCGGCTGGTAGTGCGGCGGTTTCAGCGTATCTCGTTAAGTGGTCTACCGCGACGATGGCCCAGCGGTTTCCAGACGCCGTGTAGGGGAGCGGCCCATACAAATCGATTCCTACGCGGTCGAAAGGTCGTACTGGACACGGCAGGGGCTGCAACGGAGCCGGCGGTTGGTTTGGTGGGGACTTGCGGCGTTGACATTTTTCGCAGGAACGGACGAACTTGGTGACAAAAGTGTACATTCCACGCCAATAGTACCGCATGCGGAGACGTCGGTATGTCTTCAGTACACCAGCATGACCACACTGCGCATCGGCGTGAAAACATGCGCAAATGTCTGAACGGAGATGGCGGGGAATAACGAGGAGCCACTTCCGGCCGTCTGCGTTATAATTTCGGCGGTACAGAAGCTCGTCACGAATAGCGAAGTGAGTAGCCTGTCGCCGTACAGCTCGAGGGGCGTTTGGCGAAGCGGGGTTTGTTAGACAGTCCAAAAGAGAAGTGATCCAGGGATCCTTGCGCTGCTCGCGAGGCATGTCGTCAAGTGACAGAGAGGACAGAATTCCGTCTATGGATGACAAAAAGGCACTGTCGGCGGTCACAGGAGAGCGTGAGAGCGCATCGGCGTCGGTGTGTTTGCGGCCAGATCTTAAGAGCACTCGAATATCGTACTCTTGTAAGCGAAGGGCCCACCTTCCAAGACGACCAGACGGATCCTTCAAAGAAGATAGCCAGCATAGGGCGTGGTGTTCGGTGATTACGTCGAAGGGCCTGCCGTACAAGTAGGGACGAAATTTGCTTATGGCCCACACAATAGCCAGGCACTCTTTCTCCGTGACGGAGTAGTTTTCCTCCGCTCTTGTGAGTGTCCGGCTCGCATAAGCAACGACGTATTCGTCGAAGCCAGATTTCCGTTGGGCGAGCACAGCGCCCAGGCCAACACCGCTGGCGTCAGTATGAAGCTCAGTGGGGGCCGACGGGTCGAAATGGTGGAGGATCGGTGGATACGTAAGCACAAAACGGAGCTTTTTGAAAGCCTCGTCACAGTCTGAAGACCAATGAGCGATGTCGTTGGACCCGTTCACGTTCAGAAGCTTCGTTAGAGGTGCCGTTATCGACGCAAAGTTCCTCACGAATCGTCGGAAGTACGAGCAGAGGCCGATAAAGCTTCGTAGCTGCCTGGTGGTGGTGGGCTTAGGAAACTCGGCGACCGCACGAAGTTTGTCAGGATCAGGACTGACGCCATCTTTGGACACAACGTGACCTAAAATTGTAAGTTGGCGGGCAGCAAAGCGGCACTTCTTGAGGTTAAGCTGAAGTCCTGCATCAGTGAGGCATTTCAAGACTTGTCGGAGGCGGGTAATATGCGTGTCAAAATCGGAAGAAAAGACGACAATATCATCAAGGTAACAGAGGCAGGTTTTCCACTTTAGGCCGCGCAAAATATTGTCCATCATGCGTTCAAACGTTGCAGGCGCGTTGCAAAGGCCAAAAGGCATGACGGTAAACTCGTACAAGCCATTTGGTGTTACAAAGGCCGTTTTCTCCCGATCAGCATCCGCCATGGGGACCTGCCAGTAGCCAGACCTTAAATCAAGGGAAGAAAAGAACTCGGCTCCTTGCAAAGTGTCGAGGGCGTCGTCGATTCTGGGGAGAGGGTAGACATCCTTGCGTGTTATTTTGTTGAGTCGGCGATAATCAACACAGAAGCGAATGGATCCGTCCTTCTTTGTGACGAGAACAACCGGTGACGCCCACGGGCTGTTCGAAGGCTGTATGACGCCACGTTCAAGCATGTCGTCCACATGACTGTCAATAACGCCACGTTCTTTGGCTGACACACGATACGGCCGTTGTCGTAATGGCGGGTGAGTTCCTGTGCCGATGTGGTGAGTAACTGTAGATGAGCGTCCCAAGGAGGATGTCTGGCAGTCGAAAGACGAGAGGAACTCTTGAAGCATGGCGAGAAGTCGGTTTCGTTCAGGCGCAGGAAGACTCTCGTCGATTGAGCGAAGGAAAACCGAGGTATCCGGGGCTGGAGCGGAGGGGTCGAGGAGAGCAAGTGAAGCGTCCGATGAGTTATCGGGAACGTCGGTGACGAGGAGGGTGTCAATCTCTTCTACACGACCCAGGCACTCACCACGAAACAGTGTAGCTGGAGAGGAATAGGGGTTGCAAATAAACATGGAGCTGAACCCATGCTGCATTTCTAAAACTGCGAACGGCAGCGGGAAGCATTGTCGGAGGCAAAACAGCTCGGAAGGGCTGAGCAGCACTGTGGCGTCCGGAACTGAGTCGCACAGAACGGGTACAAGTACGGCAGAGCTAGGAGGAACGTCGGTGTCTTCGGCGACAACTAGGCGAAAAGAGGCAGGGTGTTCGTCCGATGAGGCGTCTTGAACTGAAAGTAACTCCAGCTGAGCACGGGCGCAATCGATGACGGCATGGTGGGTCGACAGAAAATCCCAACCGAGAATGACGTCGTGGGAGCACGAAGTGAGCACGATAAACTCAATGGGGTAAGTGATGTGTTCAATGGTGACCCGTGCTGTGCACGCAGCAACAGGCCGGATGTGTTGTGCGCTGGCGGTGCGGAGTGTGAGGTCGGACACTGGCGTCGTCACTTTGCGTAATTTGCGGCAGATCGTTTCGCTGATTACTGACACGGCAGCACCAGTATCGACAAGGGCGATTACGGCGAGTCCTTCAACAATAACATTAATGGCATTATGGGGTGAAAATCGAGGACTTAAGGTTTTCGACGTGGACGCAGCTCTTGCCTCAGGAACTGCGGCGACTAGTTTTCCTCCTGTGTTGGGTCAACGCGGGGACGCATTGGCGAAATAGTTCGGCGACGCGGCGAGGACGACCTGCGGCTGTTGAATGTCGGTCGGGCGGCAGGAGGCGAGTTCGACGGCGGCAAGGGGGACTGCTGACGAAGTGGCGGCTCATACACGACGTAGGGCGGCGAATGAAACGACTGATCGTATGAGACGGCTTGGCGGCGACAGTAACGGGCGACATGGCCGGCGACACGACACAAGAAGCAGATAGGGCGGTTATCAGGCGTTCGCCACACGTTGGGCGCATGAGGTGCTGGTCGGGGCGGCGACACTGACGGAAGCTGCGGCGATCGTGGGGCGCAAAGCGGTGCCTGCTGGCGAGGTCGTAACAATGCTGCTGTGTAGGTTAGCGGCGACGATATGGGAGCAGCCACAGGCCCGGATGGGCAGGCCGAAGGGAGAGCATCGGCGACTTGTTCCCGTATCGCTTGCTGAAGTGTTGAAGACAATGGGGGCGCTGACACCGTAGCGGGTGCACACGATAGAAGAGATAGTTGACGCGCGATTTCTTGGCGAATAAAATCTTGAATGCGGGGCATCAGGGAAGACTCCTCGCTGCCGACGACCAATTCCGAAAGGGGCTCTGCCGGCCGTGACGCTGAGCGCCGCGTGAGAAGCCGCTGCTTGCGGAGCTCGTCGAAGCTCTGACACCAGTTGATGACGTCCCCGACAGTCTGTGGATCCTTACTCAGCAACATCTGAAAGGCGTCGTCGTCTATCCCCTTAAGGAGATGCTTGATCTTGTCAGCCTCGCTCATAGAAGGGTCGGCCCGCTTGCACAGGCCGATAACGTCTTCTATGTAACTCGTGAATGTTTCGCCTTTGTTCTGCGCCCACTCTCGCAAAAGTTGTTCGGCGAGAAGTTTCCGCACGGCTGGGCGGCCAAACACTTTCAGAAAATCGGTCTTGAAAGCTGACCAAGACTGCAAGTCGGCTCCGTGGTTCAGGTACCACGTCTCAACGAGTCGCTTGAGGGAGAATGGGACATTGTTGAGCTTCATCCGGTCATCCCATCTGTTATGTGCGCTCACCCTTTCATACGATGACAGCCAATCCTCGACGTCCTGGTCGTCATCGCCATAAAACATGGGTGGGTCTCGCTCGCGGATTGCACCGGAACAGACGATCGGGGGTTGCGAGGGAGACGTCATTTCCCGAAGGTCGTCAGTGGACAGGACACGACGGAGACTTCTGCTTCGTAACTCCAGGCTGCGGTGAGGACGGGAACCCGCACCTCCACCAATTGAAGAGGTGTTTATTGGCAGGGAATGGTAGCGTTCCAGGTGACGGTGTTCAGGTAGGCACTGAGACTAGCCGGAGCGATGATCACGTTGCAGCGAGCTATCAGATATCGTGGCGCGTTCTCTCCGAGGCCGGTGCTACCTCCTCGTCGTCTTCACAGTCCCCATTCACTACGTACCCATTATGGCCCATGGCCACCGTATCAGAGAATACCCACACGGGGCATAGTGCGTCCTTCGCAGTGCCTGATAGCATACTCTAAGTGGGCAAATCTTTGGCACTACAATATATATATATATATATATATATATATATATATATATATATATATATATATATATATATATATATATATATATATATATATATATATATATATATATATATATATATATACAGCATTTGGTAATGCATTTCCGGATTGATCACAGCTGGAATTTTAAGAGCATCTGCCGGCTAGTTCGTATGCATCTGTACTATTTAAGTATTCCTGTCTTCTTGGAACTAGCGCAACTGTGCTACGTCTTTATTATGATTGTACGGACACAGCCTATACAAGAGCGAGTATAACTAACTAGCAGAAGTTTATGATTCCGAATGAGTACTTTGATCGTATTTTGACACAGGACTTATTTGATAGCTATATCATCCACTTGGACTTATTCTAGCTACTCTGATGTGCGCCGTTCTGCATTGGTACGTGTTCTTCTCAAATACTTCTTTAATGATGTCGCAGGAATGGCAGTGTCGGGCACGTTCGTCGCTGTTAACATCCTTGCTCCGCAACACTTCGAAAAACACCAGACTACGGCGTGCAGCATCGTCTTCACTGCTAGCGGGTTAAGCACCCTCTTTTCTCCGGCCCTTGCTGAGTTCTTCCGGGCTACCTACGGCATCCCCGGCACATTCCTCCTCCTCGGTGCAGTCACCCTCAACGCCTGTCCAGCGGTCATGGTACTCAGAAGCCCCATCTGGATGCAGCGACTTCCGAAGTCTTCTGGCGCCGAGAAGCCCGTATCACCTCAAATAACCACGGACAAACCAAATGAGCAACATTTTCAGAAACCTGACCTTGTGAGTGACAGCACTGCCAAGGAAGCCAGAGTAGACTTGAAAAGCATGCACCAAGTATCCACCGCGAAATCTACTGCGGTTCAACTGACCAAGAACAACCAGCAGTACCCTAGAACCGAGGGTACACCCGCAACAGAAACAAAGATAAAAGAAACTACTGAGCCAAGCTTAATGGAAATCGCGAGGAAGTTCGCGACTGTAGCGTTCGTCGTGGATTCCTTAACGTTCTCAGTGATAATACTCGGGCTGACAACGTTTAAGCTTACAGCCGTGGACATTGCCGTGGACAAAGGAGTCACACCTTCTAAGGCTGTATTTCTTTTGCACGCTTTCGGAGCAAGCGACATTATTTTCCGTTTTGTGAGTGGGAGGTTCATCGACTCTGGACTATTGACACTGGAAACAGTGATGCTTTCCGGGTACCTTCTACAAGCGTTTGCCATGGAACTGTTTGCGTGGTGGGGAACGTTCCCGATGATGCTGGTCTGCTCGGCGCTTATAGGCGTCAGCAACGGAGCCAGAATCTTCCTTCGGGCCCCTACGCTCCTACGTGACTTCGGAATGCAGTCACTGCCCATCACGATGGGTGCAATGGCCTTTTGCGTTGGCGTCGTGGGTTTGACGAGACCGTTTTTGGTTGGTGGGTATTTTTTCCAGCCTTCATTCACCAAGCTATTTTTCTTTTTTGTACTATAACTCAGCAGTTGAGAGTAATTTTTATCCAGTGAAAAAATAAAAAAATGAAAGGCCCTCTCTTAAGAGAGAGATAGTAAAAGCGAAGCTTTACCTTATGCAACCTCAGTCAAAGTCAAAGCGTAAAATCAAAATCGCTTAGATCGTGTCAAACTAGTGCTATCTGATACACGTCGGCTTCGTAACGCGAGTAGCCGAGATTCGATCCGGACCACGGAAGCGTTTTTTTTAGGGGCTTGATCCTCCTTCGCTTATCCTCATCATCGTTTTGTGAAACCTATTATGTAATGTTGGCTTCCCTGTAGTGCGTTTTGGCGACAGGACGGTAGCCATCAGTCAGGCATAGAGAGCTTCACTTTAACAGAAATGCTACCGCATGGGCAGCTCCACAAGTTTCACTACCTCGGGATTGCCTAAAAAATCTGTTGCTCCCTGCAAGTATGAAAATCGAAAGCCGGAGCAGTTGTTCGATACCTTCAGAGAAGGATACAAAAAAAGGCTTCATTTTGTTACCCTGTCCTTATATTTCAGGATTATCTTTAAACATAATGTATGTAAAGCTACAACTGCCTTATAAGAGTCTTGTCCCTAGGTCCATCACGAAATAATACTGAAATGCTCCCAAACTTTATTTTAGAGCGAATAATTTGGTGTTACGGGTTTTCTTGAAATTTAAAGAAGAATAACCGTTTAGTCGTCACAAATTACTGCGAAACCATTTCGCTATTTGAGTCTGAAGGATACAACAGTATCCAAGCTTGCTGTGCTGTTTGAGATTAGGGATAGTATCAAGGTGAAACATTCGCAAGCTACTTGCAAAGTTATTTGTGGCCGTGTGGGCATGTGGGATCCACCAACGAAGATACGGACTACTAACTCCACCTAGGAGCGAAAGGGGAAAGTACACGGTGCGTGGCCTACCACACAGCGACATATATAAAATATAAAAGCGTAATAATTACTGAACAAGCTAATGACGTATGCAGTGACGTAGGGGACGACGCGGAAGGACTACTAAGTTTGAGCATGACCAAAAAGACCCAAAAAAAATTTTGCATCTCCGTCTTCTTTTGGTAGAGCGGTTTCATCTTTATGATCCGCGGAAAGTTGTATTTATATATTCAGGTATGGTTGTAGGCCTAATTTCTTTATGTTGACGGCTTATTCTTTTGCAGCGTCAGTGGCTACTATATGCGCAGAGTGAATTTTACCAGCAGCGGCCCCATTACTCCCTCTCACTGATCATTTCCTTCCAGGTTACTACCGGGACCACCACGGCTCATACGAAGGGCTTCTTCACTTTTTGGCAGTTGTAAACTGCGTGCTAGCTGTCATCTGGGCCGTCAAGCTCATAGTTACGAAGAGGAAACAGTCATCGTTTAAAGTTAATTAAACAGAAGAACCACAGATGTATTTCGCAAAAAATCTTCATAAGGATGCGCTCAACTGTGGCGTGTATGTTTCTTGTTCGAATTTTCAGTGCAGCATTTGCAGCACGGCAGGGATAACAACGCAAGGTAAGGATAACAACGCCCTAATGTCAGTATAGGCCAATGGTGTCTAAGGACGACCTACGGCCTCGAACTAAGTTGTGTTTGTTCCCAGCCCCCTGTGAAACGAAATCTGAAAAGCCTAAGTGAAACCAAACATGTTACATTTCTCCCCACCATTAATTCCCCCTGTTCAACACATTCACGTTTGACCTCTATGTATGTGGGCTGACTGCGGCAAAAAGTGACCTGACAATGCGGCTAGAGTTAATAAACGGAAATAACCGCACAGTACCATTGTGTTAAACTTTGTGTGTATCGCACCCTTTCGGTAGGGTCCGAAAGCCAGTGGGTCTGAAATTTTCTTAACTGAGACTTCGAGTTACCCGGGATAACGAGATCTTATATCCTTTCGTGATTTTACATCCTGTTCATTGACTTCCAAGAAAGAAAAAAACACTTAGCCTCCTCGGTCTTTCCGTGCACCGTAATGTTCTCGTCTCAGTTTATTTCACAAAATCTATCACCGTCATCCTACCTCAAAAATTATTGCGTATGTGCTCACTTCGCTGCCAATGTCGTTAAAAGACGATAGTCTTTTGCCGCCCCTGCCACGTGAATGTCTCTATTCTTTCCCTCACCAACCTCTCATACTCTTCGCGTCTCGTCTTAATCCTCCCACGATAAACATAGTGGAGGTTTTCTCAAGTCAACTCAATTTTCCAGCGCTCCGCTGCTCGCGCGCCATCTATTGGAACCTTTAGTTCTTCGAACCATTTTTCCAGCGAAAAAAGGGCAGGGACCTAGAGAAAAGTAAACAAGACAATCGCTGGACTTCAACTGAACAGAGTTGCATGGGACACGTAATATATGATAACGCTAACTGACAAGGCTACAAAGAAAAAAATTACAAATGAAATAAAACAATATACAGTCACAGATGCATGCCAGCCCACAATACCAAGCTACGTCACGCGCATGGACCCTACAAGAAGCTTAGCTCTTTTGCCGTACGAGCGATAGAAGCCACGCTGATTCAGTTATGTGCCTCCCTCTGAATATTGAAGGCCTCACAGACCTCTCTTTTCATTTGGTCGCATCCGCTGCCTAAAACACGTGTGGCATCAAATGCTGGGTCACAACCAGGACACCGCTTGCAATGGTTTTAGCATTGGATGCCACACGTGTTTTAGGCAGCGAGTGCGAACAAATGAAAAGGGGGATTTGTGAGGTCTTCAATATTTATTATTATTTAATATTTTTTAATATTGTATTAATTTTATTATCTTCTTTTTCACAAAAGAAGGGTGTAGAGCTACGGATAAGGGTGGTGAGGTTCAAGAAAAACGGTGTAGTGGCCTCCCAACATCCTTTTTCCACTTTTGCTACACCATTTTTTCCCAAAAAGGGTGTAAAAAAGTTTAGTATGTCAGAACCCTTTCACGCAAACTTGTGCTTACGTGCTTGGCAAATGTGTACGGTGAAATGGGGCAGTTATAGACGAATTACGCTGCGAGCCTCAGCCTGACTGCTTTTCGCGTTATATTTCAGTTAACCTGGCAGGCATATCTTAACCACACGGGAGAGGTTTTTTTTTTTTTGTTGTTTTTCCGGCAATGATTTTTTTCTTTTTTTTTGCGCGTCTGTGTCGCTTGTGTGAAACCTATAGTGTAGCTCACGAAGGACTAAACCACTGCATGAAACACTCATGCAACATTACTGTTCGTTGAGAAGATGCATACATAGACAAACAATTTTGTGAACTACCAATACCGACGACCGTGAAGGAATCCTTGGAAACATTTCATAGTAAACATAAACACAATACTGAGGTGGAACGCGGAATTTTAAACAGATACACTTCAGTTTTCTTTGAACGACAACAAATTGAAAATACCACCCCTATGTTTTGCAAGAAGGTCGGAAGGGCGCGACACTTTCTTATTAATTGATTGACCTTGAAGCAGGGCTAGATTCCTTCAATCTTAGATGAATATCTATCCGAACAAATGGTGTCCACCCAAAGCGGCGCGACTAATCAGAGCCAGCGCACCTTCAAATTTTACATTTCACAGGAAGCATGCCCACACTCACCATCACCTGTGTATGCAGAACATACAGTCTGGGCACGCAGCAATTTCTATCACAGCGTGTAGTTGGTGCCGCTGTCCCTGTATATAACTAAGCGCACAATCTAGTTTACCGCTAATTCGCCGGCTGGGGAAATAGGAAGGTGAGCTGCACATTTAAATTAATTTTATCATTATTCCGCGGACATCCAAACAATGTGCTTTGCATACACAGCGCAAAAAAGGCAAACGCTGTCGAACAAAGCAGATAAACCCGAACTGAGAACAATCTGAGCAAGAATGGAAAGTCCCGGCGGCCATATATATTCCAAACAACAGGCCATGAAAGTGCACCAAGCTGCGGCGAAAATTAAAATAGGCAATGATAACCTAAGCACCGCTTAAATTGGAAGTAAATCAGAATAACCACCGAAGTAAGACCAGAAAGAAGTTTAAATAGTGAGAGGTGATTGTATAGACTTTTTTTTTCCTTTTTTAAAGTGCACCAAGCTGCGGCGAAAATTAAAATAGGCAATGATACCCTAAGCACCGCTTAAATTTGAAGTAAATCAGAATAACCACAGAAGTAGGATCAGAAAGAAGTTCAAATAACGAGAGGTGACTGTATAGACTTTTTTGCCCCTTCTTTTGCTGTAATTTATGCCCCTGTACGAATTCTCATGCTAATACATGTCTGCCCCAGTTAGCATATTCATCATTTATTTCTATAAAAGAAATGATAAGCCTAGTATCGTCCGTGCATCGTAAGCCTAAGCAGCGCATTAATCTAACCTAAATCTGAAAAGAATGAACCCTGCATTTTTTTTCAGAGACCGACACTACTGTGTATTTTTGCAGTTCTAATAGGTAGCCATGGAAGGTACTTCGATATTTGGTGAACTCGTTTTGTATATACAGGATTCTTCTTAGTGAGGCGCAGCTTGTGTGTGACATACACGCTTTAAATCTCCAAGCTCTCCAAGCGCACCATCACATTGCACTTCAGTGGATTCCAGCCCATTGTGGGATAACTGGCAATGTGAAGGCGGACATTGCTGCATCCGTTGCGCATAAGCATAATGGATCGGCAATAGCTATACCATTCTCCAGGAAAGATGCATCTATACTTGCATCCAGCGTGGCATGGAACATGCAGCGTGCAGCCTGGGATGACGTATCACGTCATTACGCGCCGTTATATTTCATATATCCCAACTGCAAATTTAAAATGCCACCAGGACTCCCCAAGCGGGTACAAGGAATTCTACATCGCATGCGGTTGAATGTCGCATACACGCGCAACTTCCTCTTCAAGATAAAACAGGTTACGTCGCCACTCTGCCCACACTGTGATGTGCGAGAAACCCTGCAGCACCTGCTCTGTGAATGTGCTCGATTCAGTGCTCAAAGAGTATCCCTCGCAGTGACTTTGGGACTGCCGCTTTCCGTGGACATGCAGCTAAAGGACGTTTTAGGACCATGGGCTTGTCCCAAACGTGCTTTAAGGGCTACCAAAGCTCTGATAGTGTACCGGCAACACACAGGTCTAGACCAGTCGCTGTAAATAACTCGCCGTATCTGTACGCATCAACTTCTTGAACATCATCGCCATCATCTTCATCCCGTCATCAACTGGCGTAGCAAGTTAGGCATTTTAGCCCAGCTAACATCGCCAGACTTCATTGAAGATCGCTCTCTCTCTCTCTCACAGGAACTCACTTCTAGAGCGCCTTTGAAACTTGAAGGAAGCAGTTTCGTTCGATGCTCTACGCGTGACAACATTATAGAAGCTCCTTAATTTTTATAAGCATCTGGCAACCCAATTCTGCATGCGCCTTCCACTACGATGCCTCTCTTCCTGTGACCACGTGGCACAGCTTAGTAGTGTCGATTTCGCAATGACCTGGTTATAAAAGCTGAAGGTTGCGGAAAACGCATGCGTCTCCGTGTGTAACGTTCCCTCTCCATAGCGTCCTATGCGTCAGGGAATGGACCCTCGTTGCTACGGTGGTAGCTCGCTCGGAAAAACCACACACACGCACAAAAAAAATCGGAATGCTTTACTGCTTGGCATACGGGCGTTTTGAGATTTCGGCGCACTTTACAAATCCCCAGGTGGTCAAAATTGTTCCGGATTCTTCCACTACGGCGCGCTTCAGAGCCCAGATGTAGCTCCGCGTGTTCCAAAATTTAATTAGTCACAGCTCGGCGTAAAACACATAAATACGCCACAACACGCGTTTTAAGGTTGACTACCTTATATTGCTGCATGTTGCGATGGCCGAAGTTTTGTTTCTTAAGGCGATAATTTTCAGGCGATTGTTTGGAGCGATCTCGGCCATGATCTTGAAGGTTTATTTGTTGTTACATAATTGCCGAACCAAAAATAGCTCTGCCAGAAACAAATATTATCATCGAAAATAGGACAATGACAATTTTATTTTATGATTGCTTTGCCCCAATAACAAAAATAGCACACTTTTCTACCTGCCCTCTCGGTGAATTACTCGTTAATTCTTCATCACTGTTCACACTTCTCTTGTGTTACACCCAGAGGCGAAGACGAGGAAGCCCAGTTTCAGAGAGAAGCCCAGTTTCAGAGAATGGAAGCCCAGTTTCAGAGAGAGAGAGAAAGAGATTATTATATTGTGGCCCCCCGTTTCACACACGCGCTGTGCGTATAGATACCTTATCAGAGCTAAGGTCTCTACAGAGCTAAGCTCTATAGAGACCCTATCCTCATTACAATCGTACACCTAAATTGAATACTTACAAGTGTAATTAACAAATTCTAGTTAATTATATCGTAAATAGCACTTGCAACCCGTTTTATTGCGTCCGCCACAACCCCTAATCATCTAGAGCAAGAAAAGAAAAACAAGTTTGCGTCAGAAAGTCTATTTTAAAAAAAATTACCTAGTCTTCCCTGAAACACCCTGTATATGCTGATGGCTCCATGTGAACCACATGGAATGGTTCCGTGGTCTAAAAAAAATGTTTCTGCAAGTATGCATCCAGTCATAAAACAAAAAGAGAGAGAGAGAGAGAGAGAGAGAGAGAGAGAGAGAGAGAGAGAGAGAGAGAGAGAGAGAGAGAGAGAGAGAATGCAGACCCTTCGTTGTGGGACTGATAAACCCTAGACAAATCTAGACGCCGACTTGAAACTGCTGGCTTTAGGCACCAAGGCGAAGAATGCGTGCCCGCAACCTTTTTTTTAGGTTTGAAGTTTATTTCATGGAGATATTCTTCGACATTCTTTTCTGCGTTTCTTGAAGTCTGTGATGACAACGCAAAGCATCTTCAAGCTCCCACCAGTCGCGCTCCCACGACTACGTGTTTAGTCTTTACACTTTATTCGTATATGTGCGTGCTAGAACTGGCAGCTTCAACGGTTGTCAGTGCCTGAAAAGGAAGCTGAAAGCGGTAACTTCATCTATAAAGATTATCCTGAGTTTATTCTCTATTCATATCGAAAGTTTCTATTTTGTGAAGAAGCTTCCCAAGGAAGCGCATATCCCTGCCACGAGTTTCAAAGCCCAACGTTGTTCTGCATTTTGTTCGTGTTACCGGAAGCTCATTGCAGATTGCTTTTGCGGCTGTTTTCTATTCTCCACTTCAGAGAGCCGTTGGCACGCGCGTTGCGTAGAATGAAAATAAGAAAGGACCATGTGGATCTTGTGGGGTGAGTAGTTCAGGGACTTCGCTCCAGTTCTCCCCAGGTATCCTTGAACCCTTGAACGCGCGTTAATAGAACTACAGAGGAAATATCAGGCAACACCGCCAGGCTAAATCAAACAGCTCCAAAAAAGCTCCACACTGATGTCATTTCAAGCATTCTATTGGCTACTAATTGTAACGATCTATTGTCGGGAGGTGGAATAGGCCGTCGCGAAGGGGTCTTGAAATGAGGACACTGCTCCGCAATTTTGTTTGCTAATAAAGAGTTTGTTTTACATAAAACCCTGTCGCAACTGATGCACCTTCTGCGACGCATCTCCCACCGCCGTCGAGGCCTTAAGAGCACGGTACCCTACAGATAGTGCAAGCTTTGCTTATTAGCCGCATTGCCTACGGAACCCCATACCGCGCTCTCAAAACAACAGAAAAGGCTCGACTCAACATCATCATTCGGCAAGCGTACAAAACTGCGCTTGGCCTCCCCACTGCTACTGCGACCCAAAAACTACTTGCTTTGGGAGTCCACAACACGTGGGAACAGCTGCAAGAAACCCATCATTCAGCTCAACTACGGCGCCTGCAATTGACTCCCACAGGTCGACAAGTCCTTAAAGCATTAGGACACCGCCCGATACCCTCGAGGGAACAACAAAAACGCATCCCTCTAGCCCTGCGAGATTGCATCCGAGTGGCCCCAATCCCTCGAAATATGCACGCCAACTACCACACTGGCCGCCGGTCTTCTCGGGCTCGAGCCCTTACTGCGCGATACGGGACCGACCCCAGAGCCCTGTACACCGATGCTACCCCCTATCCTGCGCGTGCCGGGTACGTAGCCTGTGCAGTTACACATACTGGACAATGCATCAATGCTGCTACAGCAACCTCAATCGATGTCGCTGAAGAAATAGCCATTGCCCTAGCCCCCACTTCCCGCCCTGGACCAGTTACTGTCCTCACCGATTCACAGACAGCATGACTACCAGATTGGCCGCATTTCATTATCAGCCCTACTCATCCTCCAAACCTGCTCGACAACCCCTGGTATCTGCATCGTCTGCATGCTCCTGGACACGCCACCATCCCCGGCATTGAAGCGGCTCACGCCGGCTCGCGATTTGATACACCGAGCCATTGCCAACGGTGGACAATGTCTACCCCCTCAAGATAAACCCCGCCCACTGAGCGGCTACACAGAGATTCTCTCCCATTACAAGCAAACTCGCTGAAGCCTCCCACCACCACACTGGCGCCTCTCCAGAGCGGAAGCTACAACTTGGCGGCGTCTCCAGACAAACACCTACCCACATCCCACCCACCTCCACCTCATCTTCCCCACCCAACAACCTTCCCTCTGCGCTTACTGTCCCCAGCCTGGTACCCTGTACCACATCATTTGGGAGTGCCAACGAACTCCAAACTAGCGCCCCCCCCCCTTTCCAACCCCACCTTCGAGCAGTGGAGGGCTTCCCTGCCCAGCCCGGACCCGGATATGCAGCTTAAGTTGCTGACTCGAGCTTGGACGGCCAGCCGAAGGCAAGCCATCCCGGACGCCTTCCACGGGGCGAGGCCCACACATCAGCCTCTGCTGGAGAAAAAAAAAATATTTTATTCTCTCTCTTCCCTTTATCTCTATCGTCGAACGTTAAAAAAGAAAAGGTAACCTACAGAAACGCTTTTTTGAAGAACCGATATGGATATGCTGCATTAGCATCAATTGGTAGAAATTAAAAATTAGCGGCTTGTCGCAGGTTCCAGGCAAGGAAAGTGAAATGAAAAAAGATAAAAGGAAGATAATTGAAAGCTTATTACTTACTGCGATATGGAACGTCTGGCTTCTAAAAATCAGAGGAATGTTCAGCATGGCGACTGACCAAAAAGGGCACATCAGAATTTTATAACTGAACGTTTACAAACGAAGCTTAGGAAGATGCATACACAAAACGAATGCATGGCGGTGAAATTGTAATGATCAGAAATGTTTGCTGAAAGTTGTTTCTTTCCGTCAAACCTAGCCGCCGTAGAAATACTACCGAGCACTTGCAAGAGCTTGATGTGGGCGAGTTGGCTCGGCATCAGTGAAAGCGGTGTAAAGGCGCAATGCATGCGGACACAAGAAGAAACAAGCACGATAGACAAGGCGCCTTGTGTGTTGTGTTTGTGTATACTTGTTGCGACGTTTTTCGTGCACTTAAAATTCCCGGCCGCGGCGGCCGCTTTTCTGATGGAGGCGAAAAGCAAAAACGCCCGTGTGTACGAGATTTCGGCGCACGTTAAAGATCCCCAGGTGGTCAGAATTAATCCGGAGCCCTCCACTACGGCGCGCCTTATCGCCTGCGTTGCGTCCGCGCGTTAAACCCTACAATCAATCAATCGTGCACTTAAACCCTTTTTGACTGATCCGATATTCGTTGACCCAAGGGCAACGAATTTAATCAAGCACGAGCAAACGAGGAGCGTATCTGTGAAACCTAAGTCGAACGTTCGCTGTTGCAGTTGATGACCTTCTGGAGTAGAGAAGGGCGGATGTCTGGTGTCGCGTTGGTGAAATTCCAGATATATTTGATAACTGCCTGATTTTTCCAATAAAGGCAAAATAAATGTGCCATTTGCAGGCAAACGAGCATTTGCCTATCACGATGAATTAATAATCCGTCTTGTGTACTTCCTAGAGTTTCAATGCAAATCAAAATGTGTAGTGGCTATGTGATTATTATTGCTGATTCGGAAACGGTAGACCCGGAGTTAGATGTTTATTACTGACAAATACTGTATTTTATTATAAAAATCTTCTTTGAAAATATCCACGCAAGCACGCACGCTGCAAGATTTGAAGACTCGGCGGTTATACCGCCAAAGCTCATTTCATTCATAACTGGGTGGACGGGGCATCAGGGAAGCTCATTGTCTATACAGCGCAAGAAAGGCTGACTTTCAATTGATTACATCTTCCTCCTTTACAAAAAGTATATTACTTGCTAAAACTATTCATTTTGTGGCTGTAATAAGCTGTTGTCGAGAATAGCGAACTCCCCCTTACACGAGACTGCAAACTAGAATGAAACAAAGGCTGTTTGGGTGCGTGCAGCGGTATTTTACCCGACAAATGTACCACACATACGTCCCTTATGCGAAAATACACCTTGTCCTGAATTAATTTCAGCCGAAAATGAATCGAATTACGCAAGCCTCGAGAAATAAAAATTAGAACCGTTCCACTCAACAGGAAAACTGTCGGAAGTGCAGAGCAGTGATCCGCCATAATGGTCTGTAGTGCCGTTATTCGCTCACCACTACCACCAATCATGCTCTTCGCCTCCCTGTCTCACACCTCTCTTGATGAAGTGAACGGCAGTTTGCTCAATGCAATTCAAAGTGTCCCCCTTGGCAGTGTTCGCGAGCCTCCTGCCTTGATGGTTGCAAGCTTGATGATTGATGATTGATGCTTGATGATTGATGATTGATGATTGATGATTGCAAGCAAGGCCTGCAACAACGATTAGCCATGTCGGCTGGACTGCGCTTGTGGCCACTCTATAAAACGCTTGTTCAGCTATCCTCTTAACTTTTGGCCGGAAGGCTGAATCAAGGGACAAGCAGGTATCTTTTTGAAACCCGTGCGCGGGTGCGTGACGCCGCGGGACTCTGTTTGGGTGCGTGAAGTCGCGTGACTGCGGTAGCTAGTTAACATGACCGCGGTCAAGCTACTATTACAAGCCGAGCCCCAAAAGGGCTTTCACTTAAAAAAGCAACACGCCTTGTGCCTGTGAACGCGCGTATATGCTTCTGCGCTAACGAGATTCTGTGACGTCATGGAAAAATTGCCGGAAAGGGGCTTCCTCAATTTTCTTTAATATCTCAATGACTTTTCTGAAGGTTGCGATAAAATTGTAGTAATTGTTATCGACACAGAGTAGCCTTTTTAATGAAGCAAACTTGTATTTTGTCATCATGGCCCCTTTAGCGCATCTCACCGAGCACCGCGCTACTACTTTCAAGGTCCCGGGAGCGCATAGGGCGGGCGCCGAACGACGAGAAAAACACTCGAGGCTAGCCAGACGCTGATCACGCGGCGCGTGCATACGACCACCACGAATTACCTCCGACGTTCCTGTTGTGTAGCCGCTTCATTACGGCTGTGATGGGAAAGGGCGAGAGAGAGGGAGGGAGGGGCTGTTGATTATCGACCCCTGCTGTTCCTCCCGTCGGCATGTCAAGGCTGTCGAAATTCCGCAACAGATGAGGCGTATGTGGCCAAATTCGTACGGGGAAGGTAGATTGACAATGGAAATTTGCTTTAAAGTGGAAATAATGAAGCGCATTCTGATTCGGGAGCATCGAAGCTTTAAAGCAAGAAAAGTGGTTTATGCCTCTTTCATAGGCATTGGTAAAACACTAAAGTGTAATGTGCCTTCACAGGAGCATTCAAATGTTTATTGTGCACTCATATGAACTTGCACATCGCTATTTATATTACGTCGGTATGACACCGTTATACGCGTGAACGTATAACGGTGTCACGCCGACACCGTTATACGATTGACACGCGCCGGAACATTGCGTCAATCCGACTCAAACGACAGCCCCTTGAAAACCGTGCGAAGGAAACCGAACCAAAACCGAAACCGAAAGCAGTAGGTGGCGGAAGGTGCGTCAATTCGCCCGCGTCCCGCGTACGCGAAGACGCTGGTATCGATGCGCCAACTGTCGGCGCTCATTACCGTGACGATGAACTACTTCGCTTCGCCTCTCCTAGACGGCAGCACCGCCTGAACAAAGAAAGTAGTGGGAAAGATATAAGGCACGTTCGTAGGCCTACTTGCGCTTGAATCCATAGCGCATTCGGCAGAGCGCTTTGTACTTCCCGTTGCGGCGAGAGAGCTTGAGGCTCGAATACGGGCGTCGCCGCGTCACTGAAACTTTTTCTGGCGATGTCATTTCCGTGATGGTTATGACACCGGCGAGACCTTGGTGTACCCGGGTATAAAACACTTTCGTGTTAAAATTCAAGAGAAAGATCGAGGTTTCGCTTTCCTGAGGCGCATCAACAGGCATTCTCTTTAGAGCGAAGCTGACTAGAGCTAGGTTCTGACCAACATTGCGGGCGTCCATTGGGCATAGAATTTCATGCTAATATATAATAGAGGGAAATCTGGCGCCACTGTCTAAGGGAACCGCGCTTCAGGGAGCGTTCCGTAATGTACCGGGGAGGTACGTTCCACTTGTCCTTGGCATGGCTCATGAAAAGGCTGAAAAGTTGGCTCTGGCTGCAAAAAAGCAACAATATTACTGTAGAAGGTTCATGAAATTTCTTCTATTATTATAAAATTGAACCGCCAAAAAGATTAATTTGTCAGTAATTATTTAGAAGCTTCATATACAATGAACAAAAAATGTTACCCTTTTTTGTTGATTTTGGCTTTGAGACAAAAAAGAAGCCTATGGCTAGATAAACCAAGTAGGCGAGGTACATGGCTAGCGGCAATGGCGCCGCCCACGACGGCCCGCGACTGCAGCGACAGATTTCCCTCTAGTGTATATCAGTATGAAACCCTATGCCATCGGGTCGCGTTGACAAATACTCGCACGCGCTCGCTGTAGTGCTAGTGGAAAATGCTCTGTAGCTATCAATCTAATGTAGGCATCTTGGAAAGCACTTACACCGAAATTGGCAGTGAAAACGGCTATGTCATTACGCCGAGTTTCATTTAATTATCATTCATTATTTGTTAGTTCACAGCACCACCGGCTTTATAGATAGATACCTGCCCATTAGAGCCGGCTGCAACGGGAACCAGCCATAGACTTTCTTACTGTATACACTAGAGAGGAATCTCGCGCTAGCGTCAATGCGGCTCAGATCAAGGCCATCTGTGTCGTCATGGGCTGCCATTATACCATGTGTTCGCCTTTGTTTCGTCATTTGCTTGGATTGAAACGTTTTAGTGCCGTATATTTGAACACAATGTCACAAAACCGCAAAGAATGTTGTGTTATTATATAAGTGAGAAATAAAACAGGTTCTTTTAAAGCTGAGGGAAAAGGAAGTGAAGAGTATTTTTGCCGGGACGGTTGTGCCTACTATTCTGCAGGCCAAGCTGGCCGTCAACAACAATGTTAATATTTGGGGGGAAACTCATTAGAGACTGTTATTTTATTAGTTTATCAATATTTGAAACATTAAGTTGTTTGAAGACCTTGGAAATTTTTATGAGCGTGCCTATGGAAACGTCGCCTTCGTGGTGAACCGGTGCGCCGACCTTCAGCTACAGTTTAACAAAACTTGTTGCTTAGCAAGTTGGTTCCTAAGAAAAGCGGAAACGTGGCGTTGAACAGTCGTGGGGAAGACAAGGTAGGACGGATACAGGCGCCCGTATCTCTGGTATCTTATCTTCGTCGAGGTACGTTTTGTTTTTGTTTTTGTTTTTTTTTGTCGGCTACAACTTTGGTGGCGGCATATTACCCGCTCAGTTATACGTTCTTCCGACTCCGGCACGAGCAACGTCAGGAACGATTACGCGCTGCCCACTCTTTCACCGAAGACGCAGTTGCCACGGCTCCCGGCTACCACAGAACGGGAAGGATTTCGGCAACCCTGTAGCTCGTTGTGAAGAAAGCAAATCCCAAAAGCCACTCAAGAATCCAAATTCATGCCAAGCCCAAGCCAAAAGTGGTGATCTTCCCATAACTCCACACGACGACATAAATTCCCAGGTGCAGTTTTCTCTTTAGTATACATACTAAGAACTCTATGGAGCCCTCTTGCTCTTTCTCTTTGGTTTTTATAGGGGGATAGATGGGCGAAAAAGGCCCAAAACGGACTGACTTAGGGTGTCGACACCCCATCAGGCCCTGAGGGGGAAGGGAGGTGTACTAAAAACGGATAGGAGAGTTGAAGGGAGAAATAAAGAACAAGAAAAGTTGTTACAGCGACTGGGACCACCGCGCACAAAGCACTTCACAAACACAGTATCCTGGCGTCATGCTGCGTCCGGGACATGAATCTCGACGGGAACGGTGAAGCGCAGAGGCGAAGCTGTGCAGTGAACGGCTGTCCACAGTGGTCTGAAATCTGGAGAGCTTGCTGGGTGAACGCCCGAGCAGACGAGCGGGTACTGGCGAGCGGGAGTTTGCGCTCGACGGCCCGACGCAGCAGAGCGCCCGCCGCCCGAAAAAGGAACACCCATGGCCCGCGACGTGGGGCCGGCAAAATCGCGAACTGCCCCGCAAAACACGACCGCACCCCACGACGACCGAGGCCAAACTCCTCTATGAAGCCAGCGTGGCAGCGTGGCGAGCAATTGTCGTGTAGAGACGGCGCGCTCCGTTAGGTGTGGCTATGTTTAATCCCCAAATTTGCCAGCTTCGCTTCGCCCGCAGCGGGGCCTGCGACTGCTCGCATAAAAGTAGCGGACGTACCGATCAATGCCGATTGTACCGATTACTACTTATAATACCAGTCTGCAACAAGAATTCAGGGTTAGGTTTAGAACCATTTCTTAGCTATGCAAACGCCACCGTAAACAAGTAAACAACACTGCTACCACACCCGACGCCTCGACTAACATTCTTTATTTTCGAGAATTTTCGTTCATACAAAGATGCGGTAACTGTCGACTTTCGCTTTACGTCAAGGAGCTTTCTTTACGTGAGGATCGTCTATTCCCCTCCTAAAATTCACAGGGAAGGCCCGAATTTGTATAAACACCCAGCAGTGCCATTCCGTGTGTGGAAGCACCGTCATTCTTGCGGGAAAAAAGTTGCTTCCAGAGAAAGGGACGCTAATCTAAGGCAACCTTTTCAGCGGCTGCGGCGTTTTCACCGCCACTGGCGCGCCACACTTGTAGGAGCTCCTTCAGGACAGCTTATAGCCGAACAAATTTCGAAGTTGGCATGGCAGCCGTCTCCATTCAATGCTTCCGGTGACAGCAGTAGTTATGCTCAACATATCATTTTAACGCAAAAGTGTTTTATTCCGGGATTCACGAAGATTTCACTGACGTCATATCCGTCACGGAAATGACGCCAGTAGAACGAAGCAAGCCTTCTCTAAAGGGTGCATCCCTGCACACAGGGTGTTCTTGCGGTGAAGCAACCTTTGGTACTAAAGGGAGGAAAGGAGTAATGGTTCCGGGTCTCACGTTTGCGAATGCTGTACTCTGCTTAAAATCAGACGTTCTATCAGGCCTTGAAATAAACCAGAGAACGGTAGGACGTTTGGCCTTAGGCGCGCATGGAAAAACAACTAACGAAGCAGTTCAGGGAGATATGGGCTGGGCGTCGTTTGAAGTTAGAGAAGCTCAGAGTAAAATATGCTTTGAGATGAGGTTGAGGGCAATGGATCAACGAAGGTGGGCAGCTAAGGTTTTTAGGTACCTATACTTGAAAAGCGTGGACACGCAGTGGTTAAGAAATACTAGAAGGCTAACGATGAAATACGGAAAGAACAGTGGGGAAGCCAAAACAGCCAAGGTAACCAAAAAAGAGGCAAGGCAAATTGAAACGAATAAATGGAGGGAAACAATGGAAGCTAAAACGTCGTTAGAGATGTACAGGGCTGAGAAGATGAACATCAGAAATAAAAATTTCTACGATAATTCCCAGGGCAGTGCTTTGCTTTTTGAGGCTATCGGTTCTGCAGCGCGATCCTGAATTCTTTAACATCCCACCTTACAGTTAGCTCATTGACCGACTTCTTTCGTACTAGCTTGTTACGGTCCCTCCTCAAATCTAGCACAATTCGAGATCTTACCAGATGGTGGTAAGATCGCTAAGTAATCGACAAGAACACTTGCATGATCATGACCTAGATATCTTTAAGCAATGGTCTGAAAATTACCACATTAAGAAACAAAACAACATGAACCATCGCAACACGCAGCAATGTAAGGCAACCAACGTTAAAACGCGTGTTATGACTCATATAGGTATTTTACGCCGAGCTGTAATTAATTCAGTTTTCGGCGTTTTACACGCAGAGCAACATCTGGGCGGCGAAGCGCGCGGTAGTTCTGAACACCTTGGGAGATTTATTTTTTCCGCCTGGAGATCTTTTTAACACATGGGGGTCAATTTTGACCACCTGGGAATTTTTAACGCGCAAGGAAATCTCGAAACGCCGGTACGCCCAGCAGCAAATGATTTCGTTTTGTGCGTGTGTGTGGCTTTCGCAAGCGAGCTATCGCCGTAGCAACGAGGGTCCATTCCTGTAAGCGCATGACGCTATAAAACGAGGACGCTACTCACGGAAGCGCATGCGTTTGCGGCAACCTTCAGCTTTTATAGGCGTTGCAAAATCGACACTAGTAAGTTGTGCCAAGTGGTTATAAGAATTGGGACATCGTAGTGGAGGATGCATGCAGATTTGCGTCGCCAAATGCCTGTAGAAAAAAAGGAGCTTCTATAATCTTCTCACGCATCGAGATTCCAACGGAACTGCTTCCTGCTGGCTTCAAAAAGTGCTTTAGAAGTGCGTTCTTGAATTCACTGCTGTGGCTCACTAGGCAGAATCCTGCATATATAAAACCAGTTCTCCAAATATCGAAGTATCTTGCATGGCGACTTATTCAAACTGCAAAAATACGTAATAGCGACCCTACAGTTTGGAAGAAATTCAAGGTTAATTTTTTTTATGAAACGGTAAATATGCATATTTGGGTGCACATGTATTAACATGAACATGTATAGGTACGTTATATAGAGGAAGAGAATGGACAAGAGAATGTATAAAGTCATATCTCGTTATTTATACTTCTTTCTGTTTTCACTTCGGTTTTTATACTGATTTACTTCAAATTGAAGCGATGCCACGACATCATGTCCTATTTTCATTTTTGCTAGAGTTTGGCGCACTTTTATTGCCTGTTGTTTGGAATATATATGTCTGTCAGGGCTTTCTATTATGTCTCATCTTGTTCTCGGTTCGGGTTTGCCTGCTGTTCTCAACAGCGTTGGCCTTTTTTTTTTTTTTTTTGCCCGGTCACGCGCATAAAATGATTTTCGGATTTTCGGAGGACAATGATAAAATGGAGATAAATGTGCAGCTCACCTTCATATTTATTTATCTTACATACCCTCAAGCGCTTACGCATTGTGGAGGGGAGTTGGATGCATAGAAAAAGACAGAAAAAAAGTAGATGAAAATAACTGTGGAACAAAAAAAAACACACAAAGAAACACGTGGGATTACACATTACACTGGTAATCCGAAATTTTACAGAACAGCAGCACTGGTAAAACAACCCAACAGCTGGTGAACTTTCGGGGAGCTAGAACGTTCGTTTCGTTAATTGGGAAAGCGGCCCCGGCTACAAACTGGCCAGCAATTGATGCGCGTCCAGATTGTATGTTCCGCATACACAGGTGTAGGTGAGTGTGGGCATGCTTCCAGTGAAAGGTAAAATTTGAAGGTGCACTGACTCTGATAAGTCGAACCGTTTTGGGTGGATACCATTTCTTCGGTCAGATATTCATCTAAAACTGAATGAATCTAATCGGCTTAAAAGTCAATTAATAAAAAAGAAAGTGTCGCCCCCTTTCGACCATCAAAGCAAGGGGCGGCGGTTTTAATTTGTTTTCATGGACACGGAGTTGAATTTTTACCTGAAATTCCGAGTTCCACCTCAGTAATGCAGTCATGTTTTGGATTAAATTTTCCCACGGTTTCCTTCGCACTGATAGGTACTAGTTTGTTTTTCTGTATATGCATCTTCTCAATGCACACGAACGTGGAATGAGTGTTTCATGCAGCGTTCAGGTGTGCAGAAAAGCCACACAGACGCGCATAAAACAAATATCATTGCCAATAACCCTCTCCCGCATGGCCAAGATATTCTCACCTCGTAAAATAAAATGAAAGGCGAAAAGCAACCAGGCTCAGGCTCGCAGCGTCATTTCACTAGAACTGGTGCATTCCACCGTACACATTGCCAAATAGACAAGTACATCTTTGCGTGAAAGGTTTATCAGCATCCCAAAGCGCGAACCAGTTCACGATGAGTATTTTCGCTTACGTTTTTCGAACTGCTGCTTTATTAACTGCTGCTTTCGAACTGCTGCTAACGAGCATTATCAGGGGTTCTCCGCCTACAGTACGGAGAAAAAGAGAGAGAGGGTCTAAGCTAGATACACCAGATGGGAGTGGCTACGATGATAAGGGGTGAATATTAGACATTAGGGGCACGGCAGGAAGAAGACAAACAAGAAACTTTACAAACGAGAAACAAGCTTGTAATGCTGCTAGCAGAGTACTGACATGAAAAATACAATTGAAAAGAAAATCGTTAATGTAAACGCTGAATCTGAATGCAAAGTAAACTGCGCAAAAAAAAATAACAACAACAACCCAAGTAGAATAAATAGATGAACACTGCTGCGCGAAACCGTTGATATCGTGAGACACTTGCGCTGTCTATTATCTAGAGGCATTTGTTCAGTTCGGAGTCTCGTAGGAACAGGGCCAGAACTTTTGTACCCAAGGTACTGTCAGTACTATTCACCCACGGCCCAAGAAAATGACAAAGTTCGAGCCTGCCTCCATGCTGTACACAAGACAGGGAGCTCGCTGCAGCTTTTCGCGCAGCAACGAATCGATGGCAGACGCACAATAAGTGATTTACAGTCTCACGCACGGCGCAAGTCCGACACAGGGGGGAATCTTCCCAACCTATCTTAAACTTAAAACTCCGAAAAAACGCTACATTCAGGCGCAGTCGCTACAACACTCGTTTACACCTCGTTGTGGCCTGGCAGTTGGGGTCTGCTGAACGGAGACTCCAAGAAGCAGGCGGGTAAAGTTTTTAAGATGCCAAAGCGCAAACGAATATTCCCTCCACCCTACTCCTTCAGAGTAGGCGGCGACGCTCACCAGCTCCGGACCCTGCGCTGACCTTCGGCTGGTGAATAGGGCATGGCCGGCCGGCTTCAGCCCGGGAGTCCTTGACTGAGGACACCCCTCACTGGTCTGGAGTGACAGAACTTACAATGGATGGGAGAAATAAAGTTTCTCATCCTTTTCCTCTTCTTCCTCCTACTCCTCCTATATACCCAAATATCATTCCTCTCATCACCTCGAACGGCCCGCCGACCCTCCTCGAACAGTGCCCTTCATTCATTAACTCCTCTTTCTCATGTGTCTTCACTTTTGAATCTGGACGTTTTGTGTCCACTTTGCTTTCATTTCGATATAATCCACTCTGGATTGTAGCGAAATGCTCGCTATTGAAATAGAGGATGCCATGAAGCTCATCAACAACCTGCCGCCATACAGTTCTCCCGGTCCTGAAAATACCCCAGAAAAGTTACTGAAGTCTACCAATGCAGTTTCAAGCAGCTTTTTCAAAATTATTTTCACTCAGTTCATGTCTGAGGGCACTGTTTTGGACGACTAAAGGGTGAGGACAGTTGCACCAGAGTTTCAAACCGGCAATGGATCAGACTGCGCTAACGTGTTTCATGTGCAGGCAGTACGCCACTCACGTCCGGGGTACTGCAAGGCTGAGTTCTCGGCCCTCGCTAGGCTCGGGCTGCCGGCGTCTCATGTCGTCGTCGTCGTAACCGTCGTCTCATGCAGTCACAGTACTAAAATACCGCGAAACTCGTTTACGCCTCGCGATACAACGTAACGCGTACTAAAAAAAATATCAGTGGCTTAGCTCGGCTATGCCAGGATATACGTAGCGTAAGCTAAGGTTCAGCTGGTTATTCTTAGGTTGTCTGGTTGTGTAGGATTAGCTGATTATCATGCTTACCGCTACTAAAACGATTTCAAATCCAATCCAATCCAATCCAGTTAAGTCCTGTCCAGGGGTCCTATTTTCGACTGCACAAATTCCCGGAAAATCTGGGAATTTGCCGGAAGTCTTTTCTTATTGGCTTTCAATTTTGGTCCCGTGCTTCCGGTTGACAAAGCGGTTGCGAGTGCTGTCGTCATTTTGACGTTTCATGGCGTTTACGGACACCAGTTCTAAAGTTGCCTTATTTCTCTTTACTGAAAGCGCATAATTCTTGGCCGGCAATGAAAAACTGGACCAGATACACCGAACATGACAACGTAAGCCTGCCTTTGCTATTCAACAACAATACTGCTTGTAATACACAGCCTCTCCGTGATTGGCTGAGAAGGTGTGACGTAATTTATACAGTTGGCGGGAACGATTACGTCACACATTGTCAACTTCAGCTTGCGTAAAAGTAACATAATGTTACGTTACAGCTTATAAATGGCGGCTGCTTTTGCCTTGAAATAGGGCCAAAAATTTCCCCGACCGTCGGCGCCGCGAAATGTCCGCGAATTTGCAGCAGGCGCACTTTCGCCTGACGCGCGGTTTAAAGCATGTTTTCTACCGAAACACATTATAGTTTCAACTGTTTCAAAGTCAGTGATCACGGAGCATACAAATAACGTGCAGTATTTTGCTTTTATGTTTCGCAATAAAATAAAAATTACTTGTTTGGCGTAACCTACACATTAGAGGGCAGTACAAGCCTCTCCATGACAAAGAGAACCCAATGCATGGCATTTGTCCACACTCGTCCTAGTAAGCTGCTCGGTGACATGATCAAACTGGGGAGAAAAATAACAAAGGAAAGTGCCTCTTTTGTTCATTACAGCGGCCATTGAAGTCGGGCTTGACAAATGAGTGAATCAGCGACATCGGTACGCTCCACCAGGCGTAGCGCTTCGCTGCTCTTATGTGTCATACAAGCGATGGTCGCCGCCGTGTTTTTCTGTGACCACGCCATAAACTTGTAACATAGCAGCAAGCGATGGCGTGGCGGTGGTGGCGGCCGGGAAGGTGATAACGCAACAAAGCTTGCATTGAAGCAGAGAGCCCAGCTATGTTACTAAAAGCGATTGAAAGAAATGAATAGATACGGTAAAAAAATTGTGTGATGTTCTTTAGCTCGACATCTGCCTTTCGCTCGCTTTTGGATCAAGGTTACTTGGTCGCCTTGTGGTGTTGACGCCAGTTTTATGCTGCAGAAATATGTTTCTCTTGCCAGCCTCAGCTACCATCTTAATTTTTATAGTACATGTCAAGTGTTTTTATATCTTTTATGCACAATATTTGATACCTTGTGTGTGATCTTTATGAGTGAAGCGTCAAATTACACTGCATGTCGTTAGAGCTATACGTGCATCACGTAACTGATTGCTTACGTTGTGCTTACCTCCCAAAAAAACATGGCGAATTTCCCGGGAATTTGTGCAGTCGAGAATAGGGGCCCTATTCTCGACTTCACAAATTGCCGGCAAATCTGGGAATTGACCGGAAGTCTTTTCTGATTGGCTCTCAATTTTGGTCACGTGCTTCCGGTTGACAAAGCGGTTGTGTTTTCTGTAGTCATTTTGATATTTCATGACGTTTACAGGCACCAGTTCTAAATTTTGCCTTATTTCTCTATACTGAAAGCGCATAATTCTTAGCCGGCAATGAAAAACTAGACTAAATGCACCGGACGTGACAACGTAAGCCTGTCTTTGCTATTCAACAACACTACTGCTTGTAATACACTCCGTCTTCTGTGGTTGGCTGAGAAAGCGTGACGCAATTTGAACATTCGGCGCGAACGATTACGTCACATATCGGCAACTTCAGCCTGCGTAAAAGTGACGTAATGTTACTTAACAGCTTGAAAATGGCGGCTGTTTTTGTCGCAAAATACAAGCAAAATAGGGTAAAAAATTGCCCCGTCTTTCAGCGCCGCGAAATGTCCGCGAATTTGCAGCAGGCGCAGTTTCGCATGACGTGCGGTGTAAAGCATGTTTTCTACCGAAAGAATTAATAGTTTCGACTGTTTCCAAGTCAGCGATCAGGGAGCATACACATAACGTGCCGAAGTTTGCTTTTATGTGTGGCAATAAAATAAAAATTATTTGTTTGGCGTAACCGCAACATAATAGGGCAGTGCAAGTCTCTCCATGACAACGAGAACCCAATGCACGGTATTTGTCCAGGCACCTCCTAGTAAGCTGTTGGGTCACATGATCGAACTCAAGAGAAAAATAACCAAGAAAAGTGGCTCGCTTGTTCATTACAGCGCTGATTGAAGTCGAGCTTGACGAATGAGTGAATCAGCGACATCGGTGCGCTCCGCGGTTATCAGGCGTAGCGCTTCACTGCTCTTATGTGTCATACAAGCCATGGTCGCCGCCGTCTTTTTCTGTGATCACGCCATAAACTTGTGACATAGCAGCAGACGATAGCGTGGCAGCGTGGGAAGGTGATAACGCAACAAAGCTTGCATTGAAGCAGAGAGTCCAACTGTGTTACTAAAAGGTTGCGAAAAGCGATCGAAAGAAGTAAATAGATACGGTAAAAAAATTGTGATGCTCTTTAGCTCGACATCCGCCTTTCGCTCGCTTTTGGATCAACGTTACTCGATCGCCTTCTGGTGTTGACGCCAATTTTGACCTCCAGAAATGTGTTTTTATTGTCAGCGTCAGCTACCGTCTAAATTTTCATAGTACATGCCAAGTGGTTTTATATCTTTCTTGCGCAATATTTGATACCTTGGTTGCGATTTTTATGAGTGAATCGTGAAATTACACTGCATGTCGTCATAGCTATAGGTGCAGCACGTCACTGATGGCTTACGTCGTGCTTACGCAAAAAAACATGGCGAATTTCCCGGGAATTTGTGCAGTAGAGAATAGCGCCCCGATTTTTGGGCAACTGTATTGGCACCATTTGCAAACAGAAAGAATTGGTTATATCAACGGGCTGTGTGATTATTGAGGAATGTGTAAAAACACACCGTTTTCAGGAAATCGTAATTGCCTCTTTCTAGGTGGGTGTCATAGAAAAATGTTGCAGAACAGTGTTTAGATACCTGAGTAGGTGACCTATAACAACAAAAACCACTTCAATATCTCAAATGGCGAGTGATAAAAAAATTAATATCTGAAAATATTTCAGAACCTTGCAATCTCCCCTTGGCGTAATTTTTAAAATTTTCAGCAATAATAATCTGCAACACCGTAATCACAATGTGCTTATGAAATTTCAAGCCCTTGGAACCGGCTATTTGGCTAGCCGTGGACATCACCTCTTATGCCTTTTTGGGTCGTCAGGCGTGTCATTTGTAAAGCACAATTTGGCGCTTTTACCGCAACGCAGAGCGAAATCCTAAAAATTTGTTTTTCGCATTTGTATGAGTAACATATGTTAGCGAGAATCAATTGGATAAATGCATGAGTGAAAGATTTATTGGACAATCTTTAGGAACACCCATTTTAGTCCGAAATTGCGAAATCACCTCAATAGTGTTGGTTATGGCAGAATCCTAAAACTACTTTTTCGATACTCTTATAGGCTAGACATATCAGCCAAAAGCGCTTCGATATGTGAGGGGGTGACCGAGATAATCACGAATTTACAAAAACACAATTTCACTCTTTTCCTGGGTTACGAGTGCAATTTCCGGAAATCCCGCCTTAGTAAGCACCTACGCTTTTACGCAAATGTGCTCGTGAAACTTCAAGTCTCTAGACGTACTAGTTTTGGCTCGGCGTTGATGAGTCAGTCAGTCAATCTGTCAGTCCGTCGGGCACTTCTCTTTATAGGCATAGATGCGTAGCATTCTTTGCCGAATACCCCCACAGCCAGTACCGTGTAGCGCCCTGCAATCGCACAAAAATGCACAATCCGCGAAAGTAACATATTTAATCATTATATTAGCGTCAACACAGAAAATTGGTCGAACAGAATTTTGAAAAGACAAAAATAAGAAAACTAGCAAAAATGAAGATATTACGAAAATGACCTGACGAAATTAAAAATATGCATCTTATACATCCCCTCTAAAAAAGAAATACTAAACAAAGAAAGCCCGCGGAAAAAAAACGTTCCAAATACAAATAAAAAAATGGCGGAAATAAACAAGCCGTGTAACGCCCTGCGTTTCTACAAAAATGCAGATTTGGCAGAAGTAACGCTTCTAATTGTTGTAACAGCGTAATTGGAGATAATTGGTCGAACAGAATCTTGAAAAACCAAAAAAATAAAAATAAAGGTTTTGCACAACTGAACTCACGGAACCAAAAATACGCATCTTATAAATGTCCTCCGAAACTAAGTCTAAACTAAAAAGGCTTGGTAATAAACGCTGGAAATGCGAATAAAAAAATAGCGATAACGGACCAACCGCGCGGTACGCCTCGCATCGAGGGGAAAATACATAATTGGCGAAGTAAAGGCAGTTAATCAGTATGTTGCTATACATTTGCATCATTGGCGAAAAGAAAGAAAATAAAGATAAAACAATAGAATTACCTACTCACAGCCAATATAACCTGGGAAGAAGAACTCACACTGCAGGCATGCGGCATATGAATGCTGCGTATCAGTCACAATTCCTTGAATTTCTGCACAGTTTTTCTGATCTGTTTATAAGTTGCCCCACATATATTCTTACCAACCCCTTAAGCTCATTTATAGAACGACTATAGCCAAAAAAATGCCCTCGAAATATTTTATCGCATAATTTGTGCGAGTCCATTTAGTGATTAATGACGACGTATCACAGTTATTTACTTCTATCCCTAGCTTGATAATTCTGGAGAGAGAGAGAGAGAGAGAGAGAGAGAGAGAGAGAGAGAGAGAGAGAGAAACATCTTTATTTTCCCTTCTATAAAGGCTTCTGCGTTGCTGGGGGAAGGAACTGCTGTTACCAGTCGCTCCAAAAACTGCCTCAATGTGTGTGAGAAGGGCCTCCCAGTGCTCCTCTTCTGTCAGTCGTAATGAGGAGGCGGTCAATTGTCGGACTGAGGGTGGGTGCCGGCCGGCGCTTTTCGTGCGCTTGCGGAGAGTGAGTTTGAGTTGTTTGGGGGGATCCTCTGGGGGGTCAAGTCACTCCGCCCAAGTGCCAGGACAAGGGGAAAGGGAGTCTGTGTGTATGTTTCTTGTCTGTATAATCTCTAAGCATTCCCACATGTAGTGCTGGTTGTTAGGGTACCCGTGACCGCAGCGTGGGCAGCTAGGGTGGGCAGGTTTATTTTCTATGTAGTGCATGATATGTGGGGTAGGACACCTGGGGTATGTGGGGTAGGACACCTGCTTCAGCTCGGCGGATGCAACTTGTCTTCGATCGCGGCCAAGAGATGGGGGGAACGCAGTGTGGGTCTTGATGGGTGCGAAGGTCTACCAAATTTTGGTGCCTGGCTTGTCTTTCTTCGACGCGGCTCAATACAACTACTGCAATTGTTGAAAACTAGACAAACACTGTTTGCCACAATGCACAGTTATATTGACATTAATGGCTTCTGGCGACGATTACTTACTGCTTGAGAGACATATTTTGGACTTTTTAAATTTAGTACCTGTGTTCCATTCTCTGTCTTCTATATTCGGTAGCAAGTTAAAAATGGCAATAGATCACGTAGTGTAGCGCTCCGCTAAAGCGGCGGGCCTGCGATGCCGACGCTCGCGCACGTTTGGAAAAAGATAACGCTTAGTGTGTGATATCGTCTTCTTTCAAAGACGATAGTCTTTCTTTGGCTGCTTAATCCCAGAAATTGTGGTCTGTCTGTCTGTCTATGACTCGATCCAGCCAGCCGGCCAAAGTGAAACGAAGTCTGCGCAGTAGTCTTATATACTCACAGCCAAATCTAAACGTATAAGTCCGGTTTATATGTTTATACTTGTCAAAATTGTTGAACAAGAACAAGCCATTACGCAAATATAAAGCAGAAAATTAACACACCAAAGTTATTTGCAGTGTTCCGTTATAAAAAAATTCGTAGATGTTTGATTTTTGCGAAATAGAATACTACGTTCACTGCAGAAAAAATTTTTACACTGTCGCCTGCTGTCAGCCACGCCACTGTAGCTCCTGGCGGCATTTCAAAAAATCAAGTGGCAACGGTTATGAAAGGTTCAACTAGATAGGTTCCACGTTCTTCTTCGGATGCACGTGGACTAGGGCAACGCGATTCTATAAAAGGGAAAGTACGGCGCCTCGATTCACGCGCGTCTCCACCGTACGGCAGCGCTGGCATGAAGGCGTCTGGCCTGTTTAGTGGAACGCGGTAAATTTAATTTGACTTGAATGAACCTTCTGCGTGTTTACCTCGGGAGGAGCACGACACAAGAAAAACAACATGCAAGGTGAGCGGGAAAGCGAACGGAGGCATTTACCTAGCAAATGTCAACAAAGACTATCGTCTTTTGTAGACATTTGTGAAGAAAGGAGCAGATACACGGCCAGTTTTTCTCACCTATTTGCTTTTTCGTCGCCGCACTAGTTAAATGCGAAAAATCACTGAAACGTCTCGTGTCAAGTTCTAAATACTCGCAGTTCTCCCCGCGGAGGAGCAGCCCGCAATGGTGATGAGGCGCATGGACAACTTCCGTTGTTGTTCTTAAGCTGTATAACCTAGTACAGGACACATTGTATGCCCATTCTATGGACGTGTACCTCAGCAACTCACGTTTATCCTCCCTTTTAATGCATCTCAGTATTCGCAATCGCATATATTTCCTTGAGTAAGTAGGCTAACCCTAAGATCTCGTGGGTTCCACTGATTTGCTTTTTGGAACAGTAATTACCGGTCGGGGCCTATCTGGCCGAATGCAATAATCTCCAATAATCTCCAAGGTTGCCGAATGCAATAATCTCCAAACCTATTTAATCTTCTTTCAGCGCGTAGTACAGAATTCGCGCTCCTTCGTCTCTGTAAAGTCAAATAATACATAGTGTATCCGACAACGTAGACACATTCTGTCATGTAGGTACTGTGTAAAGGCTGTATTAGTTATTTTGCAAGAGAAAAGTGTTATGAGAAATATATATTCAAACAGAAAGGCACAGCTACAGGTATCAGTCGATGAACAGGAGAAGGACATAAGGGGAAAAACTTATACACATGCACAATAACTTATATATGTATATTGTGACGTTGCCAAGAAAAGTTCAAGATTCTTTTAGTAACCGAAGGTTATTGGAGCAAACCTTCTGAGATGGTCGTTCGAGAAGGCGCTGCTGTGGCACACACGTTTCAATGGTTCATGTCAATACGGGAAGGCTACACCGGAGGCGGTCGAAGCCACACTTGTGTTTCAGTGACAACAACGTTACAAGTAAATAGGAAGGGCCGCTAAAATCGTTGGTACGATCTCCGGATCTGTGGTACAAGCATGTACTATTCGGCTGTTGGGAGGACGGATGGGTTGTAATCATCATTGTCTGGCTTATTCATTTCCAAAGCCTGGACCTTAGGAATGCCTGTCTCATTTCGTACAAAATGGGGTTCTGGGGATGCTGTGGTTTCTCCCACTTTATTTGTATTTTCGTGAGTCCTCCTGAAACGCCATACACGAACGAGTCACGGTTCGGACTATAAAAATAAAGTCCCCTTCACCCCGAGTTTTCAGAGCGGCGCTGGCTATCACCCCAAGCGCAGAAAACAAGTATTCTCGCGTAAATACCCAAATACTTGCGTTTTCTTGCATCTCGGTGGTGCGTGTTCGAAGGAAACAAGATTCACGACGTATATTTTGCTTCTTAAGCCCTAACTGCCTTTCAATGCAGAAACTACATCTCGACAAGTCGTAACTCCCGATGTAAGTGCGATTTATAAAATTGACGAAGTTCAGAAAATATACTGCGTAAAATTTTGCAGAGGTTTCCGCATCTTAGGACTTTTGAAATGTACACATAACAGCCATTGGAATCCGCGGTAACCATAGTAAAAAAGCCAGCTGCCAAATACGAACCAATGCCTGACACGTGTCCGACCTACAAAACGGCAAAAAGGAAGAACGTGGTTTCGATGTGTGGCCTACACACTTTTTCACCTGGCAGGTAGCGCTGCCAGAACGTTGCAATTTTATGCCTCCTTATGGTTCTAGCCATATTTATTTGCGTACCCTGGACTCACGTGTTAAGAGATGTCGTGCAACCCTTCCGGCAAGCTACAACTACAGACAGGCCCCCATTCTAAATGTACCACGAAGCCTTATCTTCTAAGAGGTGTACGGCCTCTAGCTGTCCCATCTGCCGAGTCTTCCTAGTTTTGGCTCGACGAGTGAGTCTTCTAAAAAGCAAAAGGAAAAATAAAACCGTGCCAGCACGTCCTACTTCCAGCTTTCCGTATGGCCACATTTTTCCGTCGCGTGAAGAGCGCCCGCTAACTTGCTTGCGCTTAGCATGGAACTCAAAAGAATTCAGTCGGTGTTGGAAACGAAGGATTCATCAGTCACGACTTGCGTAAGCAAAAACATGCTTCTAACGGCGTGAAACCGATATCTTGTTACACTGGAATGTCGCTCTGTTGACGAGAAAACTCGGGAAAGTTGAGTTCCGCGATCCGCTCCACCTCGTTGCTGCGCAGGCGCTTCGGTGGGCCACTACATTGGAAAATTTTCGCCGTATGGTGCAATGCTTTATGCCTTGTTTTTTCTCCAACAAGCACGCACGACAACACAACACCTCGAACCTCGAGCCTCAGTATGATAAAGGACTCTTTGTTGCGGAGTTTGGTTCGACATAGGTGGCCAACATGCGGGTGCAAGCTGCCAGCGGGAAGGTTTGGCGCAGTCCACAAACCGGGTTCGAAGAAAAACGTTATGTCCAGAAGGACTCTAATTACAGCAACAGATCCGGAAAAGTGTCAGCGTGCACGTGTAGGGAAGTCTCTAATTGTTACCCATGCGAAAAAAGAAATATCTTACACAATGCACCTGTCCCTGAAAAAGCTGTAAGTGGTAAAATGCGAACATCGGCTGTCTAAGTTACATGCCTTTGCTACACGGCAACGTTGAATCGACAGTTGGACTCTCGCCCACAACTCATGCCTATGAATTTACAATGGGGCACTGGATAGACAGTCGGTTCAACGGCCTTCAGAAGGCCTTTGAAGCGACCGTGTAGAACAGGCATTAGTCAGCCATGTTATCAAGAGAATGAGCAAACAGGCAAGCAAGCCGGCAATCCTTTCATGGAGGGCTGAGTCTTATAGTTCTTGACCAATACAGAACGTTTTCTTGCGCCACGAGTCCGTACAGCAGATACCATCAAGCAAGATTGTCTTCTTGACCCTGCACTACCCTGCCTAGCGACTCAATGACTTTCGCCAGTTCCTATGAGCCAAAAATACGTGTTCACCTGGGCGGTATTCTTTCGTGACAACAGCTGAGCGTTCAAGTCATCTAGCAACAAAATTTCCGTTTCTGGTTCCGGTTGGAAGAAATACACTCAGCGCAGTTATAGGACCTCTTACTGGCTTAGCGGGTTCATCTTTTCTAACATATCTAAAGTACAAATCGAGTTGGGCGCCTTTGCGCTTTCGTTGTCGTTGAATCTACCCACAGCTCAGACACATGCTGAAAAAAAGGAGAGGAGGGGTACGCCCCAGTAAGAGCTGTGCTGTAAAATTGGCTTCACATGACGCCGTAGGTCACCTTTTAAAAGAGGCTGAAATTAACTTCTAACCTTCTCTCCACCCCCAAACCTCCTCTAGCACAAAATATTCCCCATCCTCTACTCACCCCCATACAGCTCACAACCAACCAAGATGTCCTGGACTGACGACACCCCCACTAGACCGGTGAGACCACAACCACGATGATTGGGGATAAATAAACCTTTTTTTTCCCTCTGTCCTCTTTCTTCCCTACTGGTGTCCCGGTATCAGAGGCATTGCTCCTTTGGTTGCTTGCGTCCATGACTTGACAAAATTCTTAAAGATAAATAAAAGGTTAACTATAAAAAAGAGCAGAACAAGAAAACAGAGGAAAAGAGAGTTATTGGCTGTTCTCTAAAGACTTTACTTGCTATAATAAGGTCTTGGACGCTGACACTGATAGAAAACAAACCTGTATGGGTGCTTGACGCCATTCAGTGAACAACGTCACTGCGCTGCGCGCCGTGCACGCACTTCGCTGGTGAGCCCGCTGGTTCGCAGAGAATTTTGAAACGCATCTTGTAGAACACAAGCATTCCGCAGCTTGCAGAATCACTCGGTCTTTGGTCTACTTGCCATGATTTTATTGCACTAAATTCGCGCAACAGAAACCATCACTCATTCTAATTCAGGCTTTGGAAGCCCCCTCTTCTCTTGCTTGGGATTGGGCGAGTTGGGTCGTTATCGCTGAAAAATTTCAGCTGGAACGTACGTTACCGGACGAGAGAAACACGGGCACAATGCTGTCCGTGTTTGGTGTCCTTGTTTATTGTCCGTGTCCGCGGTCCTGTCCGTGTCCGGACCAGCATTGTGCCCGTGTTTCTCTCGACCGTCCTTCGTTCCGTACGTTCTAGCTGAAGGTTTTCCAGCGTCCATCTTCTCTTTCGGAAATAGGGCTCCGTGGTTCAGATCCCAACCAGGACACAGGGCACTTTCAAACATTCTAAGTGCTTCTGCAGACAATTAAAAATAAGGGTCTATTGGGAGGGACGTATACACTTCACAATTATGGTTAAAGAGATATTTGTGTTTCCACATTGGGAATAACGGAAATCTGTTCACTGGTACTTCCTTTTTATGACACGGGGCCTGGTTCCCAAAATGCAGCCGCATCTCATAGCCTTCAGCTAATTTTGCGTAGTAGGCGTGGATTAGTGGTTATCCTCACAGCCTCTGAATAATCTTCAGAGGTTAACATCCTGCATACCCGCCGTGGCAGCGCAGTGGCTAAGTCGTCGTGCTGCTGAACCCAAAGACGCGGGTTCGATTCCGGTTGCGCTGGCTGCTTTTTGATGGAGACGAAAAGCGAAAACGCCCGTGTGTCGACATTTCGGCCGAAGTTAAAGATCTCAAGTTGGTTAAAATTAATTCGGAGCCCTCAACTACGGCCTGTCCTATAGCCTAAGTGTAGATTCAGCGCGTTAAACACCACGGGCAATCAGACGAACATCCTGCATGTGCTAATGAAAGTTGCGCTCATCTATGTGTTCTGGGAAACCCTTTAATTCAGTGGCCATAATATTCCTCAAAATGGGCATACCGCACACATTCGCGGACCCTACATTTTCCGAAATTGAGCAAACATTCAAACGGAGAACGCAGGACTCAGCAGTATTACTACCACCGCTGTATTCCCAAAGTGGCACCAAGTTAACGCACTGAGATCGCATTCGGAAAGAGCCTGCAGACACTTTACCATGTGCAGTGAGTTACTCAGCATACAAATTATTGAATACTAATCTGCCGAACCTCGTCGAGGGTGTGCAGCTCGTAGCATAAAATGGGGGTAAAATTTAATTCTGATAAGTGTTAGCGAAAACCACCCTGTCATTTTCACTCTCGGTGATTGTAACACGGTGATATGAGCTGAAGTCCCCTCACGGCTACACACCCGGTTAAAACACCCCGTAGTGAAAGGGGAGGGGGCGGTTTGCGTCATATGTAGTTTATTCTCGCCACAACAAAATGAAATCCACTCCGCTGAAAATAAAAATATACCTTTAGCATGGAAGATTAGGTTATTTTTATTGCTAATTTCGGCATTTTGCGTAAGCTTAGAGAAGCAGCCAAGATTTTTTTAAAGGGGGTGTGCAGGGGGAGGGGGGGGGTTACTCATTTTGTCTTTCCGCTTAATCTCTCACATGTTAACATAGATTTTCATCCAGTCGGTGGCACGAAAACATTGGCAGGCAATACTTCTCTGGCTTGAGGGAACGTTAATGAGAAGCCGATTGTTATATTTTCAAGCTTTTCATGATCCCGGAAGCAGGCTCAAACTTCATTGTCGCGAACATCGACATTATTCTTATCCAATCTTTCTTTTTTTATTTTTGTTCCACAGCGACGCAGTAATGGTATTAAGTTAGTCGAATTTCGGGCGTGTGGTTATATGTACCGAGCAGAAAACCTGCGCTGCTTAAACAAGGACAACAGATGTCGATGTACACACATTCGCTGAACTGTGCATCGTTCCTCTTTATTTCATACTGAAGCTGTACTGGCTGCGTCTTCTGTCAACGGCACCTTCGCAGGAATCATTCGAGTCCGCGTTTGCCGTCAACGTCAGAAACTCCCCCCAATCTTTCGTGGAAAAAAAAGAAATGCATCCTTCCCCCTAGTAAAGAGAAGCACGACAATTTTTCTCTCGAGAAGAGGAAATATTGTGTCATTGAAGAGCGAAATGACCGAATTGCTTTTCTGAAAGGTCAGTTGAATTGCTGGTGATTCTTCGATACAATAGTCATCTTGGCCTTACCATAACTCAATCAGAAATCATTGTGAGCCTTCTTTAGATATGGTGGTGCCCAAATTAATTTTGAGAGCTGCAACTTACATTTGAGGTTGCGGCCCGCGGAGCCCCACAGTGATGAGCTGCGTCGCTTTTCAGCCGCGCGTGCCTGATATGTGGCTCCTAAGCTTCCACCGTACTCCGAAGGCTGTTTTGTTTCGTGAGGCTGTTCAAATAAACGCTTACTTTTTGATGCCTTCAGTTTACCTTGTCAACGGTCACACAAATAACAGTTTACCCGAACGGCCAAACCACCCTTTCAGCAGACTCAATCAACGACGAAAATTCCCGTTGCGGGTCATCACCCACGCGCGAGGAAAAGTCATCGCCGCTGAGCTGTGCGGACATGCTCGGTGAGGGATTTGGATCCATGGTCCGCTATGCTGCGTCCGGCCGTAGAGTGCGAACACGCGTGCTCGCTTGAGTCTCCGTTCAGGCCGCGGCGGCCCCTTTTCTGATGGAGGTGAAAAGCAAAAACGCCCGTGCGTACGAGATTTCGGCGCACGATAAAGATCCCCAGGTGGTCAAAATTAATCCGGAGCCCTTCACTACGGCGCGCCTCATCGCCTGCGTTGCGTCGGCGCGTTAAACCCCACAATCAATCAATCAATCAGTCTCCATTCAGCAAACTCCGGATAGTTTGACCTGTCGCGAACTACTCTTCTCTGCACATCAAGCTCGCTCGCTCGCTTCACCGTTCCCTTCGAGACTCATCTGCCGGACGCAGCGCGACGCCAGCCACTTGTGTGGGATGTGCGCAATGGACTCTACCACAGTAATAACTCCCCTTACTTCTTTCCCGCACTATCCTATTCTCTCCTTGTATGTTCCCATACCCCAACGTCGAGCTGAATGCTGATGTACTGCAAGTGTACTCCAAGCTTAGCAGAATGCCCTCTCCGCAGCTTCTTTCTTTTTATCAAGCCGAATCACTGGAACAAACCACGATAGTTCTACCAGAGAGCCACTCGGCAACAATGGCGCCCTTAATCAGACGGCAGATACTGATAGGCGCCTTATTGAGTTCAAGAGAACAGCCAGAGACCCTGTGATAAGACATACCCTCCCGCTTAGGATGATCATGTTTTCAAGGTTATCCCTCTCTCCGCGAGGCCGTTTGTTCGCCCCCTTTCGACGTCACAACAGGTCTGGTTCTCTCTCCCCGACCACGTCACAGGGTGCCCTCCACTCCGTATTGACAAACATAGAAACGTCTGATGGGCGGAGGGGAGGCAAGTCTGGCGGAACCGGTCCGACCGCGATGCCAGGAAAAACGCGCCGCCGCCAGAGATGATACTGGCTGCACGCGCGCAAAGATCACGCAATAATGTGATGCACATCGTGGGGATATTTCTCATCGAGAAGCGAACGAGCGATTGTGTCCGTCGCTGACTTTGCACGGAGGTCGCCCGTGGATATTACCATGACAAAAAGTGTGCATTCGCTCAAAGACGACCCAAACTTCGGTGTCGATTCACGATGGAGCTGGATAACCGCGTGCTTCTGCGGAGTCGTGCTCTTCATGGGCACGGCAACGACCCGAATAGCCGGAATTTTTTTCTACGGCATCATCGAGACGTTCGGCGTGAACAGAGAGGAGGCGTCGTGGCCGGTGTCTCTCGCTGGAACCATGCTACTACTCGGAGGTAAGCAGGCGTCTCGTGTGCATTAGATGATTTCGAACTTCAGTTTGCATCATTGTGGCGGGCGGGGAACTCCTGAAGATTGTCGTTACAGAAGTTCAGGAATAATCAGTTTGAAACGTGTAATGGAAACTTGCTCTTGTCAACTGGTTTACTGTTACGAGTACTAAGAAACCTTTCACGCAAAATGTGCTTCCATGCTTAGGAACATTGGAAGTTATAGAATGAACTAGGTCTTCAGAAATGACGTTGCGGGCTGGGCTGCTTTTCGTGTTACAGTTTTGGCTAGCATATTTTGGCGAACCACTGCGGGTTTAACGGCATTAGTTTTCGCGTTGCTTTTTTGAAGCCGACTTTATATGACCGGGACCAAACAGTTGCACAAAATACATCTGCTAGAATTGTGTGTATTAAGAAGTACGAAGAGGCGAACTACGTACTGAAGTACTAGAACCGGTGATACGGTTTATACATGTCAACATAGTTTAGCGCGTAGGGAACCTTGGGCACATTTAAGACAAAACACAAGTACACAACCCAGAGGGACTGTAATATTTTAAGTAAAAATACACATTGGTTTCGTTTCAATCAAAAGAAGTTGAAACCTCCGCATATATGCTTTAAAAATGTCTAAACGAGGCGTCCCTTCTTTTGTGAATTGAGTGGTCTTTGAAGTTCCTCGATGCTTGGATGGATATCTAACGAAATAAATAGAGTCCACCAAAAATAGCACAACCTATCGGTGTCAGCGCATCTTCAACATCTATAATTCAATGGAAGGGAACCCGTACGCTCAGTCGTCCTTGTATGCAGAACATAAAACCTGTACGTGCACCAAATTCCGGTACAGCCTGCAGCTGGCGCTCTTTACCTTAATAACCAAGTGTACGCTCTAAATAACTGAAAGTTCGCCATCTGGTATTAAAGTGGAATATTGCAGTAAGCTACGCATTTATCCTGATTTTGTTCATTGAAGACCGAATATCCCAAAAACATTATAGACACATGACCAAGCTAAGAAAAGCAAACGTTGGCGTAAAAAAAGAATCAAAGGTGAACCGACTCACAAGCTGAGCATTATTGGAAAGCCCCGACCGCCATAAATATTTCAAGCAACAAGCCGTGAAAGTGCATCGAGCTTTAGAAAAAAATGAACATATTCTATTGTAATCTAAGGATCACTTAAAGGAAAAAATAAATCAGAAAAAACAACCGAAGTAACAGGTGAAAGGTGTTTAAATAACGAGAGGGGACGTTATACACCTCGTCTCTTCCCACATTTTTTGCTCTAATTTAGCCGTGTAAAATCGTATGTGCACCCCAATACGCATATTTACCACCTCCTTTGAAAAAGGAATAAACTTCGCAATATTAAAGCGAAAGCTCTCTTCGTGGTACCGACGAAATTCTCCCAAAAAAGTAATGCATTTTCCCGTAGATCCGTTGTTCGATCAAAAAGCTCTGATAAGGTCTCTGGACACACTGCGCGTGCGTGAAACCAGGCTCCCGTTGCGCCGAGACGGTTAGTTTAAAATCGCGGAGAAGAAACGGTTCTAGATAACACAATACCCGCATCTATCATAGTGAAGGAGTACAAAAGTATGCTTTTATCTCATAGACCCCGTATCGGTATACATTTAGGTCGTTTGTATATGCGTTTACTTATTGCACGAAATATCATCGCATCGGTTCGTTCCTCGTTCGTGATTTCGGTTTTTGAAGGCTTGACGATCGATTAGACACACTTTTAGCGAAGGTTTTGGCGCACTTTTGACTTTTGCGCTTCTCTGAACTTTCTTTAGACAGGGATGGTACTTTATTTTATTTTTTTGGAATGTAGGGAAAGTAGTAGTAGTTTCGCAGTTTCAAAAGGTACCAACTACAGGATACTTTTATGCTTGGCGAACTGGTCTTATGTGCACACTATCCTGCCTTTTTACAGAAGACAGGGGAGAGAGGGGCATATATGTCACCTCTATCCCCTGTCTCTCCTCTGTATGAATCTGCCATCCTATGCCCTAACCCCCACACCAGCAGGCTTTCCGGTGTGACAATTTACGCCTGCTGGTGGACTTTCCTTTCCTTTTCTTTGACAATACATTTATTCATTCATTCATCCTGCCTTGAGATGAGCTGCATTGAATTCGGAAACTTGCTTCTGACGCACTTTTAAAGCTAGAAGGAAACATGTTGATGTACTGCGCTTTTGGTTCCAAGGAAGGCAATTCGTGCAGTCTAAGAACATGCAAAACAAACTAGCCCAATTGCTTACCACACTGCACCAGGAAGCAGTTTCGCTAAATGTTCGATACGTGACAAGATTATAGAGCTCCTTAATTTCCGCAAACATTTCGCGACGCAATTCTGCGTGCGCCCTCGACTACGATGCCTCATTTCCTTTAACAGCCTGGGACAAATTACAAATGTCGATTTTGAAATGTCTTGGTTGTAAAAGCTGGAGGTTTCGGCAAAGGAATACGTGTCCGTAATCAGCGCCCCCCATTAATACTATCCTGCGCGTCCGGGAATGGACCTTGATTGCTACGCCGATAGCTCGCATGCCAAAGCCACACGCACGCACACGTGACCACACACACAAAACAAAGAAATCCTTTACAGCTCCACGTACCCGCATTTCGAATCGTTAAAATCCTCAGGCTATCGAAATTAACGAGCAACACTCCACTACGGTGCGCTCCATAGCTTACGCGTATCTTCCGCGCGTAAAGCTCCCAGAACAGCATTAATTGCTGCAAGGAGAAAAATACCTAAAACGTCGCAACACGCGTTTTAAGGGTGATTACCTGATATTCGATGGTCGATTTATTTCGTGCTTAATTTCATAATTTTTGGACGACTGTTTACAGAGACCTACTAGATCATAATCTTGAAAGTATTCTTCAAAGTACCCTTGTGGAGCTCCCCCTCCCCCCCCGCCCCCAGAAAAAAGAAAAAAAAAAAGACGGCCTGAAATGAATAACATCAAAGAAAGTATGAGCACGTCAATTTCACTTGATGTTTGTTTCGCTACCAGCACCAAAAGATAGCGCCACTTTCTAGCTGCCTCCTCTGTCATTTATCCGCTCTGCACGCATCGCTTGCATTTGCGCCGACATTCCTATAGTCGACGACGAAGTTCCGTACCCGTTCTCCAGCCAACCGTTGCTGCTTCAGGCCACCTATCTGCCCTGCACTTACAAGCTGCCTACATGATGACGACTGCACCGTGGAGTATCCATGCTTATCCGCCGTGTCGTCATCCGGTGTCGGGTCTCCTCTTTTCACTTTACGCCTCTCGGTGGAGGGCGAAGTTGCAGCGGGGGTCTGACACCGGACTCCTTTGACACATCACGCGCTATTCCCCCAGCTGTTAGGGGCGAGACCTGATACTCGCTTCTGTTTACAACAACCACACGCAGCTAAAACACCGGCCAGGTCTCCTGACTGAAACTATTGTCTGTCGTGGTATATTTCACGGTAACAGGGTTTCGTAGGCTGGCTATATGTCTGATTTGTCTTGTACAGATGTTTTTTTTTTTCGTTAGACAATGCTATAAAATAGAATTTGGTGCAATAATTGCAAAAGACCACTCAGGAAACTCGTATAACAAGTAATTACCCGTTACTCGTTACCCGTTTCTGCACTTTCTACTGTTGAATCCCTCGAAGCTTATTTTAACCCAAATGCCACTGTGCTGAGCTGATGCCTTACCCTTGTTAAATGCATTGTTCTTTCCTGTATGTTTTTTTTTTGTTTGTTTTGTTTTTATCTTTATACCTTGTATTGTTCCTTGCGATTGTGACTCAAGTATTGTATTTTGTAGTTTCTTGTCCACTCCTGCTTGGGCTGTCAAGCCTGCAGTATTGAATAAATAAATAAAATAAAAAATAAAAAATAAATTGCATTGTAAAGGCTCATTTACAACTCATATAACTTTTGGACCTTCTGGTTCAGACCCCGTATAAGCCTGTTCGAACTTCAACGAAGTACCCACTTCGGCAACTATATGTCTCGCATCCACCAGAAATAATGGCGCCACGGTCATGTTTCCGAATCACAGTGTCTCTTTGCGCATTGCTGGAGAATGTATTAGCTACTAGCCAAAACGGCTGGTCAAAATACCTCAGAGTTAAAAAAGGAGTCGCTCGTTTTTGTTTGAATGTCAGCCTAAGTGAGGAGTGCGTTAAGGTGGGGAGGGAATTCTAGGGTTGATCGGGAAATATCTGCTGACAAAAGCTCCTAACCCTGCTGCCTGTGCGCTCTATTTTTCACCGCAGGTCCCATCGTAGGCGTCCTGTGCAGGCGTTTCTCGTGTAGACCAGTCCTGCTAACCTGCTCTCTGGTAACCGGGGCTACAGTGTGCGCGTGTTACCTGGCACCGAACGTCGTGTTCATTACCATCGTCTTCGGCATTCTTCATGGTAAAAGTTAACTTCGTCGTATTTCTTCCGTATTTACCTGTGTGGAAGCAGCAGTGCTGTAGCAATAATAATAATGATGATAACTTATTGCCGCAAAATGCGCCCAGCGCATCTCGTAACGCGCCGTCAAAACCAGGTAAAGCTTGCCGGACTTGGCCGTGAGAACTGAAAATGGCACATAGATACATAGATATGCGAGAAGATCCCGTGAAATAGTATCAGGTACGAATGTTTTCGAAACGCAGTGCACTTTTATGCTAAAAATAAACGAAAGTTATACATTGCAATGTTCAGTATTAGGCAAAAGGGAAAAGGGCGGGAAATGTAAGTACAAGTTATTTTAAAATAAATTTTCCGAAAAATAAAAGTTGACTTAGGTTGTTTTTAAGTCATTTTTTATTGTACTGAAAACAGTTGTACAGGTATACCATTGAAAGTTCTAGAGACGCAATAGCAGCGTCTAGCAGGACCCTAGTGGAAGGGTAAGGTGCCACACAATTCATGGTTTCAACAGCGGTAGGGAGGTGACGTACTGCGCTTTAAACATAAGGTTGGCGAAACTACACAGAGCCACAGTTTGAACAAACACTGAGCGAGAGCTAGACAACTTTTAAAATGAACCGAGCTAATACGACCTCTTCTTAACGCCGTCGATGAAAGTGGTTCCCTCTTCACCGGACCCATAGGCTTTGCGAAAACACACGAGTCTTATCTCATGAAATATGCCTAGCAATGGTAAAACATAAACGTTGTGAGCCAAGTTCCCTCCCTCACTCCTCAGCTGCAGGGAGTTCACAAGACTACCATTTCCCACAGCAGCACGAAAAGGGAGCAATGCAAAGGCTGAATCTAGGGGACACTACATGACCGCACGTGAACGATTGTTTGGTAATAGGCAGTAGTTCAAATCTCATTATGCTGAGGAGGTAGACTGCCACTTTTCTAAGCTTAGAAAAGACATTCTGAATTAGTTTGGCGTGGATTATCACTGCCAAGACGAAGGCTTAGGGGCACAAAGTGAGTTTTCCTCAAATTTATTTGCACCTGCATTGTGCGTTCTTTTATATTTTTCACTATTGGTACGCCGTATTCCTGATTAGCCACTCAAGTTATGAAACCGCTGTAAACACACACAATAAAATGTTCAGAAAGTGATGCAAAGATTTCCAGATAACGGTCTACACTCTAAGAAATCACCGCAGGTGGACTTCCCCACAACGCCCCGAAACTGCCAATCAGCATGACCAAATGTGCGACATGGGCGAATGACGAAGCCAAGCATGCGATTACTGGGAAAAATTGAATCTGCACTCAACAACAGCTCAATAGCGCAAGGCGTGCGTTCGCGCTGTTGTCCCAGTGGAGATTCAGTTTTTTGGTGCAATTGCAGGCTGGGCTTCGTCATTCGCCAATGTCGCATATTTGCTCACGCTGACTGGCAGTTTGTGAACGCTACGGCGAAGTCCATTTGCAGCAATTTCTTAAAGCGTAGCCATCAATATATTAAACAGCAAGCTTGTTTGTTTTCGAAGTTCCTTGAGAATTGCATTGATAAATGTTCCAGTTGAGTTGCTCCATCATGGATTTCTTTGTCATTGTACGTCAGTTTATTTTGTTAAAGAAACAGTGAAGTGAGGGGTAGGCGTTGTCTACCTACTTTACCAGAATGCAATCTAGGATGCTGCAGTATGGCTCGGCGGATTCCAGGCCGATTTGCGTGATTTTTAAGGCCAAAGCGGTTGGAAAGTTCCTGGTGCAAGCTAAAATCGAGAACACCTGTGTGTCGCGATTTGTGCGCGCGTTGAAGATCACTACATTACGCTCTTCACCGCTCTTACCTTCATGGGAGTGTCATCGATGCTTTTTCCCTGATTCATTGAAAATAACTTATGTGTATAGAACCTGTTTGACTACATTAACCCTAATGCAGATAACATTAAGTGAATTATCTCTCTCTTTCTCTCGCAGGCATAGCGATGTCCGGGCTGTACGTTGCCACGAACGTCTTAGTTGCCCAGCACTTTGAGAAGCGAAGGACAACTGCTTGCAGCCTGCTCTTCACAGCCTCCGGCCTGAACACTGCAGCCCTGTCACCCCTTGTAGAGTACTTCCGTACGACGTACGGCATCCGAGGAGCATTTCTTCTCTACGGCGCAGTTCTTCTAAATGCGTTTCCTGCTGCCATACCCTTGAGGAGCCCGGAGTGGCTAAAAAAGGCGGCCAAACCCTCACAGAAAAAGGAAACACCTGTACAGAATCAAACAAAAGCAGGTGGGCCACCCCTTGAACCATCAGTTCCAAACAACACTGAGATAATTCCGGGTAAAAAAGATGGCTGTAAGTCAAGGCTGCAGTCTGGCCTTAATGGGGCTCCAATCCCTTGCGGTGTAGTTGAGCGGAACAACAACCACACGCTGCTGACCATCCTAAAGGATCCTGCTCAGTCAACGGAAATTAAAAAGAAAGTGCGACTGTTTCGGTTGAACAGGACAACAAAGCAGTTTCTTACGTTGCGCTTTCTTGTTCACGCATTATCTTTCTCGGCTGTGATTTTCATCATGGGGGTATTTGTTATGATACCTGCCGATTTAGCCAAAGACAGGGGTTTAGATCCCTCCAGTTCGGTGTATATTCTGCAGGCCTTCGCTGTCGGTGACATAGTGTTCAGGGCATTCAGCGGCCTCGCCATCGACTCGCGTCTGTTGTCGCTGGAATCAGTGATGCTCCTTGGCTACATATTGCAAGGCGCCGCGTGCGAATGGCTTGCGTGGGCTGAGACACTGCCGACGATGATCATTGCCGCTGGTATCTTCGGAAGCACTTGTGGCTCGAGGATGGCCCTCCAGGCGCCTGCTCTTGTCAAGGACTTTGGCATTGGAAGTCTGCCGATGATGATGGGAGGCCTCTCCTTCTGCGTGGGTGCCTGTCTTCTTTCTCGTCCCCCCCTCATCGGTAAGTCCTGCTCCGCATAGCGTAGGCATTTTTTGTCTACCTTTATTATATAGCTACCGCCACCCGGTTTACGTGGAGCGTGTAAGTTAAAGTTGAATGGCTCAAAAAAGCAACAACCCGTCGAGCCACTTCAACCATGTCGCATCCCTTTGGTATGACGGAATATTAGCGTTATATTAGGCGTTTGTTTTTTAGTAATGGGCAAGGTCCACAAACCGAAACTAAGCCAGCTAAAACTGCAGTGACAAGAAAAATTTTGGCAATTTTTTTCTTAAAAAAGAGGTGCCAAGAAAATAGGTCGGATAACACGCTGCAAACGTGTATGCAGATCGTAGTTCGCATGGAAAATGAGCCAGATCAGCTGTTTCGCGGGTCAAAATGAACCAAATCCATTCGCCAATGGCCGTTCACTTTTGGCTTGACTGCTTTAACTGTTTCGTAGGTGTTTTTTTTTTACTTTTCGGAGCTGGTTTTTTATGACTTCAGCGGGCAAGTAAGGGATCGTTGAAAGATATCTCGCCAGACGTCGATGACATAGTGAACGGAATAAGAAGTGTACAGAACGAAACTAAGAGATGTGAACCAATCATTTTATCTCCCCCGTCCCTACCGAGCAAGCCTGATTATGTTTATTGTTTTACTCTTATATTTATCTTTTGAGTGCTTAACTAAATACCCGCTGCTTTCAAGCCCTAATAAATCTCACCCCCCCCCCCCAATCTGAGGGTCACTCCATTAAAGTGAAGAACATATGAGTAGCCTTCTTGTGAAGCGTTTTGGAAATTCATGGCAAGACAGTGAAGAGCTTGCTTACTTCATTAGTGCCTTCAGGCATTCCCAAGAAAGTTCGGCTACGGCATAATTCCAAAATAGCTGCTAATGGTGCCAAAGGACTCATCTTCTCTTTATGTACGGTTTATGATGCCTTGTAGCCTATGTTTAATGCCTCTTCCTAAAAAATTCCACCTCATTATTATTTACAATAAATTTAAATAATGTTTCATGATCATGCTGCATCAATTTTAATGTTTTAATTCAATCTGATCCAGACCAAAACTTATCACCCCAATATTGCTCAAATTCACTGCATAATTTTTACGTTCTTGTGGCCACAAACTCCCCTAGCTGACATGCAAAATATATACAATAGCTTCGACAGCGTTGCATTCAGGCACGGTAACAAACTTCCGCTCTTTTTTCAAATTCGCTCTAGGTGGATATGGCCCATTTCGAAAAAAAAACGCTTCATAAGTCCGTGGGCGTTCTGAACTCCAGTGAAATTTTCGAGTGATTCAAAGCCACAAGTCGATACTTTAAGTCGGAATTGCTAATCAGGCACTTACCTAGGCAATTTGTAGACAAACGTAAAGTAGATTGATGCCTCTTTCAAGACTCTCCTTCGTAGGTTAGATATTTCAGTATGCATTATTTTCACGGTGTATTTTAGGGGTTGCGATTAGGTTTCTCAATGCTCTTCTTAAAGCCTTATCACCGAATTTACGTCAACGTTTCTGTCTTTTCTGTGTTGCAGGATATTACAGAGACAACCTTGGTAACTACGTTGGCCTTCTTCACCTGCTGGCTGGAATTAACCTTGTATTCATTGTAGTGTGGACCGGAAAGCTCATTGCAAGCTGGCGAAGATCCTCGGCGTTAACCTCTAATGTCAGTACAAACGACAAAGTATCTTCGGACGCTTCAGCGGGAGTTGCACCAGAAAGCCAATCAAAACCAAATAATCCTAAATGTAAAGATACTTCTCCGGAACAGCCAGCTGCGATTCCTACGGGAAACCAAGCAACCCCCGAAATTCCAATACGCGAAACAATCGCTCAGAAACAGCCGTGTGCAATTCCTGCTGTACCACCATCAACATCAACGAATCTGGAACTAGCATCACCACTGGCTCCCGTCAAAAGCCCAGTTGCTCCAAGAGAAGAAAACATCCCTTCACAAGGCACAAATGGGGTGTGTGAGGGGGAACTATCGCCATCCAAAGAATCTAGTACTGAGAATACCTCCTGCAATGAGCGAGAACCGGTTGCTGAGGAACAACATCAAAATACGCACAATATATCTGACGACGATAAAGTTGTCTCCCAGGTTCTGGATGTGATCTCTGCAGAAGATCAGAACAATGGCGATTGTCAAGAGGCGTGTGTCACGCACTTATGACAAGATTCGGAGTGTCCCGTTTCAAAGGCGAAGAATTGTGGTTGCTCTGGTGCTCGTTCGTCGCGGTTCGTCGCGGTCGTGGCCTCAACCTTTCCACGCGGAGATATCTATAAAACAAAACGCTCTTGATAAATAAACGTATGGTATGAAACAAGACAAAGCGATCACCGAGCTTCCCCAGTGACGTGTAAAGCCAGCAGACGTTGATACTTGGGAGTGAAAAGACACTAAGGTGGCAACAACTCCTGATGCATCCACTAGAAGAAACAGGCGAAGCGATGTGTTACGCTCGCCCTCATCACCGCTTTTCGACGACCGACAATATTTCGATTAACGAAGATGAACCAGTGGTCTTCATCGGCGGCCTTTACCGCTGCGAGAATGCGACACAGAGGTTCCCCAACCACTTAATGACCTGCAGCCGGTGGTAGTCATTTTTTGTGGACTGACTTGCGTACAATTCTGTAAATATGGAGAGTCATCCCACCGACGGAAGAAAGAGTGTGTTCAGTGATTTGTGCTTGTTCTTTCCGCGCTGGGCTCACACCTTGTGCCTAGTGCTTTGAAGGCTTGTGGATTTCCAGGAGTACCAGCCATCCTTGCAACTTGTTTTACCTCCTTCCTGGTTAACCGCAGGAACTGCGTGTTTTAAAGACGATAGTCATTCTTGGGCTACTTAAACGCAGTAATTTTGGTCTGTCTGTATGTCTGTTTGCCTGTGACTTGATTCAGCCGCCCGCCCAAATTGAAACAGAAACTGCGCAATAGTCTTATATACACACAACCAAATCTAAATGTCAAGGTCTGGTGTTAATGATTATACTTGTCAACATGGTTGAACAGGAACAAGAGTTACGAGACATTACGTAACTATGGCAGAAAATTAATACACGACAGACACGTGCAGTGTCCCTTTATTAAAAAATTCACCGATGCTTCATTTTTGCGATAGCAAATGAAATACTACATCAACTGCAGAAAACCGTCGCGTGATGTTGCCCGGGCTACCTGGCGGCATTTAAAAAATACACCGGCAACAGCAACGAAAGATTCCACTAGATTGGTTCAATGTTCCGCTTGGAACGTTCGTGGAGTGGGGGAGGTGGTTTTATAAACGTTGTAGTAGGGTGCCTGGATTCATGCGCGTCTCCGCCGTACGGCAGCGCTGGCATCCAGGCACCCTACTTTGAGCAGTGGAACACGTTAGATTTAAATTGAATTCACTAAGGCTCGTGAGGCCCGAGGAAATAAATTTATTCTAGCCATACTCATATGGGCTCACCCTTATTCGGAACGATGCAATTTAATGACTTCAAGGCGAGCAAATTTTACGTAATGAGTGTGTTACGCTTCCCATGCCTTCAGCAATGCTCCCAGAGATCATTTCTTGCTAATGTAACTCAGCCGGCCTCATGGTTCTCGATAAAAAGAGGAATCAGACACAAAGAAATAGGCCATGGTTCCAGCTCGAATTGTAACCGTTGGTAGCAGTTCATCGTGGTTTGGGGTTCCAGCTCTTCAGTAACCTTATCACTAACGAAAAAGTTAGGCTTGCGGTATGGCAATAAAAATTAGAATATATATATTTTTAGCCTTAGTCTGACACCGAACGCTCATGTGAATTGAAGAACGCAAAAAATCAACACGGTAACGCCAGCACCTCATCTTCCGGCCTGAACCTGGAGTTACGCGCCAGCATCAACAAGACCCTACAATACCCCCTTCGATTTGTATACAGGCAATTTCTAAATATTGTTTGTTAGATTTTTTTCTCGTCTTGCATAGGATTCCGCTCTGAAGTTTTTGCTTGCTTGTTGAACTCTCAGCTTGCAGAAGCTGACACCTATGAGCTTGGTGTATACCAACCGCTCGCCATAAGAGCAAATAAAGGGATGTCGTACCGCGGGTATAAGGTGAAGTCGTTCGCGACGACGTCCTGTAGTTTCGCTAATAGATTCAAATCGAGCCGTTGCTCGCATACCCTTAATCTCTGAACTTATTGGTAGGGATACAGTTTAGTGTGTCAACACCTATCCCGCCATACATTCTCCGTAGCTTAAAGGGCCAGTCCCAGCGCCGCTCTATATCACTTTATCCCCGTCAAACAATCTGAGATGTGGTTCAAGCTATCGGGGTTCATTTCTCCATTTCCTAGTGGCCAAGTGCCCTTGATATTCTTTTAAGGCACTCCGCCACCGTTCCGCCATCACGCAGTCTAGGAGAGACGTTTTGCAGTCGTCGCTTACACGTTTGTTCCCAAAAGTACAATTGTCCGGTGGAACTGTTCAGGAACCTCTCAGTGCACGTAAAAAAACGCATAATGTTCACCTTTTCAAAACAATGCACTGTTTCCCTGGTTAATTTCTGGAATGTAATTATGTGTCCTACAAAATTTTCTCACACAGTTAGAATGAAACGTCAACGTTCGCGCAGTGCTCAGTCATCACGTTTCAGAGAAGATTTTGGTAGGTTCCAGACGAACGGAAGTTATCTGGCCTTTCTGTACGGGCAGCATTTTTTTTCTATTATGAAGGGGTATGCGCTATATGGAGAAGAGTTTATTAGGTCCCAAGTTAATTATTTTGAGGTATTAAACTTTACGATGGGACGACCAGTTCAAGGCTCAGGAAGAGCATACGACAAGCCGTTGCTTTCTGACCTCGGGGCATGCAAAAATCATCCGGCTTTCCATACCAGCCAGCTTTCACTTTACGATGACTACCTTCCCGAGTCGCTGCATTTACATCAGCCCCGCTATTTCTGCTAACCAGATAAGTCGCATTCCTTGACAAACGTAGCTTCATTGCGTGAGTCATCTAACTTTATTTGATTTGAGGCCTCGGAAACACCACAATACCATCGTACTGTCTGGAGTAACTGTAACGTTGGGGCGAGAAGAAGGAAAGTCGTGTACAGCCTTGTTTCAGGCTGTTTAGGCAAAACGTTGTTTTAGGGGCGAAGCACCTTAAGACATCGCTTTTTCTGTGGCTCGTCCCTTGGCGTCCGTGTACACGGTGTTTGCATGCGCGAGGAGCATTGAACTGGATTGGATTGGATTGTATTTGGATCGGATTGGATTGGATTCAATTGAATTGTATCCGGTTGGATTGGATTGGAATTGTATATACTGTACAGACGCGTTGTCACTCATTTACATGCGCGAGTGGGCAATGCCATGGGTGATTTATGGTACGAACGATCCCCAGTCAATCGCCCACTTGTCATGATTCACTTAATGGAGATGCGTGATTTTTTTTTTTTTTTTTTTTGTGGCGTCGTGGTGCGGTCGGCTGACAACGTTTTGACTGACGAGCGGGTCTTGTTCGAGCCACGCGTCAATGCCCAGGCACGTGAAATCGCGCTCTAGTTCACTTTCCTCTCCTGCTTTGCGAAACGCGTTCTTTCGCACCGGATGCTTTTGAACGGTTCATGGAAAGTAGAGCGAACCATGGGACAGGAAAAGTGAGGGTATGCTTACGGTCTGTGCTTTTTTTTTTCTCGGTGTTTCACGTACCATTTTGTTTTCCCTTTGGTTTTCTCACTCCGGGAGGCGCCGAGTTCATCGCCACACGAGTAGTCATGTCGCTCAGAGCTGGGCTTACCAGTATAGCCATTAAAAAACAAAAATAAAACAGCGTGATGTCTTCGGATGCAACTGAAACGGTCGCGTAGCCTAATTACGGCAACAAAGTTGGGAAATGCGGGTTTTCTGATATTGGCGGTGAGATGTTTGAGTGGCGCCCCCTGTTTCTGACTTCGGCTTAGGGACCCGCGCCGCTGTCGTCTGCTACGCTTAGCTTGTGAGAGGCAGCAGTGCATGTGCTATAAATCGCCCGCTTTGATGCTTTAGTGCATTAAAAACCGTATTTCTAGTCATTCAGTAGTTCTAGTCATTCTAGTCATTCTAGTCATTCTAATCATTGAGTAGTAGTCAACCCTACAGTATTTTTGAGATGCTGTTATGAAGACTCAACAGTCTAATGCTGCTGCACACCAAGCAGCGGGCCCACACACGCACATCGCACAGCAGGAAATGAAGCGGCCGTCTTTTGTTGTTGTTGACTTGTATCAAATGAACTTTTTTTTTCTGTGCCCAATGCATTAATATTTCTGTATCGTCAAAAACGCCTAACTGAGAAGTTTGGGGATGTGTGGGAAACTCGCAAGGATCGTGGGTATATTTTATTCACGCTGCATGGCATACAATCCCTTCTTTACATATTGGCTTTCGTTATGGCGGCCTGCAAGAATTGGCATATCTGCCGCGTGCGTTGTGTATTAACATGCAAATACAATGAGAAGGCGTGTGCTACTCTACCTCCATCGCGCCTTTGACAGTGTAGTCTAGTGTACTCAAAGGTGACTTTCGTGCTCCGAATTTCTATCATCACCATCGTTAGCATAACAAACTGACGCTCAACTCGAACGGTTATGACATAACTACGGTGTTGAAGACTTGATATACTCGTTAACGAACGCAGTAAATAGCATACGTGCCGTTTTCCAGTATAACAAGAATCAAAACCGATGAATATGTTCATGCAGCTCTTTATTGTTTTCCAACCCTCCCAGGCGCCAAAAACAAACCCTGGCCTACGAGAGATGGCATTCTATAAATTGAAGAAAACTACTCTTGCTCTCTTGTCCTATACCGAGGACCCCGCCCACTAACCAGCTCAATTTTACTGCTACATAGTGTGTCCTCCTCCTCCTCTTGCTTCTCCTCCTCTTGAGTGCAGCTTTACTATCACGCATGTCTGAATATTTGGAAGATATGGCTGTGGGAAATGTAACAAAATATTCCTGCAGGTTTGAACAAGCATAGTTTTACTGTATTTTTGCCGTAGACGTGACTCGTTTGGCTCAATAAGCCTCCGTACTGGTTAGAAGCGTGGTAAAACCAGCATGCACCTAAACAGATAGTGGGATATTTAGAACTCAACCTACAGTTTTTGCGGCCCATAGCGCACGCCGGTATACTTTCATGCCATGGCAACGTAAACTGATGTGATACAATACTTTCGAGCGTTCGACAAGATTGAAAAAACTGTTTTACCTTACATGAGATTACCGGGAATCGTAATGCCTTCTTCCAAAGCCGACAGCCCCGAAGGTCTGAAATGTGCTGTGGTCTTGCATTTTCTCTCTTCTGGGTTGTTAGCAGCTGGCTGCTCCATTTGTTCGAAAGATTGCTGAATACAGGTGCTGGCGCCTAGCCATTGCGCTCCGCATAGGAACGCCTTCGCAAGGAATGGGGCGTCGCGGCAATGTTTCTTTCGAGGCGGTATCGAAAACTAAACTTCAAAGCACACCTTGAGCTAGTGTATACCATTTTAAGTCTATTATAATAATAAAAAAATTGGCCGCGTATCTGCTCCTTTCGTTGCAAATGCCGTCAAAAGACGATAGTCTTTATCGGGTTTTGCGAAGTAAATGCCTCCATTCGCTTTCCCGCTCACCTCTCATGTTGTTCCTCTTGCGTCGCGCTCCTCCCAAGGTAAAGACGCCAAAGGTTTGCTTAAATCGTTTTAAATTTCCCGCATTCCACTGCTCCAAACCAGGTGTCTCGATGCGATCGCTGCCGTGCGGCGAAGACGCGCGTTAATCGAGGCGCCCTACTTAAACGTTTATAGAACCGCGTTTCCCTACTCCACGTGCGTTGCAAGCAGAACGTGGAACATATATCTAGTGGAAACTTTTGCCGGTTGATTTCTTAAAATGGCGCCAGAAGCTATAGTGGCGCGGGCGACAGCAGGCGACGGCGGAGTGAATTCTTTTTCGGCAGTTGATGAAGTATTTAATTTCGCAAAAATCAAGCATGTTTGATTTTGTTGTAAAGGAACACTGCAAATATCACTTCTGTATTGATTTGTTGTCTCATATTTGCGTAATGTCTTGTTCTTCTTCAACAATGTTGACAAGTATGAACATTACACCGGACATAGACGGGCAGATTTAGCTGTGACTATATAAGACTATTGCGCCGGCATTGTTTTGCTTTGGCCGGGTGGCTGAATTGAGTCACAGACAGACAGGCGGACAGACAGACAGACATACAGACAGACCAAAATTTCTGGGTTTAAGTAGCCCAAGAAAGACTATCACCTTTAAAAGTTACGCACACGCGAAATCTGGTGCGGACAAGCATCATACGTCAATGGAGCGCAAAGAAACAGCAGGGAGAACGAGCCCGAGGGAAGAAGACGACAAATTCGAGAATCCCCAAGCCAACGTCACGGAGGCGCTGCTTCGCAGCGCCGCCCGTGGTCGCGCTCACCGCCAATACCAATGGTGCGCCGTTATTAGGCCTTCACAATCAGCATTTTTCGATTTTGCGTATTCTGGTTCATTATTTCATGTTGGCATTTTATTTGTTTATGACTGTACCCGTGACAAGGCCAACCGCTATAGGATTTGTGTGACTAAAAAAGTTCTCTCTATTTCTCCGGAGGCACGAACGCGCCTTATATCCTTGACTCATTCAAACTACGTCAAGAAGCTACTGATACAACGCATGATGGGGCAATGAGTAACACTTGCAATAAAAGAAAAGAAGCTCCCACTTACAGCAACAATGATGGAGTAAAGGTCGTTGCGACAGCGAAGCCCCAAGCATACCACTTAGAGAGATTGACCAAGATTGGCCAATAAAACATACTAATAATCATAAAACATAATAATCATACGCGTTCCCGATACGTTTCACGCGATTTCAGAATCAATCCAACGGAAACACCAAGTGAACCCCACGATGCGTCGCATCTACACAGGGTTCCCATCGCGGGGAGGTGGGCGCAATTTTTTTCCTCTTTTGTTTCCTGTTTCAAGTACCTCAAAATTGGGATTTAGTACGTTGAAATGAAGCCAAGACTGTCCGAAGGTTAACGCAAAGGGTGTTTTAATTAGAAAAAGATGCCACAATTTCACGCCGGAGCTGCGCCGAGGCGGGAAAAATAACCTCTGCAGCTTTGGTCCAGCGTCGTATTCACACAAGACCCATTGGCCACACCTGCAACTTAATCTTACAAGCCATCGCCTAATAAGCGAGCTCTCTCCTCCAAATTGATTGTGCACTAATAGCTGCATTTCGACCTTACTCCCACCCTCATCTCACCCTCTCTACGCCACCCGACCCACTCTCTACGACCTCCTCTACAGGCACAGCTTCGCCCCATTCACACTCTCTCAGATTGCCTTGAAACGCCAAAGGCAAGATGTTCCCACTATCCCCAAGCTCTCACATGAGCAGTGAAAAAGTGATTTCTATTTACAGCAATTGCCCCGACACGCAGCCACTGCCAGCGAACGGGGCGAAGACGGTGGGCCAAAGGTGTTTCGGACTCAAGACATCGACAACGAACACGTTTGTTTCTGCTGTTAAATAAACTCTCTCTCTCTCTCCCTTCTTGCCAGCTAGGCTCCGGACGGCAAACCTCACAATTCTGATTTGTTCCTTGGTTCTTAAACGAGGTTCCCCAAACAAGTTCGTGAACCTCTTCGGGCAGTAATATTGCTAAACGGAAGTGATCGCCGGAAAAGAATGACAGAAGCCACGTGAACCAAGAGGGATTTTATTTAATTTTTTTTTGTTTTGTTCGACAGCCTAGTATAAACGTGTTTGACACATTAGTTAAGCACCTAAAATTTGTTTTGGGTTCCGTTGCAGGGGTGAGCTGGATCCTGAAAAGAAAAAAAAATTATAGAAGCTTTTACGTGAGCATCACCCACACACGTGAATATCACTTATAGAACTGCTTATTTATTTCAGAACGATTTTTTTATTATTGTCTCGCTCACGACAGCACATATGTCAGGCGAAAAAAAATTACAGCCTCTCCAGTACTGTGACGGGGAAAAACCAGGGAATCGGTATTGGTGAATAACTATAGCGAGCTTTGTATGGTTACTTACTACACTGATTGAATAAAGGCACACACACATAACTTCTTTGGAATTAATTCCAAATTTATTCTCATACATTTTGTTTTGGACGTAGCTAGTTTCGATAAAACAAGAGTTACAGCCGTTTTCTGTAGCCATACTCCGTCCGTAGACACCCATGCATTGACAGAAAATGGGAATTCCGTAACGTTTGCAAACTCACTGTGAACTAACAAATAATCAATGACAAATAAATGAAATTCGGAGTAATAACGTGGCCGTCTTAGCTGCTGCCAATTTGGGTATATTTCTTTAGATCGAGAGCTACAGAGAATTTTACACTATCTCGGGAGCACGCGTGTGCGATTCTTTGTCGACGCGACCCGGTGGACTCACGAAATTTTGTTCAAAACCAAGCTCTGAACAGCTTCGCTCGAAAAAGGACGCCTATTGATTGATGCTCCTCACAAAAGCGAACCCTCGATCTTTCTTTCGCATTTTCGCTTTAACACTTCGACGCCTCCGAATCCAAACGGGTTTCTTTATTCCCACTTAAAATCAATTTCCAATGGCAACCTATTTGCCCCAATACACGTCAACTGTTGCGGAATTTCGACTGCCTGTACCGACAAGAGAACAAGTGGGAGTCGTCAATCAACAGCACCCCCACCCCTCTCCCTTCTCTGAATCTCGGACAAGGACGGCAAAGCTAGAATGAAGCGGCTGTAGAAGGTGAGAATAGGAGGTAATTCGTGGTGGTCGTATACACGCGCCCTAATCAGTTACGGAATCTCGGCGCAAACAGCGTCTGGCTAGCCTCGAGTGTTTTTCTCGTCGTTCGGCACCCGCCCTATGCGCTCCCGGGACCTTGAAAGTAGTAGCGTGCTGCTCGGTGAGATGCGTTAATGGGTCATCACGAGAGAGAAAGAAAATTCAGGAGGGAAGCTTGCTCTCACGCAGAATATTTGAATGCCGGAGCTGTTGTAGGTGACCATTGCCGGACACATCGTTAAAGAGAGAGAGAAAATTCAGGAAAGCTCACACTCACCCGCAAGACTTGAATGGCGGTGCGGTTGTTGGTGAGCATTGCCGGACACATCGTTAAAGATGGAGAGAAAATTCAAGGAAGCTTTCACTCATACGCAAGACATGAATGGCGGAGCTTTTGTAGGGGAGCATTGCCGGACACATGGTTAAGTTTCAGTATCATCGTACATTTGCATAATTGCGGTGCTAGTAATACTCGTCATATGCGTCGAAGAGGTCGTCGTCTTCTTCGCGGCGAGTGGGGGATGCAAAGCCATCCTCAGCATTGTAGACTTCCACCAGCTCAACAGGCGGAGGACACATCGCCACGCATTTCACAAGTTTGAAATTGTTTATTTACTTTTTCCGTCGTTGTTTTGCACTGTGATATTAGTAGATATCGTCATATGCGTCGATATCGTCGTGTTCCTCGTGCCAAGCATTACATGCGTGGCTGCACTTGACGACAGCGCTAAAGTTTTTTTTTTTTTTTTTTTTGCTAAAGCGACTACGGAAGGCGGGGACTCGCGGCCGCTGCGAGGCACGCGCTCACAAGCGCTCGGCGTTTTCTCGCTCCTCGTGGTTTTTGCCATTTCTTTTTTTTTTTTATTGCTAAAGCGACTACGGAAGGCGGGGACTCGCGGCCGCTGCGAGGCACGCGCTCACAAGCGCTCGGCGTTTTCTCGCTCCTCGTGATTTTTGCCAGTTCTTTTTTTTTTTATTGCTAAAGCGACTACGGAAGGCGGGGACTCGCGGCCGCTGCGAGGCACGCGCTCACAAGCGCTCGGCGTTTTCTCGCTCCTCGTGATTTTTGCCAGTTCTTTTTTTTTTTTTTGCTAAAGCGACTACGGAAGGCGGGGACTCGCGGCCGCTGCGAGGCACGCGCTCAAAAGCGCTCGGCGTTTTCTCGCTCCTCGTGATTTTTGCCAGTTCTTTTTTTTTTTTTTTGCTAAAGCGACTACGGAAGGCGGGGACTCGCGGCCGCTGCGAGGCACGCGCTCAAAAGCGCTCGGCGTTTTCTCGCTCCTCGTGATTTTTGCCAGTTCTTTTTTGTTTTTTTTTGCTAAAGCGACTACGGAAGGCGGGGACTCGCGGCCGCTGCGAGGCACGCGCTCACAAGCGCTCGGCGTTTTCTCGCTCCTCGTGGTTTTTGCCAGTTCTTTTTTTTTTTTTTTTGCTAAAGCGACTACGGAAGGCGGGGACTCGCGGCCGCTGCGAGGCACGCGCTCACAAGCGCTCGGCGTTTTCTCGCTCCTCGTGGTTTTTGCCAGTTCTTTTTTTTTTTTTTGCTAAAGCGACTACGGAAGGCGGGGACTCGCGGCCGCTGCGAGGCACGCGCTCACAAGCGCTCGGCGTTTTCTCGCTCCTCGTGGTTTTTGCCAGTTCTTTTATTTTTTTTATTATTTTTTTGCTAAACCGACTACGGAAGGCGGGGACTCGCGGCCGCTGCGAGGCACGCGCTCACAAGCGCTCGGCGTTTTCTCGCTCCTCGTGGTTTTTGCCAGTTCTTTTTTTTTTTTTTTGCTAAAGCGACTACGGAAGGCGGGGACTCGCGGCCGCTGCGAGGCACGCGCTCACAAGCGCTCGGCGTTTTCTCGCTCCTCGTGATTTTTTCCAGTTCTTTTTTTTTTTTTTTGCTAAAGCGACTACGGAAGGCGGGGACTCGCGGCCGCTGCGAGGCACGCGCTCACAAGCGCTCGGCGTTTTCTCGCTCCTCGTGGTTTTTGCCAGTTCTTTTTTTTTTTTTTTGCTAAACCGACTACGGAAGGCGGGGACTCGCGGCCGCAGCGAGGCACGCGCTCACAAGCGCTCGGCGTTTTCTCGCTCCTCGTGGTTTTTGCCAGTTCTTCTTTTTTTTTTTGCTAAAGCGACTACGGAAGGCGGGGACTCGCGGCCGTTGCGAGGCACGCGCTCACAAGCGCTCGGCGTTTTCTCGCTCCTCGTGGTTTTTGCCAGTTCTTTTATTTTTTTTTTATTTTTTTTTTGCTAAACCGACTACGGAAGGCGGGGACTCGCGGCCGCTGCGAGGCACGCGCTCACAAGCGCTCGGCGTTTTCTCGCTCCTCGTGGTTTTTGCCAGTTCTTTTTTTTTTTTTTGCTAAAGCGACTACGGAAGGCGGGGACTCGCGGCCGCTGCGAGGCACGCGCTCACAAGCGCTCGGCGTTTTCTCGCTCCTCGTGATTTTTTCCAGTTCTTTTTTTTTTTTTGCTAAAGCGACTACGGAAGGCGGGGACTCGCGGCCGCTGCGAGGCACGCGCTCACAAGCGCTCGGCGTTTTCTCGCTCCTCGTGGTTTTTGCCAGTTCTTTTTTTTTGCTAAACCGACTACGGAAGGCGGGGACTCGCGGCCGCTGCGAGGCACGCGCTCACAAGCGCTCGGCGTTTTCTCGCTCCTCGTGGTTTTTGCCAGTTCTTCTTTTTTTTTTTGCTAAAGCGACTACGGAAGGCGGGGACTCGCGGCCGTTGCGAGGCACGCGCTCACAAGCGCTCGGCGTTTTCTCGCTCCTCGTGATTTTTGCCAGTTATTTTTTTTTTTTGCTAAAGCGACTACGGAAGGCGGGGACTCGCGGCCGCTGCGAGGCACGCGCTCACAAGCGCTCGGCGTTTTCTCGCTCCTCGTGGTTTTTGCCAGTTCTTTTTTTTTTTTTTTGCTAAACCGACTACGGAAGGCGGGGACTCGCGGCCGCTGCGAGGCACGCGCTCACAAGCGCTCGGCGTTTTCTCGCTCCTCGTGGTTTTTGCCAGTTCTTTTTTTTTTTTTTTGCTAAAGCGACTACGGAAGGCGGGGACTCGCGGCCGCTGCGAGGCACGCGCTCACAAGCGCTCGGCGTTTTCTCGCTCCTCGTGGTTTTTGCCAGTTCTTTTTTTTTTTTTTGCTAAAGCGACTACGGAAGGCGGGGACTCGCGGCCGCTGCGAGGCACGCGCTCACAAGCGCTCGGCGTTTTCTCGCTCCTCGTGGTTTTTGCCAGTTCTTTTTTTTTTTTATTGCTAAACCGACTACGGAAGGCGGGGACTCGCGGCCGCTGCGAGGCACGCGCTCACAAGCGCTCGGCGTTTTCTCGCTCCTCGTGGTTTTTGCCAGTTCTTTTTTTTTTTTTTTTTGCTAAAGCGACTACGGAAGGCGGGGACTCGCGGCCGCTGCGAGGCACGCGCTCACAAGCGCTCGGCGTTTTCTCGCTCCTCGTGATTTTTGCCAGTTATTTTTTTTTTTTTTTGCTAAAGCGACTACGGAAGGCGGGGACTCGCGGCCGCTGCGAGGCACGCGCTCACAAGCGCTCGGCGTTTTCTCGCTCCTCGTGGTTTTTGCCAGTTCTTTTTTTTTTTTTTTTTGCTAAAGCGACTACGGAAGGCGGGGACTCGCGGCCGCTGCGAGGCACGCGCTCACAAGCGCTCGGCGTTTTCTCGCTCCTCGTGGTTTTTGCCAGTTCTTTTTTTTTTTTTGCTAAAGCGACTACGGAAGGCGGGGACTCGCGGCCGCTGCGAGGCACACGCTCACAAGCGCTCGGCGTTTTCTCGCTCCTCGTGGTTTTTGCCAGTTCTTTTATTTTTTTTATTATTTTTTTGCTAAACCGACTACGGAAGGCGGGGACTCGCGGCCGCTGCGAGGCACGCGCTCACAAGCGCTCGGCGTTTTCTCGCTCCTCGTGGTTTTTGCCAGTTCTTTTTTTTTTCTTTTTGCTAAAGCGACTACGGAAGGCGGGGACTCGCGGCCGCTGCGAGGCACGCGCTCACAAGCGCTCGGCGTTTTCTCGCTCCTCGTGATTTTTTCCAGTTCTTTTTTTTTGCTAAAGCGACTACGGAAGGCGGGGACTCGCGGCCGCTGCGAGGCACGCGCTCACAAGCGCTCGGCGTTTTCTCGCTCCTCGTGGTTTTTGCCAGTTCTTTTTTTTTTTTTTTGCTAAACCGACTACGGAAGGCGGGGACTCGCGGCCGCTGCGAGGCACGCGCTCACAAGCGCTCGGCGTTTTCTCGCTCCTCGTGGTTTTTGCCAGTTCTTCTTTTTTTTTTTGCTAAAGCGACTACGGAAGGCGGGGACTCGCGGCCGTTGCGAGGCACGCGCTCACAAGCGCTCGGCGTTTTCTCGCTCCTCGTGGTTTTTGCCAGTTCTTTTATTTTTTTTTTATTATTTTTTTGCTAAACCGACTACGGAAGGCGGGGACTCGCGGCCGCTGCGAGGCACGCGCTCACAAGCGCTCGGCGTTTTCTCGCTCCTCGTGGTTTTTGCCAGTTCTTTTTTTTTTTTTTTGCTAAAGCGACTACGGAAGGCGGGGACTCGCGGCCGCTGCGAGGCACGCGCTCACAAGCGCTCGGCGTTTTCTCGCTCCTCGTGATTTTTTCCAGTTCTTTTTTTTTTTTTTGCTAAAGCGACTACGGAAGGCGGGGACTCGCGGCCGCTGCGAGGCACGCGCTCACAAGCGCTCGGCGTTTTCTCGCTCCTCGTGGTTTTTGCCAGTTCTTTTTTTTTTTTTGCTAAACCGACTACGGAAGGCGGGGACTCGCGGCCGCTGCGAGGCACGCGCTCACAAGCGCTCGGCGTTTTCTCGCTCCTCGTGGTTTTTGCCAGTTCTTCTTTTTTTTTTTTGCTAAAGCGACTACGGAAGGCGGGGACTCGCGGCCGTTGCGAGGCACGCGCTCACAAGCGCTCGGCGTTTTCTCGCTCCTCGTGATTTTTGCCAGTTATTTTTTTTTTTTGCTAAAGCGACTACGGAAGGCGGGGACTCGCGACCGCTGCGAGGCACGCGCTCACAAGCGCTCGGCGTTTTCTCGCTCCTCGTGGTTTTTGCCAGTTCTTTTTTTTTTTTTTTTTGCTAAACCGACTACGGAAGGCGGGGACTCGCGGCCGCTGCGAGGCACGCGCTCACAAGCGCTCGGCGTTTTCTCGCTCCTCGTGGTTTTTGCCAGTTCTTTTTTTTTTTTTTGCTAAAGCGACTACGGAAGGCGGGGACTCGCGGCCGCTGCGAGGCACGCGCTCACAAACGCTCGGCGTTTTCTCGCTCCTCGTGGTTTTTGCCAGTTCTTTTTTTTTTTTTTTGCTAAACCGACTACGGAAGGCGGGGACTCGCGGCCGCTGCGAGGCACGCGCTCACAAGCGCTCGGCGTTTTCTCGCTCCTCGTGGTTTTTGCCAGTTCTTTTTTTTTTTTTTGCTAAAGCGACTACGGAAGGCGGGGACTCGCGGCCGCTGCGAGGCACGCGCTCACAAGCGCTCGGCGTTTTCTCGCTCCTCGTGATTTTTGCCAGTTATTTTTTTTTTTTTTGCTAAAGCGACTACGGAAGGCGGGGACTCGCGGCCGCTGCGAGGCACGCGCTCGCAAGCGCTCGGCGTTTTCTCGCTCCTCGTGGTTTTTGCCAGTTCTTTTTTTTTTTTTTTTGCTAAACCGACTACGGAAGGCGGGGACTCGCGGCCGCTGCGAGGCACGCGCTCACAAGCGCTCGGCGTTTTCTCGCTCCTCGTGGTTTTTGCCAGTTCTTTTTTTTTTTTTTTTGCTAAAGCGACTACGGAAGGCGGTGACTCGCGGCCGCTGCGAGGCACGCGCTCACAAGCGCTCGGCGTTTTCTCGCTCCTCGTGGTTTTTGCCAGTTCTTTTTTTTTTTATTGCTAAACCGACTACGGAAGGCGGGGACTCGCGGCCGCTGCGAGGCACGCGCTCACAAGCGCTCGGCGTTTTCTCGCTCCTCGTGGTTTTTGCCAGTTCTTTTTTTTTGCTAAAGCGACTACGGAAGGCGGGGACTCGCGGCCGCTGCGAGGCACGCGCTCACAAGCGCTCGGCGTTTTCTCGCTCCTCGTGATTTTTGCCAGTTATTTTTTTTTTTTTTTTTTTTTTGCTAAAGCGACTACGGAAGGCGGGGACTCGCGGCCGCTGCGAGGCACGCGCTCACAAGCGCTCGGCGTTTTCTCGCTCCTCGTGGTTTTTGCCAGTTCTTTTTTTTTAAGCCACTGCGCGTGCCGGGAACGCTCGGTAGTCGCTGCGAGGCACGCGCTCACAAGCGTCGGCCTTTTCTTGGTATTTTTTCCCCTGAAACGGCGTACTTACTGACAGCTTCGCTGTTAATTAACATTTTCATGAGCGTACGTGCCGATGGCAATGCACCCGCCCGGTGGAGGGCATCCCTATTCCGCGATACCTCGGCTGCCACTTTCCGTCCAGGCCCTTTTCTCGAAGTCTTGCTGGTGTCTGAGTTCCCGATCGGGCACACAGTCGAGCATTCCGCTGCTCAAAAGATGGGAAGGGGATAGGGAATAGGTTCGGAGTCTGTTGGCACCACAATACCTGATGTTACAGGGTACCGGGCGTGAGACGGAAATTGCAAAGGGGGGGATACATGGTGTAGGTAGAATGGAGGAGGGTGTTACAAGTTCGGTTAATTAAGAAGACTACTCTGTATCCAGAACAATGACTACAATTTTACCGCACACTTCACAAAAGTAATCGAGGTATTAAAGAAAAGCAGTGGCGACTCCACTGCCATTTTCCTGCGATTTCTCTATGATGTCAGGTCAGAGAGTTTTGTTAGCGTGATTGGCGGCCGCGGACGTAAGTCACCGCCAAGAAGCATGACTGGGCGATTTTAGTGGGACCTATAATACCGTTTGATCGCATTTATTGCAGGCTAGCTAACGGGTAGTTAAAACATGACAACTATGTTTCTTAGTGTTAGCCATTATTACATCACTTCTGTCCATACCAGGTCAGTGTTGCGCGCAATTTCGATGTCGTTCAACGTTTTTTCCTTTCTATGTTTTCGCTAAAAAAGTCTTTCGGTGTTGTAATGTCTCTGATTGCGTCACCGAATTCTAGTTCTTTCAAATTAGGCAAAGTTAAATTTTCTCTTGAAATTTTAACTGAGCCGTAGCCAACAGGAGCGTCGCTTTCATTTCGGGTTAAGCTGATCGGTGAAACCGCAAACTGAACACTGCCGTTTTGAAATTTATGCTGGTAGGTAACCTTGTTTTCGATACCCGCTTTTGTTACAGCGCCGTTGAAACTGCGTGACACTTGAACATTATAGGGCTGAACTTCGGCTAATCCCGGAGTTATTTGCGATCAAAATACTGGAGTACACTTGTCATTGAAATCGTAGAGGCGAGCCGCCATTGAGGATCACAAAAATGGGGTGGCATTCACTCGAGCACCATTTGGATTCCTGGATAGATTCAGGATGACGTCATATTAAGGCGTGCTTGATCTTGAGAACTTGCTTCTGAGCGAGTTGGTGAATACTTGATGTCATCGTGGTTGATCATCTGCGCTTTCTTGTTAAGAGTTGATCTTGAGAACTTGCTGCTGAGCGAATTGGTGAATACTCGATGAGATCGTGGTTGATCATCTGCGTTTTCTTGATTAGTGTGGCGGCGGTGATAAGTGTGGCGAGGACATTTTTTCCTCGACCCCGTCAGAGAAAAGATCTCGTCGTGATATATTTTTTTTTTTGCGGGAATATTGTTCCTGCGCGAAGCCTGATTAGGTACTGCTAGTTTATAAATGAGGTCTGAATATTAATTTAATATTTTAAGAAAAGCGTAGAGAACACTGGTAGGTTTTTTTGCTTGAAGATTTTGAAAGTTAATTTTGCCCTACAGTTTAGAATCGCTATGTACTGCAGCCCGAGCGGCTCCTATATTTTTTAAATTAGCTATCACTTCAGCGAGGCCCCGTAAAATCACGTTTGCCGTTCCAGTCCGGCCTGCCGATTCCCGCGCCGGCAATGTGCGGGCGCGTGACAGCGGAGTTGCGAGTTGCCGCCGCTACTTTCGGCGGGGGCGCCACTCATTGGTGACACTTATATCTCCGTTACGCTCTATACAGGAACTCTAGTGGCACTCCTGCGGCCCTCGCTTCGGGGCGCCTACGGAATAACGATGATCATCGTTCGTGCAAACGTCGTTCACTCGCATTCAAACAAACGTATCTGCAAAATATAATCACCAAAATTTACGGCAAACGGCCAACTGGACTGGCGACGTTAACAGCCCTTTAAAGAATCCTGAAGTTTTCGCGAAAACCTATATCGCGAAAGGTTTTCCTTGTGTAAAACTGTTTGCCGGTGAACTGTATGCGAAGTGGACTTGAATATTTTTTGACAAATACAATAAGACCCCTTTTAAAAGTATTATATTTACCGTTTCATGTCCCAGCAACTTATTAGAGATCAATTTGCCTTCCACCTGTATATTACGTTGAGCAACAAAGAACGACTTCCACAGTCTTTCATCATTACAACTTCATCCTGCACTCATTTCCGTGTGTTTTGGCTCCCATGTAAATAGTGTTCGTGTTGCAATAAATCAGTTGATATTTGTGTTCATCCCGTCCACTTTACTCGTGTTCCCTGCCTAACTATGTGTCCCCTGCAACCTAAAGCGCAGTTGAGCAATTTTTCCAAAGCAAATGAATCAAGCGATAAGTTTCTCTTGAAAACGCAGTTAAAGCAAGCTGTGAAAATATCCAGCAACATTTGTCAAACGCGCATAAAGAAATGGGCGTGTACGACACAGCATGAAACATTCTTGTGATTTTGTTTCGTTGCATTCTTTGCCGAGTACACCCCCCCCCCCCCCCCAAGCTTCCTCCCGCCGAGCCAGGAAGATGTAACGCCTTGCCTTTCCACAAAAACGCAGATATCGCGGAACTTCCACCTTTAATCTTTATAATAGCGTTAATAGAGACATCTGGTCACACTGAATATTAAAAAACTAGAAATAACGCAAATGTAAAAAAACTACGGAAAACAGCGAAACCTGTAATCGTTATAGAAGCGTAAATGTGCATAATTGGTCCAACGAAATTTCGAAAAAATAAACGATAAAAATAAAAATGGTAAACCGTATAACACACTTCATTTCCACAGCGGTGCAAATGTTGCGGTTCTATTTGTAATATTTATATAAGCGTGAGCGAGATAACCGGTTGGAATAAATTTTGAAACGCTCAAAAAATAGGAACAATACAAAAAATATGGAAATTGCGAACCGTTTAACGCCCTGGTTTTCCACAATAATGCAGATTTAAAGAAAGTTCAGGGTGCACTCCTTACAATAGCGTAAATGGAGATAATTGGTCGAATTTTGAAGATTGAAAAAAATAAGAAAAATATAAAAAAATCCGGAAAATCTCAAACCCTATAACACCCGCCATTTCCACAATAATGCAGATTTCGCGAAAGTTCCACCTGTAATCATTATATTAGCGTAAATGGAGATATTTGATCGAACGAAATTTTGAAACACTAAAAAAAATAAGAAACATAAAAATATTATGGAAAATGGCGGACCATGTAACTCCCTGCATTTCCCCAATAATGAAGATATCGCGAAAGTTCCGCCTGCAATCGTTATAATTGCGCAAATGAAGATAATTTCTTCGGACAGGATATAGTAAAACGAAAAAATTTGGCTTTAAACAACTCACATTCAAGACGAGCGGCATAAGAACGCTACGCATTAGTAGACAATTATCTAAATTTCCGCAGAAAATTTTGCCATCGCTTTTTCACTAACTCTCTTTTTTTCTTACCCAAACATAGCATGGACATTTGACTTACCATCTTTCTGGTATACCGCTTTACATTTCATGCGTTGTTTTTTCATCTTAATATGACAGCGCCCCACCCACAAGAAATAAAATCGCGCTTAGAGCTCTAAGCAGCAAAAAAAAAAAAAATGTATCGCCGTCTCGCCACCATAGCTTGGCCTAAATATATTTATTCTATCCACCCCGTTTTTTATCTCTATCTCTCTCTGTGACTTGCTCCATTAAAAAGAACGGCAATGTTCAAAGAAACTGCAAATATTTTAGTGATGCAAAGGGCCTCGACCTTTTTCTCTTGAACTGACGATTGTCAGATTCTCACTAGCACTTACATACACGTCTTATCAACAGCTCGATTAGGATCGTGAATGTTCCTCGAAAACAAAGCCGGAAGATGTTATCGCCACACGGGGTCGCTAAGCGTCTGTTCTCAAGTGCAGTCCCTGACACATCCGTTTGAAACAACAGCGACGAAGGACGCGTCCTCATTCTCTGAGTCTGTGTCAATCACGTATCTGCACACTCGGCTCAAAGCAGTCGAAGAAAGCATGCGCAATGGGAAGAATACAGTGCGAATTGCGGTCATACCCTATTCACGGAGTTTTTCCGCTGGTTGTCAAAATTGAATACAAAGAGCGTCAAAAGCGTGCAATAAATCCCGCGCTCACTCACAGAAGTCTTGAGACGGCACCCATCACCATTAGAAACGACAATATAAAATTGAAACAAACGAATGCGCTAGACGATGGTCAAAAAGGCCGTGCTTAATATGTTTAAGATGTATAAAGTTTTGCCTTTTTTTTAAATACATCATCTCAGCACGAGTTCCTGCCTGCATACTTTTTTTTTAATTTTTATGCACCTGCTTTTAGGTTTGCTTGAGGAAACATGCTTAGAAAGGCTCCACCATTGCAGTTTCACAATTGAAGATTTGTGACGGCACAAATTGTAGGGAGTGCAACCGTGCAGGGCGGTGATGCCTGTTTTCACTCTTTTGGCCTTTTCTGCATTTATAAGCAACTGATGTTGCCACGAGTAGTATATTTGCATTTGCGGCACTGTCGAATAGGCAAACCTGTTCCAACACATCCATGTCACCTCGAGGACTACACGCCAGAGGCTACTGCGACATTGTACGGGACATCATCGTCATAATCATCACTACCTCTGCCATCAACATCAAGCCCCCGCTTATGTCCACCGAAGGACGCAAGCAGGCCCCTCCTATGTTCCTCCGGCCACTCCGTTTCTGATACCGTAGTCGGTTCCCTGCTTCTGAATTTTTTATTTCGTCCCTCCACCGAGTTAATGTTGATCTTCGCCCACCTCTAGTAGCGGGAAAGTATTCAAAAAGGTGAAATGAGAGCCATTGTTAGTCTGGAGGCTGCGAAGAGAAGGATGGGAACGGCTGTCGTTTGCACCTCTAAGTGGTGGGTCACCATGACGTTGGCGCCAACGTCGATACCGCCTAGTGGAGTTCCAGCAGGGAGTTTGGGCTTGTATCAACATCCCGCAGGTGGTTTTTCCATCTCTAAAAATTGTGACGAAACAGCCAGCACAAAATGCGTAGGACTTCGATCGGATGGCGACGTGCCAATCAACTTCAAATTCATTGTACGTTAAGCTGTGGGCGCCAATTGACCAAGTTGGACCTCACAGCGTAACTTAGGCCTAATGTCAATCCGGCGCATACCCAGCCGTTCAGCGTACCATCGAACGCAGTGCTACTTTTATTTGTGTTGCGTTCGTAACTACACGAGACTTCGCAGCCAATGGTGACGTCCGGCAGAAACATACGCGCGTGCGCAGCTAATAGGCGTGCTGTTGTTGTTTTGTTTTTTCCCAGGCGCACGCAGTGTGAAACGCATCATGGCCAATGGAACTTTAGTGTCTGCCACAGACGCCGGTTGTGGGCTCCCTCTCTCATTGGGCCATTTAATGCTTCTACCACAAAACCGCGTTATTCCAGCGGGGAGGTAGGTATACGAGCGCTTGGTGGCTCCGCGGGCACTGGACGTAGCGGCTGCCGTATTGGCCTCCGTCCGCCCCCCGCCTCCCTCCTCCATAAATTCCGGAGTCATAAACAAATATTCTCAATTTCTCCCCCTCAATACCTTCTCTTCGCTCCTCCTCCTCTCTCTCTCATTTTGGCATACATCAGGCCGTAATGAGGCTGGAATTAAAGGGACCCTGAAAGGCATTTTGAGCACACTAAATGAACTAGCGCAACCGTTAGATTGGGTCGTCAACGTCCTCTGTGCCAAGTATTACTCTTTCACGCGCAGCGGAAAGCTCGCACTTTTGTTGCAAAGTTTGTCGTTTTTTTCTCACCCTTCCCTTCGTGTTTTTGGACGCCGCCATCTTCACATGTCTACATCATCGATTCCCAGATGTTCGTCATGAGCTAGACATCCTGCTATTGGGCGGCTTTTTCACGCACTTCCGGCAAAGAGATGAGTCGTCTCCTCAGCGTCGGCTCGCCGGCTGATCTGCCAGCGGATTGCCGGAGTGCTTGGGAATTTCACGACAAATGAAACAAGTGTAAAACAAACGCTTAACCGTTTGTATTGAATGCAACACGGCCATAACACGACATGGATATTCTGTTACCTGAGTACGTTCCATAAAGAAAGCGTTGAAGCCCCGTGGCACTTCTTTCGTGCAATCGCAGAGAACGCCCTGAGCCGAATGCCCGGGTTTGACGCATACATTTTATTCAACTTCAAAACAATCCAGAGATGCGTTTCTAACGAACACAACGTCACAACATGCGTTGAAAGTCTGAACCACGATTGACAGAGGATGGGTTGCCTCCTGCCCGTCGTAAATTCGGTACTCGCCTCGCGCGCGCTTTGCGGGGACGAACAGCAAGTCACTTAACTCTGGCACACAAGCCGATGGCTTTTAGCCACGCACACTGCACATACCCCATGCGAGGTTGAGTCGTACGTCGCTCGAGAAAAATAATCCAGACCATGGGAAGCACTATCCACCCGCAGAAGCACAACGTCGCATTTCATCGCGAAACAAAGGCGTCCACAACACACACACCATCGCCTCCTGTAATGCCAAACGCATCTCGCACTTCCCAATGGGAGTGAGTGGTACGCCTGCAGTGCCCACATGTCGCGAAGTGGGGCCCCAAGCTGAACCGGGATCACGCAACCGTAACTTACTTCTGGAGCGGTTTGTGCCTTGTTGCCAAGGCAACCGATGTTTGAGATTGTCAAAGAAATGGCGCTCGCTCCAGCGCTAGAAAGCTCAGAGCCGCGGCGGAGCATGTTTTGCCAACGTTGCCGCTCTCCACCACGCGTCGCCCCAAGGTGAACTGGTCACATGATTGAAGCGTTTTGTGCACGGGTTCTGTATCGGTTTAATATGACTTTTTCACATGCCGCCGGCAGGAATTACCACCGCCGCAAAATAAGACCCGGCACCAGCGGGGCCACATCTGTTACGGCGCTTTTTGGATAAACAGTGCGCGGTGCATCAAGGGAACGAGCGCACGACCCTCCCCGTGCGGCTGCGAGTTCGCCGCCGATAAAAAGTCACGTGCCGCCAGCAACGTACACCGCGAAAGGGCAAGGCCAGGCCGCCGCATACATGCGGCCAGATTTTTCGTTCGCTTTTCCAGCCTTGAGCGGAGTGCGGGATTCATGGTGTCAACAAAGCTTGCCCGTAGCAGACGACAGTCTGAGCAGCGCAATAGCGGAAGTACGTCACCGCTGCGGAGCGCAGCATCATGGGACGCAAGGCTCGCGCGCCGTCAACAGCGGAGAGAAAGGAGGAGGAAACGTGGAGCGACGATAATGCGCGGTTTTTGATTTACGGTTTCTCCGCTAATACTCATCGCTTTAACAAAATTTTTGCGGGAGAAGATTGCAAATACATTGCTTTATTTGGATACATGTACACTCGGGGACTTAATTTTGCAGACCACGTGAGCGCGTGGCAAAAGCCACCGATGCGCGCTCTGGAGGCCCGGCGCCTGTTGTCGAGACCGGCGCGGCGCGCATGCGCGTCCTGTTTTACTCGCAGGCACGCCGATTTTCTCGCTTCCTCCAGCGGTGCTGCAATGGTCACTCAAGCACCGCATAGCGACGCCTTTGTTGCATTGCTTTCTTCCCGATGGCGCATTTGGGGCCTAACGTGAAGATTGCAAGGGCTTTGGCGCAACTGCTCCTCGCGTCCTGATAAACACTTGAGCGCCATGTTTTATTTGTTTGTTTTGTGCTTTATCGTTTACAGATGATGAGACTAGCGGCTTGCGAACGGCGTCCCCGAATGAAGCGCGTACGAAGCGCAGTCTCACGGTGCCGCGCTACCGACGACGAAATGCCAACTGTATGAATAGCGAGCCTTCATTCACCTTGTTTGTTTTGTAATTTGGCCACTGAACATATATTCCAGCTCGCTCCTCGCTGCCCATAAAGTAGGAGATTTGCAGATTTGCCGCTCGTATACAAATTTTGGCTGCAGTTTAACTAGGCTTTTACTCATTACATGTATGTACCTCCACTTCTGCATGGGTGCTCTCCTTTTTTTTCTGGCCAGTCATGATCGGTAAGAAGTAAATATACCACTCGGCTTCAGGTGCGCATTTTCCCTCACTAAGTGCAACGGCGGTGCCATCAACCACTCTTCATTACTGGCTATATAAATGCAATAAGGAATTTCGGAACCAAAGAACTGATTCGAGCAGCACGGGACAGGAGCAGTTGGAGGTGGATGGGAGCGGCTTTCGTCCTGCAGTGGCCCCAGTTGGCTGTTGACAATGATGATGACTGATACAAAGCAGAAAGCTGGTAGTCTGCTGTTCTAATTTCAGCACAAAGTGGGAACACAGAACTGGACGTGACATGTTGACAAGAGACAAGGCTGGTACATACAAGAAAAGCGGTTTTGGCATGAGACATTTTGTCGTTTGACATGTAAATAAAAGACAACAAAACAGAACACATTGCTTGTTCGGTGGTTCTACCTAGTTGCCCCAATTGCTGAAATGGAGGCATTCACGGTAACCAGCACAATTCCATCTCCACGCAATATGCTATTTCAAAAAAAAAAAAAACAGACCAAGGTGATTGTTCTCTGCGTTCATTGGTAACCCTAAGCACACCAGCGATATTATCCGTCAGCGGAGACATGCTGTACCATGAAAAAAACACCTTTATTTGTTTGCCTCAAATTTCTCGTTGTAATCAAAATCCTGCGCTGACCATGGGGGCTTAGTCTTATCAGATATGATGGTACGTGCTTAGCCGCAAAATCACATGCCAGAAAATACAGAATTTTGTTACAAGATGCCCTCTGTGCCTGACTCCAGAAAAAAACTCCTTGCGTACATCCGGCCGTATGGACATGCTGTATACCTTCAAACTGACCCCTTGCAGGGAATACCTGCAGTTTAAAGATAAAGAACTCGCTAACGTTGAATCTAGACACCCTCTTCAGGCCACAATGCGTCAGTATAGCCTGAAAGTGGTACATTTAGGTCAAACGTGAAAGTTCCACAAGGTGAGAGCTGTAAACAAGATTGGGTCATTAGATAAGGCCTTCCTGGTAGCAGTTTCAGCTTTCTACGCCAGTTAATTGATCATTATTGTGCCGGGTGTACGATGTGCCGTGCAACTAGAGCATGCTCTCATCCTTGTCGCTGGCGCAAATATAATAAGACCTTTAAAAAATAATTCTTTGTTCATTCCAGTGCAACCCGAAGCTGCTATCTCCATTTATCGGCGTAACGCCGACACAAGCAAGCATGATAAAAAATTGCCGGCAAAAATTGCAGGCAACCTTACAGATTTGGACCTATGCAGGTAGTGAAACATGCAATTTACGAGGGCGGGTAAAAGCATGATCAAAAGGGAAGCGCGTCATTGCAAAACGCGAAAAAAGAAAGAGAAGAGTGCGCTTACGTAAACGCTTTGTTCTGTTTCCCCTATCCCCTGTTAATAGCGCTATAGGGACCGGGCGGCCACTGTATGGCACCACCGTCGCTTCAGCGCACAGTGCCGCCGGTGGCGAACCCCTTGTCACTGGAATGCAGGTGGCGGTCAGCGCAGCGTGGCTGCACATGGCTTTCTATCGTTCTGCTGCGGTGCGGCTTGCAAAGCGCAGATAACCACAATCACTTTCTCTGATTGGTAAATCTTAAAAGTAAAGGCGAACTTTGCGAGGCATGCTAGGTGTGGGATTTACGCACTTAATTACGACTAGCAGACGACGCTCAATGCGTCAAGCTCGAAGTCAATCTGAAAGTGCATGTCCGTTCCTTCGTGCAAATTTTTCATGTCTACATGTAATTTGGCGTATCCAGGAATATATTCTAGAAAAATGCTCCTACAAAGCCTGTCTGTGCAGCCGATCCAGGAATGTTGCGGCGCTGTCCCTTGTCACGAAACGGCGTCGTGACAAGCGAGAGACAAAGTTGGGGGTAGGGGGATGCATTCTAAGAATTACCCCGTAACAGAAATTGTGATGTACGACGCTCCGTAACTTCATTACCTACGGCAGAAACGTGTTTAATTTCACTGAAATACGCTTACTACAGTCATCGGGAATCGTTTACATTACAAATACCGCATGACAGTAGAATGTTGTGCTTGTCGTGGAAAAGCGTATACAAGATTTGCAGTGGTTGCTGGCTAGTTGGTTAATGTTTTTTTTTTTTTTAAACGATTCCGGCTTGGGTGAAGGACGAGAGACAGGAGGGTGCCAAAAATCTGCCCTCAGTGTCACAGTTGAATGCTGCGGTGGATGTTTACAAGCTGCCACCTACGCTTGAAAAATCATGCACTCCTCCGTCTAACGACTATGATGGGTTATCGCAAAGCTTTCTCGCGTGGTTTTCCTTCGTTGCCTTCTGGATTTAAACTTTGACTAGTGAGAACTTTGAATTTTACCAGCACGCTGTTTGGTGTTTTGATTGCAGCTCTTTGACTTTCACCCTTTCCCATACTATTTCGAACGAAGAAAGCTTCGCATTCAACCATCGTCGCCGTTAGACAAAGGGCTGGATGATCTTGCTTTTTAATTTTGCACTTCCATGCACTCTTCTCCAGATCCAAACTGCTTCCAGCGTGTCGGAGATGCGTCTGGGCTGGAGGACCCTAACTAATGCACCCGGTTTAGGCAACTATTAGTCGCGCGTTTTTGGTTTCTTCACAAAGCATTACACGATTTTTTAGGAACTCGGCAAAGAATACTTCAGTATTAAAACACACAGACTAACGTTAACACTGCCACATTTTTTTTTTTCACTTTCGCTGCCAGCCTTTATTCGAGGCAGGGGGTAAAATGGGAAGAGGAGGGGGGACGGTTTGTAGCTTAGGCTGTTGGGTGTTTGAATAACTTAGGCTCTAGCCAGGTTAACTTTCCTGCCTTTCTTCTACATCCTTCCTTCCTTGGCTCTTGATAAAACGACCAATACAAACGTGGGAGTACCGCTTCGGCTCTCAGGCTTCCATGCTGGCAGTGCCAATCACCAAAACCAAAGACACAAAGCTTACGGTTACAGAAAGAAAGTGTCGCGACGTTTCCATGACGTTTCCACGGCCGCACGATAATCGATCTCGTACGTAAGTGCCTTTCTCTTCAAAGCACACGTATCGAGGTATCCCATCTTTAAGGCTAGCGTACAAACCGTAGTCATCGAAACCAGTAAGGATAATTTAAAGTGGTAGAAATGAATACTAATATTACCAGTTTTATTCCTACTCAGATCGCGCGGTGCCAGGCGCAGAGCGCTGCAAAAAGCGCTCATCTCAATGTATCCTATTCCCAACGTAAGAAGCGTCCAAAGTGCATTTAAGAAGAAAGGAATACTAATAATAGTAGTTTATTCGTACTCAGATCGGGTGGATACAAGCGTAGATCACTGCAAAAAGCGCTCATGTCATTGTTGCCCATACCCAACTTTAGAAGCGCCCGACAAGTTTACGTAACCGTTATTGCATCTAAGAACCCAACACATGTGTCCAGACTTCGCTTCACCTCAGATATCCGCTCACAACAACACCAAAACATTCAAAGCACTGAAGCAAACACGGCAAAAGCAACGGGAGGCTGCTTAGTCCATTGCACCGGCTCATTCCACTAACGAGGGGATCGCCGAGTGGTGGCGACACCCATCCAGCTGCCCCGTCCCTATGAACATTTTGGGAGCAATGTGACTTTTGGGCCCTATTCTCGACTTCACACATTCCAAGGGAAACTGGGAATTTGCCAGAAGTCTTTTCTGATTGGCTTTCAGTCTTGGTCACGTGCTTCCGGTTGACAAAGCGTTTTTTTGTACCTTCGTCATTTTGACGTTTTATGAACATTTAAAGGCCAACTGCACTCAAAATTTTGACTTCTTGAAAACCCTATTTCCGTATAGTCTGCTTAAAAAGAAAGCAACATGCAAAATACAACAGCTGAAATACGTACGTGGACGCCGCAAACGGCCAGCAAAAATCGGCGATTTTGAAACCGAAACCGAGGAGAGCGCGGCCATTGCAGTGACGTTGCAGCCGTCCAGCGAGCGGCCGGACGGTCACCAGTTCGGGAGAATGTCTGCGCGCAAGCTCTACGCGCGCACGGGGCAGCAGAGCTCGACCGGTTCTCCCGCTGCGTGGCTGGCCAGAGGAAAAAGCCACCGTCGGCTGGAACGTCACAGGCGCGTCATGGCTGTTTACACGATCCGCCGGCAGGTGCAGAGTGGTCTGCGGCGGAGCCTTTTTAAACGCTTCTGACTGATTAACGAGGCGTTTCACGGGGCTACCACTTGTGTCTCAGCTTATTTGGGGGTACTTACTACGCATTAAAAACAAATTTGGCCGAGGTGAAATTTGAGTGCAGTTGGCCTTTAAGGGCACCAGTTCTAAAGTTTGCCTTATTTCTCTTTGCTGGAAACCCATAATTCTTGGCCGGCAATAAAAACTAGACTAAATGCACCGGACATGATAACGTAGGCCGGTCTTTGTTATTCAATAACAATACGGCTTTGAATACACGCCCTCTCTGTGGTTGGCTGAGAAGGCGTGACCTATTTTAAACAGTTGGCGGGAACGATCACGTCACACATTGCAACTTCAGCCGGCGTTAAAGGGACGTAATGTTACGCAACAGCTTAAAAAATTGCGGCTGCTTTGCCGCGAAATATAGCGAAAAATTTCACCGACCTTCGGCGCCGATAAATTACCGTGAATTTGCAGCAGGCGCTGTTTCGCCGGACCCGCGGTTTCAAGCATATTTTCTACCGAGAGAAATAATAGTTTCGACTGTTTCCAAGTCAGCGATCACGGAGCACACAAATAACGTGTAGCAATTTGCTTTTATATTTGGCGATACAATAATTATTTGTTTGGCGTAACCGCAACATAAGAGGGCAGTACAAGCCTCTCCATGACAAAGAGAACCCAATGAATGTCATTTATCCACACTCGTCCTAGTAAGCTGCTGGGTCACATGATTGAACTCAAGAGAAAAAAAAACAAATAAAAGTGATTCTTTTGTTCATTACAGCGCTGACTGCAGTTGAGCTTGACGAATGAGCTCATCGGCGACATCGCTGCTCTCATGTGTCATACAGGCGATGGTCGCGGCCGCCTTTTTATGGGATCACGCCCCTAACTTCTAACATAGCAGCAGACGATAGCGTGGCGGCCTAGGCGGTGGCCGGGAAAGTGATAATGCAACAAAGCTTGTATTGAAGCAGAGAGCTCAACGATGTTACCAAAAACAAATTGGAAGGAATAAATAGATACGGTAAAAAAGATTGTGCGATGTTCTTTAGCTCACATCCCCCTTTCGCTCGCTTTTAGATCACCGTTACTCGATCGAATTGTAGTTTTGACTCCAATTTTGACCTGCAGAAATGTGTTTTCTGTGCCAAACTAAGCTACCTACTAAATTTTTATAATACATGCCAAAGGTTTTTATATTTTTGTGGGAAATATTTAATACCGTAGTTATGATGATTATGAGTGAACCGTCAAACTACACTTCATGTCGTCAGATCTATATGGGCATCACGTCACTGATTGCTTACGTTGTGCTTACGCAAAAAACATGGCGAATTGCCTGGGAATTTACGAAAGGTTGCGGGAAATGAGGATAGATGAAAATGGAATAGACAGCTTAGGAAGCGACCACAAGCGGCTTACCTTGTACCTTGGAGGCGCAACCAGGACAAATTTAGTAATAGGTACCACGGGAGGAACTAATTTGAACAATGACCAGTTAAAGAGCGTCGCTGATAGGATGAACGATGAAATCAATAAATACCCAGACAAGAATTGGGATTACGACGAAATGATTGCGTTCGTAAAGGGTAAGTTGAATGAAGCAACGCAACGAAACCGATGGAAAGAGAAGAGAAAGCCGAGAAGCTGGTGGAATAAGGAAATAAAAGAGGCTATTGACCAGCGAAAAAAGGCATCGAGTTAACATAGAGAAGCAAAAAGAACTGACATGGAACCGGAGGTAGTGAAGGAGAAATGGGATATCTACAGGGTAAAAAAAACTAGAAGTGCAGAAAATGGTGCAAGCAAAGATCAAGCAGAAAAGCGAACAATGAATGGCAGAAATGCGGAAGAAGGAGAAAAGCGCTACCAAGAAGTTTTGGAGCCATGTAAAATTACTAAGCTCAAAAAACGATATGCATCAAAAATTCTTGATTGATGAGGAGGGGAAACATTTGGAAGAAGAGCACGCGTTGGCGCATATTCATCGAGTGATTAGTGAGATATTTAGGGCAATAGTGGTAGGGAAGCTTGCACTGATAACATCAGCGCCACAGAAGACGGCGGAAAGGCAAATAAGCAAATAGGTTTGAGCAACCTTGATTAGAAAAAAGCATAGCAACAGCCCCCCCCCCCCCCCCACACACACACACACAGCGGGGGGCCCAGGCGGAATACCAATGCAACTGATAAACCTGCTTGGACCTAAAAGTAGGCCATCGTTTATAAGGACAATAGATTAGGTGATGCAAATAAAAACATACCGGAGGACTGGCTAGAAAGTAGGATGAATTAAATATATAAAGGCAGAGGCAACAAGGATAATTTGTTCGTGATAACGTAATGCATTCAAATTACGAAAGCGCAGACTAGACCATTATCGATTACGTTCTTCGAAATTAAAGGGGCATATGACAACGTAAACCGAGAACTGCTGTGGAGAATGCTGAAACTCCAGGGATTAGATAGCGAGTTAGTTCGTTATAGCAATCTATAAAGACAGTAGAGTGCACCTTACGTGGGAAGGACAGAAATGCGCCCATCAGGCACCCACCTGGCTTTCGCGCATAGCTCCGCTCGCAAACTGGCTTTTCTGCACAACGTAAAAGCTGTGCGATAAAGACGCGCGCAAGTATGTATGCACGCGGGCACGCGGACACGCACGCTCGCTCGTTCGCACGTACGCATGCACTCGCGCAAGTAAGACAGTCACCGGCTTTTCAATAGCGTGACTATCGGGTGGAAGTGGAGGTTCTTCCATTTTTTTCTTTCTGAATGAATGAACTTACGTGGTAGAAATGGTGTTGCTGTAAAAATAGCGCGCGTTGCTGCAAAAATAGCGCGGGACTGAAAGAGGGATGCCCTTTGAGCCCAATACTGCTTATGCTTTACATGGCAGGGTCAGAAAAGGAACTGGAAGAAAGTCAAGTAGGGTTAAACCTGACGCATATGCTTCAAGGTGAAGTGGTACAACAGCGTATTCCGGGACTGTCATACGCAGACGACATTGTTCTTTTAGCTGATAACCAGACCGATATGCAACGGCACATAAACATTAGCGGCCAGGAAGCCACAGACCTCGAGCTAAATTTTAGCGCAGAAAAATCGGGAATAATGGTTTTCAATTACGCTACCACTGATGCACTGTCTATCCAACAAGGCGAATTACCCAGAGTAAAGGAATATAATTATTTGGGAGTGTAGATAAACGAAGGGGATAAATACTTAAGAACTCACGAGGAGCAACGTAAGGGTAAGGGAAAGCGAGACGAAGCTATAATGAAGCATAGAGCTCTGTGGGGGTATAACAAATATGAAGTAGTGAGAGGAATGTGGAAAGGAGTAATGGTTCCGGGTCTCACATTTGCGAATGTTGTACTCTGCTTAAAATCAGACGTTCTATCAGGCCTTGAAGTGAACCAAAGAACGGTAGGCCGTTTGGCATTAGGCGCGCATGGAAAAACAACCAACGAAGCAGTGCAGGGAGATATTGGATGGGCGTTGTTTGAAGTTCGAGAAGCGCAGAGCAAAATATGTTTTGAGATGACGTATGACGTGGAGTGTAATGGATCAACGTAGGTGGGCAGCTAAGGTTTTTAAGTACCTATACTTGAAAAGCGTAGAGGACACGCAGTGGTAAAGGTAGCTTAGAAAGCTAACGATAAAATACGGAAAGTACAGTGGAGAATCCAAAACAGCCAAGGTACCCCAAAAAAGGGGCAAGGCAGATAGAAACCAATAAATGGAGGAAAAAAATGGAAGCTAAAACGCCGTTAGAGATGTACAGGGCTGAGAAATTGTACACCAGAAAGGAAAACGTTTACGATAATTCCCAGGGCAGTGCTTTGCATTTTTTTAGGCTATAGCAGGTTGCTTGCGAACGAAGAGCTTTGTGGGGCAGTATTCACAAAATGATGGTGTATGCGTGGTCTGCGGAAAAGAACCAGAAACTATGCGGCACATAGTGTTACAATGCGAGGGTATCCATCCAAATCTACATGAGGGAAATATTCGGCTTCCAGAAGCCCTAGGATTTAAGGGTAGCACAGAGGAAGTTAACTTCAAGGCTGTCGAGGGGACGAAAAGAAGATTATAATGCTGGTGCACGAAAAGCAGATAGGTGAATATTTCCTAGGACAGTTACCACCTGTAGCAGAAAAAAAAAGTATTTTGTGCCTAATAAGTTTTGAATGCCTGCCCTAAGCAGCGCTAGTATGGAACCAAAACTGGAAAACACGGGTATATTAGTCCTTTTTGGTAAGATAACATGTTATCAGCCCACTACAAAAAGGAAACCAGTAGCAATCAGCAATCATCAATCATCATCATTGCGCAGTCGAGAATAGGGCCCTTGTATGAGCTCTGGCTTCCCAACTGTGTTTGACTTCATTGACAGCAATGCAAACAGTTAGCTTTGCCTCAAAGCACATCCACCCAGCTGGCTTTCACGCATAGCTCAGCTCGCAAACTGGCTTTTCTGCACAACGTCAAAGCTGTGCGATAAAGACGCGCGCAAGTATGTATCCTCGCGGGCACGTGGACACACACGCTCGTTCGCACGTACGCATGCAATCGCGCAGATAAGACCGTCACCGGCTTTTCAATAGCGTCACTATCGGGTGGAAGTGGAGGTTCTTCCATTTTTTTTGCTTTCTGGATGAATGAACGTCCGTGGTAGAAACGGCGTTGCTGTAAAAATAGCGCGCGTTCACTTTTGATTCAAAGACGTACCATCCTGCCATCAGCGAATCATAGAATCAGAAACACTAGGTGGGCAAATTATAGGATCCTGCTTCTTAGTAACGGAGGGAATTGATAGGGAAAGTAAAGACGCACGTACACGCACAACCCTCAATCCGTTCCTTAAATCAGTGAAGGGCAGATTGAGAAGGATGGTTTTGAAATCAACGCTCATTTTTTATGGTCTCAATCAATGATGGTAGTAGAAAATTCCAGCAGACGTGATATTAGCAGGTTGTCCTCAAGCATTCATGAGTGTTCGTATTCGTGTCTCTTCTCGGGGCCGCAATCTTAGCGCTGCAGATTTGTATACGACAATAAGAACCAACTAGCCCACGCCGAAGTATTAGGTGAAACAGCGAACTACTTCGTTGACAGGTGAGCCCTCCCCCTGCAGAGACGAGGTCCCGGGCACATTCCTTGTTCAGACTACGGCAATAGAGAATATATTTAGAAGCCTATTAAGGGAAACTTAGGCTGCATTAAAATTTCACGGTATTTTTGGCCCAGTAAAGCTTACTTGTTTTTTTTTTTTTTTTTTTTGGCGTTGTGCCGCATTTGTTTTCACATGATGGGCTGTCTGGGATCCAGAGGTCGGGATTGCTAAATATGAGTTTTTATTTCAGGCCCTGTAATATTCTTTTCACTTTAGAGGATATTACCGAGACAACCTAACTGGCTATTACGCCGGACTGTTTCACTCACTGGCGGCGCTCAATTATTTGTTCGTTTGTATCTGGACGTGGAAGATCGTTACAAGCCGACGAGCAGCTTCGGCTTCTGTGCCAAGACGAAAAGAGATGAACCGGGAAGGATGAGGTTGCGCCTTTTTAGAAACTACAGTGGCAGCCATAGTCAAGTTCCTACGGGCGCACTCTGGTGACATCGAGCAGGGCGGCATAAATACAAGTATTTAGAACAAATGGAATTCCCCATTCTTTCATTTCGAAGAGAAATCGTCCATTAACGCCATGAGTATTTGCGAGTGCGCAATAAAATCATGCACCCCCTCCATTCAACGACGCCGACGGTTGAACGGGAAGCTTCCTCGTGAGGGATCCTTAGTTGTCGTCTGAGTTTGGACTTTGACTCGCAGATGGCTGGTACCTTGACTCCTTGAGCTTTGGCTTTGACTGGCACGCAGTTTCGACTTTTGATCGCAACAGCTTTGACTTTTGATTGTTCGCCATTTGATTTCGCACGAAGAAAGCTTCGTGTTCAACCATCGTCGTCGTTAGGTTAGACGGAGCGGTGCATGATTTTTCTGTCAGATTTTGCACGTACACGCACCCCTCTACAAATCCAAACTGCTGTGGCCGTTTCGCAAGTGGTTCAATAGTAAAAGGGTATTTGTTCCTTGGTCTGTTAACTGCCGCATGTGCAACCAGCCCCAGAAAACTGACTATTATATATAAACATCATCCCGTATATTATTCGATTCTGGTCAGTGACCAAACACTGTTCTGCGCCGTATGGACCTTTTGTGTTGATTGGCATGTGCAGCCTCTGGAAGTGCCCCATGATTGACCACAATTCGGAGGAGCCTCGGGGTGCGAAGTCATTTCCCGTGAACAATGTGCGCTTGTGCAGTGTCTAAGCCGCTCAACCGCAGTTACCTTACTGCTTGCAACTCCTCCTAGCGTACGTGTGTCTGCCTGACATTTAAAAATACGCACAGGTAAACCTACTGTTGTTCTTAAAGGGAAGCTTTCTTGGACTCACTGATGGCGGTGTCGTTAAACCCACTGCACGAAAGCCAACTTCACACAATGGGAGGGTACAGGATGATGATTCTGAGGATGATGGTTATGATAATGACACAAGAAAAATACGCTTCCCACGGTCGGAATCGAACCTGGCTCGCACGAGGTATGAAGCTGACGTCTTTCCGACTGCGCCCTTCCGACATGGTAGAAGCGGTTTAGACTTTAAAGCGAATTTCAACGCGTGGCTTTGAACGACGACGACGGGTTGGATGGGGTGGGGGGCCGCTCGGTTTCTCCTGGGGGATTCACTCCTCCTCCCTTGCTTTCGGGACAGGCACCCCAACAAGCCAGCAGTAACAAAAGCATCCCTTTTCCATCCCAGCATGCTCCTAGGCCTTGAGGCTTATCCTGGACAGCCCCTCCCTCGAGGACTAGCTGCTACTGGTCGGCAGAGCAGAGGCCGCGTCCATGGCACTCGGATTTCCCTGAGCCGGAGTCCGGGCCTCCTTTCCCCAACCCCCTCCCCTTCTAAAGGCCAATAAATGGCGTTCCACCACCACCTGGCGGATTTGTTTGCGGTCTCCTGAGTTGACTTAGACTCGCAGGCAGCTTGTACTTCTATCGTTGACGCTGGGTCTTTGTCTCTCAGACGGGCTGTACTTAGATCGTTGATGCTTTGGCTTTGATTGCAGCGGCTTTGATTTTGGCACATTACCATTTGATTTTTGCACGCAAGAAAGCTTTGAATTGCAGTCCTCGCCGTAGTTATACGGAGCAGATTTTAATTATTTTTAACCCACATCAGTGAATTCGGTGCTGTGGTCGCCTATGATTTTATATCTTCGAACGGTAGTTTTCCATGTGATAAAAAGTATAGTTGGAAACAGATACAACTCCGCCGATTGCGTTCCCGAACTGACTTGCACTTCATTGCAGTGCAACAAAGCTCGGTAGTGATTGCATGGTCGAAAGAGCTTTACGGCCCTTCTTTTCGGACTACGAGGTAATTATGGCGCATTCAGTTGGTCTTTCGGAGGGTTGTCTCTTGTTTCTAAAAAAAGGAATTCCCGTACTCTGTCCTCGTATGTCAGGTTGATGTAGAGGGGCAGTTCATATGTTGCGATTTCTTTGCTGTACAGTGTACCGTGGCGCTTAAACAATGTCTATGCGTTCAACAATAGTTGCCAACGAGCCAGGTTTTTTTTAATTTGGATCATTTTTTGATGTGTGACCCCGCTGTTGTATTCATGGGTGACTTTAATTGCATCTGGGAACCATATGATCACGACCAACTTTTATCATCTAAAGGTAAGAGCGCTGAGGGCTTGTCATCCTGCATTGCGGCTTATGGGCTAGTGGACACGAGATTACTGGGAAGAGCGGTTTGTTTATACACACATTTTCAAGGGATTTCCATGCTCGGCTTCACGGGATTTACATTTTCTCGGCCCTCCCATCCAACCATCCTGCATGTGACTTCAAACCCATTTCTTTCTCGGATCACTGTCTTATCGTTGCGAGCTTGGGCGGAGGTGGTCACAGTACTTTCGGACCCCAATGGGTGCCACAGAAACTTAATCCGTCTCTTTTTACGGGATGAGGGCATTTGTGGGAAACATTGCAGTCCCCCCTTTCCATGCACTTGCCTTTACTTGCAGCATAGGAGCTGGGCAAGCAGGAAGTTCGGGGCATAGCGATTAAGTGTGGGTCGATTAATACTTTCTACAATCATTACTAGGTGAAATCATTGCTTAAAAGCCTGTATAACCTCCGTGACATTCAAAGCGACATGCCTGGCACTTGTGTGGAAGAAATTGCCACGGTAAAATGTCAGCTTCCGGAGTTTGATGCACACGGATATCGTGGAGCCCGTGTTCGGTCCCGTAACAATCTGCTATGCATTGTGAGAATCCGACACGCTAGGCTTTACTTGACGAGCGACACCTCGCCGCCGCTAATTTCATCCCGGATATAAATTCAAAAGGTGTTCTTTTAACTAGCAAAAAAAGAGATGATATCTGATTTTGAAAATTATTACAAGACTGAGCATCAATTTGTACTTTGGGCTAGTGCCCACTTCGAGGAGACATGGATAAGTGAACTTGTACTGTCGTGGCCAATTCATCGCATACTTCGTCTGCTTCTCACGACAGTTATCATCATCATGCCGTACCTCATCTCTTCTTCATACCCATCCTCATCATCATTCCTGGTGCTGGAGTTCTAGGTTGCCGCTCAGAATAAACGCGCTGTTTCCCCTGCCTCTGCGAGGTCTCTTCTGGGTGGCGGCTGCCCTTGACGTCTCCCTCACAAGGAACTATTCCTCTGTGCCTCTAATCCCATTGATAGTGACCTTTTGGGACACTTTGTCTCCGTAGAGCCATTGTCAGATGACTACAGTTTCATTATAAGTGGCCCTATTACCCAAGAAGAGGTACTGGCCGCAGTCGATCGGCTTCTGGTCTCCAAAACCTCTGTCCCTAATGAACTGCATGGAGAGTTTTATAAGGTATTCAAGTCTCTTTTAAGTCCACTTCTTTTTTATGTTTTTGAATGCTGTCTGGACGTAAATTCTCTTCCGCCGCCACTCACGAATAGCCGCACAGTAGTAATTCCCAAAAGTAAAGACGTGAAAAATTGCGACCTATGGATAGCTACAGACCAATCCCTCTGACAAATCTTGATTACAAAATTGTCGCGAAGATATTATCTAATCGTCTGCAGTTTGCCATGTCCACACTTATTGGTCAGCATCAAAGATGCGGACTGCGCGACCAATCAATACAGACTAATTTACACACTGCTCGAACAGCCCTTCAGTTCTGTAAAGGTTCCTATCAGCAGCTCGCGTTACTGCAGATAGATCTTTCGAAAGCGTTTGATCGTGCTTCCCAGTTATTTTTGTTTTCTTTGTTAGAGCTGGCCAACGTCGGTTTGGTCGTTTTCAAGGGAGTACGACTTGTTATAGTAACTGCTCTACACGCCTAATTGTTAATGGTCACCTTTCGAAGCCTGTGCCTACACATTCGTCAGTAAAGCAAGGTTGCCCGCTATCGCCTTCAGTGTTTGCACTTTACTTAGAGCCTTTATGTCGCAGTATGCTCCAATGCAGAAGCATTCGGGGTTTTAATATTCTCGGAATCGTACTCAAACTACTGGCGAATACGCCTCGAGTGCGGCCTGTAGGGGCGCCACTGAAATCCCCCAAGCGGCCTGTTTCGACAGCAGGCGCGGGAGTCTCCGTCCCGCTCCCCACTGTCGCCGCTGCTTTTGCGGCATGTTCACGACTGAGAGTTAGCGTTTGCGAGAGTTGGAAATCCATGTTTATGTGGAGCAGTCACTCTGTTCGCAAATGGGGTGTGTTTACGAGAGTGCAAATGTTTCTGACGCGATCTTAGTGTGGTATATTCGGTCTGTATAAGCGCCAGGTGTGTGTCACAAGCCAGCGTCGCGGAACAGGCGTATGCATGGACCTGATTGTATTTACACAGCCCTGAATTTACTATCAGTGTCTCCGTAACCCTCGGTTCCTCAGATGTTCATGCTACGGGCATACACTGCGATGTAAATCAGTTTTGTGCGCTTACACATTCAGCGGAACACTCATACCTGGCAGCACGGCAGTTACTTTCGCCCATAATGTACCTCAGATATTGATCCCCACCATTTACGAGCCAGTCTTGTTAATTTCGGGAATATTCAACGTAAGTATGATGGATAATGCAGAATTATACTCGGGGATCAGCACACGACAGGGCCGTCTTGTCGTGTGGTAAGCGCCCGCAAATATTCATCTGCTACATACATCCTCTGCGAGCAGCGCGCAGACGGGCTTAGAATGTAATTGCCGTCCGCGACTAAACGCTTCTTCTAAATATCGTCACATGGCATAGGGAGCCTGCAGAATAAAGGAGAAAGTGAAATCAGAGGCCCTTATCACATACCATACTCTTCCAACGACACCTTGAATCACTTGTGGAGTGCCTATCCTGTATACTCCCAAAAATGCGACCGAAGAACGATCAGCTGCTCGTTGTAGTCGAAAAATAAAACGACAGTGAACACGAGATTTGTGTGTGGGATTACTAAAACGTTCATTTCTTGATGCCGCTCCGCATTTCTACACAGCGTCCCCCTCCGCTACCCCCCCCACCCCCCCCCACCCCCTATGTCTCGCGAAATAGCAGTGCATTTCGTGTATAGTTGGTGTGGTGAGCCCTACCTGACCTAAGTATCGACGAACGTCTTTAGCATGTGAGAAGCTGCACTGTATTTTTTTCATTTCCGTTAGAGCTGTTATGTTTATTCCGCACTTACAGTATGTATTTTCCGTGGTTTCATATTAGATTACCTAGGGTCTTGCTTTGAGGCGTGTGTGGACACATATTTAACAACGTAAAGCTTGGAATATACTTCACACTTTCGCATGGTTTATATTCTTATAAAATTTGCATAAGTTATTGTCCGGGAGTGGCTTATCACATCCCCGAAACATACTTTTCTGCGACGTATATATTCAAAACGAAGCCGCATTCGTTGTCCACGCTGCAAAATGAAGCCAACCCCTCACTGTGCCAGTATTAAGTCTAAACAAGGCGACAGTAGAATTCATTTGTGCCTGACGTATTTGGAGGTGACAGGGGTGATATGCTGCTACCGTCGCCGACGCCCAGAAGAGCGGCGACGATGCGCGCAGAACCGCATCCCCGGGTAGCTCTTGCAGGCGATCGCGTGCGCTACGGAGACGCAGCTGCTTTTTAAGTGACCTAAACGTACTCTTTGCTTATACGCGTCACCACAACAAGTTTTTTTTAGTTCGCGGAAAGGCGAAAAGAAGCGAAAAAGAACCAAAACACTGCACGAGCCCCTATCAGCCACGCAGCGCACATCCCGTCAACGCCGCGGAGAAGCGGCGGCAGGCGGCGGAGCGATCGCGAAGCTCGAGCGTATACTGCAACTTGGTCTTTTTCTGAAGTGATAAACCCAGTACTATTCATAAAGTTGTTTTTATGACAAACGAATTCGGGTTAGTTTCTGGTGCTAAAGTCAACCCTTTGAAGAGCTTTTGACTTTGGTTCGTCTCCAGGTGCTTGTACAACCTATTCAGCACCACAGGTTCCAGAAGCTTCTCCAGGCAAGACATAATGGAAACAGGACGTAAGTTCTCCAACTTGAATGCCTTACCCGGCTTCGGTATCATGGAGATCCTTGCTCTTTTCCAGGTATCGGCTCATGGGCAACAACACCAACCAAGTATGCCGGCATTCAATGGTTCTGTGTACTACATATACCTGGGCTTTCCGCTGGACGCCTACAGACAAAGCGCCCGCTATTGGCGGGGACGCACTGAGGCCCTTCGTAGTTATTCGCAGGCTTTCGTTCCGCGTAACCTGTCGATTTTTTGAAGGGCCCGGACATGCAACACGTTCTTGGCATCGAAATTGGTATATGTAATGCAAATTCTTCATTGCGCTCGGAGTCACATACAGCGGTTCCTCCAGATTTGCGCTACTTTTGGGTGGTCGTCTACCATGGAGCCAGTGAGGCGTGACAACCTTTTTACACCGGTCTGCGCTGGCGGGCTGGGTTTAACCCATATCTTCGTGCAGCAAATATTTGCGCGATTCTCCTTTTTTCGGGACTCCACCCACCCGGTCATTCGCAATTTTGTGCAAGTAAACCTCGCCGATGTGTTCCCTAATCTTGTTGTCTCATCCCCATTTTTGACCGGACCATGTTTGTGGTAGTTTATGTATAAAGTGTGCACCTCAATACGGGTTTTGTTAGTTCTTTTTACCCAGATTATATGTTCACTGTGTCTCGTGTTAAAGTGTACGAGGACCTAATTTTCATGTTTTTCACAGCACCGCGAGCATAGAACTGTTTATTCTAACTTGCCTAGGCAAGATGGGCTCTTACGTGTCCGTAAAACGCCGCTTTCTCCCTTTACAAAAACGTTATTTTTAATTTGTAGAGCGAAACTTTGCCTATTAAGACGTGGGTGCACAACCGGAACATTTTTGTGTCTTCTCTAAACTGTCGTGATGTACCGTAAACAATTTAGCACTGCTTCATAAGTTTAAGGATGCCATACTGCTTTGGAATGGCCTCCAAAAAACTCTTACGAAGGATTTTGAATTGACTCCCCATAGTATACGGTATCTCGTATCAGCCGCAGCCGGTGATGTGCCATATGATTGTTTTTTTTTTCTTCTAACCGCTCTGCAGAGTTTATGTAAAACACGAATGCTAGATGGATAGGCACGTTGAGTCTGTAGCTTCTTCCAGATCACACTTCCGCCAAATGATCATTAATCAAAAAGATGTCTACGACCGACATGATTCTCACCCGGACTGCTATCGCCTGCTTCTTAGTTGTTAACTGTTGCCCCCATTTACAACCAAATGTACACAATTGATCATTGTGTTTAGTTGTGTTTTTCACCTTGTGATGAAATCATTGGTATTTGTACACAGTTGTAAATATGTGTTGTAAATATCATTTCCCACGTTGAAATGTACTGCCATAAATGCCACGTGGAAAACAACGAAAAATGGAGCAAACGGTTAGACGTCGGGTTAATAACGCTACGTACCCAGACCACGGGGAGCGTTTTTTTTTCTTGAGGCACTCATCGTCATCGTCAGAGAAAGATGGCTTTCGTGCAGCGCATTATTGACGCTCACGGATGAAGGAGAGAAATACAGAAAGCTTCCATTCAATCATAAAAAAAACGCGACTAGCTCATTCGCCTACTAAAGCAGCTGTTTGCCTACTCAATGTTGTGGGCAAATAACACAATGAAAGTTTACAGGGTTCTTCAATGCAAAAAACATCGGCGAGTGTTGCCAACCGCGAATTCCTGGCTGCGACAGCGCTGCCTGATTGGTGGACTGTGAGAAGGCACTTTTGTTCGAAGAGCTCCCGCGCCCCCCTTCAAAAAAAAAGAAAACCCATAGAAGCCGCTCCAGCTGCGAAAGCGAAGGGTTTGACTACAAGTCATGCGACATGCTGGGATTCCTCGAAAGCGGCGAGACCGACGGCAGTGCCGAGGAAGGCGAGGTTATAGTTGTGCGAAACCCTGCCTATATTATGGTTATGCCTCGTTGTGGTCGCTGCTGCCACGACCAAATTCAGGGGACGGTTGGCGCATGCGCCATCGTCTCACGGTATACCGAACGTTTCCTCTTCGCGAGCGACGACTCTGGCAAAACATTTAACGATAAGCAGCTGTTCGGCACTGCGTAGTAGACGCAAAAAACCGCACTGCGACTGGAAACGCTTTGCGGTGTGCCGCCACGTCCTTGAGCAGTGAATAGGAAGTGATTACTGCAATCACAGCGCAAGCGACCACTGCAGCACACATGAATCGGGTAAGCTGTGCCTGCATTTCATCATCATAATCATCATTATCATCATCATCATCAACAACAACAACAACAACAACAGCCTATTTAGGTCCACTGCAGGACGTAGGCCTGTATCACTGATCTCCACCCAGCTGCGCTGTCCGGGTCCAATCTTTGCCTCCAGATTTTCTTATTTCGTCTCTCCATCGCATATATTAATGGCCAATTCATGCATAACTATTGGTTTATTTAAAAAATGCGCGCGTAATTTTTACCTTGTTTGGAGGACATTTCCTGATAGTGTTGTTGCCATTTTTAGGGAAATCGATATTACAGCTCCACTTAGTCGTGAAGTGCTTTTACAGTGGTGTTAATTTGTATCGTCAAGAGTACGAAACGTGTAATGCGGACAGTGACGGCCTCCGCCGCCAAGAGCGCCATTTGAAATGTTCGCTTTCAATGCGTGGGGTTTAATTCCCGTGAGCCTAAAATTTTCGTGGAGCCTCTACATAGGGGTACCACGCGTTTGTAAGAGGATCGGGTTAATAAAATCTTACCATGACGAAGTGTGAACAATGACCAGCAATGTGGAGATAAGATCAATGATTGATTCCATTTTGTTTTCCTGGGGAGACTTGTGTGAGCGTTAACTGCGCACATGAATCGAAGTCGCCTAAGCGAGCCTTTCGCTGATCCAAACCGAACGGTACCAGTCGTCGTGCCCGCTCATTTTCCGGTCTGCTAAAACAGCTGCACTTGACGCCAGCTTCGCACTACGGTAACCATTCCTATTTATTGCAGCTTACCGTTGTCATGACCACGTTCATTGTTGATGCGGTTCTATGCGGTTTACATGTGTTGACGCGCGCAAAAAAAAAGCAGTACTTCAGCGTTTATATAGGATACATGTGCACGCATGCATCTCGCTTTATGTACGCTGAAAGTTTTGTTCAAGGCAATTTTTGGAAGTAATATCGGTGCATTCCATATCGCTTCGACACAAAACCAGCAGATGTGATGCCATAGCCTGGAGAAGGGCACGTCAGCATTCAGTGCTCTTCCAGCTGGTCAGTACAATGACGGATGTTTATCCCATCCATTTTATTGACCGGTAATTGAACGAAACTCCCAATGCCTTTCATTTCAGAGGGGACAGAAAAACGGCACGAATTAGCAGCGTGTGTAGTTGGCTTCGCGCCCAGTTGCTCTAAAAGTGGGTTGGTATTGCTTGCGCGCAGAGAAAAAAACAGCCCTTCAGGTCGGTTCATGTTTCCAGCAGCGCTTGTCGCAAGCAGCTTGCACTGAATGGAAAGAAATAACTCCACTATTATTCAGCCTTGAGGTTGCCCCGATCTGCTGTCTGCTGAAGCCCTTCATAAAGAGACTGCATTCCCTGTACGTTTTTCGCAAATGCTCATCGCCATTCCAATATGTTTGGGCGCCAAAAGAACTTGTGTGGCCTGAGGACTCATCGCAAAATGCTCCATGTGGTTTTAACCTTTGCGAAGAAAATAAATGTTCGTTTTAAAACCTTCCATGAAGTGTAGGGCCGTTAAAAGTGCGGAGACTTTTGAATGGGCTAAACGTATGGTCCTGGATCCTGAAAGTTCATTTGGGGTCTCTGGAAAGTGTAGGTATTATGCCCTACAACGCTTCTGCAGCGCCACCATCAGGTTCTCAAAAGAATGTCTTTTACTGTGCTTATTTATTTTGGCCCTCAACAGGAACTTGAGAAGCCTTCATGCATTCTCACGCATAAGCATATTGAGAAACAAAGTTGAGCTCTCGTACAAAAATTCGTGAAAATGTGTTCACCCCCGTGGCGTTTACACAGTTGCTATGACCACAAATACAGAGCAAAAACAAATTACAAGGATAGACAAAATTTGTGTAATTCTTTACAACTGGACATTCACTGCGCGCCCTCACACCTTATTCAAGAGCATGCCTGCGTATTTTAACCAAAGTGTCCGCTCGAACAGAGAACGCATACATGTTTCTTAGTGCACGTGTGCATGTCCATGTTTTAATGTATTAAATTGCTGTTTGAAAGCTACGTTTGTTGTGCATAAAATTCGGCACACAAGGCTAGTGATTTTCCAACGTTTGTCAGAAAGGAAGCTCCTGAACTGTATATAAAATCATTCAATGTTGACATAGGTCCTGCACATATCCTGTTCTTATACGGAAGCTGACATAGAATGGTTTCGTTTCCTTCCATGCCTACAGAAACCCCGACGTGCACTCTAGAGACCTAAGTGATACATGGCTATTCCAGATATTTCGACTGAGCGAGATAACAGCACGGGGGAAGAGGGGAATAACAACTGATCTCTGCAGACCTACCCTATATAACGTGCTCCGTCTTTTTGTCGTGGCCTGTTTATCAGCACTTAGGGTTGCAAAGTAAAGCCACTCCTTGCCGACGGACTGCAGAGCAAAGGGAGGCAGGTCATAACAACGGGACTATAGCGCCAATTTATTGAGCGAACTGATTTGATTGACGGTGTAGTTTAACGCGCCGACGCTTCACAAACGAAGAGGCGCCCCGTAGTGGCAGGCTCCGGATTAATTTTGACCACCTGGGGTTCTTAACATGCTCCAAAATCTCGAACACACGGGCGTTTTTGTTTTTCACCTCCACCACAAAAGCGGCCGCCACGGCCGCAATTTGAATCCGCGTCCTCGTGCTCATTGAGCGAACTCTTGCTGGGATGCAAACGAGAATGTTGCAGCCAGCACGACCTTGCGCGCCCTTTGCAGTCAGTTAACGTGTGCGCATACGTTGATGCTTAGCGAGTCATAATCTTCCCGCGATGATCGCACGTTTTCAATAACTGTGAAACAATTTTGTTCTTTACAATTTCTTGCCGAATCAATTTTTTACGCACTTGACAAAAGAAAAGCAAGACTTGTGAGCTCGCGCTGAAACGAGCTTCAGCTTGAGCTGAAACAGACCACCCGACCGCTCCATGGCAAAACATCAAGAAAAAATACTTTCCCCAATGTGTTGCCTTAAAACAACAGGGCCAATAGGAATTCCTTGCGGCAATAAAAAATAAAAGGGTTATGTAAACTAAAAAACTCGCGGCAGATTCACCGCTTAAAACAGGTTACAAAATAAAGGTTGCCGTCTAGTGTGATAAGATAATATATGTTCCTAACATAGCGGTAAAAAAAATGTCTGAACACACATAAACACTTCGCTAGTTTGGATGGGGCTGCTGAAGCCGCAGTGAATACGTAAATCGGCCGTGAAGCTTACAGCAGCTGTCATTCTGACTGAACAGATATGTGAGAATTGTGCATTGATGCGTTGACGTCGCAGCCAAGCAAGGAATGGTTAATCGGCATTTCGCTTCCGAAAGCCGCTGCCTTCGTCGCTAACAAATCTACCTATAAGGGCTTGTTGTCAGCCTTAGCTTGTGGTTGCGTTAACGTTGAGCCAAACTATGTTCCAAGCAAGGTTAAAATGATTGAAAGTCGAGCTGCGTGCCCTGGTTGTCTGTGTTTTGTAAGGTGAACGTCAAAAACCTACCAACGTTCACCAAGATACTTCTATTTTTGCAGTATTTCTATGAACTTCCGAACTTCCGATGCCTTCCATTTAAGTGTTACGCGTGAACTTCCCGAAAGGCGGGTCAGAGGCGTAACTGCGCAGTTGTACGCACTCTGACTGGCCTCTCGACATGCAAAACTAGCATCCTCTAGGTCCTGATCACGAGTCCCACGCGAGGAAAGATAAGGCGAGAGGGAAGCGGAGGCAACAAGACGTACGAGTTGGAGCCCTATCGTGCAAAGTCAACGCACCGTAATCTCCTACTCCGGTCTCAAGTATTTATCTGTGGCCGCAGTTTGCCCCGAGCGCCGTCGGGCTATTTAGCCACCTGTAGTTTAAGCCTCTCCGACGCAGTCTGTGTGCCCAACACCTTCAAGACACAGGCGTGCCCTTCACGTGCGCTTTAGTTCCAGGCTGAACCACTTTCAACCGAATGTGTGTTGGTAGCGTTGTTCCGGGTAAACCAGAGTGTTCCCGCAGCAGGGTGCAAATGGGGACCTTAAGATATTGGGCGCCAATTCCCTTACTCCCAAGCTTGTGCATACTAGAACGGTTAACTTCGCAGTGCAGCCAACTTTGAAGTCGCATGTGCGCATCGTCGGCGCCGGACATGACGGGAAGACGGATTGCTCTCAAGAACGACCCACACTTTGGAGCTGACTCGAGATGGAGCTGGATCACGGCGTGTTTCAGCGGCATCGTGCTCTTCATGGGCACGGCCACAACCCGAATCGCGGGAATTTTCTTCTACGGCATCATCGAGACCTTTGGGGTGAGCAGAGAGCAGGCGTCGTGGCCGGTTTCTCTCGCGGGAACTGTGCTTCTACTCGCAGGTAAGCAGGCATGCGGCGATGCTTCGTGCATGACTGAGCGCACTAATGTTGCTTTAACTAAATATCGCTATAGCTACAACAACTTAGTTCTGCCATAATTTAGGCACACATTGTGAAAATGTGTTCTAAAATGAATGCGCTTGATCGAGAATAAGGTACAGCTTTCTGACCAATAGTAGAATATGGAAAGCAATAATTTAAGCATGCCTGTTGCAGTGTGTCCTCTGTGGCTTTTCCTAACGATTATTCCTCGTGAGGCTGTCGTCTCCTTGTTCGTTTTCGTTTTTACCGAAACATGTTTCACAGCGTTGTGACTCTTGCAGCTGTATAGATACAGCTGAGGTTGCACTCACGCTATGTATCGCAATATATGAGACGATAAAAGAGTGAGCTTAAAAGCGTGCTCGTTCGCGTAGACAACGTTTTAGTTTCCGTAAGGGCACTATTCTTGAGTTTTTTTGTATCGAAGCTTCGAGCCGAACGACACGCAAACACTTAGCACCGACAATCTACACAGCAATCTATTAACTGCCCATATGCCACATAAGTGTTGTAATGTTTGCTATATATGCTGTATTGGGTACTGCTATCTACGACCACAAATCTACACAACCCTTAGTCGGGAAATGTTGCCTTCAATGACGGGTATTTATCGTTATTTTTGTTTTCCCCAGCGAGAGACTCCCGCCACGCAATTGCGCTCCGAAGCGAAATCTCCTCGACGTTCCGTATTTACGCTGCGAAAATCCCCTGGAAACCTGGGCTCCCCGTATATTGTGGTTTCACTGTTGCCCTGGTGGTACTAGGCGTGCTCAAAAGACGTCAGTTACCCGCCGCGGTGTCTCAGCGGCTAAGGCGTTGTGCTGCTGAGCACAAGGTTGCGGGTTCGATTCCCGGCCGTGGCGGCTGCTTTTCTGATGGAGGCAAAAAGCAAAAGCGTCCGTGTGTACGAGATATCGGCGCATTATAAAGATCCCCAGGTGGTCAAAATTAATCCGGAGCCCTCCACTACGCCACACCTCATCGCCTGCGTTGTGTCGGCGCGTTAAACCCTACTATAAAAAATAAGACGTTAGTTGTTTGTCGCTAAAATTTTGTACCCACGCCAAGAGAGTTGAACGAGCGGCTTCCGTAGTTCTGTTTTGCCTTTTGTGACAGTGCTGCTGACGAAGGCAAGTTACTTCATTTGGCGTTTTCTGGCTGCGTTTCCACGCAGGTCCACTAACTGGCATCCTGTGCAGGCGTTTCTCTTGCCGAGCAGTTCTGCTAACCTGTTCTGTGCTGACTGGGGTCGCAGCGAGCACTTGCTACTGGGCACAAGACGTCGTCTTCATTACCATTGTCTTCGGCCTAATCCACGGTACTGGTTACAACGGCTCATGAAATGTTTCAGAATATAATCATTCTGTTACAGCTACGAGAAAAGGAACTTGAGTTATACATGCGCTTGCGTCTGAGAGTACACCTTACAAAAAAGAACAACTGAGGCCTGCTGAAGGGCAGTTAACTTACTTAGTAAGGCTACGCGTTTTTACATATCTGAAATATTAGTAAAGTAGTTTGGAGGTCAATTCGTTGCATATGCATACGAGACAAATAATAATAATCAACCAACCAATCAACCTTTATTTTCGGTGCCCAGGAACAACCCTAGGGTCTTGGTACTGGTACACCATACAAAAAAAAAACACTACAATTAAGACAAGACAACACACAAAAACTATAAGTATGACATAAACAATAAAGTAAAAATAGTTACAGAAATCTTATAAAGCAAAAAAGGAAAAAAAAAAGAACAGAAAGTCAAAAAAGAAACGACAGGCTGTGTTGCAAGCCATGCCACTAGGCCAGATAAACGTTCAGTAGATGTGAAAAATAGGAACTATACAAGCAAATATTGAATCAACATGACATAGAGTATACGTATATAACCAAGGTTTTCTAACAACATATTAGGAAGTTCCAAAAAAAAAGGGGGAAAAGCTTCAGCATTACCAACACTGACACTAAAACGTACAAATATTCAAGCAACACAAAAGAAGAAAAAGTGAAAAGCAAGCAAGAACAGTTTGCACATAATACATAGGGTACATAAATTTGGAATGACATAAAGGACTTAAGCTACAACAGTTTTCAACTCTTTAGAGAACAAAGTAAAGGAGCTCTGGAATATATCAAGCCGAACGGAATATTCATTATATGCACATTGTATTCGGCAGATGGACGAGCGTCGGCTTTTTAAAGCAACTGGTCTGAAAGCTGGAAATTTTCTGAACAGTTTATTTGGCAAATTGACATTGATAAGTGTAACCAAATCGTCACACAAAATATTACCATGAAGAAGTTTATAGAGAAAGATAATATCAGCTCGCATTCATCGACACCGAAGGGAAGGAATGCTTTTCAGAAGAGACATGATGCCGTTTGCGTCGTCTTGCACATGACGGAAGCGGTGCTTAAAGATAGAAAGGAACTTATTTTGAACCCTTTCGATACGGTCACTATTGGACTTGCAAGTTCCATTCCAGACAACAGAACCGTATTCAAGAAGAGGTAAGCAGAGAACCGAATACAACTTTAAGAAAGGAAGCGGACCTTTAAACTCTCTAGAATACCTGCAAACAGCACCCAGACAACGAAGAGACCGATGGGTAATTTGTGCAATGTGGGAAGAGAAAGTCAGAGGAGAATCAAAAAGTACTCCCAAGTCCCGAATTTCGGTCACCTTCGGCAGTGTGGTGCCTGCAATTTCATAAGGGTATTGCAGCTGTTGAGTTTTTCTACTATAGGAGACAACTTTAGTTTTTGAAGGGTTCAAAATAAGGTCGTTTTTGGTGCACCAACGATAGAATGACACAATATCAACCTGAAGAGAATTACAGTCCTGAACACTACGCACTTCTCTAAAGATTTTTATATCATCAGCGTACAACAAAAAAGAAGAATTTTGAATGGCAGAAGCAACATCGTTAATGAAAATGGAAAAAAGAAGGGGACCCAGAACGGAGCCTTGGGGTACACCACTGGTTGCTTTGTACCTAAATGATGTTTGACCGTTAACACTTACATAGCAATATCGCTCCTTGAGATAACAAATAATAATAATAATAATAATAATAATAATAATAATCAATCAATCAATCAATCAATCAATCATGTTTATTTACGTGCCCAGGAACAGCCAGAGGCCTGGGTGCTGGCGCACGGATAGTTACATGAAAACAAAATACAAGAAACATATTGAAAGAAACAAACAAGCGACAACACACACACAAATTGAAGTAGCGAAAATTACAGAAATAAAGCACAGGCGGAGCCTGGGTACAGGTAAAAAAGAAAAAGAAGATGCCTTTGTGGCTCAGCTTATTGTAATGAATACACAACAAGCAGAGAACAAAGTTTAACAGTAAGACGACAAGAACAATGACAAAGTATAGATACAAATGATAAGACAACCATGATAAGTAAACAGTTTCAAAAACAGGCAACTATAGTGGTTAAACAGAACCACAGAGAAACCAAATTTCAGCAATAAAAAAAAAGAAAAACGAACGACAGAGATATCATAGATGTTTAACATACTGTGTTCAACAAAGCAGTACGGTAAATTGTAAAGGAGCTTTGAAAGATGTCAAGGCGTTCAGAGAAGCGGTTGTAGCAATTCTGTATTCTGCGCACAGGAGAATGATTGGAGTTGCGCGCAGCGGTCAAGAAAGGGCGATGCGACCTGGTGGGCCTCTGTGGAACACTAAACTCTAAACAGTTAAGCAGGTCTGCGCAAGAAAGGTCACCATGAACAATTTTGTGAAGAAATGTAAGGTCTGCACGCATACGTCTGCAGGTCAACGAAGGAATGGAAGGAACTATGGGTAAGTCAGAATCAGGACCCGAACTGTGATTGTGATGACGGTGCTTAAATATGGATAAAAACTTCTTCTGCACACGTTCTATTAATTCACTACTAGATTTGGAGATGCCGTTCCAGGCAACAGAAGCATATTCTAACTGGGGGATACATATTGCATTGTATAGCATTAGAAATGGATCTGGAGAAGAGAATTCCTTTGTAATCCGACACACATTTCCAAGACTTCGGAGCGCTCGCCGGGTGATGAGCCTAATATGAGAAGAAAAAGAGAGGGTACTGTCGAAAAGAACCCCGAGGTCCCTAATCTCCTCAACCCTTTGCAACGGAGCTCCCGCTATACTGTAGGAAAACAGTAGACGATGGGTTTTCCGGCTGTACGTGACAACCTTTGTTTTAGCTGGATTTAAAATTAGACAGTTTTTGCTGCACCAGACCGATAATTCCGACACATCCCTCTGCAAGGCAGAGCAGTCCTGAAAACTGCTAATGTGCCTAAATAGTTTGACATCATCAGCATAGAGAAGAAATGAAGATTTTGTTAACACTGTTGACACATCATTGATAAAGATAGAAAACAATAGTGGACCCAGCACAGAACCTTGAGGTACACCACTCGTTGCAGTGTAAACACTAGACCTTTTGAAATTTACATCTACGTAAAAGGACCGGTCAAGGAGATAGTTGGACAACAAGGCAACAAGACTTGCATCAACACCGGACATAGTAAGCTTGTTAATTAATAATTTATGGTTTACTACATCAAACGCCTTACTGAGGTCAAAATAAATTACATCCAACTGGCCGTTTTCACAAACTGCAGCCGAAGCCTGAGTCATGAAGCTTGCAAGATTTGTAACCGTCGATCGACCCGAGAAAAAGCCGTGCTGATTTGGTATCAGAACGTTCTTGACGCAGGCAGCAAGAACGTTGTGCAGAGCTGACTCAAAGAGTTTTGAGGCGACACAAAGGAGTGAGATTGGGCGATAGTTGGTAACGGCTGACTTATCACCAGACTTAAATATTGGAAAAATTCGAGCAATCTTCCATGCACGAGGAAATTTGCCGAAAAGCAAACAGTTATTATAAATGGAAGTTAAGACAGGCACAAAAATGTTGCCGTAAGCCTTCATGAGGGCTGCAGGAATTCCGTCTGCACCACAGGAAAATGACGGTTTCATCCGTTTAAGGCTATCATTGACAAGTTTTTCATCGAACATAAGTGTACTAAAATTAGACATATTAAACGATAGGCGTTCATCGGGACCATCTGGCAGTTGAAAGACAGAATGAAAGTACTGAGCAAAGCTCGTGGCGACATCCTCAACCTGTTCCCCATTGGAATTAATCAGACTAATGTGTTCTTTAGACGCCTTAGAACGGCCGCGTACATACCTCCAGAAGTCAGCCGGTTTCTGAGACGCAGAAGCCTCTAACGACTCTATATAGAGCTGGTGGTCACGCCGGTAGAGGCTTTTACAAAGTGAGCGATACCGACTAAAATCCGCTTTCCACTTGTCAAGCCCAGACCGCTTGGCCTTTTTGTGGGCACTGTCCTTAAGTTTAAGCGAACTTCGAAGTTCTTTAGAGAACCAGTGGGGAAATTTGGAATGAACAGGCTTATAAAAAGGGATGTACTTTTCCATGCCACTCCTGACAATTTCGGTAAAACGTCGAACCTGTTCGTCAACATCATTGACATCAAAAACACTAGACCATTCAGCAGATGAATAAAAGTGATAGAGCCCAACATAATCTCCACGCTTGAAAGCATATCGCGGGACTGCACAATCGTCAACACCACCATAGCAATGCTGGGCAGCGACAGAGATAGAGACAATAAGAGGGGGGTGAAACTTGTCGGGGCGTACAAGAGATATTTCGGAGGCACACACTTGTACGTTTTTCAAGTTCGAGAAGCACACATCTAGGACATTACCACAGAAGTTTTCTATGTGGCAGAACTGCTGCAAGGAGGTGAATGATTGAAAATCTAATAACATGCTGCATTTCTGCGCTGCATAATGGTTTTTATGCTGAAATGAAAGACTGTTCCAGTGAATACCTGGGGTGTTGAAGTCCCCAAGTATAATTAGCTTATGGTTGGAGTGTGAATTGGAAACATTTTCAATAGATGTGAGCTTGAGATTATATTCAGCAGGTAAGATATCCGGGGTTATATAGAATGCACCAATGAGCAGCTTCTCGCCCCTCTTGAGGCCTACCTCAAGCCAGACTGATTCCTCAGTCTCGAGGTCTGCACGCCGCACGCATTGCACTGAGCGATCGATGGCAATGAGAACACCGCCACCCTTTTGCTTAGGCCCAGTTAACTTTCTGTCACTTCTAAAAATTTCATAGGTCGGAGGAAAATAGTCGGAAGATGAGATATCATCGCAAAGCCAAGTTTCAGTAATAACAATAGTAGAAAATTTGGAGCACACAACATTTCTAAGAAATTCGGAGGACTTAGTACGTAGACCCCGAGCATTTTGATAATAGATGTCTAGAGTGTCGTTCTTACTGGTCATTCTCAGAAGTTTCACAGCTGTGCACCATGCCAGGGTGGAGCTTGCCTTGGAACGGCTTGAAGAGGCAGCCCTTTGGCCACATAGACGGGTCGCACAGGCGCCTGAAACACTCTGCGTCAACAGTTACACAAAAAGAAGAATAGGAGTCATGCTTGGTTTTAAGGCGTTTGCACGACAATGGCGTGACTTGCACATTCGACAAGTGGGCCAACAGTTGCCCAGATGTCGTGTTAGCCGACAACTTCGAGACAAAGATGGCCCTGGAGCTCGGCGGTCGGCGCACCACAACCAACTCAGAAGCTTCCGATGCACCAACGCGAGGAGGGCTTCTTTTCTTCACTAAGTTCACCGGCGGGTCATTACTCGCAGTGTCGGACTGTAGAGGCGGAGGCAAGGGGCAGTCCGATGGGGAACTCAAATCACTCAACACCGCACCTGGTTGACCGCTGGAGCGTTCTAAGAATGCCGAAGCTTTCGTCGAGGACAGGAGGGGGCCGCCTTCGCCCGCTGCACCGGCGGCAGCTGCGGCGAACGACGACCTCATGGGGAGACCGGAGTGGGGTGACGTCACCGGTAGCGTGGAACGGCTAGCAGGCTTCGGGGAAGGCGGCGGACGGGCGAGCTCCCCTCGCAGGCAGCGAACCTCCTCACGCAGGGACGCGACGATTGCAGCCTGATGGGCAAGCCCAGCCACATTATCCCGCCGCAGAAGCCGGTTCTCCTCCCGCAGCTCGGTGACAACATCCCCAAGAAAAGAGAGGCTGTCGCAGGCTTCGGACAGGAGATTCTTCAAAGCAGCTACCTCAGCGCGTAGGTCCGCCGAAGGGTTGAAGCGACAGGGGACGCCACTCGTTTGGCCGGGATGTTCGCTGGCTCACCGTCTTCGCTGGTTTGGTCACCGGGGTCGCTAGGCCTAGCGGGTGACGCCGCGGCCACACACAGATTACAGACGAACGGCTGCTCACCGGAGGTCAAACGCTGCAGTTCCTCGTCCGGAAGAACAATGCACTTTCCGTGCGCACGGCGTTTACACGCAGAACATCGAAAAAACTCCTGCCTGCCGAAGAAAGCGAGGCAGCAGAGGAGGCACTTGTCCTTACTGGGCGCCATCACGCGGCGAAATAATAATAATAATAATAATAATAATAATAATAATAATAATAATAATAACAATAATTTACTCACTGTATATGCAAATACATGATCCAGCTTGCATAAGCGCGTGGGGGTCGCTTGTGTGCGTGGCTGGGCAGCCCACCGAATCACAGTTTGTGATTGAACATAATAAATATACATATAGCCATTTACAACCAAGTACTAGATTTCCAACATAAGAAAACACGCTCGATAAATAGGAACACGAGTGTGGGAACATACAAGACATGAGAAAACACTGCAATTAAGAAAGCTTCGCAAGAAAGAAAATAATACAATCGTTACATAAAGGAATGCAAGCTTGGTGTTCAAACACAGTAAGAATTACAAACGGAAGAATGGGAAACTTTATGCGTCTGTGCTCAACCACTGTCGAAGCAAGCGTTTCACTGTGGTGAAGTTAGGGATATTGGGATCAAAGTGAAGCTTATTAAAATAAAATGGAATATAGAAGCGGCGACTTCTTTTACCGAAATTGGTGTACACTAAAGGTAGGACGAATCGTTCAGTGTAACGTAGCGGCTTTACTACTTTGTTTACTACTACTATGTTTACTACTTTTAATGAATCATCAAAATAATTTTTCATTATTACATCAAAAATACACTGCTGGTGCACACAGACAACATGTCAAAGGAATACATAATTGATTGAAGATCGTAATCATGGTATCGGGTACCATACGCAAGGTTAACGGCAATTTTATTCAATATTCGGTTTATAACGTTTAATTTGTAAGGGGAAGCAAAACCATAAACAGTCAAACCATATTTGATAATAGACTCACCTAGACATTTGTACAGCGTTTTTCTAACGGAAACGTCACAGCACGACCTCAAAGAATACAAATATATACAAATCAAACGCAACCGTTTAGCCACCTCCTCAATTTGCAGACTCCAAGATAATGTGTCGTCAAAGATAAACCCAAGGTATTTAACATTGTGTACAAGATCAAGTTCAGAGCACGAACAACCGAAACATTGAGGACCATGGAGAAAAACAGAGTAATTCGGCGCTGGGGCTTTATGCGGGCTATGAAAACATAATAACTTTGTTTTTAATGTGTTAACAATTAAAGCAAACTATATGTAAACATTCCACCGGCGTATAGCTCAAGCCATACCCTTAACAAGTACCGTGATTTCTCGCAGTCACTGTTCTGAAGTTCTAACATCTAGAAAGTGTTCTGGAAACTCGCAACTCAAATCAAGGCATTATCTTGAAGCAAACGTCCCTCAAGTTCCCTTATTTAACGTAATTATAGAAGTGCGAACGAACTAGGACTAGTGCAGCTTGACACGCACTTTTAGTGCAGCAAATCAACGTTGCGTACCAAAACTACAATGCGTCACACAACAAAAGATTTGAGTAGGGGTTCGTGATATTTAAGAAAACTTGTAAGGCCTACTCGGGTGTGTGGGCTTTGATATTTACTACGACACGCACATAGTCGTCCCATCTTTATTCGTTTTGCCATCTCTGTGGTCGCAAAAACGTTAGGATGTGTACAGCATACAAAAAATCTTTGCAGGCACGGCACTATCCGGTCTCTACGTTGGCGCCAACGTCATGGTGGCCCAGCACTTCGAGAAGCGGAGGACAGCCGCCTCCAGCCTGCTGTTCACGGCCTCCGGATTCAACACTGCACTCATGTCCCGCCTTGTCGAGTACTTTCGTGCAGAGTACGGAGTTCGGGGAGCTTTTCTTCTCTACGGGGGTGTTCTGCTAAACGCCTTTCCTGCGGCGATGATGCTTAGGAGTCCACCATGGCTGAAAAAGTCTCCAAGCTTGTCGCGAAAGGAAGTAACTGCCCCGAATGCTCAGAAAAGGCCAGAGGACGCGTCGCTTCAGCCTTTGGTTGAAGAAAACAGCACTATCAGAGCAGGGGGTGATGTCAACTGTGATCCTGGGAAGCAATCCGCTAATGGGCTTGCAATGAGTTGCACACCAGAGCGTCATGACGCTACTTCGCCCATTTCAAACGACGACCCTCTAGTGACGGCTAAAATTAGGAACAAACCTCAAGTTTTACGTCTAAACAGGACCGCAAAGCAATTTCTAACGTTGCGCTTTCTGATTCATGCGTCGTCTTTCTCAACCGTCATTTGCACCATGGGTATATTTGTGATGATACCAGTCGATCTGGCCAAGGACAGAGGCGTTGATCCTTTGAGTTCTGTCCACATCCTCGAAGCCTTTGCGGTCGGCGACATCGTGTTCAGGGCCTTAAGCGGCCTCGCCATCGATTCAGGAGTGCTCTCGCTTGAATCCGTTATGCTGCTGGGGTACGTGCTGCAAGGCGCCGCGTGCGAATGGTTTGTGTGGGCGAGGACACTTCCGGAAATGATTGTCGCTGCTGGCATCTTCGGAAGCACTTGCGGATCCAGAATGTGTCTCCAGGCTCCTGCTCTTGTCAAGGACTTTGGCATTGGAACTTTGCCTATGATGTATGGAGGTCTTTCTTTCTGCATAGGAGTCTTCCTTCTAGCGCGGCCCCCTCTTATCGGTAAGTATTACTTGTTCATACTCTATGTCAGTGATTCGCAAATGGAGCCCCTGCTCCCCCCCCCTCCATACTTCCCCCTCAATTCATTTCAGCTTTTTGATAAACTTCGCTAAAAATGCAAAGAGGTGGCTTCGGTACATGACTTCTACGCTCAATTTCTGTGTGAATCTCGTGTTTTGATGCAAGTTTTTTCATAAACATGCCAGCCATGCAAAAGAGCCAGACACCTTTTGCAAGTGCGAATTGTTTGATAATATAACATGCATAAGCATAAACGTCAGACATGAAACAGGGGCATTGAAAAAGTACTTTGGCGACTTTTTCGATAAGCGCGAATTGTTTGACATCATGACACAATCGACATAGTTCATTGTGGGATCCTCTATTACTTTTTCAAGCCCGAAAGGGGATCCCGGTACGCTGGTGGTTCCCGGTACGCACGTTACTAGGGATCCCGGTACGCACGTTACTACACTGCTGTGTAGGATAGTTGCTATCAACACCTTCTCGCTCATTGAAAAGAAGCTGCTGAGAGGAACCGCAACGCCAGATGCCCAGCAGTTTCCCTATTTTAGCAAAACATTTGAAACACAGGGCTAGACGCGACACCCTGGAAGGATGTCGTAGGGCTGCAGGAAATCTGTTGCTTGAACGACAATTGCGTAAACGCGAGGCCGCTCATACATGGAGAATACTAGAGAAAGCGGCAGGGCAGTCGTTCGATTTCTGTCGAGTGCAACAAAAAAGGGTAGTCAACAAAACTTGCTTTCTTGCAGCCTTAATGTTGTTACACCTAGTTTATATATAGCTAGAAACACGTCCTATACACATTCCATCTGAGAGAAAACGCGGCTGTATCTGAATTATGCTCTTACCTAGAACTGTGAAACGAAGAGTTCTAACGCAGGCTCGTAACGAATAGCGGGGGGCGGCAAGGTGACATCTCCTCTACATTACGCCTAACAGATGGTTTGAATTATTTTGGTCTTCGTCACTGCGGAACGAATTTTACCCAAAGTTCAGGTACGTTTGCGTCCTCTTATTAGTCAAAAAAATTGGCGCAGCTATCACTAGTGGAGCAAGGCTGGAGAAAAAGCATCGCTGGCAGCCCCTCTCCCTTCGTCGGAGACCCGGCTGTTCCATCTCACGTGGATTTCCGTACTTGCCGCTGAAAGTCTCCTTGACGGGAAGGCCCGGATCATTTCGTCCGCAGCGTATCACATCTCTCCCAAAGTGGACCGCGTTAGCACGCGCTAGAACTCGCGGCAACCGCCTTAGCGAACTGGGTGTCTGTGCTCCCCCATTCAAGCACGAAAGCACCTGGACTGGCGTGGAGAACAGCACGCGAATGATCACGCCACGAACGCTGGGCAGAGTGTTCTCGAAGGTCGAGCTGGCCGACACCGGGCGCTCCTCACGACGCACACGCTCAGGTGTGCTCGCTATTTTAGGGGCGAAGAGACTTAGGGGCTCGGCCTGTCGTCGTCTCATGTCGTCTTCATCTCAAGTAGTCATGGTACTAAAACACCAAGACACTCGTTTTTCAACGCCGCGCGCTAGAGCGCTTCGTGCTTCAAAGACATTAGACTTTTACGGCGAAGCTTTAAAGCTCTACCCTCAAACGTTTTCATCTCCGTGGGCAAAAACGCCAAGGTTCCAAGAATACACTGGTACACTGCATGCTTCGCCCATCCCCAGGTTTCACGCTAGTGAAGATGTTCCGGGATTTTTTTCTTGAAATTTGTTTTTTTCTGGTAACGCTCGATGGTGGAACTAAAAGCTTAAACAGCTCTGCTGTCAAAGTATCCTGGTTGGCCTTTCGTGAGAAAGAATTCGGGTATGAGAATTTTATTCTATCACTACAGTGAAATTGACAAAGAATCTGCGTTATTGCAGCAGAACACTTATAAGCAAGAAGGTATAAAAAGACACGGTAGACCGGCGACCACCTAAGTGTGCCGTATTATCTCAGCGGTCATTTAGTCGCGCTCACGTGGTCGCGACAGTGACGAGACCGACCCGAGCTACAAAATCCAGATCGCTTTCGAACTATGTGAGAGACAACTCAGCTCTTCGTTTTACGTGGAATATAGTTACGTTAAGCGGATCACCTCGTCCGTCCCGCTACCCGTAGATGCCACTTTCCTGTCGTTCCACTCAAGCCTGTGAAAGCGCGTAATTTTCTATTTTCTTAAAAAATCATTCGTACGAAAAGTGACAGGCATCGTCAGTGGCGTCAATACGAATGGTACTAAAATGACCGCTCCTGTAAAAAACTTAATAAAAAGTGGGCGCATTTGGCTTCGTGTGGGATTTGAGCCCAGGGGAGTAGCCAAGGGAATTACCACTGTTGTAAATTGCATTTGAGCCTCCCGTGGTTTGAACTTAGCCACGAAACAAAGCGGACGATGAAGAAGAAATTTACGTGCAGCACGCAGCGCGTGCTCCGCCTTCTTGCTTTGGCAATTGAAAAGAAAGCTACGCTTGCTGAAATGGCTGCCCGGTTTCGCGTCTCTTTTCTTGGGCGCCACTAGACTCCAAGGCGCGGTTTCCTCACAACCACGGCGATAAATCGGCACCCCGCAATAGGAAGAACAGGAGTTAGTCTGGTTCGTGCCGCGTGACAGGTGAACGTGACGGCCCACGAGTAGAACAGGTAGACGTGGAGGAGGGCTCTATCTGCGGGGAAAGTGCCGAGTGAACTGCGGCCACTCGGCCTGTTAGAGTAACTTACCAAAAGTGAGAGATGCGAAAGCGCAGAAAGAGACGAAAACACGATGTAGCAGTGAAGAAGTATTTTATAACCGCTAGGCTTTCCTCTTCAAAGCCCATATAATCAGACTTCAGCTACCGATGAATTTTTGTTTTAAATTTACATATATCCATAAATATCCATTAGGTCAATGTTGTTACGTCCGGGAAGGGCCTATTTAGACAAGAGCGTGGGCTCTGAAGACAGGAAAATGTGAAGCGGCGATGGGAACAATGCGGAGAGAATCCCGGCTTCTTCCTTCGCTTCTCACAGAGAGAGAGAGATATATACAAACGTATTTTGAAACTTGTGTCCAAAGGACTGCTCGGCTTCTTGGTTAGGTTACAGGGACAGAGCTTCCTCAGCTTCTGCATCTCCTTTCTCTTCTTCAGCGCAGCCAAGCGGGAGGGAGTAAACCACTAAGCCAGTCCAGCATAGCAGAAGCAGTGTAGCGTAACAATATCGATAGATCAATCAATCAATCAATCAATCAATCAATCAATCAATCAATCAATCAATCAATCAATCTAAACCCTCTACCGTTCAAAGGTAACCTTTATTTCCACATCCATATCATGCAACGGCTAATCACTCTTAAAAAAAATTACGCCCACCTCCCCTCGCGGTGTGATGCGACGCTGGGGGGGGGGGGGGGGTTCAAGCGCAAGCGGAGAGCAACCGTCGACCGAAAGGCCACCGGAGAGCGGCACACCGGTTATATGCGCAGCGCGCCCGAAGGAGTGGAGACCGAAGACAGAGAGAGTACTGCACATGCGAAGCACCGCGCGCAGCGGCGCCCACCGGCGGAGTCAGAGCGCGCTGGGCCGCACACGCTCTATCCTGGGCACGCGCCGGCGCCAGTGCGTCTGCCGCGGCTATGAGGCAACACAATCCAACACAATCCACTTTAATCAAATCCAATACAAATCCAATCCAATCCAATCCAATCCAAGCCAAGTCAAGCCAAGCCAATCCAATCGAATCCAATCCAATGCCCCTCGCGAGAGAGTGTTCGCTATCGGAGAGGAGAGCGGGAGAGTGGCTGCGGACAACAACGGACGCACACGGACAACAACGGACGCACGCAGACAACAACGGACGCACGCAGGAAGGACAGGGCCGCCGACAAGAGATGCTCTGAGCGTCGCATCTAAAAACAGCAGTGGCACGAGGTTCTCATAAGAGCTTTTCACGTCGACTTAAGGTATTATACGGTTTATAGGAAAGATAGTCGGTGATACGGGCGATCGGAACTGCACTCCGCGACAATTCCAGACAAGTACAACTTCCGCTCCCACATTGTATCAGTCCTATCGGCTCCGCGTTGTGAAAGCAGCCATGCACAGGATGAGCAGCTGTTTACCACACGCCGTGTTTTCGTCTTCCGGCTAGGATACCAGCAAGGCCGCTACTGAACCGCACGCTTTTCGGCTCGCGTTACACTGTTCTGTGAACAGGCCGCGCGGCCTTCGCGCTACAGCACCAGGCTAGCGGCCTGCGCGCCAAGCAAACTATAAGTCTGACCGCATTTGCGGAGGCTATCGATTCGGTTGATCCAAGCCGACACACCTCCAGTAAATGGCATCATGGAGCACGTGAATGTCGTCAGTTACGTTGCGTGCGGGAAACTGAAGAAAAATCATGCACCCCTCCGTCTAACCACGATGATGGTTGAAGACGAAGCTCTTTCGTGATGGATTCCTTGGTTTGCCAACCCCACACTGCGGGTATTTGCTACTCTGGAGGTACGCACCATCTTTATAGAATACCAACATCAACTCTCGGGTGTGCTCTCCGTAGGTCTAACGTTTGGGTTTTGGGTGTAAGGCGCGAATCGGTACCTGCTTCTTGGCGTTGGCATCGCACATGTCGAAATGAAGCAATCGAATGGACGCCGGCTCCATAACGCGAGGAATCCAGGATCAAATCCGTCCACGGGAAGCGTTTTAAATGCAGAGCATTTCAGTAACTCACGATGTCACCCGCGTTGTCCCGTCGTAGTCCGCACCGTCGTTGTCCGCACCCCTCCCCCTACTCTATATAAAAGAAAATACTATCCGGCGCCTGCTTTCGATCCCTCGACCCTGCGGGCGGAACGCAATGTACATGGTGCTCTACCCACTGCGCCACAAAGCCGACACAGAATGGGACGCTACGAACGCGCCTTATATCGTTGACTCATTCAAATTACTGCTGACGAGCGCTCTCTCGTCAGCAGTTGCCACAAGTGCAACAACATTAACGTAACGCAAACTACTTAATGTCGTGCGCCCCCGGAAATGCTCTGCATTTGATCGTGCCCCTCGCGAGGGGGATGTTTCACTGCGTCGCCATGCGAACAGTTTGCCACGCTTTAGTTTCAGTTCTTTCTTTGTTGGGGTGCCGACGAGCGGCGCCACCTCCTCGCACTTCGCCGCGGGACGGGAGCGAGAGATGGCGCTGGCGTCTCCGCGGCCGCGTCTGCGGCCTCCGCGGGCACCGGCGCCGGCGCGGGGTCATCGCCCTTCTTTAAAAGTTTAGTTCGCACGCCACGCAGGAACAATTTTTGTTGTATTTTGCGACAAAAACAGCCATCATTTTCAAGCTGTTACGTAGCATTACGTCACTTTTACACAGACTGAAGTTGCCAATGCTTGACGTAATTGTTCCGCCAACTGTAAATTACGTCATGCCTTCTCAGCCAATCACAGAGAGGGCGTGTATTACAGGCATTATTGTTGTTGAATAGCAAAGACAGGCCTACGTTGTCATGTCTAGTACTTTTAGTCTGGTTTTTCATTGCCGGCGAAGAATTATGCGCTTTCAGTAAAGAGAAATAAGGCAAACTTTATAACTGGTGCCCATAAACGTCCGAAAACGTCAAAATGACGACAGCAACAACAACCGCTTTGTAAACCGGAAGCACGTGACCAAAATTGAAAGCTAATCAGAAAAGACTTCCGGTAAATTGCTGGCAACCATGGCGAATTGCCGGCAATTTGTGCAGTCGAGAATACGGCACTAGGAGAAATATTTAAACTGCCAAGCGCACGTTTTAAGTGCGTCGGCGTTTCTGCCGGTGTCGCCTGCATTGTGGACTACCAGCAACTACAGGAGCTTGCGATTGCACTTTAGACACTCATTCATACTGTGAATGCGAAACAGTGTTTCCCAGTGCTTTGTTTAACCGACCCTTTCTTTCTTCCCTGTGAGCAATTTTAACGGCAGAGAAAGTGCTTTATAACTCACAGTGGCTCCAACACACGCAGTAAAGCTGGCGCGAGAACAAACGGGGATTTTGGAAGATTTTTATATGCAAAGCATCTCTTAGTCGACCCTCCGTCGTCCGGCGTCCGGCGTCCGCACCTCTCCTCCTCTCCACACCACCGGTGCACTACGCGCGCCGCTCCCCCCTCCCCTCTCCACACCAGCTGTCCAATCACGCGCATGCGCGCTGCTTCTCCTCTCCACTCCGTCTGCTCTGCAAATAAACCCGGTCCGCGCTCCGCTCAGTTGCTTCTTCGGTTCAGCGCCGTCCGATGACTGGAAATGGACGCCAACGATTCCGTCAGCGAACTGGCTGGCGCACCTTCAACTAGCGCCAGCCAGCACACTGTCAGAACCGCGAGAACCTCCGAAGACAAGGCTGCACAGAGGAGAGCTCGCGACGCCGAACGTAAACGGCAGCGTCGAGCAGCGGATTCCTCGCTTCGAGAACGAGAAGCCGCTTTGAAACGCCAGAGGCGAATAGCTGATCCAGATTGCACGGCTTTGCATCCCCTCAGGGTTCCCACGTGGGAAGATGGTGTAATTTTTTTTCTTTCACTTCACCCACGATCATTCATCATCATCGTCAGAGTAAGGTGGCTTTCCTGCAGGCCATTTTGGAATTACAGGCGCCATCAGTGAGAATACAAAAGCTTTGCTTGAAAACATGGCGGCTGCGTGCTAAACTAATGTCTAATTCCGGCCATTTTGTACGTTTCTTTTGTTTTCTTCTTAGCCATGAATATAGTTTCGGAGTTTTACCTTGTTGAGTAGAAATTTAAATGCTTACTTTACGTAATCTGTAGAATGCTTTATTTGCAGGTTATTACAGAGACGACCTCGGTGACTACACTGGACTACTTCACCTGTTGGCCGCCCTCAACGCCTTATTCATTTCTATTTGGACATGGAAGCTCATTTCAAGCCGGAGACGCAGCTCACCTTCAGCTCAAAAGTGAAAAAATATGTAGGGAAATTGGAATGCTGAAATTCCTGTCGAGTAGAAACAAAAGTGGTAGCCATTACCACTCACCTAACACCTAATGGCCTTACACCATTCTCTCAAATACATGCAGTTTCTCGATTGGACCTTGTGGGAATTGTGGAAAGCCGTGATTCCGATTGGGTATGTGGTTAGCAGATGATGCGCCTGAGGCGCTCCGAGTCGGCGGCGTGGCAATCGTCCGCGCGGCTCACTTCAACGACGGCGGCAAATGGTAGAATCTAGTTCCCTGTACTGGTAGTATTAACAGCATTACTCTAAGGTGGAATCCTATGGCGGCAACGAGGGCGGGGTTCACTTGCGCCCCGTGAGATGACGCCACCGCTTCGGCGGTCCACTCCCAAAGCATTTGCACCCAGAGGTCCACAAATAGAGGAGAAAGGCTAGGAGGGACTTTATACGGGGGAAATTTAACAATCACGACAATACGGTGTATGTCGACGCGGCATGCTACAATGCCACCACGACGGTCTCAGTGATAATCACCAAACAATGAGAAATTTTAGACTGCCTCTCACAGAGAAACGCCACAGTCAAACAAGTAGAAGCACGCGTTGTAATTTTCGCCATTCGGCTGGGAGAAAAACAGCAAAGAAGCCTTAACATCATAACGGACTCCCAAGATGCAGCACGACTAACCACAGCTGGCAGAATACCCAAACATCTCAGATGCATACTGCCAAGAGAAATGGGAAAGTTGTACAATGTCACATGGACCTTTGAACATAAAGGACTGGAAGGGAATGGGGCGGCCAATGTGGCTGCGTGTTCACTCGCATACCACGCAGCCGACGGATGTGTCCTTACACATCGCCAACCTATAGTGAAGCTCTCCGCATAGCCCGGAAGCTGAGGGTTCAATGCTCACATCCACATAAATATCTCACAGCCTCGGAAGCGCAAATCCTGCGGGAAATCAAGGCCAATACGTACATACACAAATCCAGATGGTCGAAGAAACTGCGACAGCAATATCGAGACCTTGACGAGTACTGCAAGAAATGCGGCGAGACAGCCACGCTGTTCCACGCCACATGGTCTTGCCAAATAATATGGGGAACAGGCACCAGCAACACCTCGACGCAGCCTACTACACTGTATACATGGGAGGCAGCCCTGGCAAGCACATCTCTACAGGACCAACTTAACCTGCTGGAGAGGGCAAAGGCAGGCGCGCCACTGGGACCATGGACCTCGGGTTCCACCCATGAATTCCACTCCATTTTATCCCTATTCCTTACTTTTCATTTTCCTCAATAAAGTTTGTTCAGTCAGTCAGTCAGTCAGTCAGTCAGTCAGCAGGGAGCTCAGGCCAGGGATACGCCGGCGCGGACCAGGGACTGCGGCGGCGGCTCTCGGCGTGGGCAGTCGGTTGCGACGAGCGGATACCTGCGGCGGACATCACGGAGTGCAAGTGCGGTGGCAAAGTGACCCGGCGTTTTTCTTCCACATTGGATGGTCCATTTGTCTACCGCTAGCGCCAGCGTCGAGCGACTCCAGCCGCTTAAACAACGGAGGATGCGTTGGAGATGTTGAAGATGGGAGCGCTAGAGTGGTTTTGGAAAAAAACCGCCCCGTGGGGGATGGCGTCGTTTGCCTTTGTGTCTTGCCTTGATTCTCGACGCCGGCGCCATAGACACGGCAGCCGCGTGTGCAGGGTCGTCCAAGTTTTCCCATACCCATAGCCTGGATGTGTCAATTCCGTCCTGGCGGACAATCGCCTGCTCCATTACCACACCACCATGAATGTTTGCGTTCACAGGGTAGCAAGGACGCGACATTCCGTCTCCAAGTCACTGCAGAACTGGTATAACCTTTTACATTTACTGTTGTCTAGTGGTAATCTCTAAAACACCGCAGCAACCTTCTTGATCAGCTTCTAGAACGAACGTGCTGTTGCACTTCTGTAACTTAGCAGGCAGCGTCGCTTCTTCTAACACATGCGCCAAGGTTTCGAGCCCCAGCAGTTCTAGCTGTCTATATTTATAGGCTTTTTAATAAGAAAAATGCGTCCTTAGATCACATCTTCGCATTGTATTTGTCAATAAGACTGGCTCAGCGTCTTTTAGATTCGTTTGGGGCGTAGCCTATTACCCCGTTTAATTAAAGTTTTACGGCACACCGGAAGGGCCGGGCATATATATATATATATATATATATATATATATATATATATATATATATATATATATATATATATATATATATATATTGTAGAACAGAGACGTACGGGACGAGGGATTCCGTATGGACACATATCAAAGTTGCAGTCCTCATTGCCAGTGCTGTTTGGCGTTTCTTAACAGTGTTTTATAGTGCCGAATGAGGTATGATTGCCTTTTTTTTTATGCAGGAATAAATAATAGAAAATTCAAGTCGAGAAAAAATGCGCCGTTTTTTCCGGAAGCGGGAATCGAACCCACAACCTCCGCAGAGGTTGTGGGTTCGATTTTGTGGGTTTTTTCCGGAAAAAACGCCGCATTTTTTCTCGACTTGAATTTTCTATTATTTATTCCTGCATAAAAAAAAGGCAATCATACCTCATTCGGCACTATAAAACACTGTTAAGAAACGCCAAACAGCACTGGCAATGAGGACTGCAACTTTGATATATATATATATATATATATATATATATATATATATATATTGTCACGCATGTGGAATGTAGTTAAGCTAATCTAGCAACTCCATCCTCCAAGCTTAAGAAGAAGAACAACGGGTACGTTGGAGGAAGAGAAGAAAGAAGCTGGGACCTCTCGACGGTTTGGACAATCGGCGCACCAGTTTTCCCTCCGCTTCAAGAGCCAACGTTCTGCGAATAAACCTGTCCCGGACGTGACAATATATATATATATATATATATATATATATATATATATATATATATATATATATAGTGTCACGCACAGAAAATGCGCGTTGGGGGTGTTGGTGAGCTTTACTACAACGCTAATAAAAGAAGCAGCGGAGAAGAACGCTCTTGACCGCGAAGCACTCCAGCTGCCAGAGCAAAACACTGATGATGATGGGTTCCGGGTAGCACTCGTTCGTCGTCGTCGTCGCCTTGGCTGGGATGTCACAAATTAAATGTTCATACAGATGCTTGGGGGTACGTGACCGTTTACCCCCCCCCCCCCCCTCACGACGGTGGGGGTGACGACACGACTGCCCAGGAGTTCGCCCAGCGCGCGGAAGAGGCGCGTCAGCTTCGGCTCTGACATTTCAGGGTCGGCTCTACAAAAGAGGCGTTCCATGTCCTCTGCAAACATCGCCACCGTCTCGTTCGGTTTTTGGATGCGAGACTCCAAAAGGCGCTGAGCGTGGTCACGGTGGTCGGTGCTGGCGAATGACTCCAGCAGCTCCTGGCGAAATTCCTCCCAAGTAGATAACCTCGCTTCGCGGTTCTCGAACCATGTCCTTGCACCATGTTCTAGCGAGTAATAGACCTCACGCAGCTTTTGACGAGTGTCCCACTGGTTGAACGATGCGACCCGCTCAAACTGCTCCAGCCAGTCCTCAACGTCCTCAAATACCTCACCGTGAAAAATGGTCAGCGTACGCGGATGTTGGAGAGTTACCTGGGAGGTGAGTTGTTGCGCCATTACTTGGGGTGCCGGGGCTTGACGTCTAGGTGCGGTGAAGTCAAGGTAACCGCACTCTGGAGACAGTCCGCGTTGGCGACGACTAGATCGATGGACAGGCGTGTGGACAGGGCGAGGCCGTTCCGGGCTGGCCGAAGGGGTCCTTTGCATGGGGTTGTCCTACCCCGCACCTCCACCAGTGTCACGTTAAGAAAATGCGTGTTGGGGGTGTTGGTGAGCTTTACTAAAACGCTAATAAAAGAAGCGGCGGAGAAGAACGCTCTTGACCGCGAAGCACTCCAGCTGCCAGAGCAAAACACTGATGATGATGGGTTCCGGGTAGCACTCGTTCGTCGTGGTCGTCGCCTTGGCTGGGATGTCACAAATTAAACGTTCATTCAGATGCTTGGGGGTACGTGACAATATATATATATATATATATATATATATATATAGAAATAAGGGTTGGCCGTCAAGAAAGCCTCGGAAAGCAAAGGGGAGGATGTGGTAGGTCATTGAAACAGATAAAGAATTCGGAAAAAAAGAAAGTGGAGAAAAAATGAAAAAATGCCCACCAGGTGGGATCCCAACCCACGACCTCCAGAATACCGGTCTGGTGCGATATATATATATATATATATATATATAATCTAGAGGAGAAGACATATGCCATGAAACGAGTAACTAAAGGCAGTGGTGCTAAACTGTACCCAACATAATTCTTTCGCGTTTAAAAACTAGTTAATTTTTAGCACCAGTACGCACAAAGGCGTACATTATAGGCTTAGGCACTAAGGATGGTGTCTTCTCGAGCTGTCAACTTTGTAGTCTTCGCGATAATTACAATGAAACTCAAGATGGCTGCTATTCTTCGTAGCTGTCTATTTTTGCCATCTACTGAAGTAACTGCAACGCATACACTTTACTTCATGTTGACCAGTATACTGGCGCATCCTGCGAAGAAGGGCGAAATTGACAGGCCTGTGTCGTTTCTCTGCCACTGCGGTATTCGTTCTGTCGTCGGCTCGGTCCTCAGGAACACGAAGGTGGGAATTACGGAACCAACCACGACGAGGTGAAACGGTGAAGTAAACCAGGTGATCGTCGCGGAAACCTTGTCTAGGCCCATAAAGATGTAAGCATGATAGCTCTACGAATGCATGTTAGCGTGCTGCGTAGCCTGCGATTCAGACGCCTGCAGCACAGATAAAACATGTCAATTATTTTCCATCTTTTTCACAGTAATGTTTCTTTTATTCCGACGAATAAATGTCAGCGGTATACAAATACAGGTGCGCAGGGTACGTGCTGCTGTCAATATGCGCCTGCGGTGCGTGGGGAGCTTGTAAGCGCAAACGGTCGGCAATACCCACCTGCCCGTGTAAACAACACAGCTCTTAAGCGGGAAATCGCTGTGGTGTCGAAGTGCCTCGCGAATTCAATTCGCACTGTTCTGACCAGCCTGGCAATGCCGTCTGCATGTTCGGAGTACACTGCAGGTACTGGCGGCCCTTAATTAATAGTGTTTGCATTCCATAACTAGGATCTTGGGAGGTAGCAGGCTTTCATGCCTAACCGGTTGTTGGGACCATATAGTTTCATACTTATATATACTAGAGGGAAATCTGTCGCTGCAGTCCCAGGCCGCCGTGGGCGGAGCCATTGCCGCTATCGACGTTCCTCGCCTACTTGGCTTAGCTAGCCATACGGCTTCTTTTTTGTCTCGAAGCCAAAATCAACAATGAAGGGTAACATTTTTTTTTTCATTGTACATGCAGCTTCCAAATAGTTACTGACAAATTATTCCTTTTGGAGGCTCAATTTTATAATAACAAAACATTGATTGATCGATTGATTTTGGGGTTTAACGCGCCGACGCAGCGCAGGCGATGAGGCGCGCCGTAGTGGAGGGCTCCGGATTAATTTTGACCACCTGGGGATCTTTAACATGCGCCGAAACCACGTACACATGGGCGTTTTTGCTTTTCGCTTCCATCAGAAAAGCGGCCGCCGCAGCCGGGAATCGAACCCGTGACCTGTGCTCAGCAGCGCAACGCCTTAGCCACTGAGCCACTGTGGCAGGTATAATAACAAAACAAATTTCATGAATCTTTTACAGAAATTTTGTTGCTTTTTCGCAGCCAGAGCCAACTTTTCAGCTTGTTCATGAGCCATGCCAAGGACAAGTGGAACGTGCCTGCCCGTACATGACGGAACGCTCGCTGAAGCGCGGCTCCCAGAGACAGTGGCGCCAGATTTCCCTCCAGTATATATTAGTATGAAATTCTATGGTTGGGACATTGCCTGCGTGCCGAATCCTCCATTGGCGAATGAAGGATGCGAACTATTAGTTTTAGGGGTGGTTTTTGTCCTTGTTTTATGTTTGTTCTCACCTTTTTCAGGCAAAGGCTTAAGTGCCCCATCCTGCGATAAACCGTCGTTGTCTGATCAAGAAAATAACCGCCGATGTAAAGTAAATAATAAGTAAGTAAAAAAAGAGGAGTAAAGAAAAAAATAAGAAAAGCAAATCGAACGTGGTGGTGGTTGTTGTGTGGGATCAAGCGGGATTAGCCTGACTAGATATGCCGGCAATAGCTCCGCGGGAGCTCATCCTAATTAGTCAGTGTTAGGGTACTTTCCCCACGATTCTGCCAATCCCGTATCCTGGAGGAGCTTAGCAGAAGGCGCGACACGTCGCTTTGCAGCATTCAATGTCGCCTTGGTAAGACCATGTAGTCCAAAGGGTAGTGTGGGGCTGCAAACTTTCGAATCGCTCATAGCATTGCGGTCCGTTCGGCATCATGCTCTGGGCAACTCATCGCATAGCGGTGCACATCCCCTATCACTGCACATGACGAACAAAGAGGCGAACACCGAGCCGGGTTAGAATCCCAGCGGATTCCAACCCGGCTCTTCCCAGTACATTTTCAGAGCTTTACCACTTTGCTGACCCCCCCTTTTAGGCTTTATTGCATGGAATAATAGCCGTAAAAGCTTTTAAACCACTCTCTATCCACAATGGCAGTATGTTCACTGACAAACATTCAGAAGTCAAAACGACGCACGCACGCCTCAGGAAGATGCAACCAGTCCTGTGGCTGCGATTGTGCCGGGTAGACCTTATACACAAGCGCACATTGTTCGCAAAAAATTGACTTAATTCCCCTAGGTTCATCCGCATTGCGGTCAATCACGCGACATTTCTACAGGCTACACAGTCCGATGAACACAAAAAGGTCGTAGGGCACGGAACAGCTTTTCGTCACTGGCAAAAATCGAGTGCAATAGGTGGCGATGTCTATCCCCTTTATACGAGTCCGCTTAGAACGTCCCAAAACAGCACAGCATGCCGACACAAGACATAGCAGCGATCAATTGTTTCTCGCGTTTCCCGAGTCGGTATAAAGACAGTGTGTGCCGCGTCTAAAGTGAACACGCCGACAAGTGAGCAGATCTAGTACATTGCAACCGCGCAGGGCTCTCATTCCGGGAAAACTACGGAACCCGTCACAAGTTAGCCTGTGGATGCGTTTGACGCTAAAGGACGATGAAACGAGAGTAAAAAAGTGCGGGTCAAGCTACACCGTGGAGTTGGTTGGGAAGCAAAGCTTTATACACCACCTACAACGGGTGACTATGGCCCGCTTGCGTTAATCACACTGTAGGCCGGGTTCAGGCTGTTGCTGCAACTGTGGTCATAACTTTAAAGAATGGCGTCATTTCACGTCTCAGCCAGCCGAACTGCATGACATGCCGTTTTTAGATGCAAGGCATCTCTTACACTCGGCCTGTCCTTCCATCCGGCGTGCATGCGTCCACAACCCTCCTCCTTTCCCCTCGCCTGCCAGCTGTGTTAGCACGTTGTCCTCCCCATGCCAGCTGTGCGTCAGCGCGCCGTTAGCGCGTGTATGCTACACTCTCTCTCGTTCTCCTCGCCATGCCAGATGTGCGTTAGCGCGCATGCGCGTCTCTCTCTCATAACTCTCTCTCGCGAACGGCTATATAACCGCGGTATCTGCGGTGCTCTCCTCAGTCGCTCCGTCAGTCGCTCTCGCTGCTACTGCTCCGACTGCTGCTCCAGCTGCTGCTCCGATGAGTTGAACTGTACGCTAACATGCCTGCTACCGCGTTGGCTGACGCAACCGTAACCAGTTCCAGCCAATGTGATAACAGAAATGCTAGCACCAGCGAAGCCAGCGAATCTACGTGTGATTGAGCATCATTTAAGGTTCGCTACACTTCAACCACATTTGGGTAACCAACATAACGGAAACGCGAATTGAACCCCGTGAGATGCCTTGCATCACCCCAGGGTTCCCCTCGCGGGAAGATGGAGAGAATTTTTTAAAGTCCATATATCACGATATGGCTTTTGCTTCAGTAGTATGAACATAGTCTTACACTGTACATGTAACACGTTCTTAATCATTTTCCTTCAGCACAATGTTGAGAAACGCCTTATGATCGGTGTAATACACACTCATACTTAGCGTTTTCAGCACAGTTATATCCTTTGTTAACGCTAAGTGAATTCACGTTCCACGGATGGTAGAGGGTCGTTTGGTATCGGTGTTGTACACGAGTCTAAACTCTTCGAGGACGAAACGGACGAAATGGACGAACCAGTGGGTGTGGGCCGTGGGCGGAGCGCACAGCGGCGCGAGAGGTCGCGCCACGCTATCACAGGGCATGCAGCAAGAATGCAGGGGGTAAGCCTGCACCTCTGCTCGGCGATTACACCGTCTGTCTGCCCCGTCTCCGCGTGCGCTCGTAGCTCAATTGGTAAGACAGCGGGCTCTCACTCTGCTTCTCTATTCGTTTTAGGTTCGCTTCTTGGTGGTGCCAGTAACACCTTCTATTTGTTCGCAGGAGTTTTTTGCTGACGCCGGCGGTCGCGACAGAACTCTTGGCTGGTAAAGGTAAAAATCTTTGCTTTAAAAGAAACGCAAGCACGATGTAGCAGTAAAGAAGCCTGCCGCAGTAATTCGAGAACGACCTCGACCTCAATCTAATTGTTTGCTTTCCTGGACGCTCAGACGACGCACGCGTACATCCCTACGCTTCGTGCAATCTTGTTTTTTAAGCGATCTGGACATACAAGTGGAAAGTCATGGCGCGGGCTCCACGTCCGCATTCAAGACATCTACACGCATAGAAAGTCGAACTCCATCTGGAAGCATGTTGTTTTTATTTACAAGGCCGGAGCACATCCCAGCGATCCATGTTGTGAAATGTGAGTCCCTGCCCTCTCTAGGCGTTTGTTGCAAGCTTTAATTTCATCAACGACTTGCTCGAAATACAGCATTTCAGTACATTACAACACCGGGGAAGGTTTCGTTGTCCGTGGGTGGCATGTCGTTGCGTCGCAGGTATTTCCGGCGTACAAGCCGAGTTTGCTGCCAGTGACTCGGTCAGCGGATATATACGGCGCACATAGTAGCGTATCCCACGCGTCACGTCCGAAGTGCGTCCTGTATCACGTACTGTACTGTATCACGACACTGTATCACACACTAGCACAATAAAGTGACTTTCGAATGGTCGCCTACACTGTCGGTTTTTGCGGATCAATCAGTCCTCCATCTGTAGAACCATCACTTGGGCGTGTCGGTGGTGCCATCCGTGGGGTCCAAAAGTTTTTTAGATACATTCACATCCTTTATGCTCTGCGCAGATTCCTTTTTAGGTGTCATTTTCCTCTTAACTAACTTTACGGCCCAGATGACGGACAAGAATGCGTTGGCGGCAGCCATAGTGTGAAGAACGCCTGCATACGATCCCAGGTTGTCCCTGAAGTAGCCTGTAATGTAACAAATGAAATATTAGAGCCGACACTGCCTTTACCCTACCTGCCCACAGGTAACACATCCCATCACGGGCGCAATTAGGCAATAAAGTTCTCCACTCTAATAGAAAAGCCTGTATTATTCACTATTTTACTCAAAGTTGAGCTATGGAATTTTAGTATGGGGTACTACAACAGCTTCTAACTATGATCGACTAATTATTTTGCAGAAAAAAGTATTACGCATGTTCGAGAACTATCGGGGTGATAAACGCGAACTTCGAACACAACCTCTTTTCAATAAATATAATATGCTAAAGGCGGACCAAGTATACTACTTTAAACTTTTGCAGTGGATCCAAAAATCTGGAATTTATAACAAACCATCGGATGACGGCTCTAGGGCGTACAATATAAGACGTCCTAAGCACGGGCTGCCTGCAACACGAACAAATTACGGTAGGCAGACGTTACACTTCCAAACCCTTAGCATGTTGAACAGGAGTCATATATGTATTGATTTTAATCGGTCTTTTCCAATTTTCAAATGTGCATGCGGAATGTTTATGATTGAAAATGGTGTCGTGTATACATCGGCATAGAACTGTGGAAATGAATTTGCTTGAAATTTTCCTTGCGTATTTAAACAAATTTGCGCATTGTGTGACATGTTTTGCAAATTTTAAATGTTTGCATCGAGTTGTTTTATTTTGTTTTAAATGCTATGTAACGCGTGCCATTTGTTACGTACTTGGAATGTACTCTTTGTGTTTGTGCATGACATGGAATCGTTCCGAGTATTGTTGTTGTCGTTGTTTTTTTTTAAGTATCGTTTGAGTTCTATTCAACCTTATGTTAAATGTTTGAATGTTCTATTCTAAGTACTGTGTATCGCGTGTCTTTTGTTGCGTGCTTTAGGACACGTTTTCTGAATTGCCTTCTACGCTGAACTGTAGGGGGGCAGAGGAGGCTTTGTCAGGCATACCGCCTATATCTCTGCCCCCTCACGGATAGCACCCGTGGAAACAATTCTGAATAAAAAAAACTGCTTTCAAGCATGGTTACACTAATAAATGTTGCACTTTAAGAACGCTCCAACAATGCCACATCGATTACTGAATGCTGCGCGCAAGTAGTTTTTCCCGTAGGGCCAGCGACCCTTTATTTAGCCGCGTTTGTGTGTTCAGTACCCGAAAAATTCTTCAAATCACCAAATTAAAAGCAAAGTTTGAAACCGATATTTTGCCCCGAATGCATACATCGCACACGTGGCGCAAATGTAAGGTCTCCGTTCGCTTTGAAACACTTTCAATGAACATTACCAAGCTTACCATAAAGCTGACACAAGCTGTCAAGGAGCTGAACCTGCAATTGTACACATATTCACACCGCGCCAACCGAAACCTACGAAACAACGGCTCCCTCCTTATCATTGTACCTCTACTGTCCCTGCGAAATTAATTTAACGTAGTGCTCTCTTGCAACACAAAATCTACGCTCATACTGCTGCGAGCGTGACGCTGGACGAAGAAAATGACCAAACGCACGCTGGGTAGCGGCACGTTCCAGTGTCACGTCCAGTGTCACCTTGGCTAGCCGCATGAGCTAGTAACCGCCTCACCCATCTGCCGCTTCATGCTGCGATTTTGCAGCAACAATATATTTGAACCTTTCGTGTAAGCATTCGTTCCTAGCAGGGAATCTCGGTTTCCCCAGAAGCACAATTTCAGTGTCTTACCCAGGAAGGGAGGACGCAGTAGCAACGCCACTCCCACGCAAAAGAGCAGACCTCCGAACATGACCGGCAGCCTCTCGACGCCGAAGTCCTTCACCAGAACCGGGGTTTGAATCGCAATCCGTGATCCACAAGTCGTCCCTATCAGCGTGGAAGCCGCCAGCATGGCGTACAGTGGTCGAAAGCACGCGAGCAGCTCAAAAGCCGCCCCTTGGACGATAAATCCTAAAAACATAACCAGTTCGATGCTGAAGAGGTTCGAGTTAATGGCTATTCCAGCGAGGGGCCTGAAAACAATGTCGCCGACGGAGAACGCCTGCAGTAGGAACACTGACTCCGAAGGCTCTATACCACGGTCCGCAGCCAAGTCCGTTGATAGCAAGGTAAACAAAGCCATCCCGAAGTTGACTGCTGCGAATGACACAGCACTTACGAAAAACGCGAGCGTCATGAAAGGTTTCACCGCATCTCGTAACTTCACCAACTCGTTTGCCTTGAAACGACTCATGAGGGGATGGCGGGTTTGGACGCATATGTCGCGGTCAACGGTGCAGGCAGTTGCGGCGCCATTTTTTGTACCTCCACTGGCACAAAACAGCTGCTGCTCGTTGGTCGTTGTCTCGTTTTCGTAAGGCCCATTTACTTCTGCACAAGATAAAAGGGGGGCAAACTTTTTGGAATCGGTGTCCCCGTCCAAATCGTTCATTTGTCCCGATCCTGACTTTGTTGGTGCACGTGGCTGCACAGGGCTTCTCAGAGCAAAGGAGAAAGGGATTCCATTGAGCAGGATAGCGCCGTACAGGAGGAACGCCCCTCGAATACCGTACGTCGTGCGAAACCACTCGATAAGGGGCGGAACAGTGAAGTTGTTGAGGCCACCGACAGTGAACATAAGGCTGCACGCTAGAGTCCGCCGCTTGTCAAAGTGCTGAGCCACGAGGACGTTGACGCCGACGTAGAGGGCGGACAATGTGACACCTGGAAAAAGAAAAAAACAAACTTAACTCGAAATCTAAAAGAGCATTTCCTTTAGTTTGTTGTGAAAAATGCCAACCAAATGGCCATTATGCACCCCCTGCATTTTTCGTAAGTATTCACTTGATCTCGGGCCACGAGAGAAACCAACAGAGCGCGCATGGTATTGAGCGAATCGCGTGAACGACAGCATCTTCGCGACATGGAGTAATCACAATCACTATATATGCGTTGTGACATTTCTCTGTTCACGATCTCCCAGCTTCGCTTTAAGAAATATCGCAAGCCTTCAGCTCCAGACACAAGTTTTTCGCGTATTCTAGAACCTCACACATACTCCAAAAATACGCGCCGTTTATACAGGTGGGCTGTTCGGTTCGTCAATCAGTACAAATTCTCGTCGTGTAACAGATAGTTTCTTTTTCCGTGTAGCTCCCTGTTTTCAGGGCTCTTCTGCGGGGCCTTTCTAAGAGAGTCGTTATCAGCGCCCTGAGACACATTGCTGTCGACGATAAGAGGTTTTTATAGGACACTCACTGCAACCTCGGGTGCAGGCTTTACGAGTTCAAAGGAACCATCAGATATCTGCCTTGTTCTTAACGCGCGTGTAGCTGTTGCCTACGGCCTGTAGCGTTTCTGTTCTATTTTGCCGCTATTTTGGACCTTTGATCGCTTCCTGTTACCATGAAGCGTGTTTCCGAACTTAAATGGCACGAAGTACTGCCCACAGCTCTCGAGCTCTCCCATCTTTGAATTTGGTTTCCGATATTGTAGACAGCGCCACTAATTGAAACCCCCGTAACGGATTGAAGCAATAATGACTCTTCAGCTAGGGTTAGCAAAGAAGCTGGAAGAAGGTTAGGGTTAACTAACGCACAGCCGGCAAGGCAGTGTTCTATAGAACATCGCATACCGGGAAGGCTATGCGCAGTCTACGTTCTTTTGACTGATAGTCTGATATATATGCAACTGCCTACACGTTGTTCACAGGCCTCGGGTTAAGTTTTAACGCCGAAGAGTCCAGGACAATGGACTTTAGCGATGTCCCGCTCAGCAGCCGAGTGCAGCAAATCCTGAATTACGATTCACAGAATTCCATCGATGCGCCCAACACATGAGGGACGCATGACAACATAATCAGTTTCTTTACTGAGGAGTAAAGTCCAAGAGTGAGGCCCAACCAGATCTCGAATTTCGCACCCGCTAATTGCAGCGTGTACGAGACCCGACAATTAAATCCCACCATCTGGCAACAAGCGGTAAGAAAATGAAACGTTGCCAAGAGCCGCGAGGGGTCCGCGGCATCCATATTGTACTGCCGCGTTCACAGCCTTTCAACTTTTAACACGAAAGTGTTTTATTCCGTGGTGAACGAAGATTTCATTGACGTCATATACGTCACGGAAGTGACGCCAGTACAACGAAGCAAGCGGCCTGTAAAGGGTGCACCCCTGCACACAGGGTCTTCTTGGAGGGAAGCAACCTTTAGTACTAAAGAATACGTTATACTTGAGGTTGTTCGTTTTAGGGCTTTATATTTTAACACGAAAGTTTTTTTTTTTGTACCGGGATCCACCAAGATTTCACTGACCCACCTGGAGAACGTCGCTCGTCAAGCCCACCCACAAGACAGCCACCGACCCTCAAATCATGCTCAGCTGCAGATGTCGCTGCACATTTCACTTTTGTCTTTTACCGATTCCTATGACAGGGGAATCGACCACAGTTTTTTCATGAATGTCATGTCAAGTTTTTATCGTTAAGGGTTTTTTGTTGATTTTTTTTTACTTTTGAATTTACAACTTTCATGTAGTCCGAACAAGTTGGTCAAAACTGCGAGATGGCTCAGCCGGCCCATTTGCAGTCACACAAGACACCGAGGTTGGGTATACCCTGGTGTCTGGTTTATTGAAGCAAAGGGGCCAGTCGTGGGTGTTGGCATAGAATCATGTTTCAGGAGCATCGGGATAGACGAAGCACACAAGAAAGAAGTTGACAGTCTGCGTTCGTCTGTCCCGCTGCGCCTGAACCACGTGTCTGGTTTTCAATGTCCCTGCATTGTTTTGTTTGCCCCAAAATGTCATGAGAGATAGCACGCATAAACGACAATAACACACAGCGAAGTCCGCTAAAGAGTTCGCATCTAAACATAAGGTCGCTTGACATCAGGAATGCACGGAGGGAGTCATGCGCAGCAATGTGTGACCGTGAGCAACAAGTTCCATGCGATTAACGGGACACTGGGTGCATGTGAGGCTGAAGGATCATGACAGGCTGTGAAGGACATGCTACAGAGGCCCTGCAGAAGGGACTACCGGCTTGTTCTAAAACGCATGCCTGCGAACGTTTCTCCCTAGGACGAGCGCTCAAACTGGTCGAAACAATTTATCAGAATACCCCGACTGATAAGAGTGAAATACCTGAAGCCCCAGAAGTAACAAGAGAAGCTAACCTTCGTGTAAGTGCGTCACAACTCCGCTGTCAGACAAACAGACCGTTTGGCAACGCATGGTTGGAGAAATAAGAACATCCTGAATGTTATAATCGGAATGCACAGTGTTCTCCTTTTACAGAAAAGCTATTAACCACTCGTTGGTGAGAAACGTTTGCGTCCATCCACCACCACCAACAACAAAAAGACCTCTCGACCTTTCTTTTGTTAACTTTAACTCAAGTGTTCCCGCATTTGCTTGTTTTATAAAATTGACTACCGGAACACCATTCTAAACCTAACACTTTCCGTTCATCCTTTATTCATAAAAGCTTGGTGGGGCACGTTGCCTAACCTGGTCTAACCCATGGCCGCCTTGTACGTTTAGCAAATTGATGGTTACATCATCCATTGTTCGTATCACCTTCATTCCACCGGGATGTAACAATATGGCCTCGATTTGCCCATACACATAAACTCGGCGTACCAACAATCCGCAATGGCATGCATCTCGATTCTTTTATCCCTAAAAGTAGGGATTGTTGGAACCACCCTCCTCTCTCCATCGCCTTCCTCCCGGATTCCTCTGGCCTTTACTTTGCCGTGCATAACAACGATATTCGATAATGGGCATTTTGCAATAAAATGTTTGTCTCTCTATATTAAAACTTAAACCATTGGTGTTTTAAATAAGTCAATGAATTCAAGCGACGACTCATTCATATGGCACCGGCTGACCCACCGAAGCTGTTCCGGCTTTATTGGGTTGCACACACTCAAGAAACAAAACATCCAAATGCCTAAGCCTCAATGTTCACTTGAACGCGTATGATGTCTTGCTTCCGCTTCGCGTTTTCCGAATGCTTTGTAATCTTGCTATTTGATACGATTTGCTTTGCGATCCACCTCAAAGCTTTCGAATGGCTTCGATCTGCCTCCTACACTTTTCGACACTGCTCGTTTCTGCCGCCGTGTGAAGTTAACGACCGTAGTATATTTTACTGCCTGTATGTTGTCCGTTGGCTGCGTTGTTCCGCTGCCTTCCATTGAGGTGTATTCGCGTGGACGACCACCTCTCGACAAATCTCGAGCTACAAAACACCTCGTGAGTTGTGTTTTGGAACCCTCTCACCGAACCTACTCCTCTACTTTATTTCTGTGCACTCACATTTGCCGGCGTGCGTGCACGCTCTCTCCTCCTCCTAAGAACGCATGCAGGCACACATATGCAGCCGGGACTATCACCGGCAGGCGGCCGGGATTATTGAGGGTCCAGCACAAGCGCCCACACAAAGGCATTTGGGTAAGGCCATGATAACAAAGGCCGATACGAGCGAATAGTTTAGGTGACCCAGATGAAAAGACGTTAATCGGTGATATTGAAACCGACCAATCAAATTGCAGATAATACAAAACGCAAGACGGGACCGGTGCACTCATCACGGGCCGGAATTCACGGCCGATGCATTCATACGGTGCATTCAGCAACCGATGCGTTCACCACGGCCGTGATTGACGGCCGTCTCGCAATAAATAGGCAGCCTGTCCGGTGCAGGATGCCTTAGGCAGGATGCAGGGTGCCTTAGACAGCCACTGCTAAAGTGCAACGACTACTGAAACGAAAGAATGAACTTTGAAACAAAATAGTTGTGTGTTTGGTTGCCAAAATAACGTGAAAAGTAACCCGTTACTTTTCGGGTAACTCACGCGTTCCTTTTGAGAACCCTAACGAGTAACGTAGTTAGTTACTTTTTGAGAAAAGTAATGAGTAACGGTATTTAGTTACTTGTTTTGGTAACGTGTACATATCTGCTGAGCTCACACAACCGCAGTAACCTACCTATGTGTACGTCCTCGATACTCAAACGGATCAGCTCGCTAGGCCTTTCTCGGAAACCCTAAATTGCCCCGCCCCCCCCCCCCCCCCCCCCGCCTTTCTTTTGGTGCGGCAATATTTCTACGAGACGGGCGCAAGGAATAATGTGTTATTTGGCCAAAATTCAACCGAAAAATAGGCACATTCAGTGCCTGCAGGCACTGAACCTACCGCTTACGTATGATACTCAGCCATCTTTGCTACCATTCGAGTCTGTTGTGCCGCTTGGGCCACCGCTCTCAGAGTCACCCCGCAGGTCGTCTTCGTTTCCGTTAAAATGGTTTGTAATTGGAAACTTCATAAATTACTTGGCCCTAACATCAACTCGAGCCCGCTTCCACGCATCTGAAATCCATCTTGCGATGGTTGCGTAGAAAAGGGGTGCTTAGATTCGCGTGCAAACTTCTTGTTCCAATTTTTTTCGCGAGAGTAGGGAGGAGGGGGGGGGGTTGCTTAGAATGGGGGGGTGCTTAGAACCGAGTAAATACGGTATGTTGTGTCTTAACACTCCGTTTTCGTGTTGTTTTGTGGAAACTCACCCAAGCTTCAGTCCTAACTTTCCTTATCCTTATTATTCGTTTCAGGGATTGTATAATAAATATGCCTGGGAAATTCGCTTAATAAGGCAGATAATTTGAAGGTGGTAACGTGAATGTTTTGTGCATGGAAGATTGCTACTCAAGGTGTTTGATTTTCGAGGGATCTTACGCACGTGCTCTGCGCAGAGTTTAAAGCGTCTGTTGTTTTGCGAGCTTTGTTCATACGGCAGTTACAGTAGGTCAGACCAAAAGCTTTTGTTTTTTTGAGGCCCCTTTTCCTGCATATGGAATGTGCTAGTATTATCACTCCTGCGGCTTCCACAAGAGTTCGCTTACCGTGAATGACGCCGAAGAATATTACGATGAATAGAATGTTGGTCGCAAAGTAGCACAGGCTGACAGCTGTGCCTGTTATGGCCGAGCAGATAAGCAAGACTCTTCTACACGAGTACAGCCGGCACAGGAATCCAGTTACAGGACCTGCGCGGAAACACATGGGATTATAAAAGGTTAACAAAGAGGAAAAGAGTAGGGGAGGAACAGGAAACGTAGAGGAGGAAAATAAACTTGTTCTTTGCCTGTGTTTCGTCCCATTCCGTTTTTTTTTTTTTTTTTTTTGTAGGAAATACCGATAGCTTCTTTTTGCCCCAGTTGACTCCAGGATTCCGGTCCACGCACATTGGAAAGCGCATGCCGTCCGTAACCGAACGGGATTTGGATTGGATTGAATAAACTTTATTTAAGCCGGCAGAACGACGTTTTTACGCGCCGCGACGCGGGTCTCGGCGTCGTCCACGCGGTTAGCTACTACTCTGCCGAGACGTGAGCTCGCCGTTGCCGACTCGCGAGTCTCGCGCCTCTCGAGTGCCTGCAGGACCTTCTGGGCGGCTTAGTGTTGATGCTCGTATGTGTATCTTCTTGCGGCTTCTGGAAACCGTGGCGGGACGGTTCTTGACGTCGCTTCCACAGGGTTCATGACACAGACCCTCAAGATGTGCTTGTGGTCTGCAGTCTCTGAGCGAACCCGGGTGAACGTCCGAAATAACGTAACTCAGCACAATGGTCTACCAATAAGTTTTTGCAATTTAACCTATTGCCATAATATTGTGGCCGAGTGTCATCCTTCACTAAATAGCGCGGGTTGCCAGTGAGGTTACCAATTTTTCTATGGCACCCATGAGCGATCCCCTCAAAAATCGGTCACTTTGCTATCTGTGGTTATCAGATTTCCGTAATAAACTTGGACACGAAATGTCTGCCGGAATTCAGTATGCATTTGTGCCTTAGGTCTAAAATTTCCCGGGATTCGTCACCACTACCCGTCCCCAAATCGCTACTGCGTAGCTGTGGCTTGGTGCGCGGCTGCCGCTTGGTAACAAGTGGTGTCTGCTCTCAGTCGCACGCTCTCTGCACGAGGTCCGCTGCGTCACAAGGTTGTAGAAAATGCTAAACGCACTCCATTCATAGTATTGCATGCGCGGTTATACATTTAATGAACTTTTTTTTCTTACCCAGCAAGACGACAACCTTCTCCTTCGCTTTAAAAATATTCGTTCTTCTTTCACCCCCCCCCCCCCTTTTCAGCAGGTCTGAAAAAGCAAGCATAGGCGAGTACGATAGGGGGAAAGAGGACAAAATGCGCCAGCAGCCCTTACAAAAGGTTGTCGTCGTGTTGCTCTAATTGCCATGCACGGCCGGCTTGTCTTTTTCGTACACGGCTAACATGCACGTCACTGAGAGAGACGGGATATACGCTTTGGACCGGCTCG